>NC_092354.1:69229553-69978113 GCF_963676685.1 Mytilus edulis | reverse complement strand
TTCTTGTACTTCCGTTTTTGTCTAGTTGAGTTTTAAGTTCCTTTGTTTCCGTATGAATTCTGTACCATGTTAAGACATAAAAGGTGGTATTTGCTACCAATATGGCGCTAGTGAAACCGGTGCTCATCACAGCATTAGCAGTCACACCTTTGACAGAATCAAATGCACAACTGAAACAAAAAGCAATATTTAGAATAACAACAGAAAGATTGCAGACCAAATATATGTTCAACTTAACCCGAACGAAATGTCCTATATTATTGCTGAAACAGGTAATATAGAAATTCAAAGTGTGGTTGGTGCTAATTTAAGAGCCATATTTACACAGGTACAAAATTAAAATTCTTTTTAATTTCTTCTCCCCATTTTTGCGACTTTCAAACAAGTGAGAGGTTTAGCTAGATTTTAAACGAGGTTTAATTTTTCTTTTTTTACATTATAAATTGTGTTTACCTAGTCAGGAATATGGTTGTTGTTATCAATTCTTTTGATGTGTTTGAATTTTTGATTTTGCTATTTGATTAGGGATTTTTCGTTTAGAATTTTCCTCGAAGATCTGTATTTGTGTTATTTCCCGCCATGTATGCTGTATTGGGACATATCACTTTGCTGAAAATGATTTTGTTTTCGTATATAAACCAGTATCCTGGTGAAATTATAATACGTTTCAGCAGTCGTGAGTTAAAAACAATCCCAAGAGCTCTGTACATGTACATGTGTAAAGACCGTTTTGCCCAATTGCAACATAGAAAATGGCCAAGGTATATCTGTTCTTTGTTTTATTGTCCGGTCTGGTAAGCCACTTATCGATATGATTAATCCTGACTATATAAGCCATTGTTTGTAAATTTGCGCAATAAATTCGTGCTATGTAAATCATTAAATGGACAGGATCAATATTTTTTTGGCAATTTTGGCCAATAGTAAATTCGTCAAATCTCATAACATCCATTTTATTTTTCATACTTACAAAAATCCATTTGGTCCAAACACGTGTAAAGAGGTCATAATGACAACTACTAAAAATGGTCCAACACCAAGTAAAAGAATTAGTTTCCAATCTTTGTTCCCAAAACTGACAGAAAAGCACTAAAGGCAGACGTTAAAGAAAACAGTGTCTCTGAAATGCATGTGATCACTATCAGCATTGCATACAAGGTGCATAATCCACTTTGACGGACATGGTTCATTGTAATCAGTGTCTTGGCGTGGTCCAAAGTATGTACAAAGCTATAAGAAATATCGCAAATACATCTGTATAACAAAAATCGTTCATGTTTATGCCATTTCATAAATGATTTTTCAGCTCTCGATTTGTATAAAAGTAAAATAACTCCAACAGCAGAAGATAAACTCAACAACAAACAGACTATGGCCGTCACATGAATTACATTGAAACAGTCATGGCCTACACCAAACACGGGATTATCATATCCGCTTCCAGCAGAAGTAATGTTGATGTGCATGCATTCCTTATCCATTTGACGGAAAATGAATACTAAACTAAAAATTGTATAAAAGTATAATAACTCTAACAGCAGAAGATAAACTCAACAACAAACAGACTATGGCCGTCACATGAATTACATTGAAACAGTTATGGCCGACACCAAACACGGGATTATCATATCCGCTTCCAGCAGAAGTAATGTTGATGTGCATGCATTCCTTATCCATTTGATGGAAAATGAATACTAAACTAAAAATTGTGTTCGATAAATGATGCTAATTAAATTGTATGAATATTGGGGTTCGTGTTGTTTATTCTTTAGTTTTCTATGTTGTGTCATGTGTACTATTGTTTTTCTGTTTGTCTTTTTCATTTTTAGCCATGGCGTTGTCAGTTTGTTTTAGATTTATGAGTTTGACTGTCCCTTTGGTATCTTTCGTCCCTCTTTTGCATATAACGCAATTTAAAATTGTGCTTTATGACAGTTTAGAATAACGCCATATGCTATATGTAGCTGTCGTTTTGTTGTTTCGGTAGATTCTATAGAGAACAGTTAATGTGGATTTCCATGTTATAGGAAGAAATATAAGCAATATTCATACAATTTAATTAACATCATTTATCGAACACAATTTTTAGTTTAGTATTCATTTTCCATTATAGTTGATGATCAATTTTAATTTTTCATATTTCCTCTTGTGGGTATTGTTTCTGGCACAAACATACCTTTTTCAGTTTCTAGTTTAGTGTCACGTTTTAACTTTTTATCATTGCTTTGGACACGCATTTACGAGATATTTGTTGATAACAAATTGTTCTTTTCAGAGATACCTGAAAAAACAAGCTTTTAATATGTTTAATGTATGATCTCATAGGATAGAGAGTTTGACAATAATTAATACAATACTATACATGCCTCTAGCAAGGCAAATCAATACTTGTAATTGCAATTAATCTTAGATGTATCGTATTTAAAATATTAAGCATTTTACGGACGCCATCACGAGTTGGTTGCCCGCTACGGATTATCCGTTTCACAGATGATATCGGATATATTCCTAATGTCGTAACTACAATATCGTTCCCTTTCTACAAATGTGACCTACCGATTAAGACTATTTACAGGGTTTGTAATAACATGAGCAACACGACGGGTGTCACATGTGAAGCAGGATCTGCTCACTATCCGGGGCAACTGGGGTTTCTCTCAGTTTTGGTGCGGTTCGTGTTGCTTTTATGTTGTGTCTTGTGTACTTCTGTTTTTTGTTTGTTTTTTTTCTTTTTTATTCATGGCGTTGTCAGTTTATTTGTTATCTATAAGTTTGAATGTCCTTCTTATATCTTTCGCCCCTCTCAAGTGTGTATGTTCGTCTTTTTGTTTTTAAATTAAAAGGTTTAGCCAGATGTTTAATCATTTTTTCAATATTCCTAAATACAGTAAAATCTACTGAAATAACCAACCATACAAAAACATAGGGCCGTGTCAATCGTAAGACTTGGACGTGAATATGATTGTCTTAGGACACGTCTAATAGTCCCCAGTCAGGGCAACGAAATTCCCCTAAGATAAGATAAAATATTTATAAGTTTGGTCATAAAGTTAAGATACTAGTATATAAATTGTGTCTTATGATGGTCTTAGGATAGTCTTTAAAGCTACGATTTAATTAGTCAAAAGAAAACAACAAACATGACTTTCGATTGGTATTTGGAAAATTTATCTCCACATATGTATCAAATTACGACAATAGTCACCACCGAGTATTCTTAATATATATGTTATTTCAATACTGAACAGAGTCATCATGTTTTACTGTTGCTGTTTCCGGATGATTCAAATTATTTCAAATGGTATATAACATTCGTTTCTAATGTAATCATTTTATCAAAGTTCTATAGCAAAACAAACATTTGTTAACCCTTTCAATGATGTTAAGATATCGATTTCCATGTCCTTTAAAAATAAAAAATAAATACCATTCGTGTTTAAATCGTCTATGAATTTCTATGAAGGGATCTTCTTTCAACAAATGTTTCAAAATCTGAAATGCAACAAACCTTAATCATATCGAAGTTAATATGATAGTAATACCAATGAGCAATGTGGGGATCTATAAATGTTTATCCTTTCAGAACCAACATTGAAGAAATTTTACATTATTATCTGAGATAGCTATAACACACAGTTATATAGATATCGGCGTTATGTAACAAAGAGCGGATGTAATTGAACAACTATTAACTTTTAATTAGCTTTTTCAATATGCTAATGAATGATTCCAATTAGCTATCAAATCTATTATATATAAACTCATCATAGATACCATTATTAAAATGTTGTTTGCCAGACGCAAGTTATAATTCAATACTTTACATTGACTGATACATAATAAGTACACAATGTATAACGTTATTATGAGAGAAAAAGAGAAAAGTTCAACTTGTACATTACGCCATTGTTATGTTTGTCATCTTTAAAAAATAATGTGATGTATATGTATACATCTGATGTGTTAATAAGTTTAAGGTTGGTCTGAATGGGGTTTATAGATTGAGAACAAAGGGGAATACCTAGAAATTGGCAAACATAATATATAGAGATCATTGGGGTGCTAAAATATAAAGAAAAAGAGCAATCAAATTAAAGAACAGAAAAAAATACCCTAAACATTAAAAAACAGAAAAGAACAAAGGGGGCACCTAGCCATTTGATTTAAAATTTAATGTTAAATACAACTGTGTTATGGTCTGAAATGTTTGACGCTCAACTTGAGAAATCAAAGACTAGTTCACTACATTGAGATGGAAATCTGTATTATTTATTCTCTGCAACCAGATATTGAGTTAATCCGAGTAAACAGTACGTCAGTGGTTTGATTGTCGACGTAAAATGTCATTCCTTTCGGATTTTTCATTGCAGGATATTAAAGTCATGATTTTAAAAATATGCGGATGTATTATGTACTTTTAATTAGCTATTGAACATGTCTTTTAATGATTTCATATAACTATTGATCGAAATGAAATGGCAGTATTTATTTATATTCAGTACTGATATTACTTCCAGGATATGAATTTATTATGAGAGAAAAAGAAAATATAGCTTCCATGTTTACAGTACGCCATTGTCATGTTTGTCGTCTTTAACAAACATGTGATGCATCTGAAGTTCTTCAATAGAAAGAATAGACAAAATTTGGCAAACAAATTAAAGAATGCAAAAAAATGTCCAAGAAATTTAAAAGAATGCAGAAATGAAGATCCCCATATAGAACCTTCTGCATGTTTTAAGGTGGTACCAAACACCGTAACTAAAATCTGGGAATCATCCGAGTAAACAGTACGTCAGTGTTTTGATTGTCGGCGTAATGAAAATGATAGGGCAAATGCTCTTTTAAAATATAATTCCTATTGGGTCCTTCAGCGCAGATTTAAGTCATTGTGTAGAAAATATGCGAATGTAAACTTTACAACTATACAATCACTTTTAATTAGCTTTTGAACATGTCTTTTAATGATTTCGTATAACTATTGATCAAACTCTATTAACATAATTGTGCATTTTGGCCGTGACATTATAAGTACACAATTTATAACCATGGCAACAATAACAATAACAATATAGATTATTTGGAAACACTCAGACACATATTTACATGTACAACAAGAGGCAAAATACATAGTCATTATATTATGGTTACTACATAAAATCAAATTAGTTACAATATTTTAACTAATTTCTTAATAAACAATGATAAATTGTTAAGAACTTTGATATTGCGAATTGAAAGCAGTCCCTTCATTTTCTCAACACATGGATAAATGCGGTAATATTCTGAAATATGGCAGTATTATAATATCTTGATATTACTTCCATGGTATCAATTTATTATGAAAGAATGTAGAAATAAAGATCCCCATATAGAACCTTCTGCATGTTTTAAGGTGGTACCAAACACCGTAACTAAAATCTGGGAATCATCCGAGTAAACAGTACGTCAGTGTTTTGATTGTCGGCGTAATGAAAATGATAGGGCAAATGCTGTTTTAAAATCTATTTCCTATTCACGGGTGTCATTCGGTTTATCGAGAGAAATGATCGTGAATGAATAGCTAACGGCGGTCAAGTATTGAGAGACGATCGTGAAAGTTCTGGTAACGGATCGTGAAAGACATTTAATGTACATTCTAGTTCAGAATCTTTGAAAAAAATCGCTTAATTTTCAAAACGCGGAAATATTCCGAACAAAAATATATGTGTGTCAAAATGGTTTAACTTCCTCAACATAACTGTGAAAGAAGATAAAGAAAATATGAAGTACTTTTTGAAAAAAACACAAAAGGCGCAATGCGTGTCTATGAAATTAATTACAAATAACACGCTTTTTGTACCTATAATGGTCATATTTCAGAATATCATGATATATTTGAAATTTGTTCTTTGGTGTATCTGATAGTACAGTAAAATTAAAGTATGTTCTTCCCTTAAAAGCGTTAATTTGTTTATGAAAACCTTGAATTTGTTGAATTTCCATCAAACTTGATCGTGAAAGGTCAGGCAACGTATTATTTTGATCGTGAAAGAAAATGCGTGACCAGACTTAATACTAGTAATCAGAAATCAGTATTTCTTTTACCATTTGATAAACCTGCAACTGGTTGAAGCCTGTAACTATTTTGATAAGGATGAACATTAAAGCTATTATTTTTTTTCTATTCAACACTTTACCTCGAAAGTTAAAAATAAACAACAACTAAAAACGTGTCTAAATAAGTGTGAAAGATTCAGCTCTGTGAATCGGTCTAGTGCAATTCAGGCAGACCGACACTATTTAGGATATGCAACGTTTAAACCAAAATGTTATCCATCAAACAAAAAAATTACAGCAAAAACGGCATCTTTCATGTGTAATTTGAGATTAAACGATAACCAACATTTTGTGCAACAGTACTTTCTTAGGTTCTTTAAATACAAACGCAGATGTGGATTGCTTTAACTATATACTACAGACTGTAGAATACCAGATCGCAAATGCTGTAATGTCTGCTTTACTTATGATAGTATATTTGTTTAACGTCTACAATAGCAAGGGTTTTACTAGAAGTGTCAAATGCGCTTAAGATTGTCATTGGTTCATAAAAAGAGGTCAAGGTCAGATGAACCATGCCATACAGATCTCTACAAATATCCCGTACACCAAATAAATGTATTCCGATCCTTACAGTGCCTTAGAAACTGACAAATGTAAAAGTTATGCTTGGCCGATTAATTCGGAACATAAGGTCAAAAGTATATGAACCCTGACCGACAGCCAGACATAGACATCTTACTATCATTCAATATATCAAATACAATTGACATCACCATTGTCATATATGAAACATGCAGATAGACATGTATACTATACACGAAATACCTCGACGCTATAGCATTCAGGTATATATCCAAAAGGACAAACAACATAAAACAAACATTGCCGAATGATGCATGAGAATGAGTTCGATGTTAGTTGAAACCTTGCAGAAGTCGAAAATGTACACCTTACAATCATAACAACAACACTGGATGGTTTTTTCGGCGTTTTGTCACCCATTGTCTTTTATTATTGCCGTATTGTTATTTCTTTTTCTTTTTATTTTCTGAAAATATTAATACTTTGAAATGCTTATACTTATGTGGAGCATGATCTACTTACCCTTCCGGAGCACCTGAGATCACCCCTAGTTTTTGGTGGGGTTCGTGTTGTTTATTCTTTAGTTTTCTATGTTGTGTCATGTGTACTATTGTTTTTCTGTTTGTATTTTTCATTTTTAGCCATGGCTTTGTCAGTTTGTTTTAGATTTATGAGTTTGACTGTCCCTTTGGTATCTTTCGTCCCTCTTTTATTGAGGATGTTGACCTATCTAGCTTTTCTCAATACCAATAACAAATATTAATTATCATATAATTGAAGAATAATTTGAACGTCTTCGTAGCATCAGATCTTTCACGATCCTTTTCACGATCTTCAAAAATGCGGTACGTCATCTTTCACGATCCGAAAAATCAATTTTGTGTAAATAGTTCTTTATTTACCAAGTTTCAGATTATATTCATACAAAATAACTATGAGAACCATTTGATTAATTCAAATAGAATGCCCTTACTCGGATGAAAGTAGTTTATCTAGTCGAATTTGTGAAAAAAAATCGTGTTTGTTTACATTTTTTATGTCATTGAAATGTCGAGAAGCAATCTGCCTTTTGTTGTTTTGTAAAAACTATGTACTTTTGAAATTGGATATTCTCACATACTGATCATAATGTTAAACCATTTTGACAGACAGTTTTATTTTGTCGTAAATTTGTCTGTGTAATTAATTAAATTAGAATATTTACTGATCTTTCATATGTCCTCTCGATTAAATGTCCTTCACGATCCGTTACAAGAACTTTCACGATCGTCTCTCAATACTTGACCGCCGTTAGATATTCTTTCACGATCATTTCTCTCGATAAACCGAATGACACCCGTGCTATTGGGCCCGTCAGCGCAGATTTAAGTCATTGTGTAGAAAATATGCGAATGTAAACTTTACAACTATACAATCACTTTTAATTAGCTTTTGAACATGTCTTTTAATGATTTCGTATAACTATTGATCAAACTCTATTAACATAATTGTGCATTTTGGCCGTGACATTATAAGTACACAATTTATAACCATGGCAACAATTACAATAACAATATAGTTTCTTTGGAAACACTCAGACACATATTTACATGTACAACAAGAGGCAAAATACATAGTCATTATTATGGTTACTACAAAACAATGTTAACATATAATCAAAGAAGTTACAATATTTTAACTAATTTCTTAATAAACAATGATAAATTGTTAAGAACTTTGATATTGCGAATTGAAAGCAGTCCCTTCATTTTCTCAACACATGGATAAATGCGGTAATATTCTGAAATATGGCAGTATTCTAATATCTTGATATTACTTTCATGGTATCAATTTATTATGAAAGAAATTTAAAAGAATGCAGAAATAAAGATGAAAATGATAGGACAAATGCTCTTTTAAAATCTAATTCCTATCGGGCCCTTCGGTGCAGATTTAAGTCATGTGAATGCAAACTATACAATCACTTTTAATTAGCTTTTGAACATGTCTTTTTTTTTTTTGCTTACGGAAATAAAGTATTATTATTTAATTATTTCGTATAACTATTGATCAAAATCTATTATATAACTTGGCCGCGACATTATGAGTTTAAGTTTTAAGTTTAAGTTTAAGTTTAGTGTGTAAGACATTATGAGTACAAAATGCATAATGATCAATGGCAGTATTATATCTTGATATTACTTCCATGGTATAAATTTATCATGAAAGAAAAAAGGTTTACTTCAATATATATATAGTACGCCTTTGTGGTCTTTTACAAACATGTGATGCATCTGAATGTGGGTCTGGATGAGGAATATAGAATAGAGAATAATGAGCTATTAAAAAAGAAAAAAAAAGAAATAGAAAGAATTCGAAACCATGCATCAAGAATAAAAAGGTTCTTGAATAGAAAGAATATACAATAATATGCAAGCAAATTAAAGAATGGGGAAAGATGTCATAGAAATTTATAAGAATGCAGTAATGAAAATCACTTTATAGAACCTTCTGCATGTTTTTTGAGCAATCGGAAATCAAAAACCAAATTGTATGCAGTTGATGTGTTAACAAGTTAAAAGTGCATTTTGATAAATCAGATAATTATTCAAAGATAGTGAAAATTTGCAAATTTTCTTTTGATTATAAAATCGGCTACAGTGTGATACATAAAAACAATCTAATTACAATATTATTATAATAGATATCTTTTTCATTATTCTATGACGAATATACGAATAACAATAAAACTGAATATTTATCAGATGGACCAGAAATGTACTAGTAGTTGTACAACGGTGAAATATTTTAAATTATCATAGAAAACTATATTTTTATTTCATTGCAAAAAAGATCAAATATATGCTCGTGTTTGGTGGTTTCTTATTGTCGAGTATCGATTTGTGTTTTAGCACTGCAAATGTTTACGTATAAACAAGAAACAAAAATTCTGTTATTTGACAATAATGTGAAGTTACAAGCTACTACATACATCAAATTGGGAAGTACCCATGCAGTAAGAAAAAGATATGTGTCAGAAAAGGAAATTTTTGTCGTGTAAACTGCCGGTTCCAGATCCGAAAAAAGGAGTAGGGGAGTCATTTTCTTCTTATTGGCGCAATCGTATGTTTTATTTTTGGCGCAAATGTAGATTTAAAACATGTGGCGCAAACGTAGCATTTGAGAAAAAGGTTGTGGCGCAAAAGGACGCAGAGGGTCTCATATTATTTTTTTAGGGGGGAAGGGGGTCTGATTCCAGATCACGAGGATTGTTTTTCAGAATCCTAATCATCATTGTATAATAATACCGCTTATTTTTTCGCGTGTACAGAACGGCTTAGTTTTCCGTATTCACGCAAAATAATTTGATTTGCATGAGTCTCCCTTACAAAATACCAATCGTCCAATCCCTGGTCATGCTTACACCTTCATGAGACCCACTGTAATATTGTATATTTAAACTTATTGACTGGGTCTTAATGGAATAATAAGTTTATTGTTCCTCGAGGTGCAACTATTGCCCTGAGGCGTAACCGAGGGCAATGTTTGTATCGGAGGGAACAATTAAAGTTTGGTATGGGAAAAAAAGTTATGCATGTCTTAAATGTTTGCTCCATTAAACTTTAAAGTAACACATGAAGGAATATTTTTTATTACTTTATTTAGATTGATTAGGTGAAAAAAATAGCTTGTAAACTATGCAAATTTTCGTTTAAAATCAACATCGGATCAATCTGTACCGTTGTCTATTATGGAGGCTCGAGGGTACAAAAATTTCAGCAAATATTTAAACATTTTTTTCATTCCAAATTTTATTTATTACACTTTAAGCTGTTACTTTATGATATAGTACAAAAATCAACCCCAAAAAATCAATTCGTTTTGGCTCCAGATGACTTATAGTAATTTTATATCATTGAAAGACCCCAAATTTTCTGCAATTGGTGCCAAAATTTAAAAAAAAATGGCATTAAAATATATATTTTTAACTCGTCGGTAAACTTTGTTTTAAGAATTTAAACTGTACTTAGACTAAATAATTGTAAAATTTAAGCGTTTTTTGTAATTTAGTTCTTTTTTTTTCGATATTACCTCTATTTCTCCTATTAGTTCAACAGATAAAAAGAAAATTAACAAAAATACATGTTTCTTTCGAAGGCAGATTGTGAGCTTTAATGAACGGAGACCCCATGTTTTTATTATATTTTTCATTTAAGTACAAAAGATGTATATGTTAAAGTTCATAAATAGGAGGGAAAAACAAGCGAATACCTGCATTTAAAAAAAAATGGATTTATACCCTCAAGCCCCTTTAAGTGAATAATCTTAGTACATTGACCATAAATGTAGGGCTATAACCTAATCTTGTCATAATCCTGAAATAAGTATGTCGTATGACGTATTATTCTTTCAAAATATTTCCGTTTTCGGTTTGCATTACACGGATGTATGTTAGGTTATCATTTATATAAGATGTTATATCAAATTGTCTAGGTATCAAACCATGATCGCACACACATCATCATCTAAGTAAAATTTCTTCTTCCCTTTTTTGTCCTTTTTATTTTTTCGTTTTTTTTGTTTTTGTTTTTGTTTTTTTTATTATTATTTGTTTTTTTGTTGTTTTTTTTTGGTTTTTTTTTGTGTTTCTGTTTTCTAAATAATGATTTATTTATTTATATATTTTTATTTTTGATTTTTTTTTTCTGTATTATTATTGTTTTCTTTTTCTTTAATTTTCCGTCTTTTGATCCATATTTATATATATATTTACTAAATAGATATAATCGGCAACTTTGACATATTCACCATTTCCTTTCTCAATTTTATACCATTCTATACATGCATGCTCATACATATATTTTTGTATTATATTGCTATAAATGTTAAATGGAGAAGACTTCATAAGTCTGTTTGACTTGTGTCTTATCCAATTTGTACTTTAACAAATAAAATATGTTTAAACTATATAAGATTTAAAAATAATGTCTGAGTCTTGAATAATTTGGGATGTCCTTTAAAATTTGCTTACATGTATAAATGTTTGCAAAAATATACAAAGACTTCGAGATGAGCACATAATCTCCGTCAAAGTTTTTATATAAATGTTCAAGACCATATGATTATTTGGACCGTACGCGTACGGTCCGACCATACGCGTACGGTCGGACCGTATGAGTATACGCGTACGGTCCAGCTGACCAGACATGTTTTGAGATCATATGGGTTAAAAACAAATATTTATCAAAATCTTTATTTTAAGTTATACAAATTGTTATTATTACAAATAGATGGATGAAGTGAATAAGCGAACAATTGACATTAAATATTTGTTTAATTGTATATGTGAATCCTATTTTGTTACTCTGGCCCAAGGTGACACTAGTCTTGCTACCAGAGGAACGTCATACTTTTTTTTTTAACATTAACATGTTTTGTTCATGCATGTTCCTTTGCATATGCATTTTATTTGTAAAGTTCCTAAATATTCTATGACAATTGTCCTCCCACATTATGTTTACTTCCGATAACTTCAATTTCAATGAGCATACTGGGCTGCAATTAATGAATTACTGACATTCTAAATACAGGAGATTAACAGATTAAATAAGCGAGTTTTTTTTTAAATAGTTAAAATATTAAGTTTTTATTTCAATTACTATTGAACTTTTTATATTAATTTGAGATATAAGTTATGTTGATCTGTTATATACATTTGTATCTAATAAACTTGACCAACTTCTTAATATTAGTCCGACCGTACGCGTACGGTCCGACCGTATACGTATTTTGAAAAAGTACGCATACGGTCCAGACCGTACGCGTACGGTCCAAATACTCATACGGTCTGGAACATAAACACATTTTGTCTGTATTAAAACTAGATTATGTTGGATGATTGACTCATATGTATGATAACCTGTTATACATATGCACATACACATAATTAGTTTGTAGCTTCGATAACTGAGTATTTAATATAAATCTTTTGATAATGAAATGCACATTTTTACCCCCAGGGGTAGAAGGCATATAAACACCCAAATATATACGAACACAATGCAACAATTATAACTTATGTTAAAAACATCATATATATACTATATATGCAGGTGTTGTAACCATTCTGTTCATTGCAACTGATGTAAATAATTGCTTGAAATGAACATGAACTATAGGCTAGGTAGAAATAGATGAACAGGGACAATAACAATAACGATATGGTTTTGTGGACACTTAGTACAAACTCAACAAAAAAGTGAGCTTAGAGATATTAGGTTCTCAGTAGAACAATATCCAGTTTCGCAATATTTATGTTTAAGGAAGAAAGAAAATTCCACATTATTAGACATTAATCCGGCAATATACAATTTATCAAATATCGGGGTATTTGTTTTATGAATACTTTATTATTGTTTTAATCTGTAAAAATAAGAATATGTGGTTCCATTACCAATGAGACGACAACTCTCCACAAGAGACCAAGTAACACAGAAATTAACAACTATAGGTCACCGTACAACCTTCATCAATGCGCAAAGCCAATAACACATATATAGTCATCTATAAAAGGCCCCAAAAGGACAAAGGTACAATAATTCAAATGAGAAAACTAACAACATAATTTATGTACAAATTAGTGAACGAACAACAAGTGTGTTACACAGCAACAATTAACTACAACCACTTAATTACAGGCTTCAGTGTACATTTCCAAATCTAGTTTCAAATTTTTTGGTCTAAGTTCTAAGTTTAAATGATGTCTTTTCATATTTTTAAGAAATGGCTAAACCATTGATCTTCCGGAACTGGTACATGGTCACTTCCGGAACTGGTACATGGTCATTCATGTTTAGTTTGATTGCTGATAAAATTAGCAGCAAATTGTTTTCCTGAATAATGACCGCTTTGAAATATTCTAGAATAATCATAATAAAGAAATGTAAAAGCATTGACTAATTTGAAATATTTCAGACTAATTATAATAAAAAAAATACAAAAGGCAAAAGGGGTTCCTCCTTTTGAAATACTAGTAAGTAATTTTCATAGCAATTAGTATATCTGTATATCTTAGGCCTTTTATAACTGACAATGCAGTATGTACATGTGTTTTGTTCACCGTTGAATGCCATATGTTGACCTGTAATTGTAAACGACTCTGTCATTTGCAGGCGGAAACCCGGTTAAAATAGAACAAAAGAATCGAAGCTCTTTGTTAGAGAGGGCCCTCATGGGATCCTCCCTCCGCCTGAATCCCGATTCCCTCCGCCTGCGTCCCGGTTCCCTCACTCCGGAATGGTCCGGACCACTCCGGAATATTCCGGACCCAGGTGAATCCCGATTCCCTCACTCCGGATTTGTCCGGACCACTCCGGAATATTCCGGACCTGGGCCTGAATCCCGATTCCCTCACTCCGGAATAGTCCGGACTGGTCCGGAATATTCCGGAGTCACCTCGGCTCCGGACTCCGACCACTCCGGAATATTCCGGACTCATTCACCATGCCCAATTTTGAAATTGCCGTCCAGTCCGGAATATTCCGGAGCACATTTTTATGGCCTTTTTGTGTTTCAGGAGAACGTTTAAATCAAAATCAAGGAAACATTCGTAAAAATAACAGATTGAAATCCCTTTTCGGTGCTTGAAATTAAAATTCAGTCTAATAATGAGTTCGTGCAGTGACAAATGTGTGTAGTATTTTCATGATGAGAGTTATACATTAAATAGGATTCCAATAGCTTGTTCCTGTGATGATATATATAAAAAGTGACAAGAATAAGAAAGAAATATTCAAGTTAAAATTTGTTTAACAATTAAAAAAGAGAGATATATGAACATTTGGTATTCAAATAAAATATATCTTTCTTGTATTTGTATACTTCAAATGCCCTTTAATGGGTCGATACATTTATCACGAAGCACTTTCTTCACTTCTTTCACATTCAATATAAATTTATTGTGGAATATAGAGGTCGTGATGACTATAGAAAATAAACTTTGAACATCAGGTTGGTCAAAGATTAAAATTTACTTTTTGTGGTTGTTGTTCCTTTTGTTTCTGGTAAAAAAATGATATCTGATTTTTTTTAACTTTAAATCGCAAAATAATTCTGGGATCTGTTTTACTTCTGAAATGTCTCTCTTTCAAATAATGGTGTCGTATATGTCCACTATGAAAAGTTAAACAAAACATAAATCTGACTCGTTGTTGAGGGCCTTACGACAACATACAGAGGATAACATTTAGTCATTGACAATCTTACATCTTACATAATATATAACAAAGTTTAAACTATTGTCATGAAGAAATAATTACATTAGATGTATGTTTCATTATACATTATTCTATTTGGCTACATTGCAATCTCGCGTTATTCCTTAGTCAACTTCATAACACAATAACATTTATCATTCATGATGACACGAGGTTCCACAAGAAAGTGCACATGTAAGTTAAATAAAAACTTGATGAAAACCGTGTTTTCATGATCCTAACTGAAAGAAATGTAATAATAAGTATTGAATGCTTCTTTTTGTAACTTCATAGGGTTGTAAAAGCGTTGACCGTGTGCACATTTTTAGACTTGTTTAGAAATTTACAATTTTCGCACAAAATGTACTTCGGACTACGCTTTTACATCCCAATGAAGTTACAAAAAGAAGCAGTCAATTCTTAAATAATGGTTTTTAAAAGCCGATTAGAAAAACAAATTTGACAAAAGCAACCGACCAAGGTTTCACATAAGCACTACATGTGTCTCTGGAGTCTCTGCATTGTGATTTCACATTGATGTTGATTACAGAAACTCAATGATTATCATTATATAAACAAATGTAAATAATTTTTTTTCATTATTTTGTTTGAAATCTGTGATAAAAGAAATACGTTTTATGATTGTTAAGTGACTTATAGACCCAATGGGTCGGGTGTATTTTATTGTGTATGTAAAATTCTATCAGATAACCTTTGGAGCAGTTATCAGTCTTTGAAGCATGCTCACTAAGGTTCTTTTGGTGATATCATTTTCCTATTGGTCAAAACTTTTTTTTTTTGCTTTGACCAACTTTGGAGGAGTTATTTTCAAAGAATTGATAAAAAAAAAAAAAAAAAAACAACACATAAGTTTACTTTCTAGCTTATCTAGAGCAAAGCATCATGTCAGGCATTGTCATTACTAAAAAACAATAAATTTCTTCTAATCTGAGAAACAATTCGACATTTTAGCAAAATGTTTTACTAATGATACTGATGATCCACCAGAATGTTATATAATAGAACCATACAAATACATGTACATGTAATAAGCAAAAACATGTACATGTAAAAAATACGTGGTATGATTGCCAATGAGACAATTCCCCACAAGAGACCAAAAGGACACAAACATTACTTCAGGTCACCGAATGGCTTTGACAATGATCGAAGCTCACATCGCATTGTCAGCTATAAAAGGCCCGAAATGACAATGTAAAACAATTTAAACGAGAAAACGGCCTTATTAATATACAACAAAAAAAAAAAAAAATACATGAAAAAATATTTTGTTTATGTGTTGCTCTCCTAGCTCCAAAATGTATCCTAAAATCAAAGATCTGGAACATATTCTATCGTAACCATTTGGTAATTAATGCAATTAGTGTCTCAGTTAACACAAGTAATATTATAACACCATATAGGAAAAACACAGAACTCCTTTTGTCATATTAAACACTGTCAAACATCCAAACATACTATCCACACTCATCTGTGTCCACACTTGTTGTGTATGTAATATATATTTTGAACTTTACTGAACTGATATATTACACATGTCACTATAATAAAAATTACTTACTTACTTACTGTAAACTGTTTTACCAATCTATATGAAGACATGGAAATGTATCAAAACAACCAATTATCTATCTAATTGGTTACAATTTTACCTAAAAATTTGTGATTTCAACCTATATGTCTATGTAAGGAAAATTCGGAAACGCATGCTCATTCCGCCACAATGGCGATTATATATCACCTAACTTCATTCCATTTCATATTTATATATATTTCTTTTTGTTTGAAATTGGATTTTCGCCGTTTGCTATTTATAAGAATTATGTATAGATTGGAACTAGTATAACAGTGGTTAATGTATCATACATATATATTTTTAGGCCTACGCATTAGACATAAGAAATCTGTACAAATTATTAATATAAAACATAGTTACGCAAGGGAAATGATATGTTATAAGAAGCTACTTATCCTATTTCTGTGTTTGTTTCGTTTGTAGCAAAATGATTTTAGAGTAAAGATTCCTATGAGCAAAATTTAAAGACGTTTGATGATCAGCTTTCCAAATTGTTTTTGTTCTTGTATTTTTTTCCACACACAGACACATATATAAAAGACGATGAGGTATGATTGCCAATGAGATAACTGTCCACAAGAGACCAAAATGACACAGAAATTAACAACTATAGGTCACCGTACGGCCTTCAGCAATGAGCAAAGCCCATACCGCATAGTCAGCTATAAACGGTTTTAAACTGAAGCAAATTATCTATTTTATTTATATTTTGATTAAAAACATTTTGGAATTACAAAACAATATTATGTCCATGGCAGTTGAGTAATTGATTATTGTTTGCTTTTTGTATCATGGCATATAATTCAAAAACATCCTTTGTTCGACCTGTTAGTCAAATGCATTTGTCGAAATATACTTGTTCATTGTTCGGTCTTTTAAAAAATGTTGTTTGTGCTGTATTTAGACCCCTCTACCAAGAAATTTGTTTTGCATGCACATGTGTAAAAAAAATCCAAAGCAATCATAGGTTTAACTTTCTTTAGACTTGTATATATATTATATCTGTACAACCTTCAAACCTATGAAACATCAATTATTGATAGAAAAAAATACCGTTAGACTAAGTGCAATTTGAATAATTATGTAACATAAACGATACAAATGTGTTGCAAACAGAACCTTTTGCCGATTGCACTTCAATTTATTTATTATGACAGAATACGGTATTTTTTCAGTTTAATTCGCGCATAATTTTAAAATACTTATAGTAAATGTAGGTTTAAGTGAGAAATAATATAATAAGAAATGCTATCTAGAATTCGAAACCATGCAGTAAATGCAATAGGCTGGTCCTCTATCTCTGATATACGGGTATCTCAGATATCCTTAAAAAGACAGGGAACAAGTCTTTCAATGTAGGTATTTTGATTGGTTTAATCAAAATGCTTTGGTTAAAGAAGTACTGTCATGTGTAGTTTTACAATTGAACTTCAACCGTGAGTGCGACAGTATTTCATCCAGCAAAAAGAAGATTAGTAATGGAATATCGTCAAAGAGAGAACAAAGATAGAATACGGTACGAATATTTTGGTTCTTCAAGTTGTTTTGGTTTTAACAGTTATAATTGATCAAATTAAATAATTATATTTTAATTTAAGATAATTTTCGTTAAGAAATTTAAAACAAATAATAGTTCGACTTCGGGACAGATTTAGGAATAGCATTGTATGAAGTATATAGAGTTCCCATTTTTAGGAAGGAGTCTCACCCTTGAATAAAACCCTTATTAACTGTTATTTTATGTTATAGAATAGAACGATTAAGTTTTCAACATTGTTAAATTGAAATTACATCTAAGAGTCCATGTGATTAATGAGACGATTCCTATGTCTGTTCCGAAGATACATGTTTGATAAACGCACATGTTCTAAGTAAAAAAGTCATGTCCTCTAGTCCTAAAGGCGCTTTGAAAAAAGTCATAGGGGGCTATGTTCCTGCCTTATGTTTATTTTAGCTATCATCTACTTGAATTGATTCTACCCTATGGAGCCGTTTGTGACAGTTCTTATCTATAATAGATCACAATACCAAGAACAGATCAGAGAGCCCTATCTATTTTTTGGTAAACGGACCGAAAGTCACAGGACAAAAAGTCACAGGACATAAAGTCACCTAACAGTCACAGGACAAAAGTCACAAATAATCTGTTGACAATTGTTTGAATATATAAGAGAAATATCTTGAAATATTTACTTTTTAATACATATATTCATATTAAAGTTTAAGAAATGTGTCATTATACTTGAAAAATTAAGATTTATTTAAATTTTATAATGCAAAAGAAAGATTTCTTTGCACCATGAAGCCATTTAAGTGCCAACTGAAGCCACTTTGACATTTTGTTTTTTTAATAATTATTTGATCATCTTTGATATGTTTTTGATAAATTTTGTTTACAAGGTTGGTTTATTTACAATAGTTCAAGAAAAATACAAAAATATTTTTGTAGAAATAAGCGTTTTTTATTCAAAGAAAATATCAAAAAAAAATGAATTGTGACTTTTTGTCTTACATTCTAGTTTTTTTGGGTCCTCATTTAAATTATTAGTGAACTTTTTTTTAATTTTCGATTACGTTAAATATTTTATTCATTCTAATGATTTGATTAATTATGTTATGTTACAATCATTTCATTAACTTTTTAACAAAATAAGTTTTGATATGGTTGTTATTTATTACTGTATATTGCAAGTGACAAATATCCTCATTAATACTAAACCACATAGGTATTATTATGTAAGATTGTATAATGTCAGGTAAAGTCTGGTAACAACAAAAAAATACATGGACACTGTGTAATCCAATTTAACATTTACCTGTAATCTTTCGAAAGAAATTGTATTATGGTACGATCTTTTTACCTTTTTATGAGAGGTTTGGAGTATGAAAGCGGACACATTTTTTCTTCTTCTCAAATACGTTCTTTGTCTCTAAATTTATTTTAAAACGCCCCTCATAGTAAGGGCCGCATATAATGCCAGGTCTTTAAAGCTTACTATACTAGGTATTGGTTTTGTACATCGTTAAATGCCATACTGTGACATATAATATATAAATCGTCTTTTGGTCGTATTTTTTGTGTCTTTTGCAAGTTTTAAATACGTAATGTATTTATATGCATGTTTCTTTTTCAGTTCAACATCCAATCCAAGAAAGGAAGTCTTTCTTTTTTATAAAATAGAGTCACCACTTAGTAACTTTTATGCCGCCCGATTCGAGGTGTCTGGAAAGTGGTACACTATAGTACAGAGCAATTCTACTTATACAAAAAAGCCGGTAAGTGTTTTAGTGGTAATCTTATAACATGAAAATGAGAAAGTATACCGATTAACACGTTTAAAAAATATACCCAACAAATAACAGCGTATCCAGAACCTTGAAGTCGGTGTGTGTGTGTGGTAAACGGACAGAAAGTCACAGGACAAAAAGTCACAGGACATAAAGTCACAAATTTGGTAGGACAAAAAGTCACAAATATTTTGTTGACAATTGTTTGAATATATAAGAGAAATGTCTTGAAATATTTACTTTTAAATACATATATTCATACTAAAGTTTAGGAAATGTGTCATTATACCTGAAAAATCAAGGTTTATTTAATTTTAATCATGCAACAGATATATTTCTTGGCACTATGAAGCCATTTAAGTGACAACCCACTTTGACATTTTGTTTTTTTAACAATTATTTGATCATCTTTGAATTTTTTTTGATAAATATTGTTTACAAAGTTAGTTTTTATACAATAGTTCCAGAAAAATACAAAAATATTTTTGTAGAAATAAGCGATTTTTATTCAAAGAAAATAGTATGAAATTCAAAACAGTGTAGCTGTGGCCATTGATTGACACATTAAAATCATTCATTGAATGGGACAATTTAGGTGAACGTTTGTATGTAACGACCAATGCTCACTATGTACTTTTTAAAGACACTTAAACTATGGGGTCACCAAAGGTTCTCAACACCTAAATAAAGTAATTCGAAAAATTAATCAGAAATAACACGATATTTTGATTTATATCAATTATATAAATCAAAACACAAAGGTTATTCCTGATTAATTTTTCGAATTATTTTATAATTAAAGGCGTTAAGAAACCTTTGTTGACCCAACAGTTTAAATGTCTATCGTAGGTACGTCATGAACAGTGGTTGTTACAGACAAACGTTCACGTAAATTGTCCCAGTCAATGGATGATTTTGATGGGTCAATCAATGGCCACAGCTACACTGTTTTGAATTTCATACTAATCAGAAAAAATGAATTGTGACTTTTTGTCCTGTGACTTTTTGTCCGTGACTTTTTGTCTGTGACTTTTTGTCCTGTGACTTTCTGTCCTACATTCGTAAGGGGGGGGGTGGGGGGGTATTGCGATCTAAATTATATATTTAATAAACATTTATGTGAGTGTGCGTGGTAATGGTAATATTTTAGTCATTATAATGATTTAATTACGTTATATAACAATAATTTCATTAACTTTTTAAATGGCCTTGTTTCTTTGAAATTGGTCTACTTAATATTTTAAATTAAAGATGTCAGATCATCATTTCTATAGTTCTTTATCGTTATTTTTTTTTTTAACATTTCACTTTTTTCTTTAGTCAATTGATCTCTATTATAATTGTCTTAAGCATGTATGTAATATTTGCCACTTGACGTTGAGTAACCAACAATCACCTCTTTAATCTGTAATTATCAGAGATAATAGAGATCAATTGCGGCTCTTGGGCTGATATTGAACCTAGGGCTGATAATACATGCGATATGAAAAATGGCATGTAATAATCTATCTTTTTATCATATTTACGGAAAGACATGTGATAACAATCGAAGCATGTGATAAACTTTTCATATCAGCCCGCTAAGCACCAATTCGGAAAATATGGAAAATACTTTAATTTAATGCTATTATCATACGGTAAAAATTATATGTTATTTAGTCTAAATATATGATAATTACATTTATCGGTACCATGCATTATTCTCTTTTCTTCAAACTACATCAGAGAAAAATAATATATGTCTCTAATATCATTCATATCCTCATAAATGATGACCCATGCCTAGCCTCATACATGTATGTACATGGTAATTGAAACAGGAAAAATATACTGTCATATATTACCGTATGCTTGGACTAATAGATAAATGTATTTATATATAAGTAGTTCCAGATTATGTTTTATAATATGCAATTGCGGTTTATTAATGATTATAAATAAAACAATGACAATCAAATTCTTTTTTTGTGGAAAGAGGTTTGGGGCAGTATTTTTTAAAATAAATTGTTGGTTTCCTTTGAAAATAGGAATGAAAAGAAAATACGACATTCAATTAGAAAATCTTGTTTGTAAAGACAGTTTGATGTTGAATAAAATCACAAAAAGACAGTTTTGAAGAAAAAAAGTCACAAAAATTGGTAATGTGAGAATTTTGTTATGGAGACATATATTCCATATATCGATACTAACATTCTTGGCACTAAACATTTACTGATATGAACATATTTTGTGAAAACACAGAATTTGATTAGGTATTTCTTTCGGTTCATTCCCTCTATTCCCACTTTTTATAAATCTGGTAAGAAAAGGTAAAATTTCATGTGGGAATAGAAGGAAAACTTGTGCAAGCAAAGGATTATACTGTACAAACATTTTTTAATCAACTGTTAATTGACCAGTTTTTTTTTTTATTAGAACAAGAATAAGTTATTTTTGCATCTGTATGAATTCTGGTTTTTTTTTAAACAAAATAAATAATGAAGTAAAGTTAACAGTTTTCACCCATTATTTTATATTTTTGATTATTGGTCCAAGTAATTATATTTTAGAGTATACTTTTATTCCACATCTTAAGCCAACAGGAATCACCAAAAGCATTAAATTATCGTTTATTTAAAGTTACTTTGGAGTTTGAGAAATATTTATTTTGGATGACCGGCAGATATCCTTATTTCTTAAATTTGGAACTTTGAACATGAAATCTCCAATAGAAACTGGAAGATGGCAAAACATAGAAAGAGAAAACAGAAAATGTGTATTGTGTAATTCAGATGCCATTGGTGATGAATACCATTACATTTTTAATTGTTCAGCTTTCGATAATTGTAGAAAACAATGTATTGCATTTTACAATAGAAATAGAACAAACACATTGAAGTTTTATGACTTAATGAATTCCCCAAAATGTACATGTGCAGAACTGAACGAACTTTGTTAACTTATTAAGGAGATCAATAACAAATTGAACTTTTCTGGATGAACAATTGGGAATGCCTCTATCTACTTTCGTACATTATTTATTTATGTAATTGTATTGAAATATGTATAATTATCTGTATACCTTACTGTAATTTGGTTTGTGAGAATAAAGATATATATATATATATATAAGATTATACTTGGTTATAATATTATTTATATCATGATTTGTTAGTAAAGCAGACAATTTTTTGAAGTTACAAATCCAATCTATTTATCATAATTTTTCTTTATTCTTTAAGTACAAATTCAAAAGTTTAAAAATAAATCTAACTCCAATCTATTTATCATAATTTTTCTCTATTTCTAAGTATTTATTTGATGAAAAAAGAAACATATTACAAATAAACAAGGAATTATACCTAAACAGTGTACCAAATGTGTTATGCTTTAAAAAAAATACAGGTAAATCTTAGGTGAAATTCTAATTAACCCTGATTGTTATGAAAACAAATTATTTATCAAAACATCTATTGTTATTTGCAAGTGGGAATAGAAGGAATAGTATTTTTAAAAAGTGGGAATAGGAGGAAGACACCTTTCTTTCATGGTCAGATGATTTCACCTGTTAATCGATCTCAATCTGGGATATTGTGTATTAAAAATAGAAATTAAATTTTTTTTTAAATCGTACTTTTTCCAATCAACAAGTACATGTAAATACATTTGTAGTTTTAAACATCAAATCTTTTAAAAAGAGACATTAGTTTACACACAGGTGTCAATATTTACACACTCAACAATAAATTGTCATAAATCACGCATGTTGAAGCTGGGATTAATTAACGGATAAAGTTAAGAAGTCAAATCAAGCTGCGATTTATTTCCGCTCTAGATTTATTAATAATTAATAATCTTTTATTCGTAAGCAATACAGCTTATAGAATTATAAATATTACAAATATTCAATTACATCAGTGAAATATATTCACATTTAAACAATTTAGTAAAAAAATCATATAAGTAAGTATACCCATATAACAGAACAGCAGAGTATGGTAAAACTTAACACATATTAAGCATTCATAATGATAAAATTAATTACGTGCCTTTTTGGCCAGAAATAAAAGCTTCCCTAAATGAATTGTTAAGTTCCTTTACATTATGAACAGATAGCAGTTGTATGAGTTTAAAATTCGAAGGTTTTCTCCAATAATATGGTTTGATAAATTTCTTTCGAAGTTCATTATACTTTTCACATACTAAAATAAAATGATATTCATCTTCAATTACAGTACTTCTTTATCACACATATTACAAAGTCTCAGATGTCTCTTAATATTATAAAATCGGTCAGTTTCTATATTCAAACAGTGAGCAGATATGCGATATTTACAAATAAATGGTTTATAAATATAATTTACAGCATGATCTAAATAAAATTGTAACAGACCCACCAAAGATTAAACATCTGAATGGGAGCGCGTTTCCTATCACATTATGCAGAGAAGCATTTTGGGAAAGGTAATAAATTACAAAAATATATTTTTATTTATCAAGAAGTAGAAAAATCTACATACAAAAAACGTTATATGGTTATGTCATAACACTGATGTTACGTTGCATTTCTTCTCGAACCATCGTCCTACTATCTCAGCAGTCAGCACAAACACAAAATAGCAAATACGCACTTAACAAAAGCAATTTGATAATAGCGACCTATGACAGATACTTGTTACAGTTTGAGAATACAGAAATATAAAAAAATTTATCTTGATGCCAATACAATCTGCAATTCATTGTCGTGTTAACAAGAACGAATTCACAGACCTTTGTTTCATATTGAAACAAAAAGTATCCATACTAAATATTGACTGATTTTCAATTATCTGTAAAACTGAACATAATACTGGTACAATAGAAAAGGAGTTCCAAAACCGAGTCACTGAAATTCTTCTGACGATCTTGCGTATCTTCTAAGAAAAAATGGTAGGTAAAATACTTATGTCACATATTAAAATGCATGTCGTAATGCTAAACCTTCATATCACATTTTATTTGTTTGTTTAAAATAGGTGTTTGAGAAAATTGCATGCATTGATTCATTCTTATTTATTGAGTGTACATTTATATATTTCTAGTTCAGCAGTGACAAAACCCTTAAAAGGAATCTAAAGGCGACGTACCCAAAAATCCTGGCAGAATCCAGCCTATGGACCTGAAATTGGGGACTGGGTACGGACATACAGACCCTCATGCACATGATCCAAAGTTGTGGTGAGGACGGAACCGTCTTGGGAAAGCATGGTCCATGTTTAATTTAATTTCATTCGTTTGTCCTTTGATTAAATCACGTTAATGATACGTACTTTTCTTGGTTTTTTTTCTTCAAATTTCCAATTGTTACGTCATAAAAAGGCCTTATATATAAAAATGATGGGGTAAGATTGCCAATGAGAAAACTCTTCACAAGACGCCAAAATTAAGAATAAAAGTTCACCTTACGGCTTTCAGCAATGATCAAAGCATATACTGCATAATCAGCTTTAAAAGGTCCAGAAATGACAAACGTTAAACAATTTAATCGAGAAAAGCTAACCAATGCGACCTAAGCTATACACAAAACAATAAACCAAAAAGCAAATATGTGACTTAGCAAGCTAGCAACAAACGACACTGAACAACAGGTTCCTAACTTAGTTCATATCAATACATACAGAATGTGACGGTGTTAAACATGTTAGCGGGCGCCAAACTCTCCCCTTACCATGCTCATTATGTTGTGTCCACTAAAACTAGATGAAATCATATTTAATTACTTCCTTTTAACCTTCAGTATGCTGCGATAATTTGATGTTCAATATGTTCCTACAAAGTTATCAATTATTAATGAAAATCTACGGAAGCGTATTAGCGCCACATATTTTTTTTTATTTTTCTTCCTATGTTTGCGTTATAACGCAAACCTTTGCGTTATTACGCAAACATTTACGATATAACGCAAACCTTTGTTTTATCTTATTTCTTATTTAAGATTCAAAGGAAACAGTAGCTATTAATGGAGGAGGCTGTATATATTAAAATTTATCACCTTTGTAGTCATTGCAAAGTAAAATGCTTGAATAATTAGATCATTGACCAATAATGAGCAGAATAATATAAAAAGATGTGGTATGAGTGAGTGCCAATAAGAAAACTCTCCATCTAAGTCACTATTCGTAAAAGTAACCATCATAGGCCGAAGTATTGTCTTCAACACGGATCATTGGCTCACACTGAACAACAAACTATAAAGGCCCCCCAAAACGATATCCATATTAAAAATCGAGTAAATTGAGGTTATACCGAAGAAAAAAATCAACCCTGCTAATATAGCTATAACCGAATATAAATATATACTTCCAAAGTAACTCTCGCTTGAGAACTGTGTAAAGTAGGTTAGATTTGAGTTGTAACGCAAAGGTTTGCGTTATAACGTTATAACGCAAAAACGTTATAACGCAAAGATAGGGAAAAAAATGTGTGGCGCCAATACGCTTCCGTAAAAATCATTAACAAAAAAGTAATAAATTTGATCCAGACCATATGGGTATTTGGACATGCAATACGCGTACGGTCCGGACCGTATGCGTACAAATGTATAGTTTTAACCATATGAGTATTTGGACAATACGCGTACGGTCCGGACCGTATGTGCCACGTATGCGTATACTCGTACAGTCTATTACGAGCTGGAACATATCTGTTATTGGTTTTTAAAAATCAAATATATTATAAAAATATTATAACAATTAGATGAATAAAGTGAATAAGTGAACATTTGATTTTAATCAATTGAAATTAAGTATTTATTTAATTGTCTATATGAATCCTTATTTTTTTATTACTTAATTTATTTCCACAGATTTTTTTTATTAATTTTATTAATTTCTGTCCAGTGTTTTTGTCGGTTTTTGTGGTAAAGTTCGTAAATATTCTCAAAAGAAGATCTTCAAACATTATAATTACTTCCAATAACTTCAATTTCAATGATTGAAAGTTCAATCCATGTAATTTGCTAAATACAGGAGATTAACAGATTGAAATAATCAGTCTTTTTTTAAATAGTCAAAATATTTAGTTTTTATTCAGTTTACAATTTAACTTTTAAAATTGATTCGAGATTTCTGTTATCTTGATCTGTAATATATATTTTAGTCTAATCAGTGAACTTGACCAGTCAGACCGTACGCGTACGGTCCAAATACTCATATGGTCCGGAACATATTAACATAAATTAGAATATAGTAATTTATGTGTCATTTGGACTGTTGTAAAGCGTTGTCTCATTGGCACTCATACCACGTCTTTTTTACGATTTGATTAATTTGGAACTCTCTTTGTAGTTGAAAACAGCAATTTGTATTCTGAGAAATAAAACAATTTATTGTAGTTATTAATTTCTCAATGACAATGTTTCATTATTAGTAATTGCTACTCGATTTAAATTTGTCAACGTTCAGGATATTCATAACATATAGTTGTCACTGGACGTACTTTTCAAACATTTTACTGTGTAAAAAGTTTCAAATAATTGTTCGATCCTTAAATTTAACTGTCTCGTGTGGAGAAATATCGTAAAACACTTGTTGCCTCGATGGCATCTATATTTTTCGGTGGTTTCCTTTTTCTGGTGATAAAAAAATGTCTGGACAATGGATGGACATCTCAATATGTTCTTTCACAGACCGGTCAAAGAAGTCTGGAAATATCCGTAGTGATTAAAAATAACAACTCAGTTGGTCACCTTTGACCGGAGTCGAAATATTAAGACAGTTTTGGTTATTTAACGTGCAGTGGCCAATGTTTCAGTATATACATCTTAATTTTATAGTTTAATATGAATTATAAAATATACAACTTAGAAATAGTTAAAACGGGTTGATTTAATCTCTATATTCGTTGCTTGATTTAATTATAAATTATTTTTTCTTCTGTTGTAAAACATGTTTTCGGGAAATAGTAGCTAATAATGGATGCAGATTTGTACTGAAAATAGATATAGTATTATTTTTTTTAAATCTGAAATATTCTTATCACAGTAATTAATAAGCGCATGTGTTTAGATCACAATTAACGTTCATCCTGTTTATTGTGTTATTCTTTGCATGATTTAATTATAAATTATTTTTTCTTCTGTTGTAAAACATGTTTTCGGGAAATAGTAGCTAATAATGGATGCAGATTTGTACTGAAAATAGATATAGTATTATTTTTTTTAAATCTGAAATATTCTTATCACAGTAATTAATAAGCGCATGCGTTTAGATCACAATTAACATTCATCCTGTTTATTGTGTAGACCCAGTTGAAACGTTGAGCAATGAATAGATGACAATTCAATCTGAGTTTTATGATTGTTTATGAATGGAAAGAAAATAAACCCTCAGAAAAGCAGGTATTCACTATGAGTAGAGCATACAAGGCGCATAATCCACTTGGACGGACATGGTCCTTGGTAATCAGTATATGTGCATGGTCCAGAGTATGAACAAAACCATAAGAAATATCGCAAATACATCTGTATAATAAAAATCGCTCATGTTTATGCCATGTCATGAATGATTTTTTAGTTCTCGATTTACATAAAAGTATAATAACTCCAACAGCAGAAGATAAACTCAAAAGCAAGCAGAAAATTGCTGTGGCGTGAATTAAATTGAAACAGTAATGACCGACACCGAACACACGAATATCGTATCCACTTTTAGCTAACGTCCTGTTGATATGCATACATTCCTTATCCATTTGCATTTCAATATTTGTCTAGAAAGATGTCCCCTTCCATGTTACTTAATCTAAAAAATAATGAAAAGTAGTCAGAAATATAGGCAATAATCATACAAATGCAATCTAAGTTATATCATTTTATCGAAGAAAATTGTTCGTCAGGATATATAATGCCGTTAGTTCGATGAGCAATTTCAATATTTCCGCTTGCTTATATTGTTCCTGACACGCACACATCTAGGGTTTCTAGTTGAATGCCTGTTATTATCTTCTTACCATTATTTCGGACAGTTTTACTACATGTTTATTTATAGTAAATTGCTCTTTTCAAAGATACCGTAAAACTTACATGATAACCTGTGTAATACATCCTCTCTTAGGATATGGAGTTCGCCGATTGGTTTTAACATGATTCTGTACATGGTTTTTGCAATACAAATCAATACTTTAAATTACAATTTTTCTCAGATGTCTCGTTTTTAACATATTTATTAATTATCTTCTTCCATTCAATAAGTAAAATATGCACTGAATGTTTAGCCAATCACATAACAAATGATTTTGTTTTAATATTCGCTCACCTTGATGTATGTGCAAAATTAACCTAGAACACTTTTCAACATTGGAGATAAACTTATCATATATACCCGTATCTAATCTTTGTATTTGCGCCAGACGCACGTTTCGTGTATCAAAGACTCTTCAGGGCGCTCGAATCAAAAACTTAATAAGGCCATATAAAATACGCAGTTGACGAGACGAGAATAGAAGTAATAACAAAAATATGTGTTGTTGATCTTCTGTTGCTGATGACTTTTATCTGTTAAGTTTCTATCTGTCTTTTTTAGTTTTTTCTCAGAATAATGACAATCTATTATCGGTAACTATATCGGTAAAATTTAACTTATTAGAAGATCATGTCTTATTGATAATTTAACAAGTTTTAGTGATTCAAATTGTCTATTTATTTTAGGATTTTTATTATATGCGGCAAAACAACAATAACAATTGGTAAAAATAATAGGAAAATAACTTAAAATACAGAGTCGACTGACGATTTCTCCCATTTGTCTTAATTGTAGATCTTACGTTCTTGGTCAGTTTCGCTCGTTTAAGTATCTATCTGTGTATTATGTTTTTTAAGATATGAGACAAAAACGAAATAAAAGGTAAGAATCGACACCAAATGGCAATACCTCTAATAATGGTACTACTCAATTATCTAGACATATTTGCTCTGTCAAATTTTCTCTATTTATAACGGTTATCAAAATGATATACAAAAAGAGAATGTTACCCCATATGATCTATTTTATCCAATGTCAGCTATCTTGGTTGACAATCGTCATCATCGAACTTGATAGACAAAAAAAGAATGTTACAACTATGCTATATTTTACCCCATGTCGGCTATCTTGGTTGACAACTATTATAAAGGTTCGTGATTACAGTCGAGTTTGGTTGAATTTATTCCAGTAGCGATTTCTTTGGTAAAAGTAACGATGACTGACTACGACGTCGACGGACGACGAACGGCAGGTAATAAGAAAAACTCTGTGGGCAAGGTTATCTGGAAAGGGTTTTAGAACTAAAAAGAAATGGCAAGGATATATATTCGATGATAAATTAACAATTTAAGTATAACTGATGGACGCGGAAGGTAGTTGATCTGTAACACATATTTTGACATGTAATTTAATTTGCTATATAGTTTGACACTTTTTACTTTTCGTGTATAATATTGTGAGCACTTAAAAATACATATGTCTGTTAAATATCAAATTGTGACTGCACGTACGTACAACCAATTTTATCGTCCTTCCCTACGCCTATATCACCCTGCTCTGTCACTCAGTAATTCTCGTATAAAGACTTCAAAACGAGACCAGGCATTATCAGCGACGTCACAATGTGAGAGGAGAAGTTATCAGCGACGTCACAATGCGAGAGGAGACGTTATCAAGCTTGCTTTCGTCAAGCGTAAAACTGTCTTAGGGAGAGGAAAAAAGACCATTAATAGAACGTAGCTCGTTCGCTACGCTCCCTCGCCAAAAAGGTTCACATTGTGGCTCGCGGCTGATATTTTACGATATCAATGTGTAGAAAACCCGATAATCTATACGTATCAATGTGAAATGGTTAATTGGTATATTTACAGCAGCCTAATATTTGTAAGCTTTTTCTTCACTTTTTGTCTAATTTTCTTTATTCTGTATACCTTTTGCATTTTACCCCTAATTATACTGCAAAACTGTAACTTAATACCTATTCTGTGGATGGACTTATCCTATAGCACAGATTATTTTACATGTCTAATACCTTGTGATTACCAAGTCGGTGTGTGATCTTTTCGTAAAATTCATTTTTTTCAAAAGCTATACATATTGTATACCATTTAACATGTTTAATGCCGTCGGTTCAATAAAATTAGAGGGCCTATATAGGACTTACTAATTGAAAAAAATGGGCCAAAAGTAAGAGTACTAGACAATTTGAGGCTGAAATATAAAACAGAAACAAATGGGTTTAACATGCAGATAATGGACAAAATGGTATTTAAAACAAATCAATTTAAAAAGAAGGTGATCTATAAAATAAAATAATACAGAAATTATGAACAGAAAACAACTATAATTTAGCGAATTCATAGTTTAAAATTACTGTAAATTATTCATATATATATGTGGAATATGATGCTAAGATACTTTAAAATATTGTTATAAAAGGCATTATTAGTTTTCTATGGAAATACTTTTTAATTATAAAATATGTCTTTGAATGAAAAGTTCATATGCACTACTATTTTTTTTCCAAAATTCAAAACCTAAGGTTTTACATCAAATTTTAAACAAATATTTTCCTTGAACATCTTAGAGTTTAAACGTACACTGATCTCCTGTATTACCACTCCCTGTACTTTTGGTTGTTTTCAGAATTAAGAATTAAGATAAAACATAGCAAGCAGACATGGGAACCAGTTGATAAATAAAATTAAATGTCTATGAATATGATATATCTCCCAAAAAGATGTGTGAATTGTGAAACAGCTGTATTTACAATGTCCATTCTATAGAGCAATATAGTGTCCCTTAAATGTAACTCATTTCTAATCCTGACCTCAGTGACTCATTTGCATATTTTGTATTTTCAATTTGGTTGAATCTCCTGGACAGATAACCCCGTTAAGATTTGGACAATGTCTTATTTCTATAATACGAAGAATGCATGATAAAATAAATGATAAAACTTCATACAATAAACAAGTTACATACCTTAAATACTTATACACTGTATGTAGATTCTCAAATACAGAAAGAAATCCCTTGCATTTGACGCTGTAGAAATTTTATAATACGGAATGCCAGGTTTCTAAGCTATTAAAGAGCGTGAACCTTTGAAAGAAAAAGGAAATGAATCAATGAGGCCGATTTTCTAGAGTTTCATTGTTAACATTTTAATTTCACAACCATGAAATTTAATTAGTTGATTTATATTGCATACTAATGATTTTGATTATCTATCAAACCTATTTTATCATTGATTGCATGGTGTGAACCTTGATATTATAAGAAAACATCATATAACTTTATTATGAGAGAAAAAGAAAGAAAAGTTCAAATTGTACATAACGCCATTGTTGTGTCTGTCATCTTGTTCACATATTGTGATGTATCTGTATGCCTCTGATGTGTTAACAAGTTAAAGGAGGGTCAGAATGGGGTTTATTGATAGATGACAATGGACAAAACATACATAATAAAGGAGAGGTGAATAGTGAAATATAGAAAAAAGTAGAATAATAAAAAATAATAGCAAGGTTCAAGAATTGAGCATATCACCGCAAATAATATGGAATACAGAAACGAATAACTTTTCTGTATGGTATCACAGATGATATCGGATATGTTCATAAAGTTGTCAGTACAACCCCGTTTCCCTTTTCAAGAATGTGACTTCAGCATTATACTATTCACTTGGTTTGTAAAAACATGAGATAACGACTGGTACCACATGTGGAGCAGAATACGCTTACCCTTCCGAAGCACCTGAATCCCCCCCGTTTTTTGTGGGGCACGTGTTGCGTATATTTGATTTTTCTATGTCGTGTTTTATGTACTGTTGATTGTCCGTTTGTCTGTTTCCTTTGTAGCCATGGAGTTTATTTTTTATCAATGAGTTTGAATGTCCCTCTGGTATCTTTTGCCCATCTTTTTCATCAACCGAAAATCACAGACCAATGCATTTCATGTGTTAACATGATAAAGGTGTGATGTTTTTTGATAAATAAGATATCAAAGGAGAATTTCAATTGATAAATTTCTTAATGACGGTAAAAATGCATGCAGGGTTATACAAACAATAACACAATCTTATATAATCGTTATTTCCTTATGCGTCGACAAGTACTCGAGTTACAATATATCTGAATTTTTAACATAATGACAAAAATATATATACGTTGTTTTAAATGGAAAAAAAAATATTCGAAAATATACATAGAATTTCATACCTTTTTTTTCGTTTATGAACAAAATCAAATATATCTAGCAAGATTGTGCTTTGGATTTCTAAATTTCGAGTACGTTATCCCATCGAGCTAGAGATAAAGGATACTACAGATACAGTTAAGTCGGCCTCGTATCTTGACTGACATCTAGAAATTGACAATGAAGGTCGATTGAAAACAAAACTTTACGACAAAACAGATGATTTCAGCTTTCCAATTGTGAACTTTCCATTTCTAAGTAGCAATATTCCAGCAGCACCTGCATATGGGGTATATATCTCCCAATTGATACGATATTCCCATGCTTGCATTTCCTATCATGATTTTCTTGATAGAGGGTAGCTGATCACAAGGAAGCTATTAAACCAAGAGTTCCAAATGGTGAAGTTGAAATCATCAATTCGTAAATTTTACGGACGCCATCACGAGTTGGTTGACCGTTATAGAATAACCGTTTCACAAATGATATCGGATATTTTCCTTACGTCGTAACTACAATCCCCTTCCCTTTCATGAATGTGACCTACCGAATTAGACTATTTACCGGATTTGTTATCACATAAGCAACACGACGGGTGCAACATGTGGAGCAAGATCTGCGAACCCTTCCGGGGCACCTGAGATCACCCCTAGTTTTTTGGTGGGGTTCGTGTTGTTTATTCTTTAGTTTTCTATGTTGTGTCATGTGTGCTGTTGTTTGTTTGTCTTTTCATTTTTAGCCATGGCGTTGTCAGTTTGTTTTAGATTTATGAGTTTGACTGTCCCTTTGGTATCTTTCGTTCCTCTTTTTTGCACTGCTAGTGTGTAGCCTAAGATACAAAATGCATTTGGAACAAATATTATTACAAATGCATTGATTATGTATCATAATGAAATGCCCGGAAACGGTACTTTGTCTTTACTCAATAAATAAAGGCAACAGTAGTATACCGCTATTCAAAAGTCATTAATCGATTGAAAGAAAACAAATCCGGGTTTCAAATGAAAGCCGAAGAAAATACATCAACTATAAGAAGAAAAAAACGAAACAAAAGAACACTGAAGTGCAACAAAAAAACGACAATGCAACATACATAAATATATTATTTCTATTGCGAAGTACTCTGTCAGTTGAATATGAGATAAATGTGTTATCTAAAAATGTATGTACTAGACTTATATGTCAACAACCCACATATTTGTTATTTTTTCTTTTAATTTCAACTCTTTTGTAACACCATGATTTTATAATGTATCGCTCGTGAATATATCACAGTGTAGTGTAATAGAAGAGGTGTTCTCCTTATGTCCGAATTTTTTTTCGACATCATGGTCAATCAATACAAGGGAAAATTTCGAACGGAATAAACACATGCGAGAATCTAAAAAAAAATGCAAATCACATAATATAAAAGTTATTGTATAATGACACATGACTAGTCCGTGAATTTTCTGGCTTTCTCTGATATCCCGTTTTCGTTCTTTAAGAACTTAATTTGATACAGAAATCCTGTTTGACCTGTTAAACAGACAGATCGTTCCACTGAAAACACCACTGAGATTAGTTATGATAACAACTGCTAAAAATAGTCCAAACGGAACGTCTGATATAAGCTGCCACGTGCCATTTACACTCAGAGGCGTCCATTGAATAATATAAACAACTACAAACAAGCACATGGCTTTCGCAGATTTCAATGTTGCACGTCTTGTACTTCCTTTTTTGTCTAGTTGAGTTTTAAGTTCCTTTGTTTCCGTATAAATTCTGTACCATGTTAAGACATAAAAGGTGGTATTTGCTACCAATATGGCGCTAGTAAAACCGGTGCTCATCACAGCATTAGCAGTCACACCTTTGACAGAATCAAATGCACAACTAAAACAAAAAGCAATATTTAAAATAACAACAGAAAATTTGAAGACCAAATATATGCTCAACTTAACCCGAACGAAATGTCCTATATTATTGCTGAAAAAGTAATATAGAAATTCAAAGTGTGGTTGGTGCTAATTTAAGAGCCATATTTACATAGGTACAAAATAAAAATACTTTTGAATTTCTTCTCCACATTTTTGCGACTTTCAAACAAGTGAGAGGTTTAGCTAGCTATAAAACCAGGTTTAATTTTTCTTTTTTTACATTAGTTTTTATTTTTACCTAGTCAGGAATGTGGTTGTCGTTATCAATTCTTTTGATGTGTTTGAATTTTTGATTTTGCTATTTGATTAGGGATTTTCTGTTTAGAATTTTCCTCGAAGTTCTGTATTTGTGTTATTTTCCGCCAGGTATGCTAAATTGGGACATATCACATTGCTAAAAATGATTTTGTTTTCGTATAGAAACCAGAATCCTGGTGAAATTATAATACGTTTTAGCAGTCGTGAGTTAAAAACAATCCCAAGAACACTGTACATGTACATGTATAAAGACCTTTTTGCCCCATTACAACATAGAAAACAATGGCCAAGGTTTATCTGTTCTTTGTTTTATTGTCCGTTCTGGTAAGCCACTTATCGATATGATTGATCCTGACTATATAAGCCATTGTTTGTAAATTTGCGCAATAAATTCGTGCTATGTAAATAGACTTGATCAATATTTTTTTTCGCAATTTTGGCCAATAATAAATTCGTCAAATTTCATAACATCCATTTTATTTTCCATACTTACAAAAATCCATTTGGTCCAAACACGTGTAAAGAGGTCATAATGACAACTACTAAAAATGGTCTAACACCAAGTAAAAGAATTAGTTTCCAATCTTTGTTCCCAAAATTTACATTTTTCCTAAAATAAACTGACAGAAAAGCATTAAAGGCAGACGCTAAAGAAAACAGTGTCTCTGAAATGCATGTGATCACTATCAGCATTGCATACAAGGTGCATAATCCACTTGGACGGACATGGTCCTCGGTAATCAGTGTCTGGGCGTGGTCCGAAGTATGTACAAAACTATAGGAAATATCGCAAATACATCTGTATAACAAAAATCGTTCATGTTTACGCCCTTTCATAAATGATTTTTCAGCTCTCGATTTGTATAAAAGTATAATAACTCCAACAGCAGAAGATAAACTCAACAACAAACAGACTATGGCCGTCACATGAATTACATTGAAACAGTTATGCCCGACACCAAACACGGGATTATCATATCCGCTTCCAGCAGAAGTAATGTTCATTTGCATGCATTCTTTATCCATTTGCATATAACGCAATTTAAAATTGTGCTTTATGACAGTATAGAATAACGTCATATGCTATATGTAGCTGTCGTTTTGTTGTTTCGGTAGATTCTATAGAGAAAAGTTAATGTGGATGTTACAAGAGTAAATCCAATAAATAATGAGGCATATTATTTATCAGAAATATTAGCAATATTGATACAATTTAATTAACATCATTCATCGAACTAATTTTTAGTTTGGTATTCATTTTCTGTTATAGTTGATGATCAATTTCAATTTTTCATTTGTCCTCTTGTGGGTATTTTTTCTGGCGCAAACACCTTTTTCAGTTTCTAGTTGAGTGTCACGTTTTAACTTCTTATCGTTGTTTTGGACACGCATTTACGAGATATTAGTTGATAACAAATTGCTCTTTTCAGAGATACCTGAAAAATAAACAAGCTTTTAATATGTTTAATGTATGATCTCATAGGATATAGAGTTTGACTATGGTTTTGAATACAATACTATACATGGCTCTAGTAAGGCAAATCAATACTTATATAATTGCAATTAATCTTAGATGTATCGTATTTAGAATATTAAGCATTTTACAGACGACATCACGAGTTGGTTGACCGCTACGGATTATCCGTTTCACAGATGATATCGGATATGTTCCTAATGTCGTAACTACAATCCCGTTCCCTTTCTACAAATGTGACCTACCGAATTATACTATTTACTGGGTTTGTAATAACATGAGAAACACGACGGGAACCACATGTGAAGCAGGATCAGCACACTTTCCGGGGCAACTGAGGTTACCCCCAGTTTTGGTGCGGTTCGTGCTGCTTTTATGTTGTGTCTTGTGTACTTCTGTTTTCTATTTGTCTTTTTCTTTTTTTATCCATGGCGTTGTCAGTTTATTTGTTATCTATGAGTTTGAATGTCCTTCTGATATCTTTCGCCCCTCTTAAGTGTGTATGTTCTTTTTGTTTTTAAATTAAAAGGTTTAGCCAGATGTCTAATCATTTTTTCAATATTCCTAAATACAGTAAAACCTTCTTAAATAACCAACCATACAAAAACATAGGGCCGTGTCAATCGTAAGACTTGGACGTGAATATGATTGTCTTAGGACACGTCTAATAGTCCCCAGTCAGGGCAACGAAATTCCCCTAAGATAAGATAAACTATTTATAAGTTTGGTCATAAAGTTAAGATACTAGTATATAAATTGTGTCTTATGATGGTCTTAGGATAGTCTTTAAACCTACGATTTAATTAGTCAAAAGAAAACAACAAACATGACTTTCGATTGGTATTTGAAAAATTTATCTCCACATATGTATCAAATTGCGACAATAGTCACCACAGAGCAATCTTAATATATGTTATTTCAATACTGAACAGAGTCATCATGTTTTACTGTTGATGTTTCCGGACGATTCTAATTATTTCAAATGGTATATAACATTCGTTTCTAATGTAATCATTTTATCAAAGTTCTATAGCAAAACAAACATTTGTTAACCATTTCAATGATATTAAGATATCGATTTCCATGTCCTTTAAAAAAAAAAAAAAAAATACCATTCGTGTTTAAATCGTCTATGAATTTCTATGAAGGGAACTTCTTTCAACAAATGTTTCAAAATCTGAACTGCAACAAACCTTATTCATATCGAAGTTAATATGATAGTAATACCAATGGGCAATATGGGGATCTATAAATGTTTATCCTTTCAGAACCAACATTGAAGAAATTTTACATTATTATCTGAGATAGCTATAACACACAGTTATATAGATATCGGCGTTATGTAAAAAAGAGCGGGTGTAATTTAACAACTATTAACTTTTAATTAGCTTTTTCAATATGCTAATGAATGATTCCAATTAGCTATCAAATCTATTATATATAAACTCAGTATAGATACCATTATTAAAATGTTGTTTGCCAGACGCAAGTTATAATTCAATACTTTACATCGACTGTAACATAATAAGTACACAATGTATAACGTTATTATGAGAGAAAAAGAGAAAAGTTCAACTTGTACATTACGCCATTGTTATGTTTGTCATCTTTAAAAAATAATGTGATGTATATGTATACATCTGATGTATAAGTTTAAGGTTGGTCTGAATGGGGTTTATAGATTGAGAATAAAGGGGAATACCTAGAAATTGGCAAACATAATATATAGAGATTAATGGGGTGCTAAAATATAAAGAAAAAGAGCAATCAAATTAAAGAACAGAAAAAAAAACCTAACATTAAAAAACAGAAAAGAACAAAGGGGGCACCTTGCCATTTGATTTAAAATTTAATGTTAAATACAACTGTGTTATGGTCTGAAATGTTTGACGCTCAACTTGAGAAAGACTAGTTCACTACATTGAGATGGAAATCTGTATTATTTATTATTTATTCTCTACAACCAGATATTGAGTTCATCCGAGTAAACAGTACGTCAGTGGTTTGATTGTCGACGTAAAATGTCATTCCTTTCGGATTTTTCATTGCAGGATATTAAAGTCATGATTTTAAAAATATGCGGATGTATTATGTACTTTTAATTAGCTATTGAACATGTCTTTTAATGATTTCATATAACTATTGATCGAAATGAAATGGCAGTATTTATTTATATTCAGTACTGATATTACTTCCAGGATATGAATTTATTATGAGAGAAAAAGAAAATATAGCTTCCATGTTTACAGTACGCCATTGTCATGTTTGTCGTCTTTAACAAACATGTGATGCATCTGAAGTTCTTCAATAGAAAGAATAGACAAAATTTGGCAAACAAATAAAAGAATGCAAAAAAATGTCCAAGAAATTCAAAAGAATGCAGAAATGAAGATCCCCATATAACACCGTAACTAAAATCTGGGAATCATCCGAGTAAACAGTACGTCAGTGTTTTGATTGTCGGCGTAATGAAAATGATAGGGCACATGCTCTTTTAAAATCTAATTCCTATTGGGCCCGTCAGCGCAAATTTAAGTCATTGTGTAGAAAATATGCGAATGTAAACTTTACAACTATACAATCACTTTTAATTAGCTTTTGAACATGTCTTTTAATGATTTCGTATAACTATTGATCAAACTCTATTAACATAATTGTGCATTTTGGCCGTGACATTATAAGTACACAATTTATAACCATGGCAAAATAACAATAACAATATAGTTTCTTTGGAAACACTCAGACACATATTTACATGTACAACAAGAGGCAAAATACATAGTCATTATTATGGTTACTACAAAACAATGTTAACATATAATCAAAGAAGTTACAATATTTTAACTAATTTCTTAATAAACAATGATAAATTGTTAAGAACTTTGATATTGCGAATTGAAAGCAGTCCCTTCATTTTTTCAACACATGGATAAATGCGGTAATATTCTGAAATATGGCAGTATACTAATATCTTGATATTACTTCCATGGTATCAATTTATTATGAAAGAAATTTAAAAGAATGCAGAAATAAAGATGAATATGATAGGACAAATGCTCTTTTAAAATCTAATTCCTATCGGGCCCTTCGGTGCAGATTTAAGTCATGTGAATGCAAACTATACAATCACTTTTAATTAGCTTTTGAACATGTCTTTTTTTTTTGCTTACGGAAATAAAGTATTATTATTTAATTATTTCGTATAACTATTGATCAAAATCTATTATATAATTTTGCAACTTGGCCGCGACATTATGAGTTTAAGTTTTAAGTTTAAGTTTAAGTTTAGTGTGTAAGACATTATGAGTACAAAATGCATAATGATCAATGGCAGTATTATATCTTGATATTACTTCCATGGTATAAATTTATCATGAAAGAAAAAGGTTTACTTCAATATATATATAGTACGCCTTTGTGGTCTTTTACAAACATGTGATGCATCTGAATGTGGGTCTGGATGAGGAATATAGAATAGAGAATAATGAGCTATTAAAAAAGAAAAAAAAGAAATAGAAAGAATTCGAAACCATGCATCAAGAATAAAAAGGTTCTTGAATAGAAAGAATATACAATAATATGCAAGCAAATTAAAGAATGGGGAAAGATGTCATAGAAATTTATAAGAATGCAGTAATGAAAATCACTTTATAGAACCTTCTGCATGTTTTGAGCAATCGGAAATCAAAAACCAAATTGTATGCAGTTGATGTGTTAACAAGTTAAAAGTGCATTTTGATAAATCAGATAATTATTCAAAGATAGTGCAAATTTGCAAATTTTCTTTTGATTATAAAATCGGCTACAGTGTGATACATAAAAACAATCTAATTAGAATATTATTATAATAGATATCTTTTTCATTATTCTATGACGAATATACGAATAACAATAAAACTGAATATTTATCAGATGGACCAGAAATGTACTAGTAGTTGTACAACGGTGAAATATTTTAAATTATCATAGAAAACTATATTTTTATTTCATTGCAAAAAAGATCAAATATATGCTCGTGTTTGGTGGTTTCTTATTGTCGAGTATCGAGTTGTGTGTTAGCACTGCAAATGTTTACGTATAAACAAGAAACAAAAATTCTGTTATTTGACAATAATGTGAAGTTACAAGCTACTACATACATCAAATTGGGAAGTACCCATGCAGTAAGAAAAAGATATGTCAGAAAAGGAAATTTTTGTCGTGTAAACTGCCGGTTCCAGATCCGAATAAAGGAGTAGGGGAGTCATTTTCTTCTTATTGGCGCAATCGTATGTTTTATTTTTGGCGCAAATGTAGATTTAAAACATGTGGCGCAAACGTAGCATTAGAGAAAAGGGTTGTGGCGCAAAAGGACGCAGAGGGTCTCATTTTTTTTGGGGGGGAGGGGGTCTGATTCCAGATCACGAGGATTGTTTTTCAGAATCCTAATCATCATTGTATAATAAAACCGCTTATTTTTTCGCGTGTACAGAACGGCTTAGTTTTCCGTTTTCACGCAAAATAATTTGATTTGCATGAGTTTACCTTATAAAATATCGTCCAATCCCTGGTCATGCTTACAACTTATTGACTGGGTCTTAATGGAATAATAAGTTTATTGTCCCTCGAAGTGCAACTATTGCCCTGAGGCGTAACCGAGGGCAATGTTTGTATCGGAGGGAACAATTAAAGTTTGGTATGGACAAAAAAGTTATGCATGTCTTAAGAGGGACGACATCAAAAGTTCAATGAAGGATAAAAAACTTAATTCACATAGTTTTTTCACTGACCCCCCCCCCCCCCCCCCCCCCCCCCACCCCCCTCTTAACTTAATTTGGGAAAAATTGATTGACCCATATGGATATATGTAAAAATCAATGTCGGATAACCAAATCTTGCAGCCGTTCAACCCCCCACCCCCAAACTATTTGAATTAAGTTTTTTATCTTACATTGATCTTTTGATGTCGTCAATGTTTGCTCCATTAAACTTTAAAGTAACACATGAAGGAATATTTTTTATTACTTTATTTAGATTGATTAGGTGAAAAAAATAGCTTGTAAACTATGCAAATTTTCGTTTAAAATCAACATCGGATCAATCTGTACCGTTGTCTATTATGGAGGCTCTCGAGGGTACAAAAATTTCAGCAAATATTTAAACATTTTTTTCATTCCAAATTTTATTTATTACACTTTAAGCTGTTACTTTATGATATAGTACAAAAATCAACCCCAAAAAATCAATTCGTTTTGGCCCCAGATGACTTATAGTAATTTTATATCATTGAAAGACCCCAAATTTTCTGCCATTGGTGCCAAAATTTAAAAAAAAATGGCATTAAAATATATATTTTTAACTCGTCGGTGAACTTTGTTTTAAGAATTTAAACTGTACTTAGACTAAATAATTGTAAAATTTAAGCGTTTTTTGTAATTTAGTTCTTTTTTTTTTCGATATTACCTCTATTTCTCCTATTAGTTCAACAGATAAAAAGAAAATTAACAAAAATACATGTTTCTTTCGAAGGCAGATTGTGAGCTTTAATGAACGGAGACCCCATGTTTTTATTATATTTTTCATTTAAGTATAAAAGATGTATATGTTAAAGTTCATAAATAGGAGGGAAAAACAAGCGAATACCTGCATTTAAAAAAAATGGATTTATACCCTCAAGCCCCTTTAAGTGAATAATGTTAGTACATTGACCATTAATGTAGGGCTATAACCTAATCTTGTCATAATCCTGAAATAAGTATGTCGTATGACGTATTATTCTTTCAAAATATTTCCGTTTTCGGCTTGCATTACACGGATGTATGTTAGGTTATCATTTATATAAGATTTGAAAATAATGTCCGAGTCTTGAATAATTTGGGATGTCCTTTAAAATTTGCTTACATGTATAAATGTTTGCAAAAATATACAAAGATTTCGAGATGAGCACATAATCTCCGTCAAATTTTTATATAAAAACATTTTGTCTGTATTAAAACTAGATTGTGTTGAATGATTGACTCAATATGTATGATAACCTGTTATACATATGCACATACACATATTTAGTTTGTAGCTTCGATAACTGAGTATATAATATAAATCTTTTGATAATGAAATGCACATTTGTACCCCCAGGGGTAGAAGGCATATAAACACCCAAATATATACGAACACAATGCAACAATTATAACATATGTTAAAAACATCATATATATCTGAATTAAAAAAGTAATACTATATATGCAGGTGTTGTATCCATTCTGTTCATTGCAACTGACGTAAATAATTGCTTGAACTGAACATGAACTATAGGGTAGGTAGAAATAGATGAAAGGGGACAATAACAATAACGATATGGTTTTGTGTACACTTAGTACAAACTCAAAAAAAAGTGAGCTTAGAGATATCAGGTTCTCAGTAGAACAATATCCAGTTTCGCAATATTTATGTTTAAGGAAGAAAGAAAATTCCACATTATTAGACATTAATCCGGCAATATACAATGTATCAAATATCGGGGTATTTGTTTTATGAATACTTTATTATTGTTTTAATCTGTAAAAATAAGAATATGTGGTTCCATTGCCAATGAGACGACAACTCTCCACAAGAGACCAAGTAACACAGAAATTAACAACTATAGGTCACCGTACAACCTTCATCAATGAGCAAAGCCAATAACACATAGTCATCTATAAAAGGCCCCAAAAGGACAAAGGTACAATAATTCAAATGAGAAAACTAACAACATAATTTATGTACAAATTAGTGAACGAACAACAAATGTGTTACACAGCAACAATTAACTACAACCACTTAATTACAGGCTTCAGTGTACATTTCCAAATCTAGTTTCCAATTTTTAGGTCTAAGTTCAGATGGTTAATGTATTCATGTATTGTTATTTGAAGATATATAAAAAATTAATTAAATGATGTCTTTTCATATTTTTAAGGAATGGCTAAACCATTGATCTTCCGGAACTGGTACATGGTCACTTCCGGAACTGGTACATGGTCATTCATGTTTGTTTGGCTGCTGATAAAATTAGCAGCAAATTGTTTTCCTGAATAATGACTGCTTTGAAATATTCTAGAATAATCATAATAAAGAAATGTAAAAGTATTGACTAATTTGAAATATTTCAGACTAATTATAATAAAAAAAATACAAAAGGGGTTCCTCCTTTTGAAATACTAGTAAGTAATTTTCATAGCAATTAGTATATCTGTATATCTTAGGCCTTTTATAACTGACAATGCAGTATGTACATGTGTTTTGTTCACCGTTGAATGCCATATGTTGACCTGTAATTGTAAACGACTCTGTCATTTGCAGGCGGAAACCCGGTTAAAATAGAACAAAAGAATCGAAGCTCTTTGTTAGAGAAGGCGATAAATGCTTACTGTAATGTTTACTATAGTAACAAAAAAAATAAAAGTTAATAGAAACAAATAAAATGACAATTTTCTTCTCAATTACGAAGTGTTCTATTTTAAAAACACCATTTGCATAAGGTTTCAATTGATCTATTACATAGTTAAAGTCATAAGAAACGAGTGAGTGGTGAAAAATAATGTTTATCCAATTCTTGAACCAATGCATGCTGTATATATATATCATAAACTTAGTCCTCTGTGTACGATTTTCTCATTTCTTACGCAAGTATATCGTATAATCGTCATTTTTTCCCCTCTTTTTCTGTTATGATTTAACAAATATGGCTGCTCATTAAATGTCGTGTTTTGAAGCCGATGTTTACCGATGGTCACCTTATGGTAAACAAATAACAAAAAACATGGGTATTGAGCACGTGTTTAACATGTACAATCATATAATTGTTCATTTAATGACAGATCCATGCGTATTGCAATCACCGGATTTTTACGAGGAGGGTTACACTCAATTAAGTCATTATGAATACTGAAAATATGTCGGCGAATTGCTTCCTGGAAAGGAAGCAATTAAAAATAAGTAAACTTCTTCTAAATGTTGACAAATTAAAGAATTTTCCTCAGAAAAAGAATATGTACATAAGTTGTATAATGAAAACTATCCATTTACTAGTAGTTATAAAAAAACATATGCATATTTTTTTTTAATTTGAGGTTTCTTATGACTTTAAGCAGAACAATTGGATATCAAGTCGACGACATGGGTATCTATCAAGTTGGAAGCAGAAAATGCATAAATTCCGATTTTTTTGAAAAAAATACCACGCACAGAGAACATATCAATCTATAAGTTTAGTAATTTTCGTGTCAGCCCTTCCATTATGTGACTGAAGAAAAAATTATGTATCGAAAAGAGAAAATCGAGTGCACCTTTTTATGTTAAGTTGAATATTTTGTCTTGAAAACGTACAAAGCAAGAATATTTGATACATCATCTCGCTTCAGATTCTATCATTTGTATATATCAAAGCTACAGGTTGACTTTATAACATAAAAAAACCACAGTACGAAAAGATGAAATAAGTGAAATACCTATCTAATGAATCATAAAAACAGAGTAGGTGTGTTCGAATAGCTATTTTTTTTACTAAAAGTACTGATCAGTACTTGACGACATCTTGTAAGTTGGATAATGAAAATGAATATCTTCGAAAAAAAAAAATGTGTGTGTGTTAGCTAAGGTTTGTAGTCTTCAACCACCAAAAAAATCTAGTCTGCCCTTCCACGAAATATTTAATTAGAATTTTTTTTAAATCTTTATGAATTTTCAAAAATTCCACCTGACAACCGATTAGACAATAGTTTTAAGTTGAATCAATGCAGACAATCATTAACTGATGTTCATTAGCTAGCAGATACATTTGTCTTTTAAAATACAACTAACATATAAGGATCGTAATTGTGCTATGCGGATAAATTTGTCGGTTTTCAAGAGCAAAATTGGCAGCGCGTCATCCCTACAATGGCTTCCATTTCTACGATTGTGAAAATTAACTGGCGTAATGGGGAGATAATTTTGACGAAGTAGAATCCTGACTGCAAACCACATCTTCTAATTCTATAATGAAAGTTTTACATTAAGTTTTCTCAATGTCACCTTCGACATATTTGTTTGGGTGAAAATGTTTGTTGTGTCGTACCTATCTTTTTTGTCCTACGTCTTCTTACATTTGGTCTCATTTGGGTCTAAGCGTTACGATTTTTTGTAAGCGTGACACGTGAAAGTCAAATTATTGTGTCGTGAAATCGGGAAATGAGATCTAGTGGGCACCGGGAAATGACAAAAAATGAGAATTGCTTACGTACATAGTGTAAGCGGGATTCGGGAATCTTACAAAACAGTAAGCGGGATCCGGGATCGGAACCCCCCTTACCCCTTACATCTATATATATTATAGTGTGTTCCAAGGAATTTTTCCATAAGGAATGATTCGGAAAGCCTTATATTAGCATTAACATGATAGAAGTAGTAGAAATGTACCGTTGAAGGTAATTGTATACATCTTCCTAATGCAAAGCTAATTATGATTGCTCTTTTGGATTCTTTTAATGGTATTCAAAGTCTGAAATTTCTGCCTTCAAGTACTTTTGATCTCAGCGTACCTAAAATAAAAAAAAGAAGATGTGGTATAATTGTCAATGAGACAACTCTCTATAAGAGACCAAAATGACACAGAAATTAACAACTATAGGTAACCGTACGGCCTTCAACAATGAGAAAAGCCCATACCGCATAGTCAGCTATAAAAGGCCCAGAAATGACAATGTAAAACAATTCAAACGAGAAAACTAACGGCCTCATTTATACAAAATAAATGAAGGTTGTTCCAAAACTCGTGTTACACGTAGGTAATAATATCATCAATTGTGTAAACGTTTGTCAGTCGATTTATGACGCAATTTTACAAATCCTGTATCACATTTTGTAATTTAGGGGCCAGTTATAACCCGCCGACTATACGATGTAGGTTTAGCTTTTTGTTGAATGTGCGCTGGAACTGTGTGTGTAATATAAAAAAAATGAAGATGTGGCATAATACCTAACGAGACAACTATCCGCAATAGACGAAATGACACATACGGCTATAAAAGGCCTCGAAATGACGAATGTTAAACAACTAATTCAACTTGATTTGGAATCTTGTAGATAGGTCTTACTGACAATCATGCCCCATCTCCTAATGGTTATTACTGACAATCATGCCCCATCTCCTAATGGTTATTACTGACAATCATGCCCCATCTCCTAATATTTATTAGTTTGTATTTCTTCACTTCATTATTGTCTTAATTGACTAGAATTTATGTGTTACATATTTGTTTTTCGTTCCTTTTTATTACATAAATAAGGCCGTTAGTTTTCTCCTTTGAATTGTTTTACATTGTCTTATCGGGGCCTTTTATAGCGGACTACACAGGCAAAATTTGCTCACATGAATTTCACATCAATCTCACGTGAAATTCACATGAAAAATTTCACGTAAGATTCACCTCAATCGAGCTTATACATGAAACTCACGTGAAAATTTTCATGTGAATTTCATGTGAATTGAGATTCACATGAATTTGATGTGAAATTTTTCACATGAATTTCACGTGAAATTTACAACAACAAAAAATGATATTTTTCATGATTTTAATTAAATTTAAAAATTTAGATGTTATTTGAATTACTCTATTTTAAAAATTCATGTCAATTTCACATGAAAAATTTTACGTGATTTCATGTGAAATTCACATGAGTTTCACACAAGAATCACATGAAACTCACAAAAATTGTTTTCACGTGAGTTTCACGTATAAGCTCGTTTGAGGTGAAATTGATGTGAATTTCACGTGAGATTCACATGAATTTAAATTCACGTGAAATTGATGTGAGTGAAATTTGCCTGTGTATGCGGTATGGGCTTTGCTCATTGTTGAAGGCCGTACGGTGACCTATAGTTGTTAATGTCTGTGTCATTTTGGTCTTTTGTGGATAGTTGTCTCATTGGCAATCATACCACATCTTTTTTTTATAGGATTGTCAGTTTCAGTTTTCCTACCGAAGATCGATGGTTTTCTCCGAGCACTTGAAAGCTTCCTTCCACAATAAAAACTGACCGCTACGAAATAACACAATAGTGTTGAAAGTGGCATTAAAAACCGACCAACAAATCTTCACTTCATTTCCCGAAAAAGAACGAATGATCAGTTTTAAGTTGACCTATTTGAAAGACAGAGAACTGATATGTTATAGCTGTGAAAATAAACTTTTTACAAGTGTATTCCCTGATTAATGAATCTATCCTGAACGACCAGTGACAAATATTACATGCATATTTGAGATAATATACTAATAGTAAGATCTGGTAATTAGTGTATCACGGACAACAGCCTCAATTGAAACAATTATGAATAAGTGTATACATTATGTCAGAATGGAAAATATGACAACGACAAGGTCAATGTGAGAACAGTGTTCGAAATGAAGGTCTCACAGCTGTACAATAGACAAAATGTTACCTGAACCTAATGCTATGATGGACCTGAGTTAGTTAACACTTTTTAGAGAAAAACAATTGAAACAGACGCATAGTCTAATAAATGCTTCATATAATATAAAGAAACCTGTCTTTCTGTTGCTTTCTAGATGTCTCTTGGTTCTTTTTGTGGTTGGGTTTATGTTACATCGATGTCCACCTCCTCCTACTTATCACATACATATATCAGTCTCTTAAGACCAGCTGTCCTGAAGGTGCCTGAAATGTTGCCACTGGACATTAAGGGAGCTGGCTTCTCAGTTTCAAAGTAATTAACTTTTCATAACACTAGCATATATTGATAGGGGATTAATAAAGGAATCAAAAAAGCAAAAAAAAAAATATAGGTCACCGTGCTTGTTTTCGAGATATAAGCCATTGAAATTTTGGCTGGAAAATGGTATCTCTTGACTTTTCATAGCTTTATCATTGACAAGTTCAAGTCCTCAAAAACCATTAAAAAATAATTAAAATTTAATAAGACTTTAACAGACAGCTTATCATTATACAGTCATGTAAAAGAATTATAAAAAGAAAAATGGGGGTCACCGGGCAAAATTTGTTAAGGCATTCAAATGGATTCCGAAAATCTGACCAAAATTCCAAAACCTGACAAGCGAGTTTCCTTAACAGGCAACCACCAATCAATCAATAGTGTGTCATACTGATTATGCATGAAATATTTGCTACTGGACATTAAGCTACCAACAATCAATTAATCATAAGACCAGCACCATTTCCTGATAATTCTCTTGGCAAGTTACAGTATATGTTCACTATCCAACTTATATTTTCTCTTATTTCTTTTGACATACAGGTCATGTTCAGTGTTATCTTTGTAACTGCATAATTATAAGAGTTTTGGATTTATATATATTTGTCAAAACATGTATCTGGTACTGAAAATTAGTACTGAGTAATGTATCTAAAAAAGATCCAAGTCTGGTTATCTAGCATGACCTTTCATAGAAGTTCAGAAACTATAAATGAAAAAAAATAAAAGAAAAAAACATTTCAAATTCTGAAGTATCAGCTTGTGCTTTTGTGGTGATCTCATCTTTATTTACAGCCAACGTTTGTTTCCAAAAAAACATACCAATAATAACAACAATGTTCAATGTGAATGGACATCATCGTTTTTTGTGTGCCAAAATTATTTTAAAAGTTTGTTTCTAGCAAAATGAATAACAAAAACTGGTAAACTCAAATTATACTTCTGTTTCATTTGTATAAAATTGAGAATGGTAATTGGGAATGTATCAGAGAGACAACAACCCAACAAGAAACAACAAACAGCCAAAGACCAACAATAGGTCTTCAATACAGCGAGAAAATCCTCACTTTTTACTTATATGTAACTTTTTTTTCATGTTTATTGATTTCTTTATTTGATTTCGCAATTTTCAATTTATTTGATATATTTAAAAAAAATTAATCAAGGAAGATCAAAGTTTTTCACATTTGTGTTGATTTATATTTGCATTATTTTCCACGTGCAAGCCATGAAAAATAAATTGCTTGCCAAAATTAGTTGGTTTACAGTTGATCAAACTTTTCACTTCAAATTATAAAATGAACCTTTGCTCATTGTAGAAGGTCACAAAGTGACTTATAGTTGTTAATTTCTGTGCCATTTGGTCTCTTGTGGAGATATGTCTCATTGGCAATCATACCACATCTTCTTATTTGTATTTGTATAAACCACAAACTCATCAAAACTAAAACTACATTAACCAAATATGAGACAGACAGACATATGGACACAGCTACTAATGAAGGGGAGGAGTACAAGTTACTTTTCATGGAACCTATGACACACTTGATGATATTTGTTTTCTTGATCTCTTCTTGAACTGGTACCAATATTAACACTACAAGAGGTATTTCTTTAATATATTTATTTATCACAGTGTGAAAAACATAAAAATTTGAATTATTAATCAACAAATATTCACTAACAATTCTTACACAAAACACAGGCTTTCCATTATAAAAATGTTATGAATAATTTAGTGTGGTTATTTTAACCAGAAAATTTTACAATTTAAATTGTCCAAAAAATTGACAGAACTGTTGAGGACTAGTGATTTTTTTTTATTGAAAATGTTATTGAAAATCTACTTAATAATCTTGAGGTATTGTTACAAAATGAAATAATGCATTGATAAGCAGCTGAGTAGCTCGTAAAGTTTAATGCTTCACTTAGCCATTTTTCAATAATGAATTGTCACTCTAAGATAGGCCTGTAAATAGGCAAATAAATAAGGTAGTGGAGATTGTTCCCCATCAGTTATTATTTCAATTTATGTATTATAACAATAAATAATTATCTTTTTAAAATACTGTGGATTCATTAATATTCATTGGATACCAATTTTCGTGGATTTCATAGATACAAGAAGAACCACGAATTTCAATGGTCAACGAATTACAAATTTTCTTAAGGAATGTATGCTGACTTTGCCAAAATCACAAAATTAAATATCTACTAATATGCAAGTTTTCCTCAATTCACGAAAATTGGTACCCACGAAAATAAATCAATCCACAGAAGAGTTATGCAAATATAGACTCATTTCTCAAAATCAGCAAATCCTTACAAAACATATTACAAAATCAAAAATTCTTGTACCTATTTTCTCATGCACTGAACAAAATATTTCAAGTCCTATAAAATGTAATTACACATATAAAAATTTCAAAGCAGCACACCACACAATACACGTATCTATCATGTCTATATAATTAATTCAAATAACAATCTGGTCCTATTTCTGCTCACACCTATTTATTAACTCAGAGTTTTTTTGCATTAAAGAAGAACCCTCTCTGCTTGACTCACTGCCAGAGTGAAACTATCATTCAAAACATCCATAACTTCATAACTAACTTTCACAGGAATTATAATTGAAAAAAAATCAGTCGGACTGTACTATAGTCTATACCTACATTTTTTAAATAAGATATATTTTTATTCAAATTAAATTTTATAATTCTTTTTTTGAATTATGAAATATCCATTATCTGACAGATTTATACTATAAATATATTTTAGTGTTTTCCCTAGTAAATTATAATATCCATTATCTGACAGAGTTATACTATAAATATATTTTAGTGTTTTCCCTAGTAAATTATAATATCAATTAACTGACAGAGTTATACTATAAATATATTTTAGTGTTTTCCCTAGTAAATTATAATATATAAATTATAAAATCTGTCACTTGCTGAACATCCAGTGGTCAACAGTTCACACATTTTTAGGAGCAACTTTTTGTTTATAATATATGTTATAATGATTAATGCCAGTCTTTTGTCACATTATGTATATTATTGCCATAGCATGTTCTATATGTTTTTGCAAATAAAATATTCATTCATTCATTCAATAAGTTGTACCTCTGCTTTATGGTAATAATTATACAAAGAATTGGTTGAATATGCATGATGTTTTCTGTGTGGAAAACAGCAAAAACCTGGTTTTAACGGATTTACATGAACAATTATGGATTTCCCTTGAAGTTTTTTTTTAAAATGAAATGAAGATAAATGTTGAATTAGAAATACAAAAATCTGTGTAACTTTATGTTGTATTTTATTTATAATTACACCTTATGTAAGAATCCTGGGTTTTGATTGGTTGATAGCCAGTGTATTTTTCACCAGTTTACTGTTATCAAATGAATATCGTTCATTTTTAAACGCCGCCCGGGTATATGCAAAAAGAGTACGCCCTTTTTACCCTCTCTGCCGTGGTATTTGCCAAAAAATACTCTATCCGACTGGACGCTTGTAATGTCACAATCATCAAAGTGTTTTTGAACATTAACATGAAAAAGACCCCTCCTTAACATGATACATCTGTTCAGAACACAACTATCTGAAAAGAGCTAAAGCAAAAATTAAAAGCATTGGGAATAAAAACAATGAATCTGATTAAATACAGATCATGTGCCCATGCTACACCAGCAAGAACCTGACAACGCTCTGTTCTACCTCTACTCTAAAGATCTTTTGTAATCCCTCTGATTTCATTTTAATGATACCGTCTCAGAAAGTTCATAGGCAGATTTATCATTGGCTGATGTAATAACTAACAATTCAGACAGTAGAAAAGAGTGTTGTCACAGGCGCGGATCCAGAGGGGGGTTCCGGGGGTTGGAACCCCCCCTTTTTTTGGACGATCAATGCATTTGAATGGGGACATGTAATTGGACCCCCCCCCCTTTGTCCTGGGTTAGGAACCCCCCTTTTTAAAATGGCTGGATCCGTCCCTGTGTCAGATACTTGTAACAAAGAGTGGACGCAGGAACTATATTTTAATCAAATTGGTATGAAAACTAAAGACAATTAATGAGATCTAAAGAAAATGATACATGTACATGATGTCAAGTCATATGATATCTTGGTTTTTTTCCATTATAATAATGTTTAATTTTTCCAGAAATGTTACTTCTTATTTAAGTTATTTGGTAGGTAGAAAATTTAAATGTGATGGTTTAGTTATAGACCCCTAAAATATTTTATTTTTTCTCAGGAGTATGAAGAGATTTAACTTCAAAATTCTTAATGTGCAGGTTTCAGAAGGTTGAACCTTGAAAAATATATGAAAAAATAATTACTTTGCAATTGTCATCTGTGTTATTTTTGAATATTTGCTTTCAGATGTATTGTTATTATCCATAACCATACAGATATGATATTAACCGTTGAAATTCAATATTTTACATACTAAAAATAGCATTTAGGCCTTAACTCCTTAAACATCTTAATGGTAAGGGACAATATAAAGTTCTGAAAATGTTATGACCTAATTCTAAGTGAGCATAATACCTAAAGTAATGGTTAGCTTTATCAAAAGGAAGACAAGAAACAAAAATAATGATCATTTTGCACAAAAAACAAGACTCATTATCAGTAAATATTGAGGTAAAAATCATTACATCCACCAAAAAAATGCTTCAAATAAACTACTGTACAACAGAAAGACAACTATACATACAAGTTTTGACTTTCGGAGCTTAAATACTGATAAATGCATCAAAAACAAACACAGGTTATTTGAGAACACAATTTCTGCAGATATTCATAAAAATAGATGAATGCATTTAAGTATCTAATTTGAACTGTTTTTAAGTAATAAGATTTACACAATAAGGGTTGAATAACTTGATAATTACAAGAACTACATTATGCAATGAAATGATGAGTCAACAAGATTTATGTTGCTACATTTTTTTTCTAGAACTGGTTTAAATTCTATTTATAGATCTACAAAAATTGAGAAAGGAAATTGGGAATGTGACAAAGTGAGAACAACCCGTTCAAAGAGCAGAAAACAGGTGAAGGTCACCATTGGGTCTTCACCACAGCTTAAAACAACTATTAAGTGTTGAGACAAAAAAATGTGTTTGAACAGCTCTGGAAAAGGTTCAAATTACAAAAAGTAAATATTTGTTTAACATGTAGAAGTATGGGTGTAATAAGTTTTAGTACCTTGGTTTACACCTACCCACAAATTGTCTACTATCTAGCAATATAACAATGCAGACTTACAGTCAAACATAAATTTTAAAGTCAAAAGATCATATCAGTCTGTGAGAAAAAAATACTTGTGCAAATTAAGTTAAGGTGGTACATAACCTTACAGGGAGATAACTCTGTAAAAATCTGCTGAACATTTTAACCACATTCTATTGTTAATTTGAGGAACTATAAAAGCTTCTCAATTATCATAATTTGAGTTTGTTACTCTGCTATATATCCAAAGAATTTTTTCTGATAAAGTGTGTGGTTGAAGTTTTTTGAAATTTTTCATTTTGTCAAAGGGTCAAAGTAAATATTTTTTAAAAATTTTATGAAAATTAAACAAGCTTGGTACCACCTCGATTTCATAGCTTTTACTATTGTTCTATAACTGTGATTGTCAAATAACTAAACTTTCATACACCCTGCCGTCTAACCAAAGGATGCTTGTCCTTAAATTTTGATTATGAAAACAGAGAAAAAAAAATAATTGTGCATTGTTTATAAAGTGAGGTATATCAAGTGCATTATCTAAACTACTGTCGATCATTATTGTGCAATGGCTACTACTTTAATAAATAATTTAAGGGTTTCATTTAAAAATCAAGGGATATAACTCTTTTTAAAGAGTCAACAGAAAATTATACATGTAATAACATTGTCAAATTAAATCATCAAAATATCATGAAAAATTAAGGGAAAATGTACTAAGGGAAGACAAATCAGAAAAAGTAAGCTCTGTTTACATGTGTTTACAATAATGCCTTTTTTATTTATATTTTTGACAGTTCAAACAAAAAATTATTTGTGTTTAGGATTTCTCTACACACTCTAGAGCTCTGCCCTGATGATTTTATAAGAATATTCATACCTTAACAAAACTGAAGGTTTTTGAACTTCATATTAATTGTTCAACAATATATGAAAGACTATAGTTATCAAACCATATTTATCATCCTTGTTTGTTCATTAGTATATAGATTACAAATAATACTTATGCTAAAATGATATGTATATTTTTCTGGTTCTTAACATTATCAATAATTCCCTTTTCTTCCCAAAATAAATCTCAACATAAGGACCCTATATATAATTCTTTGTGGAGAAACCCTCGATACACTATATTTTGCTTTTAAATGTAACTCAAGACAAAGAATATGTCAATTTAAATCCATCATTAGCAATGATTAGGGCAAGCAAATAATCAAAAAATAATAAGAGATGGTTCACTGTTTACACCGTCAATTCTGTTCTGGTTAAGTCAAGCGGAAAGGAACCATTTCAGCAGTCATATATTATCTAAAATATTTATCAAATTATTCTTCATCTATGTGGAAAATTGTTTGTGCTCGTAGCCATTGCAATGTAATATCAAATGTTGTAAAGCTAACTCCCACAGCTATAGGTCCTTTGATCCAGTTCATACTAAGTCCTTTATATAATCCCCTTATAATTCCCTCTTCTCTGTAGGTACTGGTGGCTGTTACCCAAATACCAGTGTAGTCGTTGACATGACCCGTACAACCTAAAACAGTAAAGTGTAGCAATTAACCATCAGAGTTAAAAATGTTAAAGTTTAATCAATAATTTAGTCTTATAAACATGATTTTTTATTAGTTGTTATTGACAATTTTCTAGCGGTCAGTAATTGTGAGTACTTTTAGCTCTATTTCTTTTGTCTTTGGGATGTACAAGTACCCGGCCATGTCCACTCTGTGTTTTTATTAGATGTATTTCTATTTGCATCAATCTGATGAGTCAAGCCTTTTCAACTGGTTTGTATTGTTTGTTCTTATGTTGTACCTTTAATTACACCACTGCCCCCTGGTTAGAGGGAGGGTTGGGATCCTGCTAACATGTTTAATCACACAAAATTGTGTATGTGCCTGTAATTCAGTGGTCGTTGTTTGTTGCAGTTACATATATGTTTTTTGTTTGTTATCTTGTAAATACAATTGGCAATTAAACTTGTTCTTGCTTAAATTGCTTCACATTTGTCGTTTTACAAATCAATAAAATCTCTCAAAATAGTTCTGAGTCTTTTAAATTAACATGAGCTCCGCCCCTTTCCTCTATATAGCAGACATACATTGAATCTGATTCAAGACAAACCCTATGTTAGCTGGAAAAGATATCACCACTCTTTCAAAGCATGCAAGACTTCTATAGAGGACAAAGCACTGAGTGACAGAAGGATTGATAGACAGAATTTCTTTCAAGGAAGGGGGTATAACTACAAATAACTTTAACAAATAATTTGCAAGTCAAGAAATTGACAATTATAGTGAATGCCTACTCGCAATACCATTTTCTGTGTTCAGTGGAACGTGAAATTGGGGTTAAATCTCTTATTTGGCATTAATATAATAGAAGGATCATATCATATCATAGGGAACATGTGTACTAAGTTTCAAACTGATTTGAAGTCAATTCTACATTGACCAAAAACTGAAGCAGGACAGACAGACAGACAGAGGAACAGATGCATAGACCTGAAAACATAATGCCTCTAGATAGGGCATAAAAATCAAATTCAAGAAATAAAATTTTTTATTACTATACAATATACATGATATACTACAGGATATTTTAATTGATAAATACTCATTTGTAAAGATCTAAGAAGGTGTATTACATACCAGCTGTTTGCATCCGTCGTCTAACAATATCTAATGGATAAGATAGGGATTGTGAAGCAAACCCAGCTACAGCACCCATACACCATCTCTCAAAAGGCTTGGGCTCTTCTCCTTTAGCATATTCTAATAAAAAATATGTCATATAATACATTCAAATTCAGTCATATTCATCAAATTTGACTTTTCAAAGACTAAGCTATTTTCTCAAAAAATAAAAATTTTAAATATTTATTGAAGAAATGAATGCTTCTTTTTGTAATTTTATTGGGGTGTAAAAGTAATGATCAAAGCACATTTTGTTTAGAGCGTGGAAGCATTGTTATGTTTATAAGGCCATGAAATAAAAGTTTTATCAATGTTTTCTTTAATGTTCCTGTCCACATTTTTTTGGAAGCACGTGAATGATTCATTTCATTTTGATATGAGGGTTAAATGATGTGTATTGTTGCTAGCCAATTAAACTAGAAGATTCTCATGAATCATACATGTAATGTTATAATTTTGTTTTGTTATGTTTAAAAACTTTTTTTTCCATTTCTGAATAAAACAGACCTTTTTATTATAACATTGAATAATAAAATTACCTGCATGGCTTTTCTTCAGTGTTTCATATGTGAAGAAACTAGTCCCTGAGTACATAGTTGATCCTAGAACTGTTGGCAGATAGCCTCGCCATAATGTCCGAAATCCTTCCTGACGATATGTCTTCATTATCACTTGAAATAAATTAGAATACCTACAAATATAAAACCTTTAGTAAGTATATGTTAATTCATCTATTAATTCATGTAATACTAAATAAGATTAACAGGACTTGGACTTTGTAATTGAAAAAAATAAAGTTGATTGACTTTGTACTAATACTAATATAAATCTCTCTTAGCTTTACTTACAGATTTTTTTCTGTGACAGCCATCCTTGCCCTGACTAGATCCAGAGGATATGTTAAAGATGTGGATGTTATACCAGCTAATGATCCAGCTAAAAACCTCAAATGTGGGGGTAAATGCCTGTAATACATAAACAAATTAAAATTTTAAAATCCAACTTCAATCTTTAGAGCTAAATTAGGATTCAAAATTGATGTTTTTTTTCTATTTTAGTCCTTCATTATATATACACATATTTTTTGACATTACAATTGTAAACAAAATAGGGTGAGTCTGTTGGCCATTTTCATATAATATTGGACTTCTAATTTGTATATTCTGTAGACTCTCAAACATTTAACTTGTATCCTGATTAAATCCTTTTCCCTCTGGACCTGTGATAAGTGATTAAGTGATTGTTTTAAGAAGACATAATATATCAAACACTATGAAATGTATGTGCAAACTTTCATCAAGAGGAATTTTCAATATTAAGAATATCTACCAAGATTTTGCATTTGAAAGATGGCATAAATTAGATTTTTCTACAAAAATTACAAAGAAAGCACATGAAAGTACAATATAAATATATATATACTCAAATGAGAGGTGTCATTTATATACACTCACATGGTAGTTAATACTTTTGTCAACACTTGCATACACATGATCTTTATTTGTGGAAAATTGACAAAACTCATTTTTTTTGTTTACATATCATAGTTTTACTGGATGTTCATATACATTTATGTCATATGATTATCATATTAATATAATCAAAGAACATGATTGCTCTGAGGGATACGATTGCCATTGTTTTCATTGATACATGTATTAGTATTATTTTCAAAAATAATTCAAATGCATCAGTCAGGGGCGCTACTTAAACAAGTAACTTTTTTTAGTTACTTATATCATGTATATAGGTAATTTTTGTTTTTAAAAAATATAAAATTACTCAATAGAGTTATTTTTAATTTCAATAGAAGCAGGGACTAACTAAATGTAGTTTTCATGAATTTTTACATCATGTTCTTTCATAAATTTAAGAATTTGTAAGATTTGAGAGGAGAATAGACATAAAGGGTTACTTTAATCAAAGCGCGAAAGCGCTGTAAAGGCAGTTAATTACAGGTTGTGTGTATTTCTAGTCCAGTTATATCATTATCTTCCATAGAACAGAGGTGGTTTGTAGAATTTAAGATTTAGAGTTCTTTTGTACCTAGTTCACCTATATGTATAGTCTACTGTTTACAGTATATTTTCTGTGCCTCGCCATGAAATGCATTTTTAGCCATGGCCTTGTCAGTTTGCTTTAAATTTATGAGTTTGACTGTCCCTTATGTTTTCGTCCCTCTTCTTTAGACATATAAGAACTTTTCCTTTTCAATATAAATATACTATTTTTAATTATTGATTGTATACGCATGTTCTATGACTCCCATAAAAAGAAGTTCACAAAGATTGACTAGTCTCTGTACTGTGTGTATAGCAAGAACATCAAGTAACATAATGGTAAATGAACATAGTAACACATCAACTTTTTTGATGACCATACCTGCCAACTGTCAGTATTTGCAGAGTATTTCCCCCATCGAGCTCGAGGCTCCCAAATGGAAATTTTGTAAGAGCAATTTTGTCGACTAATTTAAAGAAAACAATTAATTCAACAATGGCAATGAGCTTGTTTATGCACGAAGAAGCCAAAAACCACATTAGAATATATTTGAAGGGAATCCATGACAAATCGCCCCATTAGCAAAAAGCCCCACTTTTTCACTAACTCGCCCCACTTTAAAAAAAAACTGCCCCAACCTGGATAACCAAATCGCCCTACTTGTGAAATGTGTTATATCCCTTAATATTACTCCTGCCAACTTGCCCCAACTTATACAAAACGATAATATCTAGATAAATATATTATTAACCAGGAAGAATTTACTAATGCCACCTCGCCCCACTCATGTAAAAAGATGTTATCCCGTTGTATATAAGTTAAATTCCGTTAATATTACTCCTGCTAACTGGTCCCACCTAATGGAAATCAGTGAAATCTAGATAAATATATTATTAACCATGATGAATTTAGTAATGCCAAATAAAGGCAACAGTAGTATACCGCTGTTCAAAACTCATAAATCCAGGGACAAAAAACAAAATCGGGATAACAAACTAAAACTGAGGGAAACGCATTAAATATAAGAGGAGAACAACGACATAACACCGAAACGTAACACACACAGAAACGGACCAAGCATCAGACCAAACACCACGAGAATAACAAATATAACATGAAAACCAAATACATGAATTAGGGATAGACAAGTACCGTGCCACGTCTGATCTCAATATCTCAAAAATAAGAGAAAACACAAACGACTCAACGTTAAAATGCAACACACACAGAAACGAACAATAATATAACAATGGCCATCTTCCTGACTTGGTACAGGACACTTTTAAAGGGAATAAAAGTGGTGGGTTGAACCTGGTTTTGTGGCATGCCAAACCTCGCACTTTAATGGCAAAGTTAAATATAACATTGAAATGACACCATATTACAGGACTACAATACAAATAAATAGGAGAACATATTAGACAAAGAAAAACATGATTAATAGATAACAAAAAGCGTCAGGTTTAAAATTCAATACGCCAAAAACGCGCCTTGTCCACACAGGACTTACAAGTGACGCCCAGATATAAAAGATCGAAAGAGAAAAAAGTACAAAGTTGTACAGCACTGGAGAAAAAAAGTTGAAAAGGTTTCGCCAAATACGGCATTGTTTTTATGCCCGGGATAAGAACATTCTTATTATATAGAACAATTCATGCTATTGCAAACAGTAAACTTTATCAAATGAATATGAAAGAGATATACATAAAGAAACTGAAGTATTAACTAATTACAGAAAACTAAACCCAAATACATAACACCCAGATATAAAATATCGAAAGTGAAAAAGGCACAAAGCCGCACAGCACCGAAGACCAAAAGCTCAAAAGGTCTTGCCACTCTCCCCACTTATGGAAAAAGATGTTATCCCGTTGAATATAAGTTAAATTCCTTATATTGCATTATGATACAATTAACAGGTTTCTTATAATTGTTATGCAAATAACTAAGCTTCAAAACTTAGTTATTCTTCAACAATACATTTTTTTTTTAGAATTATAATTTCAGTATATCAATAATAGTAATTAAATAAATTTTCGGTTTGTTTGTATTCTGTGTAGATTAGTTTTCATTAAAGTGGTGCGAGTTTTTATTTTTAATTATATATATATATATTAATCTAAATATTACCGTTTTTTTATAAGTAGGGCGGGTTGGCAGGAGTAATATTTAACATGATTTAACCAATTTCACATGTGGGGCGATTTGATAAATCAGTTTGTGGCGGTTTTTTTGAAAAGTGGGCGATTAGCCAGTGGGGCGACTTGTCCTGCTTCCATTTGAAGGCCCCCTTGAAGGTTTTGTATGACTATATGAACCATCTTTCACGTAAAACCCCCATGTGCATTTTGAAAAGTTGGCAGATATGTTTCTAACTCCAGGCAAAATCTACCGGTATGAATGAAAAAGAAGTTTTCAATTAAGGCTCTGTGGCCATAACAGCTGTCTCATTAGCATTTTAACCACTTCCCATATTTGCAATTAAAACAATAGAAGAAAATTATTCAACGCACAAACAAAACTTACTTGTAAATATGAAATTCTCTTTACGGTATGAGTTTTTCTCATTGTTTGAGATTGTACAGTAGTACCTGTAACTGCTTATAGATAAAGGCAGATGTGGTGTGAGTGCCAATGAGACAACTCTCCATCCAAATAACAATTTAAAAAAGTAAACCATTATAGGTTAAAGTACGGCCTTCAACACGGAGCCTTGGCTCACACATACCTATTTCTTATTCACTTTTGCTTGATAAACACACTAAATATCATGTATATACATTGTACCACATCTCCTTATTTTTATATGCATTCCAATAACATGAACAATTGTAATTCAATTCTATATACCAAAGCAAAATGAACTGCACCACTTTCATTCACTAGTATGCATCTTTTGGCAAAATACAAGTTCTTAAATGACACAAGATAAAGATATATTTATTGATAAAAAAAAAAAAATTTAGTAAACAACTCTTTAACAGGTATAAAAAAAAAAAGCACAGCTGTGTCATAACTTGTGAAATCTGTGCTGAAAACATAGACATTGATGGTATTTGAGTAATTCCATATGTGAAGCTCAACATTAGCTCGTCAGTTGGTGGTGGACAGTTATAGTTCCTTTCTGCAGGCTAGGATGAATGACTTTTCAGGAAAACCAATTTCACAAATCAAAACTTTCCTCTAGATTTCTCCTACAATATTCATCCAGTTTAGTTCTTTTGGTTTAATTGGACACCGTCCTGATTTTTAATTTTGCAAACCATTCAGTCTCTTGCTTGCAAATGGTGCATGAAAATAGGATTGGTATGGCAGTAGACAAGTCTCTTTAAAGTGGGTTTGTGCCCTGAAAAAAAGTTTTATAAATTAAGTTTTTTTTAAACTTGTGCAACACACATACCTAAATAACTATAACATAGAAGAGAGCATCATTCGTGTCAATGTTTTGTTCCTGTTTACATTGTCATTGATATTTTTTCAGAAAGCCTGAGGCATAGCTCATGAATTCCTGTCATTACATCCTAAATTAACATAATTACTGCTAGAATAATTATCAGTATGATATTTATACGTACACTATCATTGTACAGCCCAAGTCTTCAGTATATATCATTGTTGCATTCATTCACTCCTGTGTTCAGTCTTTCAAAAATATTTAAACATCAACAAATAAGGAAAAGAAAACACTAGAAAAGATACGTACATACAACCCGTGTTTAAGTGTATTTGAAAGAGAAATATATCTGGTTAAACGATGTATAAAGGAGGAAAAAATTGCAGATATTGCATTACGATGCTTTCTACCTAATAGCACATGGATATGTTTACATATTTAGACTTGACCCTGTATGACCCGTACCTTGTAGGTCACCGCCGTCGTTTAAACACTAGACTACAGTCGTGTATAAGACAATAAAATGCTTAAGCCTGTACTATTTGTGTGAAGTAAATGTGTTTTTTCTGTACATTTAAATTGTTTTACCTGATAGCAAGGACGTATATCTATCCGTTTCCTTCTCAATTCACTTTGTCAATTTCTTCGAGCTCCTTCAAAACATACGTATTACTGCGCCCGGAAGTGAAAAAATATTAGAAATCCTCGTAAAATAATGCTATTTTCAATTTTGTGGTATCCATTTTGTTATATTTATTATATATAGATAAAAAAAGTTACGATTAATTATGAATTTGCATATCATTATACGGAACGTTTATGGACTATTTTTCCATAGCTGTAAGTCGGTCATTATGTGAGTTCGTGGTCAAGTGGTTAAGACCGATGGCTACAGTGCTGAAGGTCCCGAGTTCGATTCTCACTCGGGGTGCTAAAAATATCAGCACATCAGAAGGGTAATTTTCACCCTCTCACACACATCTCTGGTACCCAGACCGGAGTTTAAACTAGAATGGGTACTTTGGGGGCCTCGGTTGGTCAAAGGTGTCCCCTGCTTTGACCTGGAGATCAATCTTCTGATATCTCTCTGGTTTGTCTGTTTCCACCGAGTGGCCCGGTGGTTCCCTCCGAGTTCTTCGGCTTCCTCCACCATAATAACAGATTTCCCTGTGTCTCCTAACACTCCCTCTGTGTTGGGTTGGGGATTGTCCTGGTGGTGGGTTGTATATAAGTTAGTGACACATCTCCATTAATCCTGATAGGGAGTGTACATGGATTCCACTGTACCCTCGCAGCAATCGAGGGGTGCTCCGTTCACGGAGGGATCTTCGTACATACATACATACATACATACATATGGCGGGAAATCATGTACACATACACACGTAGATTGGCTGGTACCTGATCGTAATGTTACACATCAGATATATCAAATAGCTAATACCCGGAACGTAGTACCGGGAACCAGGATAATACGTAGACAACATACATAACTAATACCGAAATTGAAAACGCTTTACGGTTTCTCGTTTATAAACTGAATTCCGCTTTGAATTATAGAAGATGCAATATTAATCATGTTCAGTCGACTTTTCATTGTTATATCAACGTCTGAACTAAGGAAAAAATCTTTAGATCTCAGATAACACTCGAAATTCACCCGACCTCTTTCCACACGGAATACAAATAATGATAGTTTGTAGTCAGGTTGACTGCTTATAATGCAAAATACACATTAATAACAAGTTCTATAAAACGAACAATACACACTGATCGTTTCTTTAGTCCCCAATGTAAATGAAAGAAACAAAAACCATATCATACCATAAAAAGAAGAGGAGAAATTCGAACATTTCCGGATCTTTTTCTGGCCAAAAGACCCCCTGCATAGATTGCGTATGAAAAGATTAACCTCATGACTTGAAAGTCAGGCCTTAAAGCACTGCCTTTAAAAATAATGATAAAAATGTTACTTGAATAAGTTATTTTGTACATCTTTGAAAGAATTAGTAATAACACTTGTTTAAGGAACATATGTAATTGTTTTGGGTTACAAACTATAAATAACTTCAAGCCTTAATTCATAAGTTTCTATCTATTTATATCTGTCTACCTTCAAGATTTTGAAGGAAAACTATATTTTAATAGTCCCAAGAGACCAACCTTTGATCATGAAGTGTCGATATCAAATATAAGTGCGTCAGAAAAGCAATTAGTGTTTCAGAAGGATTAGATTTTATATTCCATGGGAAAAATAACCAGAATGACTGTAAAAATTTGTTAAAACTAGTAAAGTTTGAATAATTGGTCACCTATAAAAATTATATTTAGAAAAGTAACTTATATAAGTAATCTTTAAAATAGCCTTGTTTTCAACATTACTTATATAGGTAATTTTAAAAGTTACTTGTTTAAGTAATGCCCCTGACTGTGCATGTGTTAAATGCTCGGTAAAATGTAATTTACATAATCTGAATAGTTATTCAACTTTAAAAATAGCCAATCCTCGATACAAGTATATGAACAATGTACTTATTGTGTTTTATTTTTATACTATCAATTCCAAAGTTTACTTTCCACAGCAGTCACTGAGAGTGAGAGAAGGTATTTCACTTTGTACCTTATCACCTATTTCCCTACTTGAATTCTAGGAGGAACCCCATTTCTAACTCTTTAAATATTTAATTTCCTTTGGATCAATGGGCATGACTCCTTTCCCTACACATTTCTATATTTAAATTGCAATTGCATTTAATATAATATGACTTCTATCGACAGACCGAGTTAATTTTTCTAAAAGTATTGTCGTATTTTGATTCAGAATTGACAAAAGTATAAGGGAGACAACTGTAAGCGATAATATGGAAGACTCCACTTCGTCTGAAGGGGTGTTCTAGTTACACCTTAACGTTATGGACTACATTTATTTTAATTTAAATGATGCATATATATATATATATGATTTCAAATTATGCAACAAAAATAATCCTCAATAGCAGACAGACATAGAAAGGATCTCGTGAGTTTCAAATTAATCAATGGAGTGGGGAATCCAGAGCAACCATTTAATCTGAACCCCTTGAAGTCAAGAAAACTATATGCATGCGCATAATTATCTAAACAAACCCTTGACTTGTGATTTGTAGCAAGGACGTATATTAAATGTTAATTAAACGACCTCCATTTCTTTATGGAAGTACAATATCAAATATCAGTTTCATAACGGTGACATATAAGAAAACTCCACTTCAGTTCTTACATGACAGAAAAAGATAATTGATTTATCGATCGAAATTCAGAGAACTCTCGCATGTTATCAAAACTGGGGAATTCCCTATGACGTGTTTCTAAATTTATAAAAACACTTAATATAAATACTGCTTAATTCTGATTTTCCCTGTTGTTAAAAACACACATACAGTACTGTTCAAAAATATCGATTCGATAACTTTTTTCTCCGATTTCCGTGTTTCTCGGAATCACACCGAGTACCGCGGATTTCACTCCTAAAATCCTCCAAAGATTCTCTCCCAACACCGCGTGGCTGTTAATTGGTTTATTGCCCATCGGATATACTTCAAATCAACGACGCGTGACAACATAATTGGATTACCCAGATAATTTACCTTTGAACATTTAATCGATCTTGGTTGCACAGGTGTGCTTTTAAAATCACGGTATTATAAATTGAACAAATGTTTTCCTTTCTTTGACAGATAAAGATGTGACAATATCATTTAGAATAAGATAAATATTATCTTTTATATTTGTGTCTCATGCCGTTATCTTTAAAATAGAACGTACATACGAAAAAGTATGAAGAAAATTGTTATTTAGTGTTTCTATTACAGTCCGGTCAGGTCATACATTGTGTTCTTTCAGCAAGGACGATTTTGCCACAATTAGTTTCTTTTATAACTTATTCAATAAGCAATATCAGCGCATTAATTGTTCATTATTAAAAAATCAACTGGCTAATAAAATCATGTTTTTTTTCGGTAACCCGATTCATCGGATCATCAAGTAAACTTAATTTATTGAGCAATGTAAAATATGATGTTTCACCACCTCGGTACATTTATACAGACTTGAATAATTCAAATTACGAACAGAAACTGTTAAATGACAACTCTGTTGACAAAGGAAATAATTTCAAGTGATATTGATAGTGCTCGTCATTTTCGCATTTTACGGAACGGTTTTCAAATTGACGAAAGTATTTATATCAATTTCGTCATTTGAATTTGGAAAGTGAAAAATATGTTCACATTAATTATATTATAAATGTACTATAATTCTACCGGTGTTTGACAAGTTTATGACGCTCAATCATTTTACGTTTACAAAAGATGTTAAAAGTTGTGATGATAAGTAATCCGCTTATCGCTATCCGATAGGTCACTAATCCTTTAATTATTGATAAAATTTACCAAACCTCATAATTGCCCATCATAATATTCTATTCCAGTTAAATCAGTCATCATTTTATTTTCAAAATTTCCCAACCGCCTACAATTGGCATTTCTTTATCGTATTATCATGATTATTGTCATTTGAATACAATCAGTCACCCCGGACAATTTCCATCATAATTTCAATTAATACATCACCAACTGTAAATCTATATTATTGACCATGGACATATAACTAATGTACTTTCTTTTTTGAAAGATAAAACATTAAAATTCAAATAGTTAAAAATGTGTTCACGTTTATTCGGATAAGAATTATATTTTCCCGATAAATCAATTGTAAAAGGACCTTCTGGAGCCTCAATACGATTGCACAAAAATGTCGTTCTGCAACTTTAGAAACCTTGAATGGACTTTCCCACGGTCGGCCAGAAAGGTCACCTGAGTTTACTAGTACGCGATATTTTTTCCCGCCCTTTAAAAAACTCGTGCTGTGGATAACATTGATGTTAACTATTTTTAGCATTTAACATTGTTAAGTAAGTCAAGTTCAAGTTCAACCCAAACTGTTGATAACTGAGATGTGTATCGTGGAATTGTCTTCGCACGGCAAATAATTGTTTTTAAAATCTTTTGTTGAAAATACACAAATTTACATTCATTGTGCGAAAGTTAATATTAAACAAAGACGAATTAATGCAGCTGGAAGTATTCCTGTTGTAACGGAAATGTATTATTATTCTGCTGTACTGCCAACAAATCGTAAAACGAAAATGCCGTAATTGTTAAGCATAACGAATGGTGAATAATATTTACCTTTTTACTTGAATATACAAAACTTTCAAACACGTAATTTTATTTAACTGCTCAGATTAATTTAGCGAAAGTTTCCGGTTATTTTTACACAAGTATGCTCATTTCGTAAATAATATATTAATTTACTGGTGAAGACATCGAGGTCAAAATTAAGTAGTTTTCATTTTTTATAAAACTTAAATACAATTGAAAGAATTAACAACAACATTTTGCTTTTAAATCTTTTATTCATTCCAGCAATTAGATAATCGTAAAAAGAAAATGCCGTAGATTTACACAATTAATACGGGGCAATCATTTTGTCTAATGAATGGTGAATAAATTTTCCTTTTTACTTGCATATATAAAACTTTTAGACTTATAATTTTTAAATAAAGATTTTAACTTTGAAGTAGAATATTTTGTTTTTCACATATTCCGCTATATTTTATAATCGGGTTTTTTTTTTAAAGCAAGTACATTAAGGTTAAGATATTTTTAGATGGGCTAACAAAAAATACGAAAATATTTTGACTTTAGTTTTTATTACCACAAATGAAATTTAATTAGTATAAAAGACATTTAAAATTATACACCTGTTTGACACTTAAACTGGTACAGTAGACCGGAAATATAACTCTTTATTACTTCAACCTTTACCTGTCAGGTAATCCATTTACCCATTCAGTCTTGTGCCGGTATAGATCAAAGTAGGATAAGGGCAATTAATTCCTCGGTGTAGAGAGTGAGCTCGTTATCACAATAAACATTTACCTGATTTTGGGAGAGATTACTCCCAAATTCCTCCCAACATTTTGGGAGGAATATCGGAGTTTGTCGGAGTGGCTCCGACATTTTCCTCGGTGTAGGGTGTGGGAGAGTTGGTACTCTTGAACTGTACTGTATAAGTCAAGGGAAATATTGAAACATGAAGATTGTGAGAAGAACATTATAGGACAGTTGTTTAAATTCAATCCTTTTGTTTGTTTTTACCATTTTAAGCAAGACAATCTTAAGAATCTGAGATGTTCCTTCATGTTTAGAATAAAACGGTTGACGTGATGGCATGGTCCTGAGTCAATGGTAAAAGTCTACAGATTGCTTGAAAGGAATCGTATCCAAAAAACTAAATAAATGCTTAATGAAACAAGAAACTCATGAAACTTACTTTTTCCGTCTATTTCTATTTAGCATTCGTTTATACTGTTCATGGGCTGTGTATTGTATTGCAGCATACGGAACAATTCTCAACATTGTGGCAGAATTGCCTCTCCATAGAAATATAAAACCTTCATGTTTTACTGTATGGAAAATAAACTTAAATGCTGATTTAAAAGAAAATCGTCTGTTTGATACTGAAAGTAAAAAAAAAAAGTTCATACATTTGTCATACAAAAGTTTAAAAAAACTATTCAACACAATAACATGAATAAGCTAGCATAATTCACTGTTAAATGAATGTTCCAAGTACTGAAACAAAATTTATGAAAAAGGTGGAATGGCCAGATAGACTGTAAATAAAACTCTAAACAAGAGACATTTCCCATAACTATATTATTATAGGAAGCTTTTCACATGATATGATTCAATGAAAATTTTAAACAGAGCCTCTCTAGTGGAGCAGAAACTGTCAGCCATTAAAGAGCACCTAATACCGTACTAATCTTTTGAGGTTTGCACATGTATGTATTACTCATTCTGAAGTTGTTTGTGTATTGTGTTTTTGGTCAGTCAACCTTAGGTTTTTTTTATGATTTGACCAGTGTAGTATTGTTGTTCCACCACTTTTATTTAGACAAGGTGAACTACAAAAATGAACTATATATCAAAATTTTTCAAACTTGAAATTGTAACCTTTTCAATTGCGAGTTGAGGCGAGACGAAATATATCAATTTGGGGTTCACATATTTATATATCACAAAAAATCTCTGTGTTTAACTGTTCGACTTGATCATTGAACTTACTAGATTTGGCATCTGCAATAGTCTGCCATCTGCCATAGTCTGGCATCCTCTGCCGGATCTACTTATGACAGTCTAAAATTCTGCTCTAGAATTTAATTTGATTAACTTACCCTGGAAATTTATTTTTGTTCTGTCTAACGGGGCTATTACAGTTTTGGCTACAGCACCTGCTACTGCTCCCGCCACCAAAGATGTGATGATCTTGTTATGGTTAGGGACCTATAATGATATATATTAATGTTATAAGTTTATCCTTTTACTCAGTCTTCCCTCATCACATCAAAATTTTGATGTGTGAAACTACTGTTAACTCAGATAAGCATTTATTTTGCTGACATTGCAATAATTAATCTCCTATTTTACACAAAATTTGCATAATATAAATGCACACACACATTTCTGAAAGTAGTTTTCAGTTTGTCCTCTGAAGATCAACCTGAATATTTATTTGTGTACTATTGACTATATTTGTACTGTTGTTTGTCTGCTGGCCTTTTTCTTTTTTAGTCCTTTGTGTTGTCGGTTTATTTTCTAATTATTGGTTTGAATGTTTTTTTGGTACATGTACAATGTACATGTTACGTTTCACACCTCTTGTACTGGCATATCTCTATCTGGTAATTTTAAGTTGTTCACACATGCTTGTAAAATTGTACCTTATAGTTATATTTATGTCAGGGGACTTACTGAAATAAGTGATTTTTAAATCACTTATTTGAGTAGCAAATTCGAGGTTTTGTCACAAATCAGGATTTTGTAGTTTTTTCAAAATTTTAAACATATAAGTTTAAAAAACATCTTTTAATTAGTAAAATTAAAAAATATGAACTTTTTGCTTCTTTTAAGTAGCAAGGTTTATGCCTTTGATGCTATCATTTACCTGAAAATTCTATTTTAGTTGAAAAAATGCTATAATAATGGCTTTACATAATGAACTGATACTTTCTTAAAAGATTTTTCACAGCAGTGGGAGTACATGTATTTTTCCTGTGAAGTTCAAGGTTTCATCTTTCAGATTATGTAATAAAATTCTACTGTTCACCATAAAAATTTCACTGTTCGGGGGTGTTGAATTTAATGGGGGTTATTAAAAGAATGATACCTAAAGAAGTGATTTTTGGGAAGGAAATTGAGGTCTGATACTTAAACAAGTGATTTTTATGTCATTATCCTAGATTCAGTACAAGGTCATCACCTGAAATGACCTGGTCATCCTAGACAACACAGATGTTGGTTCTGATAAGTTTAGAAACATAATTAGTCCCTGGATCATTAGTATTCTATATTTAAAGCTACACTAATATTAAATCACTTCTTCTAGTGATTAATTTGTACTACTTAAATAGGTGATTATTAAAGAAAGACAACTCTAACTTCCAACCTTTATGGAAATAATGTTACTTGAATCAGTGATTTAGAAAATCACTTGTTTAAGTAAGTCCCCTGACTGTTTATGTATGTTCTCTATAATTATCAGATTATGTAATTGTAGTTTTATGAGAAGTAAAGTATTCGTATTTTATATATTCGGTAATTTTTAAGTTGAAGTAATAGGAGCGCTCAATCTTTTCCTGTTTGCCTCGGGCTCTATCACTTACCTTAGAATTAAGTTTATGCTCCTCAACATGGAAATGTTCATCTCCATTTTTACCCGTCTTTGTCAGAGGAGAAGGGAGTGATATATCAGTAGTGTTCAGCACATCTACAGCAGATGTTTCTTTCAAATTTACACCCATTCAGCTACATCTGTTTAACATACACAATCAAATGGTAAATAAATAACATTTACAACCATTCAGCTACATCTGAAAAATACAATATAAATAATATTTATACCCATTCAGCTACATCTGAAAAATACAATATAAATAATATTTATACCCATTCAGCTACATCTGAAAAATACAATATAAATAATATTTATACCCATTCAGCTACATCTGAAAAATACAATATAAATGATATTTATACCCATTCAGCTACATCTGAAAAATACAATATAAATAATATTTATACCCTTTCAGCTACATCTGAAAAATACAATATAAATAATATTTATACCCATTCAGCTACATCTGAAAAATACAATAAAATTACCCATTCAGCTACATCTGAAAAATACAATATAAATGATATTTATACCCATTCAGCTACATCTGAAAAATACAATATAAATAATATTTATACCCATTCAGCTACATCTGAAAAATGCAAAACTAAATCTCACAATTAACAAGTATTTTTCCGACATGTTTTTGTGTGTGAAAGAGTCATGGATTGTTATTGACACATCAATATCTGCCAGCATTAATTATAAAACTATAAATATGAGGACTCTACATGTTCAGGTCTTCATTTGGAACTGACATGTTCAGATTATTTCATTTGAGTTTAATAGTTGAAAGGATAAATGATTGGGTTTTCCGTGTCAGCCTTGTAACAAAATGGTAAAATAATATATCTTCTCAAATTCACATTGAAGGGATATTGTGTTGTAGTTGTACTTTCAATTTTAGGGGGCACAAGGCTACATAAATATTTAGCATAAACATGATAATTAAACATTCAGCAACTTCAGGGGAATTTTTATTTTTGAATTTCATAAAACAATTGAGATATTAATCATATCTATATTTTCTTGAATAGTACCATGTACAAAATGATCATGATGTAGGTCATTTGTAGGTCACAAATTTTATTGTTAGATTTAGTTTCAAATTGTGGTAAGTTGATATTTTCTTTATCTAATGCAATGTAATTTGCAATTGGACATGTTGCAGATTAAATTAAAATACTTGTTCAATAAATAGCTCACATTTTTCTTCATATGCAATTTTGTCTATTTTTTTTGGTAATAAGGCCACAATTAAAAATATTTTGGTTTGCCCAATCTCTACCCAAGGTTGAGACAGTGGGTAGGTAGGTAGGCGTTTTCTTTTTTTTTTTCAAAAAAAGAAATTGAAGCATCAGGTGTTTATTAGTCTTCATGCCTATCTGATTAAAAAAAAACTTCTTCAAATCAGAAGAAATCAGAAAATTTGAGTAGGCAGCTTTTTTTCTGGGCATGCTGGGTAGGTAGGGCTAATGGGCAAACAAACCTATTCTTTTTTATGGCCTAATAATATTTTGGAGTGGGGGGATATTATATGATTCATTGTTTGACTTCATTATTTTTCATCACGCAGATATCTATATTGTACAATCTAGTTTGCAAGTTCAAAAATTAGGACATTGCTCATGTTGCATGTATCTCTGCAATTTCTAAAGCATTTTTGCTGGAATTTTATTTTTCTTCATTGAATTGTAAATAGTCCTTGTCCATACAATAGATACATACACATGATACATTGTTTATATCACCCAGATGTCATAATTCATTTTTTATCATCATGATCATTATTGTTTTACTAATTATTTATAAAATCTTATCAGGTTAATTTTTGTTCAGGTTGGTTTGTGATTTTAAAGAAGAAAATGCAGCTCTTTGAATATCTCTGACAATATAACTGCTTATATGTATAAAAGTTAAAGGGTTATTTTAGCACATATTAAAAAAATTATTTCACATTTTTCATGCTTAACTTGAAGCTTATTAATCTTGTTAATCACTGTTTTAATTTAAAAAAAAAAGCAATGTGTAACCTATTCTTTACATTGTTTGGTCAAAGTAAATTAGGGCATGCTATTCCCTATGTATGCATGTAAAAAAAAACCTTTATGACCCTCATTAGGGAAAACTGTTGCATGTACATAGACCAACATTTTACAAGCACATGTGGGTCAAAGTCCATTTGCTTCATATAAGTCTCTGCAACATAGATTACATCCTGAATCAAGCATGCAAAAAATTGATTTCATTATGCGAATTAAGATTATGCCTTATAAATAAAGAGGGGTCATCTGAAGTCTTCATGAATGTCAACATCATCAACAATATCCGTAAAGCAATGTTTACCTCTTTTTATGGAAGACGTTTTCATTATAAAACTAAATAAACGTATATTGTTTACCTATATAGTTCTGTGTTTACATCAAAAGCAATATATTTGGGATATTTAATGCTTATGCAACTAGCAGATCCTTTTACATTTTGATTGTTGCTATTCTCAGTAATTTGTAGCAGACAGTTACAATTACCTCCCTTTGAAAGAAAACAAAAACGAGATGCAAATTTTTTTTTTTACGATATAGTATTTATTTGAAATGTTTGATTTCAGTAGAAGTTGATTTAAAAATAATAAAAGTATTTGGTAATGAAAATATTAAACATATCTTCAAAACACAAATTTTACGTTTTGAGATTATCTTGTATGAGGGGAGCTAACTCTACTCGTGTAAACAAAAGTTGAAAAGAAAATGGTATGTATCAATTAAAACTGATTCATCTTGTTTAACAATTAATCTAATGATTATTAAAACAGCTATTAATTATTTTTTTTTCTTTCAGGCTAGATACTTCAGTCAGAGTGATATAGACAGTAAGTGTAATTATTTAGCCTAATCATAACATGATTTGTCAAAAATTATAAGAAACCTGATTTATGACCACACCCACTTCTTCTTCTTCTTCTTCTTCTTCTTCTTCTTCTTCTTCTTCTTCTTCTTCTTCTTCTTCTTCTTCTTCTTCTTCTTCTTCTTCTTCTTCTTCTTCTTCTTCTTCTTCTTCTTCTTCTTCTTCTTCTTCTTCTTCTTCTTCTTCTTCTTCTTCTTCTTCTTCTTCTTCTTCTTCCGAATACGGGAGTAGACTCCTAGGTAGGAGTGTAAAACTTCCCGGAACTTGTGTGCTATGTACATATGGACTTAATTTAAAAATAATATGACAAGAAAAATCGTTATCAATAACATATATACATTATGTACAGTGGCTTTAAAGTTTAATAAGTTGCTGTGGATCCTTCAAATGTTAGAGTGGATATGCCACTTTTGAAGGATTCCAGGGTGTCTGACATACCTATTGCTTCAGGTAGTGAGTTCCAGTCCGAAATAGTTCGAGGATAAAATGAAAATTTATAGAAATCTTTATTTGTTGATATTTGCCTAAATTTATGTTTCCCCCTAGTGCGTCTATCAGATATTGTTAAGTTGTCCTTAGGAACTTCAACTAACCCCCAATTTATTTTATACAGCATAGTTAATCTTGCCTTTTTCCTTCTTAATTCTAAATTTTCCCATTCCAACGATTTTATTAAATTTGAAACTGCTCCAGGTGATCTGTCTTTATAATCATTGAAGACAAACCTGGCTGCCTTACGCTGTACCTGCTCAACCTGAGTGATGTGTTGTTTTTTGTACGGATCCCAGACAGGAGAAGAGTATTCGACGACCGGACGGACAAGTGATGTGTACGTAAGGTTTTTAACCTTACGTGTGCAGTTTTTTAAGTTCCTACGAAGAAAACCTAAGGTTTTATTTGCCTTACAAGTAATATTGTTTATATGTGTTCCCCAATCAAGATCATGGCTTATAGTTACACCTAAATATTTACTGTCTTTTACTGCTTCTAAAATATGATTATGCAATATATAATCAAAAGTGGAAGGTTTACTTTTTTTAGAAATATGAATGACATAACACTTCTCAGGATTAAAATTCATTTGCCAATCCTCTTCCCATTTTACTAAACTAGACAAATCTTTTTGAAGTAATTGTGCATCAGAACTATTATTTACATTTCTATACAATAAACAGTCATCTGCAAAAAGTCTTGCATTACAAGTTACATGTTCGGGTAGGTCATTTATAAAGAGTAAAAATAATGTTGGGCCTAAAACTGTTCCCTGAGGGACACCAGAATCAACTGCTAATTTTGAAGATTTTACACCGTTTAGTAGTACTTGCTGTTGCCTGTCAGCTAAAAAGTCATTTATCCAATTTAGATTTTGATTTCTTATACCATAAAATTCTAATTTCTGGGCTAATCTTTTATGGGGGACTTTATCGAAAGCTTTAGAAAAATCTAAAAGTATGACATCTATTTGGTTACCATAACCCAATGATTTAGCAAGGTCTTGTATGCTGATGATAAGTTGGGTCTCACAAGACCTTTTGCTTCTAAACCCATGCTGACTATCATTTAATATGTTATTAATTGCAAGGTGTTTCCTTATGTTGCTTGTTAAAATATGTTCTAAAATTTTGCAACATATTGCAGTTAATGAAACTGGTCTATAATTAATAGCGTTATGCTTGTCACCTTTTTTAAATATAGGTACAACATTAGCCTGCTTCCAATCATTTGGGATTTTACCAGTATCAATAGATTTTTGGAAAAAGAATGTCAAAAATGGAGACAATTCTTCTGCAAAATTATGTAAAAAATATGCTGGCAGATTATCAGGGCCAGTGGCTTTATGTGGATTTAAGTTTTTAAGTAACTTTAATAAGCCATTATTACTAATAAATATGTCTGGCATAGTGGGGTGGGGACTTGTACCTTTATTTGGCATAGAGGATGTATCTTCGGTAGTAAAAGCCTTTTTAAATTGTTCATTTAGGATGTTAGCTTGTGTATTTGGCTCACTATACAATAAACCATCCTTTCCTCTTAATGGTGATACTCCAGATGTTTCTGTTTTTTTGCTTTTAATAAATTGCCAGAAAGATTTAGGTTTTTCTTCTAACTGGGGGCTAATTATTTCTTGCATATATGTGCTCTGGGCTCTTCTTATTTCTCTTTGAGCAGTAGCTTTTAACTTTTTATATTTATCTTTATGTTCTTGTTTACCAGTTTTTTTAGCTTTGTTGTAAGCTTTACGTTGTTTTTTACATAAATGGTCTATATCCCTATTTGCCCAAGGGTTGGTGTACTTAGATTTAGTGATTTTGCTTGGTACATTATCATCTATTATTTTATTACTACCTTCTTTGAATTTATTCCATAATTGGTCAATATTTAAATTTTCATTAGTCTGAGATATAAGTTCAGATATAAAATGAGATGTTACGTCTTTTATCTTTTTAATATCTACCTTTTTCCATAAATAAATTTTATGTTGTGATTGTTTAGATCTTTGGGGCTTGCAGATTGCATCCACTAAAACAATATCATGGTCAGATATACCTGGTATAGATTTTATTTTTGTTATTAATGCAGGTTGGTTTGTGCAGAAAAGGTCAAGTATATTATCTTTCCTAGTTGGAAAATCAACCATTTGTTCAATGCCTAAGTTGTTCAGCATTTCTATAAATGCTTCATTCAGCTCCTTAGGATACATTGAGCCAGATATATTTTGCTCAGGCCATTTTATGTCTGGAAGGTTAAAGTCACCACCAAGCCAGAAGGTGGAATTTTTAAATTTTAACTTAAGTTCATTAATTTCAATGATCATTTGTTTGAGATAGTCTATATCATTTTTATTTGGTGGTCTATATGCAGAAATAATAACTAAGGATTTGGTATCAGTTATATTAATTTGGGCAGCAATAAGTTCTACATTTTTGCTTTTATATACTTCTTGGCAAATAATACCTTTTTTAATGGCGATTAATACACCTCCACCTTCTTTTCCGACCCTGTCGTTTCGGAATACATCTTCAAATAGTGTGTTTGGAAAAATTTCAGAAGATAATACATCTTTGTTTAGCCAAGTTTCATTACCAATAATAATATCTGGTTTAGATGATGTTAATAAATTTTCAATTTGAGGAACTTTATTTTTACAACTTCTAAAATTAATCTGAAGAACTCTTAATGAGTTTTGTCTATTAATATTCTTATTTCTTAATTGCTTCGTCACTGGTGGTTTAGGTGATGATGTAGCAACTGGGTCTCCAAAGTTTTCATGACTATCATTTATATTAAAGCTTGAGGAAAAAGCTGAACTATCTGAAAGTACTGAATATGAGTTAGGGTTCAAAATAGAATTACCTGATGAGAGGTATGATTGAAAAATGGTTCTAGAGTGATTAGGAGTATCACATATCGGGCATATCCAAAGTGCTGATGAATTTCCAAACTTTTCATACATTGATGGACTTATATTTACACATCCAATATGACACCATTTATCACAATTATCACAAACAATGGCATCACTGTCCCAGGTACACTTAGATGGAAACAAGACGTTTCGGCAATAGAGACGGTTCGGCATTGTTCTTTTGGACATGTACCACTTCGGTCATATAATAAAGGTCGTTTCGGCCTATCTAGATACTTCTACTTTTTCTTCTACTTTTTAGTGACCGCCTTCAACACGTTGAAGTTTATGTCACTTGCACTGCGCATTGCTTTGTGGTCCACAAATTGTGGAGACGTATATACAGTGAAAAATTTTAATTTTATGATTAAAAGCAAAAATTAATTATAACATTTTTACATAGTGATAGTGCATATTTTTTTATTTTTATTTATTTATATATTAAGATAAAACTATTTACACATGATGAATTTACTGACTGTAGGTGTGGGTTGATATGGCTGTTTTGAATGACTCTATAGAGTCGCTCATAACAATACTCAGAGGAAGGCTGTTCCAGTTTTTTATTGTGCGTGGAAAGAATGATTGTTGGCGTATTTGCGTTCTGCAGGATGGAATCTGATATGAGAGTGCGTGCATGTTCCGGGACTGTCTGAGCGGTTGTATAAGTCTGTCTGTTTTTGTGATGGCTATGAGGTGGTATGAAATTTTATAGAACATGACAAGGCGTGCATCAGTTCTTCTGTATGCTAGGTTTCTCCATTTTAAGTGGTCAATCATGTCACTAACACTTGATGTGTTTCTATGTCGGTTAGTGACAAACCTAGCAGCCCTTCGTTGTACCTTTTCTAGTTTATTTATGTCCTCAGTAAAGTAAGGATCCCATACTGAACAGGCATATTCTAGTGATGGTCTGACTAAGGATTTATATGCCTGTTCCTTTACTGAGGTGGAACTGATGTTAAGGTTCCTTCTTAGAAAACCTAGTGTACTGTTAGCCTTATTACAGATGGTGTTTATGTGACTGTGCCATTTTAGGTCTGATTGTATTGTCACGCCTAGGTATTTTGCTTTGTCCACATGTTCAAGAACATGGCCGTGTAGAGTGTAATTGTAAATAATTGGATTTTTATTTCGACTGATGGACATAACATTACACTTGTCAGGATGAAAAGCCATTTTCCAAGTATGTTCCCAGATGCCTAGTGTGTTTAGATCTTTTTGTAGGGTTTCGCAGTCGCTGTTAGATTTTATAACCAGATAAGCAATAGTGTCGTCTGCGAAAAGGCGTATGGTGGAATTTAGCCCAACTGGAATATCATTAATATAAAATAGAAACAGACTTGGGCCCAGAACAGATCCTTGAGGCACTCCTGACTTCACAGGGACATAGCCTGAAATCTCACCCTCTAGAATAACTGCTTGGGTACGACATGATAAAAAGCCCTGTATCCATGCATTTGTTTTCCCCTGTATCCCATAGTAATTTAGTTTGTGTGATAATAAATTATGGCTGACTTTATCAAAAGCTTTAGAAAAGTCCATTATGAGTACATCTGTTTGTTTTGAAGTTTCAATATTTTTGGTGACATCATCTATAAATTCCAAAAGCTGAGTTTCACAAGATCTATTTTTTCGAAAGCCGTGTTGAAGGGGATACAGGATGTTATGGTTGTCTGCGTGTGTCATGATTGCGCTAACTACAACATGTTCTATAAGTTTGCAACATATGCATGTTAAAGAAATAGGCCTATAATTCTCTGGTTTATATTTGGACCCTTTCTTAAAGATAATAGTGCTACAGGAACAATAGTTAAAAAATACGAAGGTTTAAATCTGTAACGTACGTTATTTATACTTTATGCATTGTTTTATATGATTTATTATACATGTTATAAGTTATGTTTGTACATTTTTGTTCTTTTCAGAGTTCAAGGAATGCTTCTTTTATCATGCACGAAAGAGTATCAAAAATGAAGAAAATCTGTCAATTATAATGAGATCTCTGGGGTATAGTCCAACCAAAGAAGAAGTATCAAAGTATTTTACAAATTATGGACCAGGTAATTAAATATGATAAAATATGGCCCACTCAGGCAAGGTAACTGGCTATAACTAATATGACCCAGATTACTGTTTTATAAAAAAATATAGGCCCATAGCAATTATGAATGTAGGACAGAAAGTCACAGGACAAAAAGTCACAGACAAAAAGTCACGGACAAAAAGTCACAGGACAAAAAGTCACAATTCAGTTTTGAGATTATTTTTCTTTGAACAAGACTACACTAATTTTTTAAATATTTTTTTTGTTTTTTCTTGAACTTTTTTATATGAAGCAACTTTGTAATTCAAAATGTGTTCAATAAATATCGATTATGATCAAATAATTGTTATGAAAACAAAATGTCACAGTGGCTAACTACCTAAATGGCTTTTTTCTGCCAAGAAATATGTCCTTTGTATGAATAATTTTAATAAATTTTCATTTATCAAGGCTTATGAACAATTGCCTAAACTTAGAAATAAAAATATGTTACAAAAAGAAAATATTTCAAGATCTTTCTCTCGTATATATTGAATCAATTGTCAACAAATTATTTGTGACTTTTTGTTCTACCAAATTTGTGACTTTATGTCCTGTGACTTTGTCCTGTGACTTTCTGTCCGTTTACCGGCAATTATATAACTACAGACATATATTTGGCCCAGGAAACAACATGTACTTACATCATGTACATGTACAAAATAAAATTGTCCAGGTTACTCCATACAAGTGAATGTGGCAAAGGAATTACATATAAATGGATATGGAACATATTACTACATGCAGAAAAAAAACACATATTTATTTATACTACATATTGCATGTATTGAAAAAAACATATAACTAAATACAGAAAATACAACTATATATAGTAAAAAAAAGTAATGTATTTCTGTATATAATATATACATTTTATTGATAAGTTAGTACTTGTTAGTGCACAATATGTATATATAGTAATAATGACATGTATGTAACTGAATAGAAATATGATAACATGATGTATAATAAATTCTAATTTATGAAATTAATTTAATTTTTGCTGCAACCAGATTATGGAATTTTTCGTATTTGCCTTCTTTATTTATCAATATTTCATGATATTGAAGAAATTCTTTTTTGAAAATTTCAAACATATTAATTTGTTTTGTTTTTTGTTCGGATATATAGTATCCTTTGTATACAGTAAAAAGAATAATTGTAATTAAATCATTAATACTGTAGTAACTTGTATCGTTTATTTTGTATCCGTACAAAAGTGATTTAATTGATATGATGTGATGTCCTATTTTAAGTTTATCAAGTAAAAGTTTTATTTGATTCCAAAATGATTTCAGAAATTTGCATGTTAAAAAGTAGTGCTCATAATCTTCGATGACATCACAAATATTACATAGCGGAGTTTTAGTTATTTTCCAAGAGAAAAGTAATTGTTTGGTTGGTAAAATGTAGTGCAGAAATTTCCATCTTAACATTTTGAATTTATTATCTTGTATATAGTAAAAGATATAATTTAGCATTTGTTGTCTTTTGTTTGTGTTGTTTTCCAAGATAAATATGTTGTCCCATTTTTGAAATCCTATTGGTTTTTCATAATATCTATTTAAGAGGGAGATGTAAATGTCTTTGGAGGAAATGTTTTTAAGTGATACCATTTTCCCTTTTTTATCTTTAAATTTATATTCGGAGTCAATGGTGACTTTTGTTTTTAATGATTCTTCTTTAGTTAGCTCTTGTAACCACTGTTTTGGTATTGCTTTCATTAATTTAGAATATTCTGAAAACCAGTTAGCATGACAGGAAAGTTTATCTAAGATCATGTTTTGATTAAATTTTCCTTTATTATCAATAATGTCATTTAAAAAAAGAATTTTGCTGTTTATCCAGTTTTTGAAGATGAGACATTTACCGTTTAATTTGATATTTTTATTGCCCCATATAAGCTGCTGTCTTATTTGTTTATATGATAGATGATCCAATTCCTTTTCAGATTTTGTATTTATCCATGATTTGATTATTCTTAAGTAAAATTGTGGAATTAGTTCTTTCAGTTTATAGACCAAATTAATATTGGTAAAATTCATTTTAAATATAAGGAATTCTTGTCCAAATTTATCAAAATAAAATCTTGGTAATACTTTCCAATTGGGTGATAGATCTTCGTTGTCGATGAGTTTTTTTACCCAACTAATATTTATCACTTCTAGATATTTATCTATGTTTATCATTTTAAGCCCGCCAGCATGGTAATTTTTACTTATTATATCCCTTTTAACCTTTTCAGATTTATTATTCCATGTAAAACTGTATATTAATTTTTTAAATTTTGCTAGGTATTCGTTATCAATTTCGGTTACAGATGCAACATATTAAGTAATATTCGGTAAGATTAATGATTTAACAAGAGTTATCTTACCTAACATAGTTAAATTTCTTTTATTCCAATCTTTAATTATTTTTTCAGATTTTTCGTATTGTCGTTGCAAGTTTAATTTTTTACACTCATTTTTATTAAGTCCAAAGTATATTCCCAAAACTTTTATAGGTTTTTGTGTAAAATTAATGTTTTCAACTTTATCTTTGCAGGACTTTAAATTGCCGAGCCATATTCCTTCTGTTTTATTTCGGTTAAGCTTTAGGCCTGAAAGTGATCCAAAAATTTCTATAATATTCAGAGTTAATGACACTTCTTGTTTTGAATTTAAAAATAAAGTGGTGTCGTCTGCAAGCTGGCTTAATTTTAATGTATGGGTTTTATTATCTAGTTTAATTTGAAAACCTTTAAAATTTTTATTCTGTCTTAATCTACTAGCTAAAATTTCAACAGCAATTACGAAAATTATAGAACTCGCGGGACACCCTTGACAGATTCCGCGCTCAATGTTGAAGGGTCTTGAAATCCAGCCATTATTTAATATGCAACCCTTTATATCTGTGTATAACGTATTTATCCACCTCAAAAGAGATTCCTGGAAGCCAAATTTCTTTAAAGAACAATACATAAATTCCCATTCTAGCGAGTCAAATGCCTTTGTGAAGTCTAAAAATAGGATAGCTCCATCTACATTGAATTTTTCCGAATAATCTATAATATCTTGGATTTGTCTAATATTAAATCCTATATATCTATTTTTTACATAACCGTTTTGGTCACTATGAATAATTTTATGCAATATTGGTTTCAGTCTTTGTGCAAGAGAGTATGCTATAATTTTGGTATCTACATTTAGTAAGGTAATTGGTCTATAATTATCTAAATTTAATGGGTCGTTTTTCTTGTATATAAGGGTAATCAATCCAAGTTTCTGAGAATTTGTTAATTCTTTTTTTTCATAGCAATTATTAAAAACATCTACAGCAAAGTTTTGTAAGTTTGACCAAAAAGCTCTATAAAATTCAATTGAGAGACCATCGATACCTGGTGTTTTATTAAGTTTCATTTTAAAAACAGATTGTGTACATTCCTCTATTGTCAGGTTGCCGTCAATTTCATTGCCTTCTTTTGTACTTAATTTGTAATTTATTTTAGTTTTTTCAATATAATTTTCAATTTCTGTTAGATCAGGGTTAGTTGACTTATATAAATTGACATAATAATTTCTCCCCGTATCTAATATTTTGCCTTGATCTTCTGTTATTTCTCCTTTACTGTCCCTTATAGCAGTAATGTTTTTCCTAGTTTGTCTTGATTTTTCTAATCCCAAGAAATATTTTGTATTTTTTTCGCCCTCTTCTATCCATTTAACTCGTGATCTTATTTGTGCCCCTTTTATTTTATCTGAATATAGAGTTTGTAGCGTTTCTTCTGTTTTATTTATTGAATCTATTATATTTGGCAAATTATTTTTTCCATCCAGGTTGTTATCATGAATTTCATTCAAAAGTTTAAGTTCTTGTTCTAGTTTTGTAATTTCATCTCTTTTATGTTTAGCTTTTAATTTACAATGTTCTATAGTTTTCTCTCTTACTTCTATTTTAAAAAGATCCCACACGATTGCTAGACTTTTTTTATTTCTTAATTTTTTATATTTATCTATCAAAGTATTTATTTTTATTTTGTATGATTCGTCGTTAAGAATATTGTTGTTTAATTTGAAGTATCCCTTTCCTTTGTTCCCTTGACAATGATTAATTTTAAGTGAAATCGCTAAGTGATCTGTATATTGAATTGTTGCAGGTCGTATATCAGTGCTGAGTACTCTTGGTCTCACATCTTCACTTACTAGAAAATAATCAATTCTACTAGCTACTTCATTATTTTTCCTTTTCCAGGTATATTGCGTTTTATTTGGATTTATAGCTCTCCATATATCTATAACTTTTAGTTTTTTTATCAAAGTTTTTAGCCCATTTGTCTTATTTTTTATTTTTTGTTGATCTTTTTTATTACTTTTTCTATCTTTTATATTAAGCGTTTCATTCATATCACCGCCTATGATAATTATACCAAGACTATATTTTTCAATGACACTTAAAGCTTTTTTAAAGAATATATTTCTATCTTTACATGTGTTTGGGGCATAAAGGTTTACAAAGGTAAATATATTTTTATCGATTTCTATGTTGATTAAAACAATTCTTCCGTCTTGATCTACATATTTATCTATGATTTCATACTTAATTTTTTGGTTGATATAAATCGAAACACCTCTTGATTGCGTGCTTCCAAAACTATGATATAAATCGCCCGTAAATTCTTTATCTATTGAATTGTTCGAAAAATGTGTTTCTTGTAAAAATATTATGTTGCATTTTTGTTGTTTTATCCATTCTTTTAGTCTAATTCTTTTTTCATATTTTCCTAACCCCTGACAATTTAAAGAACATATATGCAATGGATTAGTTGACATCTTGATTTTGTTTTTAAAAAAGTATTTGATACATGTATTTCAAATATAAAAAGCAGAATATACATACAAATATATACAGAATTTAGAGATAAAAATACAATCATATGTGCATCTCTAATGACAGTTTTAACTTTGACTGTGTGAGTTGCTAGACTAAATATAATTACATGTACACACATACATTTAATTTCATATTGACCGACTTTAATAGGTTTCCACCTATTTCTATATTTAGAATTGTTAGCTGGTAAAATATATTGACCTTCACATGTAAAACGATTAATTCGCACGAGGATTAACTTTAATAGACTAATATACCGTACATAGAAATATATAAATGTGATGGATATAATATATATCTTTCTGAATTGGTGAGTATTGAATTTATTTTTCGTTAATTGTATATTTTTAAAACACTTTTCAGAAATAAAGACATTAATAAACAAGTAGCAAAAATAACGGGAGATTATTATCAAATACTTTCGTGTGCTTATGATAACAGTACAGATATTACAACTATTTTGTTTACGGGGCTTGACTTTAATTATACAAATATTTAGCAGGACACGGAGATTCTGATTCAAATAATTAAAAAAAAGAAGACATAATGCATGAATGGAAACTTTTGAGGTTACAACTAAAAAAGGATAATTATCTGCATATAAAAACAGGTATAAATAGGTCAAACTGATTTGTTTACATTTTGTATACAGGTGTGTGGAAATGGCGATGAAATTAATTTGCATATCTATATAAATATAGTAGAGTGCTATTGGTTTTCTGTTTACATGATTATATGACATAGCGCACATATTGATATTTTGGTACATTGAAACACAAATTATTACATATGTATATATAACTATACTTGTTATTTCATATGGGAAAAAAAGGAGTAGTTTCATTGATCTATACATATTATATTGACAACAATCTATTTATAGAGTTAATTGTTCTATTTTGTTTTGTGCAGAGTATATACAATCTAATGTTATTGTATCATACACTGCCACATATTTTTTTAATTATTTTTTATAGATATATATAAAATAGGAGTATATACAGATATTTGTACAAGTACAAATTATTATGTCCATTGACTTAGGCATTGTTGTATGGATAATATATTTTGAAAGGAAATGATATATGGTAACTGTTCTTGTACCTATGTCTTTGATGATTTACTGGAATCAGTTTGTCTGTTGTGATATTCATCTGTAGGGGTTGTTGCTGGTCTTTTCCCCTGTTTTTGTACTGGTGTTGTTGATTCAGGGTTTACAATGAATTTGTCTATTGGTCCTTTTGATTCAACTTTTGGCTTGCTTTTTGTATTGTCTTTGTTTTTCTTTTTTCTTGTTTTTTTCTCCTGTAAATCAGGATCAATTTCTGTAATGACTTTACTGATAGCCGTTGTTGTTGCTGTTATTGCTTCTGTAGGTAGCAATATTGACTGTGAAGGTGGGGTTTCACAGAAATACATTACTAGGCATACAGAAGTATATACTACAGTACTAAAGAAAGACTCAGACCTATTTCATTGAGCAGCATCTCCTCTGAAACCATACAAAGTCAGAAATATTAGGACATGTACTTCCTAAATTTTTCTTGGAAACAACTTATTTACACAGAGAACACCAATTCTTAAAGAAAAGTAATCTAATGTAATCTATTACATTTGAAATAAGGTGTAATTGTAATGTAATCGATTACATTTTATTAGCACAGTAATTGTAATTTAATCGATTATAATTGACCCCATCCCTGCTTACAACTACTAACAGTATAAGTCATGTTAGTGTTTTTTCCAAAAATTAATACATTTATTTCTTAATTAACAGATATAGAATTTGCATCTTTCCTGGAATGTATGCATGACCACAAAGGAGTAGAAAATCCAGAAAAAGAACTGATAAATGCCTTTAAAGCTCATGATACACAGAGTAAAGGCTATGTTAATGCATCAGAAGTTAGACATATCTTAATGAATCTAGGAGAAAAATTAACTAGCCGAGAAGGTATGAATGTATTGATATAAGATTTTATTACTCAGCTGTGGATTTGGTATTTGGTCAGGAAATTTATCTGATTGAGTATAATATGTTGTGTAATATTGTTTAGATCCGCCAGGCTGTTTGACAATAATTTGTAATTAAGTTTATACCAACTAAGTATTAAAATATTTGGTTTAATACATAGTCATATTATGCAGCTTCAGTTTTAAGATATATAATAAAATTGAGACTGGAAATGGGGAATGTGTCAAAGAGACAACAACCCGACCATAGAACAGACAACAGCAGAAGGTCACCAACAGGTCTTCAATGCAGCGAGAAATTCCCACACCGGGTGGCGTCCTTCAGCTGGCCCCTAAACAAATATGTATACTAGTTCAGTAATAATGAATGCCATACAAACTCGAAATTGTACACAAGAAACTAAAATTAAAAATAATACAAGACTAACAAAGACCAGAGGCTCCTGACTTGGGACAGGCGCAAACATGTGGCGCGGTTAAACATGTTTATGAGATCTCAACCTCCCCCTATACCTCTAGCCAATGTAGAAATTTAGTAAACGCATTTTATACGCACATTAAAGTTCAGTTCAAAAGAAGTCTGAGTCTGATGTCAGACGATGTAACCAAAGAAAATAAACAAAATGACAATAATATATAAATAACAACAGACTACTAGCAGTTAACTGACATGCCAGCTCCAGACTTCATAAACTGATTGAAAGATTATGTCTTCATCATATGAATATCAGGCACAATCCTTCCCGTTAGGGGTTTAGTATCATACCATCATAAAATATATGAGAAGAACATAACTGTGTCATGCCAACAACTGGTTTTTAAATAAATGTGTTTAGTTCCGATGCAAAGACCCTATAAGTGACAATGAATCAATATAATAATGTATAGTTGTAACTATCTCAGATCTGCAGGGCAGTCCTTTCATGTGTGACGAAACTTTAAATTTTAAAACACCTATGGAGCATGGATATTTTATTACAAAATTCACGTGGCTCTTATAGTATTCAAAGTCTAATTTAACATTTTGCCAGGAAGTTCATTATTTTATAATTTTCAGACCTGTTTGGTACAATCAGAACTTGTAGTCATTCAGTATTTGCTGAATCCTTGAATTTAAATAATCCCTCTGAGCATGATTTTAAATCAATGATTAGTAACAAATGGATTTATACAGTTTGTACTTTGAACAACATTGTGGCAACTCCTTAAGAATGACCTTGCCCTTATATTTACTTACTGATTTTATAAGATTGCAGAGCTCTGCATCAGATGATAAGGTTAACATATCATCACACACAAATGTTTTCAGGATTTTTACATTTTTTGTCCCTATACATATATTATGTACATATTCCTTTAAAAAATATTTTAAATGTTTTCTGAATTTTGATTTTGAATCCTCTGTACTTTTCATGATCAACCATACCATCTTTTACAGAGCAATTATGTAATTTTATAATTATATGGTGTGTTTTATTTTTACAGTTGAAGCAATGTTACGAGATGCAGGAACACAACCAGGTGGACAGATCAGATACAATGAATTTGTAAAGACATTGTTAACCCCTGTACCAGATTATTAAAACATGATATATATGAGAGTCTCAAGTATGGCCACATCACAATGACATCTTTTTTGTTCAGACTGACATTCACTGTAAATCATATGCATGCTAAACATTTTTCAAAAGGCAATGGGGAGAGAACATACACTTTTTTATTTTTGATAATTTTTTAGAACGCTAAGTAATGTTTTAAACTTTCCATTTTTTTACTATTACCTATGTAATACATGGCTAAAAGTGAAAAAAAAACTATTGGTATTATTGTTAAGAGATATTAAAAAAACATATGAAATATCTAAAAAGGGAGATAACTCAAAAAGTACATTCCGTTGTAACAGTTACAGTTAATATAAAGTACATATTCTTTTAGACTGAGGCAATGAGAAAGATTAAATATCCATTTCATGATGTACACCATAAGTTTGTTGTGTGACTGATATATGGAAGGCTATGTAAAAGGTCTCTACCTATTTAAGTTGTGTATGAAAAATAAAATCACTTACAAAATGTATGTATTTAACTCTCTAAATTTCTTTTTAAATTTTAAAATATCGTTTTTTGGTTTTTTTTCCTACCAATTACAAATGAAATTCAAATCCTGCTTAATATTATAGCATCAAATCTTATCTTTCCCTAAAATCTTGAAAATTATAAATTAAAATGATGCGGCCATACTTCCCCAAAATTACTACTTGATTTGTAAATTGCAAGCATTATTATTTCACATCAATGTTGATTTTTCATTAAGCATTCCATCTGACACATAAGAAGAAAAACTTTCAAGGTTAAAGGAAAAAAAGTTCAAAGATCATCATTCTATACATCATGTACACTACATGAAACTATTGTTTTTTGATACATTATATCAAATTTATATTTTATATTTTATATATATTCTGAAGTGACATTCCATGTATACCTAATGACTTAAGACTGGTCAATGTCATGTATACGTTGTCTTTTATTACATATGGTTGTTTAAAAGTATGTGTTACTGTACATGTTTTATTGTCACTAAATTTGTGATTATTTTAAGTTCCAACAGACCAGGCATGCTGTAAATTAAGGGATACCCTATTTCAGGGCTTCCAAAAAATATTTGAGCCAGCCGGACAATTCATATCTGATCCCGATTTTAATCCCTTAAGACTTAGTCACAAAAAGGCAATAGTATGGTAATCAGACGGCCATTCCAATGATTGGCATTACATTAAAAAAAAAATTAAACTTTACTTTGATATGATATGAATTTGATGTTCGGATGTAACTGTTAAATTGGCAGTGCACTATTCAAAGTGTGCACATCAGCGTGCTCCTATCTGCCTTAGACTTTTTATTTGTGCAAATTGACATTGTCAAAAACTTTACTTTCGTTTCAACCGGATGTTGACTTGACAATGGTAAAACATGGACCATAAACGGATACGTAAAATCCGTGTACGTTTACAAAGCACGACTGAGAGAAGAAGCTCTTTCCACGTTGTTTCTTCAACAAAATACTTGAATTGAACGTTAGATACAGATATCAATGATAATTTTAGCATTTTTAAAGAAATGTAGGATGCATTATTGAATTTCCCACCTGTGCACATGCGCACACGTGTTCTAATTCATACGACATAGTTCTGACGATTTTTTATTTAAAACCTTTTTATAAAATTTTTCATCAAATCATGTTGATAAACTAATTTCTAATAATTTTAATCTATTGGACTTAATCAATTAAATACAAACCGCTGAAATGTAAGAAAATAATTGTGAATAAACCGATCAATTTAAATACGATGTCCGGTACTGAACATAGTTCACCTGTCACCTGAACAGGTAGATTTCAGCTGTCCTACTACTAATTAGCCTTGATTAAAATTAGAAGGTATTGAAGTAGGTTTTGTTTTGATAGTAATTAATCTTCATGTCGCATTTATGACCGGAAATGTGTTGATGTTAAAGGCAAAAGGTTGGATCAAAAAGATCGTGAATTATGTAAAAATGACCGAAAAAGCCTTGAAAACTAAAAAGTATATGACCGTTTCATGCTTTGCCCAGCCGGACTTTTACCGGACATTATACAAATGACCGGAATATATGACCGTTTTGGAAGCCTTGCCCTATTTAAGAATAGGTTATCTGTTGGTCATTGCTTATAAGTAACAGTTTAAAAGATTTAATCAAATTCTTGATTTAGAGGGAATCATTAAAGGGAACTCTTTAATTTACATTGTCAGACATGAATCTTTGATTGATAATTTCCTTTTATTACCCTTCAGGCTATTCTTTTTAAATAACCACCACCCATCATATTTTAATATTTTTGATTTGAACCAAATCCCTCAGTTTTCAATTCTTTTAATAATAATAATAATAATAATAAGTCCTAGGCCTTCAAATCATCATTTCAAAATCTAAAGGAGTGTGTGTAATTTTGATATTTTCTTATCCCAAAATGAAAAGAAAAAAACTAAATTCATTGATAAAATTTCCATTGTTTGATTGTTTTTAACTAATCACAACGTTTTGTTGTATTTTCTTAAAAATTATTATCCAGACGGTTCTGAAACAGAAAACTGCATAGAGTGTTAAACCAAACTCAGTTGTGTAAAATTAATTGAATAATATGTACTTGTCAGTTATGCTTATTGTTATATTTTATTGATATATTTCTACAAAGAATAAAATGTTGACATTTGTATTATTTCTGTTTGTCACCCATGTTGGGGGGGGGGGGGGACAATTGAATACAGGATTTCTGTTCTTCTGGTTTTGTTAGCACTTTCACATATTCAATTGCTGACATTTAATGAAACATTTATCATATGTATATATCAGCAATAATTGGAACGAGTTTAAAACAATGTAGTGTTGATCAAATTTTATGCTCCTGCCGTAGTGAAGAGAGGCATTTAGTTTTACACTTGTCTGTCCCTACATACTTAAAAATAGAAGGATCAATACCACACAAGAAAGGTTTGGATTGATTTTTATACGACCGCAAAATTTGAAAAAAATTTCGTCGTATATTGCTATCACGTTGGCGTCGTCGTCCGAATACTTTTAGTTTTCGCACTCTAACTTTAGTAAAAGTGAATAGAAATCTATGAAATTTAAACACAAGGTTTATGACCACAAAAGGAAGGTTGGGATTGATTTTGGGAGTTTTGGTCCCAACATTTTAGGAATTAGGGGCCAAAAAGGGCCCAAATAAGCATTTTCTTGGTTTTCGCACTATAACTTTAGTTGAAGTTAATAGAAATCTATGAAATTTTGACACAAGGTTTATGACCACAAAAGAAAGGTTGGGATTGATTTTGGGAGTTTTGGTTCCAACAGTTTAGGAATTAGGGGCCAAAAAAGGGCCCAAATAAGCATTATTCTTGGTTTTTGCACAATAACTTTAGTTTAAGTAAATAGAAATCAATGAAATTTAAACACAATGTTTATGACCACAAAAGGAAGGTTGGTATTGATTTTGGGAGTTTTGGTCCCAACAGTTTAGGAATAAAGGGCCCAAAGGGTCCCAAAATTAAACTTTGTTTGATTTCATCAAAAATTGAATAATTGGGGTTCTTTGATATGCCGAATCTAACTGTGTATGTAGATTCTTAATTTTTGGTCCCGTTTTCAAATTGGTCTACATTAAGGTCCAAAGGGTCCCAAATTAAACTTAGTTTGATTTTAACAAAAATTGAATCCTTGGGGTTCTTTGATATGCTGAATCTAAAAATGTACTTAGATTTTTTATTATTGACCCAGTTTTCAAGTTGGTCCAAATCGGGGTCCAAAATTAAACTTTGTTTGATTTCATCAAAAATTGAATAATTGGGGTTCTTTGATATGCCAAATCTAACTGTGTATGTAGATTCTTAATTTTTGGTCCCGTTTTAAAATTGGTCTACATTAAAGTCCAAAGGGTCCAAAATTAAACTTGATTTTAACAAAAATTGAATTCTTGGGCCTCTTTGATATGCTGAATCTAAACATGTACTTAGATTTTTGATTATGGGCCCAGTTTTCAAGTTGGTCCAAATCAGGATCCAAAATTATTATATTAAGTATTGTGCAATAGCAAGAAATTTTCAATTGCACAGTATTCAGCAATAGCAAGAAATCTTCAATTGCACAGTATTGTGCAATAGCAAGAAATCTTCAATTGCACAGTATTGTGCAATAGCAAATATTTTCAATTGCACAGTATTGCACAATAGCAAGAAATATCTAATTGCACAATATTGTGCAATAGCAAGAAATTCCAATTGGATTTCAATTGGAGTTATCTTTCTTTGTCCAGAATAGTAGTTGAATCAACTTAAATCATTGTTTTATACAATATATATACAATGTATATTCACTTTTACTACCAACTGATAGATTAAAACAATCTTTACCATTCAGTAAAAACAAGCACTTTTTTTACATTTTAATATTTTATGATGTATTTAAATGAGTAGTTATTGTTTGCAAACTTCATTAGAAATTTGAATTGAGATCAGTTTTGAAATAAGGGAAAGGGGGATGTGAAAAAAAAATTGGGGGGTCAATTTTTTTCATTTCAGATTTCATAAATAAAAAGAAAATTTCTTCAAACATTTTTTTGAGAGGATTAATATTCAACAGCATAGTGAATTGTTCAAAGGCAAACATATTTTTTTTAAGTTCATTAGACCACATTCATTCTGTGTCAGAAACCTATGCTGTGTCAACTATTTAATCACAATCCAAATTTATAGCTGAATCCAGCTTGAATGTTGTGTCCATACTTGCCCCAACCGTTCAGGGTTCAACCTCTGCGGTCGTATAAAGCTGCGCCCTGCGGAGCATCTGGTTGGTTTATGTTACCAACAGTCTAGGAAACAGGATCCAAAACAAGCATTTTTTTTAATTTTCCGGACAATAACTTGTGTGTAAGTAGATTTAAGAAGATGAGATATGAGTGCAAATGAGACGAAATCTACATTTTACCCCGATGTTTTAGTTTTAGCCATGGCAGATATCTTGGTTAGTTGGCCGTGTCACTGGACACATTTTTTTAAAAACTAGATACCCCAATGATGATTGTGGCCATGTTTGGTTAAAATTGGCCCAGTGTTATATTCCTATTTTGGGTCTTCTGGTTATCGGGACTGCCTCACACAATTTATCTATTATGTCAGAAAACGTGGAATATGTTTTAGCTATTATGATTACGTTGAGTTGTCGTCTGCCAATGCAGTAGCATGGAGATGTAATAAAGAATTGATTTGAAGACCAGTTTATTCGTCTCTCGTTATTTGTGCTTACCATAGTCCCCGAGCCAAGTACACGATACCAGTATTGTCAGAGGAGAAGATTTTTTTAAAAGTAAACGACGACGGAGACCAAGTGATAAGAAAAGCTCACATGGCCCTTTTTAATTTTAATGTCTGTAAATAATTGATAGCTGCAATAATATAACTCTCTTTTATGTAAAAATCTGAAAATGTATAAATGTATATTATGATTGACAATGAAACAGCTATAGAACAAATGACGTAGGTTGTGTCCAGCTTGAAAATCACTAACAGAAAGATATCCGGTGTTACTTTCTTTCAACATGTTCAATACGTCTTGCATTGGCCAGCGATTTTTAGAAAGAGGTTTCGTGGAGCACTTGGAAGACCCAGCAATATACCGTTGTTTGTAAGGACACGTATGTAGCTTAGGTATCCAATACAGTGATGGAATAGCCAGTTCTTCATCTTTGGTTGAAATTCAAAAGGAACATAGAACAGACCTATGATTATCCAGGATTTCCTCTTTGGTAAGTGTTGTGAGGGTATATGTTTAGTTTACAAGTGAATTTCCAATACCTAATTCGTTTATGTAATGAGTTTTACACACAAACACGATGTTGTTAGGGTTTATCTGCGGGGACAACAACATATTTGTCATGAAGGTAGGATAAGTGTTTTGCAACATCTGGGTCTTTAACAATTGACGTAGCATGGGCATTGATAGACCCATTCAGTTTCTTAATTCTGATTTGTATCAACGACCTTACTAACGTCAATATTGAAATCCTGCAAAACGTGTTTGTAATTGAAAATTTTTGTTGGCAAAGGAAAGATTAATGAAAGATTTTTTCTCTTTTTCATCTTTTCCAATGCGGACTTGCTTGAAAAGTCTGTGATTTGCAATATCCGAAATTTTAGCTGTAAGTTTGTATTGGTTTGAATGAGGGTTTGTAACAGTGTTTTCCAAACATAAATTGAAGAGAGAATGAAGTTTTGAAAGGGGTAATGAATCAAGTTTCGTGCGAATGTGATGAATACCTTACGGCTTTTGTATAAATGGCAGCAAGTCATTAATAGAGACATCATGCAGAGTAGGTGGTGCATGTGTAATGACGATGACCATGACTGCGTCTACGTCTACGTCGAGGAGTAGAGTTGAAAATATTCATCACATTCACCGAGCTACACGAGGGACTAGATAGAATACCCATACAATCAATTTTGTCATTGCAACCATATGGTGTCGCAGTTCCCAATTGTCAAATCCAGTACTTCTCTTTTTTTCTACGGCAAGGCGTTGAAAGATTAGAATTGTTAGAGCTATGGTATATTTTTTCGATTATGCGAACTGTCATAAAAACGATGGAATGATCGGAGTGATTGAAATGCTGGTAAAGAATGTCGTTTGCATTGAGGTTAATGTCTGATCTATGACCGCACATACGTTTGTTTAGCCTTCCTTTCGTTTCACCGACGTAAACCAATCCGCAAAGGTTGCACTCTAATCCGTAGACGACATTTATCGATTTACAATTTATATCATCGTAACTTCTGGTAAAATATGACTTCTTGGTTAAATTGCTAGTGAATTCAGCATCTGTTATTAAAATTTCGAACGAAATCCCAATGTTTGTATGTATGTACGTACAAAAGATTTTTGCGGTCGCATAAAAAGTACTAAGTATGCCAATAATTTATTCATTTATCTTTAACACATTCTGAAACAAATACATTTTCGTTTTTGAAAACCAAACAAACATGTAAACCAATAAGGGATGTATATCTGCTTTACACCACAAAATGTTTGTATGGAATTTTTTATCATTATTTGGATTTCAAACAAGAACATTATGGTTTAAATTCTATTTTATATTCTAAATTGAGATTTACGGACCGTTGTGGCTGCTATGGACCTTAACAGACACTAAATTGATGTCTTTCTTACGTTTTATAGTTATTTGAAAAAGGAAATTTCAATGTCAAATCAGCTCCAAGATATGTCAGTGTCTCCAGCATATACATGTACATAAAGAGAACACTTTGTTGGAGTTTCTTGTGGATGTACAAATTTTACCAAAGAATACAAAAAGAGCATCATAGCTAGATAGCTTTTCAGATATGATGTCTGTTTGATTAATAGAAAATCGCAATACAAATACCAAATTTATGGGGATCAAAATCAGATTATATAATCTTTTAATTTATCAAAATTATAATTCAATCTGATAAGAAATACTTTCCAAGAACACAAATCCATGCTTTTTATTAGATCTATTACAGGGATAAAAAAAAAGAAGCGAATTACATGAATTTCTGATAATAATAAAAAAAAAAAATGTGTGGATTTTAATGGTGCTTTTTTGTGGACTTTAACGGGACTTGCTATTTTGTAATTTAACGGTGTTTTTTGTGGACTTTAGCGGAGGTCATTTTATGGACTTTAACGGAACGTTTGTGGACTTTAACGGCGTTGTGGACTTTAGATGAATTGTGGACTTTAACGGTGCCACAATGTATTTCTCTTCTGTAATCCTTAATTTTTGGGGCCATTATCTCTGTTCTCTAATTTGTTTGCCAATTATTCCATTTTCTTTCTATTCAGTCACACCGTTATTCCATTTTTTTTTCACTTTTTCTCCATTTTCACCCCTTTTTTCTAAGCCTGTAAGGAAATCTGTAAGCGTCATCCAGACCCATCTTTACCTTTTTATCACATGAGAAGCATATCAATACACCACAATGTTTGTAAAAGATGACAAACATAACAATGGCGTAATGTGCAAGTTTTTTTTTCTTTTTCTCTCATAATAAAGTTATACATTGTAGACTTATAATGTCACAGTCAATTATAACGAGCTTCTGGCAAACAACATTTTAATAATGGTATCTATGATGAGTTTATATATAATAAATTTGATAGCTAATCGAAATCATTCAGTAGCATTTTAAAAAGCAACATAGTTGTGAAATTACATCGGTTCATTTTTAGGTAGTGAAGCTGCTTTATGCTAGCACCCTATATTTGTGTTCTTCCCAACGAATGCTGAAAAAGTGCCATTGTTATTATCTAGCAAGCTAGGTGTTATTTATAACTAATAAACTTTTTCAATATTTTTAATTCTGGAATACAAAAAAATATGACCAGAATAACCTTAACGACGTAAAATATTTGAAGTTGCACATAGGAACTAGTGCTCAATAGAAATCCGTACGTAGTTTAGTATCCCCTGTGCTTTTGGCTAAGATGTCATAGAACAGTTATATGAAATATTTCATCGCCGAAAATCTCTAATTACAAGTCGTTTAGATTTCCCAAATGGCAAAAGGCACAGGAATATTGTTCATGTACACCAAATTGATAGAGGAAATACAGTTAGATATAGTAGTCTAAGTTGGCAATTTAACGTACACGAATCGTATGTTAGTAAGTATACATTGATTCTGATGATATATATAAAGCTCAATTAAAAGTAAGTCTTGTTAATCATGATATTCTTTTTCATTAAGAGGATTATGATTATTTAATTGATTTCTATTAATTGTATGCACATTTAAATTCCTTTCTTTTATTATATTATTTCGTTTATCACTGACCTTGCTAAATAACGTTGTTCTTATTTATGAATGAAAAAGAACCGGAAATCGACGTTGTTTGAACGATATTTTAAGAAATGCAGAACAACTCGTCCCAGAGACAAGTGAAACCGAATTTAGAGGTCATATATTTCAACACTATTCACATTACTAGAACATACTCATTAATGCGAACTTATATGTACGTTGTATCGATACTAACATGTATCGGAAATTATCTGCTAAGGATAAGTCAATGATAGGAAGCTGCTACTACATACGGTCGCCTGTATCTATAACGCAATTTCCAATGTTAAGGTCAACATCATCATAAAGGCTTTTTATTTACTAATAAAAACGATTACAATTTAAGCGTTTGAATGTAAGTGACTATTTTCATTTACTTATAATTATGTTTGGCATAAAAAACATTAAGGCACTCCTATACTTCATGGTTATTTACACATACGAAATTAAAATTCACTGCTGAAAACATCAGTTATATACGAAACAAGATTCCATTGTTTTCAGTATTTTTTAAGTACAGTATCATTAAATCATATTTCACCCAAATTGTGATTGAAAAGTTTAACCACAATGTATACTATAAGTGTATAATTTTTGTTATATGCTTATATATGTTCCGGACCATATGAGTATTTGGGCCATACACGTATCGTCATGGGTATATACTCACATGGTCCGGTTAATTGTCACGATGAACTTTGAAAAAGGGTTCATCAATTAAGAGTTTCTGAAAATGAATTTAAGACTCATTCAATCATTTTGTTATCATTGTTACATGATGAATGAATTAAAATGAATTTTGCTTACAAGTAAGAACTTTAGTAAAATCATTTTAACATGGTCATTATTGATTTGTCCTTACATTTGTACGAAACGTAATATGTCGACTTATGAAAATAGCTGCAAGAAATATCTAAATGAAAGAAGTTACTTTTTACAGTTACAACTTTATTTAACAATTGCTCCCTATATCTTCAAGATATTGAATTTCGTTTTTTTCAACCGAAGCGTTCCGGAGAATCCATATTAGAGACATTTCCTCTTATGTATTCTATATTAAGTTAGTGATTTGCATTTGTAACTAATAGAGACCTAGGGTCTTTGGATTTGACGTCCTTGGTCCAAAAAAAAAGAAGAAAATTAGGTCTAGGTCAAATTTTAAATTTTTGATTTTTGCTTTGTACTCTCACTTCTTTTCATAAACCGTACAAGATATTGACAACTAATTGTCATTTGCGACCTGTTGTAACTCATAAAATTGTTTTATTCTTTTCTTTTTTTTTTATTATTCATCCTGTTTAACAGCAAACTTTTATTTTAATTTGTCACATACATTCGGTGCTGTTGTTTGTCTGTTTTCTTTTTATTTTTTAATAGCCATGACGTTGGCAGTTTCTTTTCGACTTTTAGGGGCAGTTTTGCGCTAGTACGGACCTGAAACAGTATTTATGTAAAAATTTTATGAAAGGTGTAAAAATCAAATTCATACTTGTATTTAAACGATTTTTATTGTTTCCTGTAATTTCCTTATCAAATCGGGTACAAGAGTGTCCTTATAAATACATTTCGGCAATAGTCTCGGACTTAACAATAATTAGTTCTTATTGTTATATTACATTTTGTGTGTTATCGTAGCCAGGTTAAATTCTAACTAACTCTCCACAATAGACCAATATGACATAGAAATTAAGAAATATAGGTAACCGTACGGCATTCAACAATGCGCATGGCCAACACAGACCCCGAAATGTCTGCTCCTTAGGATTCAATATTGGTTTTGGATACCAAATATTTAATAACTGGTAATACATAAACCACGAAATATAAATTTTCAATGGAGTACACATTTTCTAAAGAATTGTATTTAGACTTTGCCAAACCCACTAAATTAAGTATCCACAAGACAATTTTTTCCCGACGTGAATTTCTTCTACATAAGAATCCACCGCAATATAGGTCTGGCGGCTGGGTGGGGTTAAATCAATCGAGAATAATGGCAAAGCAAGAATGTGTCCATCGTACACGGATGCTCCACATTAAATAAAGTGTGTCAAAATATATATGTATTGACAATTTAACTGCATGTCAAAAATGTGTTACAGATGATATACCTTCAGCGTTCATTCGTTATAAGGACCGAAAAGGTTTGTATCCCTCTTTATTATAATTGTTGAAGCGATATTATTGACATTTCTTTATGTATAAAGAAACCCAACAAACCTTTTGCTCACCTGGCCGGAGGGCCAAATGTTCTTTTCTCATCACTTGGCGTCCGTCGTCCGTCATCGTTGTCGTCAAAATCCTTATCCTTTGAGACTACTGGTCCAAATTTAACCAACCTTGGTCATCATTGAGATATCCAAGATTGCTGATAAGGCTAACCATAGGGATGAAACGTAATTTTTGTATATTATTTAGAAAACCGTTAATAATTGAGAAAATCTAACATTAGCAAAAATGTTTGGAATATTGAGTTCTACCAATTGTGCATACACTTCAAAACTGTCAGACGATTTTTTAACGGAAGTTATTGCCCTTTGACAAATTTTACCATTTTTCATAGTTGTCCGATATTTTGAAAAATACAACAGATAGAAAGATACTTTGAATGTACAAATGATCATCAAACCAAGTTTAACAAATAAGGTCAGTCGACTCCTTATTAGAGTTATTGGCTTTGGTGTCCAATTTTTACCCTTTTTGCGTTTTTGCCGTATATCTTAAATATCGTATTAGATAGAAAGAAACTTAGATAAGCAAAAATAATCAACAAGACAATATCTACAATTAAGACATGATGGCAGAAATCGTCAATGAACTCCTTCTTGAAGTGATTGCCTTTTAATGGTGACTTTTACCTATTTTTGGCGTTTTGCCATATATCATAAAATTCATAAAATATAAACAGACACTTTGAATCACAAAACTGATCAGCAAGGCACAATCTACTAACAGGTCAAATTTTGCCGATATAGTTTATTGACTGTTACTCTTTATAGGAATGATTGTCCATAAATCAGGATTATGTTTACCTTCATTTGTGCTGACAGTTAAAACTAAAGAATATACAGAAAAACTAAATAGACAAAATGATCAGCAATAGAGATCAACAAAACAGATTATTTGTCATGAATTATTTTCTCGTCTTCAATATGTTGGAGAGTGTCCTTTATTAAATTTGCTCATAGTCCAAGGTGAGCAACACAAGCTCTTTAAAGCCACTAGTTTGATTCAGTTATGTGAGGAATGTATTACATCATCTATATTCTATTTCATCTTAAGTTCACAGGCACTTGTCTCTAGAAAATATTCTGTATACCTCTACAGGTTTACTAACAATATATGTTGATATATGTTAGAGACACGTTATAGTTTACCCGACTGCTGACGTTAATTTTTGGGCATATTTAACATATCATAGCAAATAGCTGTTTTAAAAATATGCTCCAAGCTCAGCATGCTGAAGGGGTCTAATTTTAAATAAGATTAAACTGATGGTCAGAAAAGATAGCATACTTTATTCAAGATACAACTAATTAACAAATATTGAAAAAAAAAATCATCGATTAAACGTTGTTTTGTTTGTTCATTAACAAGAACTAAAAACAATTAATATGTTAAATACCAGACATCTGATATTAATTTTAATTGCATATATCGATTTGTCTTTCCAAAGACATGTAAAGAATCCTAATGCAAACTATCGTCAAACTCTATATCCCTAGAGAGGATGCATTACACATGTTATCCTATAGGTTTTACGGTATCTTTGAAAGAGCAATTTACTATAAACAATTATCGAGTATAAATGGTGATAAGAAGTTAATACAACCAATTCAACTTGAAAACCGAGATACGTAGTGCAAGGAACGATATAAGCAAGTTGAAATATTGAAATTGATCATCATATTTAACGGTATATTATAACTTGACGAACAGTTATCTTCAATAAAATGATGTAATTTAAATTGTATGAATATTGCTTATATTACCGACTTTTGTCATTATTTATTAGATTCAGTAACATAGAAGAGGATGTTTTTCTAGACAAACATTAACATACAAATGGATAAGGAATGTATGCATATCAACTATACTTTAGCTGAAAGTGGATACGATATACCTGTGTTTGGTATCGGCCATTACTGTTTCAATTTAATCCACGTGACAGCTATCATCTGCTTGTTGTTAAGTTTTTGTTCCGCCATTGGAGTTATTATACTTTTATATAAATCGAAAAAAGGAAAGTCGTTTATGAAATGGCATAAACATGAACGCTTTTTGTTATACAGATGTATTTGCGATACTTCTTATGGTTTTGTCCATTGTTTGGACCACGCCCAGATACTGATTACCAAGGACCATGTTCGTCCAAGTGAATTATGCTCCTTGTATGCTCTGCTCATAGTGAATATCTGCTTATCCGAAGGTTTATTTTCTTTGACGTCTGCGTTAAATGCATTTCTGTCAGTTTATTTTAGAAAGAATGTCAATTATGGAAACAAAGATTGGAAACTGTTTCTTTTACTTGGTGTTGGACCATTTTTATTCGCCGTACTAGTGTGTTCTTTGGGTGTGTTAGGTCCAAGTGGATTTTTGTAAGTATGAAATAGAACTGAGGTAATAGGTTTTTCAAAAACAAATGTCATAAACCTCTGATTTTGACAATTAAATATTTTTATAACGATTTTTGCTATTTCTCTACTGTTTTATTTTGCTTCAATCGTTTATTGTTATTCATAGGTTACCATTGCATTGAATACACAATATTTTGCTTCTTTCCATCATTTGTTAATGTAAGATAAAGAGTTGTTGTACATCGTATTTACCAACAATGGAATCATTTAATCCAAATTTCATTCCGGGTTTGTCATTTGAGAGGTCGTTGTTCACGTTTTATGCAACTAAAATAAGAATTTTGCCATGAATACACAAAACAGGATACTGTGCTTCACCGTTTAAACTATTTGAAAATACTGATCGCTTACATGTGCACATATATGATACAAACCTTAACATGCTTATTTATTAAATCATGGAAACAAGGATGATTAAAGATTTCAATTTCATTTATATTTTCAGAATAATTAAAATACAGATCCTATGTCCGCTTTCCGTACAAGTATCTGACAAAATTACTTTCTGTTCTTGTAATTATTACACAAACCGTCCATTTTTCAAAGATGTGGTATCAATCTGGAAATTTTTTTTAATCCCGAAAGGGCTTTAAAAACTGAAAATAGAACGGAGCGTTGTTAGATCCTTGTAAGCAAAGCATGCACACAGGATTTGAATTTTGACCAGATTGCTTTTTAAAAGTGGGTTGCCAAATAATGAACTTCGTCCCAGGTTAGAAGAGGGTTGGGATCCTGCTAACATGTTTAACTCCACCACATTCTGTATGTATGTGCCTGTCTATAGTCAGGAGCCTGTAATGCAGGGGTTGTCGTTTGTTGGTGTGTAACATACTTGTTTTTCGTTCATTTTTTGTACATAAATTAGGCTATTAGTTTTCTCGTTTGAATTGTTTAATATTTGTCATTTCGTGGGCTTTTATAGCTGACCATGCGGTATGGGCTTTACTCATTGTTGTAGGCCTATATAGGTGACCTATAATTGTTAATTTGTGTTTCATTTGGTCTCTTGTGGAGAGTTGTCTCATTGGCAATCATACCACATCTTCTTTTTTTTTTATATTCGAGGCATATTAAAACATGGAAGCATATAACAAATGACACAATCAAACGTTATTAATCAACAGAACAAGTGAAAAACAATTGCCATATTCCGTAAATTTTGACATCTGAGAAACCACGATATTGCATATCATAAGACAAATCGTACTACAAATTTAGTGATGTGTAGATTTTTAATTTCGGAGGGTATAAATCTTTTAGGATGTCAATACATATAAATGTTTTGTTTATTATCCATAGCATCCAACTATGAAACATTTGACACTAAGATTCAGTTGGGTTTTAAATTTCTACTCCTTTGGCTTCATCCTTGTAATCGAAAAATTGCACTTTATAGAAATGCCGGAGAATGGATGGCTTTATGTTATTTCATAAGCATAAACTAAATTTACATAATCAGGGTTGATTTAACTTGTCGGCAAGTTGTTGATCTAAGTTAAATTGGAAATTGATTTCCAATTTGCTAGTTCCTTAATCATAGCTTTTATATGCTCTGGACATAAACAAAGACAACAGTCGTATACCACTGCTCAATAGTTATAAATCGATAAAACAAAAACAAATCCGGGTCACAAACCAAAACCAAGGGAAACACATCAAATCAAAACAACGGAACAACAGAAACACTAAACTGCTGCAAAAGCAAACGCCAACATACATAGAAACAGACCATTTGTTAACAACTGTCATATTCCTGACTTGGTACAAGACATTTTAAGAAAAAAATGGTGGGTTGAACCTGGTTTTGTGGCTAGCCAACCTTGCGCTTTAAGGCAATGTTAAATATACCGCTAAAATTACAACACTACATGACAGGAAACAGTACAAATAAATGCAAGAACACTTAGGAGAGAGAAATACACAACTAAATAATATAATAGTACATTTGAACATTTAAACCACAGAACAAAACCCGGATACCTTCCGTTAATTTACAAAAGTAAACCCAAATAGAATTATGAACTGTGCGTCACACGTATGTTTTAACGCCACAAATAAAGGCAACAGTAGCATACCGCTGTTCAAAAGTCATAAATCGATTGAGAGAAAACAAATCTGGGTTACAAACTCAAACCGAGAGAAACACATCAACTATTAGAGGAAAACAACGAAACAACAGAAATACTGAAGTGCAACAAAAACATACATAGAAATGAACTATTAGATAACAACTTCCATATTCCTGACTTGGTATAGGACATTTTAAGAAAAAAATGGTGGGTTGAACCTGGTTTTGTGGTTAGCCAAACCTCGCGCTGTATGGCAATGTTAAATATACCGCTAAAATGACAACATAACATGACAGGAATACAGTACAAATACATGCAAAAATACTCAGGACAGGGAACTACATAAACACATAATATAATAGTACATTTCGACATGTTAACCACAGAATAATAACGAATATCTAAAATTAATTTAGGACAACAAGTGACGTCACAGGTAAACGTCCAAAAATAGAATATAAAATTGGGATATAGTTTGTAGTGATGTTATTTTATGTATTTTCTAACGATTGCAAGAATATTAATTTAGAATTGTGTTAGTAATGTTGTGATCGTTTGTATTTTCTAACCATATCGGTTTTAACCGTTTAATAAAAATGTGTAAAAACACATAATTCTTGAATTTTCTTTTTTTTTCAGTTGTGTCTTTGATTCTGTTAAAGGTGTCATTGCCATGGTTGTCATCAGCACTGGTCTGACAAGCGCTATACTGGTAGCACTTTCCACCTTTTATGTTTTAACATGGTACCGAATTTACACAGAAACAAAGAAACTTAACACTCAATTAAGAAACAATGGGTGTGCACGAAGTGCAACATTGAAATCTGCGAAAGCCATGTGCTTATTTGTGGCTGTTTATATAATTCAATGGACGCCTCTGAGTGTATATGGCACATGGCAGCTAATATCAGATGTTCCGTTTGGACTATTTTTAGCAGTTGTTATCATGACAAATCTCAGTGGTGTTTTCAGTGGAACAATCTGTCTGTTCAACAAATCAAACAAGATATCTGTATCAAACCAAGATCTTGAGAAAGAAAACAGGACATAAGAGAAAGCCGGAGAAAATCATCGGACTAGAGTTGTGCTATTGTATATATTTTTTTTATATTATTTGAATTTCTACAAATACTTGAATGTGATTGGTCCGTCAGAATATTTTTCCTTAGTTTACACTTCGATAGACCATGTATCCGAGACTACTTTCTTAATTCATGTTATCATTGTGTTGATTTCACTGTGATGAAGAAAGTTGAAATTTTAAGACAAGCAACAAATGTTGGGTTGATCATTATAAATTAGTGTTTACCGTCGGAAGGACCGAATATCGAATACCAAAAACGTAAATTGGTTAACAGGACTTTTTTCAATTTTATAAGATTTGATATAAATGTTTATGTATGAAATCATTAAATAAGTTTAGTCAGCTATAAAAGGCCCCGATGAGATTTTTTTAAAATTTTATATTGAAATTTTAGAATTGTAAATATTTTAGTAACTCAAATTACATAACATTCATGTCTACCATAGACAACAAAAAATGTGGTAAAATAAAGACAAACAAAATTTGTTTATATACCATATGAATTTATTCTTATCAGATATTTATTAAACAGATAAATGTGAAAATGCTCAAGACTGGCAGAATATTGAATGTTTTCATGCCTTAAGTATTTTATGTTAGCAAAAATCTTTCTTGATTTTCAAACAGATACATTAAATGTATGCTATACCTTTAAAATTTATCCCTAAACCTATCTAAACTTCATGATATGTTGTGAAATTTCTATGATCTGGACAGTTAATGTGTTCTGTTGAATATTTGATGAGGTTTGAGAGTGAATATTTTCTAGTTTATCTGTTTTTAGAAATTTATAAACCAAGCCAACTCATATTTTCCCTCTCAAAAGGATCTTGTCGCAAGTTATCCTAGATAACCACCAACATTAAGTTTGTCAGTAAACCCATAAAACTCGTCTAACAGCTCAGGTCAAGATCTTAGTACATAATTAGTATATACGTTTTTTTAAACAGTAACTTTAAATCAGTAATCCGCTTAAATTTTACGATTTACTTCATTATTTTATTTTTGATATATTATAGCGTTGGCCTACATCTGAAAGTATAACCTCGATATTGCAAGGCCTTGTCATGCATTAGGGAGCTATCATTTGATTTTTAGGGTGGGTGGGTGGGTGGAGGGCTAGGATGAAAAAAAGGTAGGACAGGAATTTTGAGTAAAAAAAAGGCAGGATGAGCAACTTGGCAAAAAAAAGTCAGGATGACAATTTATGTAAAAAAAGTCAGGATAAACTAATAAAAAGGCAGTACCGAATACAATGAAAAATAAAAAGGCAGGACAGAGATAACAACTAAAAAAATGCAGGACAACATTTTTCTCCTAGCCCCCCCCCCCCCCCCACCCCCCCCCCCCCCCCCCCCCCCCCCCCCCATTAAAGTCAAATGGTAACTCCCTAACCACAGAATCTACTATTTTTCTAATCAAAATATTTAACAGTTTAATACTTACATGTATGAAATATTTAAATAGTTGTAAAACACCTATTGTTATTATGTAAACATCTTTGAAGAAACATTTTTTGTTGCGTTGAAGGAAGTAGTAGGTAACATATCAATGGTATTTTATTTAAAGTTGCATTACTCAACCAGTACTGTCCATATCAGTTTGACGAATATTTGGGACCCTGTCCTATATGTCATGTCCAGCGAACTTGTAGCAAATTATATGTTACTGTCCATCAGATTGTCTTATTTCGAATTTTCTGTCGACATATGATACATATCGCTGTATCAACAGTTTATTCATAGTAAATATTCTATGATATTTTTACCGGCGTTTTGCATTTGCGGCCGACTTTTCTTTCTCTTTGGCCGATTATTTTCTTCATTTGCGCCGATTGTTGTACAGGTAAATTACTACAGATGAAAACTATTTGTATTTATCTTTATCATCCTTTTCCGCTAGCCAACCTATGTTATGAATTGTCAATGATAACATGCACATAACTGTTGCCCCCTGCCCACAATGGTGAGGTAGAAGTAGGATTTCGAGCAAAAAAGTCAATTTAATGGTTAAAAGCACTTTGTTTACATACACTAAAATAACTGAGTATAATATATATATAGCAATAACAAATCAAATGATATAAAATCTATTTACAGCCTTTAAATTATTGAAGGACAATAAAACCTCTTTACGCCACGAAAAAAGCACAGCACTAAAATGCAAAAAGGAGCAAATAGAACTTGAAATTATTGAATCGGCGCAAATGAAACAACCAAATCGGCGCAAATGAAAGATTGAAAATTTATAAGATCGTATTGTAAGCTAAATAGCGACCTAGTGCATGTAGTGATCTGAGGCATTTTTCAATTGACCTGGTAATCGAAGAGGATATCCTACTAGAGCCTACCATAATCAACACAATCACGTCACGGGTGACACCAGTGGAGCAGGGTCTGCCGATATTACCCCCTCCCTCAATCCCACCTAAAGCATGTGGTATCACCCAAATGTTTGATAGGATTCATGTTGCTCAAAATTTAGTTTTCTTTGTAGTGTTTTGTGATTATAAATAAGAAAATGTGGTATGAGTGCCAATGATACAACTCTCCTTCCAAGTAACAATGTATAAAAAGTTAACAATTATAGGTCAAAGTACTGTCTTCAACATGGAGCCTTGGCTCACACCAAACAGCAAGCTATAAAGAGCAACACAATGACTATTGTAAACAAATCAAACAGGAAAACCCAGGTCTTATCTTTATTAATATGAGTAACACTTAAGAACCACACCAACAGACAACCACTGAACAAATGGCTCCTGGCTTCGGACAACAGCATAAAAATGCAACGGGGTTAACCGTTTTATCAAACGGCAACATTCACCCCTTACTTAAGAGAGGTGTAACATTACAACATAAATATACACTTGTTTGTATTTTCGTCGCCTGTCATCGCATGGCGTTATTAGTTTCTGCCAACTTGAGTTTTGAATATCCCCTTACTGTGGCGTATCTTACTTCGATCTTTTAATCGGACACAGCACCCTTACGATATTGAACTATAGTTATTTTGTGCGAGATGAATGATTAAGAAGCCATGTCTGATAGGAAAAGGAACATAAATTCCGTTCTCCAAACGTATCACCTTATCTATACAATAAAGAACGCTTTCAACAATAGTTGATATTTCCTTAGGTGACCTGTTGTAATGCCAAATATCCGCTGAAATTCAGATTTGATTCGTCTTTTTTGGGTGGCTGTAAAAAAAAATTTCATCAATATCCCGGACGACCCACTTTGCAACACTTATTCATTTGATGAAGTTTTTAATATGCTCGGTCCGTCATCAAATATTTGCCATTGAATCTTCAAACTTTGTAATGCATCAAAATGATTTCATTGAAATCAGTAGGTCAATTTGAACGAGACGGATTATGAATTGTGTTTTTTTCTGCAGTGAAAATTCATTTGAAGTTGCTACTACTAGTTTGACAATGACACATATTCAAAATTGAACTAGCTTTTAATGTCTGGAAATAATTGATAGATGCAAATATTGAATTCTTTTTTATGTAAAATTCTGAAAATGTATAAATATATTATAGTACATGTAGAGTGATTGACAATGAAACAACTACTTAAATGACGTAGATTGTGTCTAGTTTGAAAATCACGAACAGATTGATATGTGGTGTTACCTTCTTTCAGTACGTCTTGCATTGGCCAGCGATTTATCTGATACATGTTAGGATTTAGTGCAGGTACTTACGAGATAAGAGATCGGGTGCACTAAGTTTTCATCCACGTGTCAAGGATAACACGATAAAGGTATCAACAATCTTATGTCATTATTTCTTTAATCTATTTTCATTTATTTTTGGAAATTTCCTAACCTTGATTTAAAAAGATTTTCGTCAAATCAATCTTCTAAAGATAGTGATTCTTTACGATTTATGTTAATAATTCAGTTACGTAAAATTCTTCTCTTGTACATGTTCTCAATTTTAAAAATATAAAATATGAAATATAATTCATAATAGTAGCTCTTTGAAAGATGTGTGAATGTTTGGTTCCGACATCAATCTTGACAGACTTAATAAAACCTTTGTATTAAACAGATAAACTAAACATTATGGCATTTATATATGAAGAAACTGATCAATAATCTTCAGGGAAATACTAAAAGGATTTTTTTTTTTACACACTTTAATGTTTGTGTATCAATCAAATGCGATGGCATAAAAATAAGCATGTCGCCGCTTCAATCGTTCAAGATTGTGATCTTCGTAGTGCGTTGGCTATGCAGTTTATTTCCTGAAAGATGGAAAATTAAAATTACAAAAATAGTCCCTAATCAAATGGCAAAATCAAAAGCCCAAACACATCAAACGAATGAACAACAACTGCAATATTCCTAACTTGGTACAGGCATATTCTTATGTATAAAATTGTGGATTAAAACTGGTTTTATAGCTAGCTAAACCTCTCACTTGTATACACTTGTAGAAAGAACCACTCTAAGAAGAAATTAGAAACTGCACAATGACGACTGTGTACATGGTTAATTTCCTATGAAATTGTTTAAACAAACAAGATTAAACGGAGAGAAATACAAACTATTGAATTCTACATACTGATATGTAATAAGTAACAAATAAAAAGGCTAATTCAGACATCAACTGAATCAAACAAAGTTTTTCTGAGTTTCGGGTTATATCATGAATGGTGCGTGTTTTGATGTACATAAATAATTCCTGGACTGTCTGATAAATTCATTTATCTGGAAAATACGGAAAGTTAGGAAAACGTATCAAAAATAAAAATCGAAACCTAAGTGAGTGTTGATGATGCTGATACGGACGGCAAGTGAAATCGCTTTGTATCGCGAATTTTGTTGCGGCATGACAAAATGCTGAATACTTATCGAAATAAATTGCGACTATATAACAGTACTTATATTTTTATTAAGAACAAATTTATCAATATCAATACGGATTCGGTGGATCTGGCGGCGGTGGCGGCTCTAGAACAACAGGCCATGGTCTCATTTTCATGTTGTCGTCAGTAATGCTTGCTACAGAAATCTCATTAATTTCTATAAAATAAAACAATAAGGTTAAAATTGCATGTATGACCAATCTTAGTAAAGTCCAATCTATCGTACATTGTAAATCGTTACTCCTCTATTTACTGTTAGCAGCACAGCAAAATTACAGTCCTATATTCTAGTAGATATACCAGGGGTGAAGGAGTAGACTCAATACTGCAAAATGAGAGGGGATAACTTCTGAAGTTACAAGCAACCCCTCCCCCCCCAAAAAAAAATTAATAAAATAAATCAAACTAAAATAAAAAAAATAAATAAAAAATGTCAATAATCTTTAAGTCATTGTCCTAATTCAGTTTCATTTTCTATTTTCAATGAAAAAATATTCCAAAAGAGTACATATTTATGCCTGGGCTCCTACGCCAATGCATAATATTTATCATTAGTGGTGATCAGCAAAAGCAATGGTACAGTAACTGAATACGACAAAAACGGACATATATGATTTTTATTCAAGTAGAATACAAATCGCTATACCATTTTTTTCTATAAAGATCTTTGATCGTATATAATGTATTGGGTACAGTTTTCTTAGAAAAAAGTGTATGCACTTCAGTTTGAGATATTATATTTATTTTCATGGCCCCGTATACATTTTTATTATTTTTAATTCTGTCGAATGAGGGTAACTGACAATCTCCTTTAGAATATATAAATTCTACTTTCCCAAGCCTCTGGTTCAGAGACTTTTGCTGTTGGAAACTAAACTTAAATGTTATTTGTTTATGTAATATGTTTTACGTAACTATTAGTTTAGTTTATATTTTTATATGGTACATAATGTGTTTTCTCTCATGAAAGATATACCAATTTTTATCTCTGACAATGACATATAAATATTTTTACTTGTCTGTGTATATTCATTGCATATATGTATGCTGTTAGATGCATATATACTCATAATCAACATTCCATTTTATGTAAATGAAACTATACGTATGCAAGTATCCGTCATGTTATGTTTGTAAAGATAAAACGTGTCATATGTATTTAAAAGAGGGAAACAGGATACTCGCGAGATCATGCAGCATATACTATTACTGCACAGGCAATATACTTGAATTATCTTTCCAACCAAATGTAAAAAAGAAGATGTGGTTTAATTGCCAATTAATGAGATAATTCTCCACAAGAAACCAAATGGCACAGACATTAATAACTATAGGTCACCGTATGGCCTTCAACAATGAGCAAAACCTAAACATACCGCATAGTCAGCTACAAAGGGCCCAGAAATGACAAATGTAAAACGATTAAAACGCGAAAACCAACGGCCTGATTTAAACGAGAAAACAAACGGCCTCGGCAAAGAACAAATGTATTTTTGTCCAATTGTTTTGCTTCCTCAATCTGAAAACGATCTTTTACCGTAATAGTTATTCAAATTAAACTCTTATAATAAATCGTACTACGAATCGTTGTCTTTGTAGTAAATTCATACAGTGGCATGTTGTAAGGTATACTGTATAAGTATATAACATATAATTTGTCGTTACCTTTTCCATGATCAATAGGTACATCTAGTTCGCTAAGAGATTCCCAGTCTCCGTCCAGACGTGGTACACTAACTGCAAATTTGAAACATCGACATTTACATAATGTGTCTGAACTGATGTAAACCAATCTCACCCATTGTTAAAACAAAGTTTCTTTATTAGATGTTAATTTCAAGTTTTTCTATTCATAGATATTTTTCTAATTCTAACCCAAATAACCCTCACGGCCTTGTCATTAGAAAAAAAGGTATTCGTTATTCGATCTTTTGATCATACTTTAAACATAAATTTAAACCATTTATCTCTAAATACAAAGACAAAATAATAACATGTAACGTCGTTTTACCTCTTTTACTTGGTATGCGTACTTTGTGTTTGATTTTTAAACCAAATATTGTTCTTCGGTCTAAAATGTCATGCATGGTTTTTTCATTACGGTCCTTTGAGTTGATTTCATCGACTGCAAAATATAAATAATCAGACTTTTTTCATATAACTAAAGACCATTACATTTATTAACGTCCCAACAATACATGACATGTTGGTCACTGAACTTTAAGCAATAAACAATCATTCAATTGAATAAGTATCAAGAGTTTTGTCAGAATTTGCATCCTGAGATGTTTCCTATTTAACATAATTATCTACTTTTTTTTCGTTTTCTAATTTTTATAACGTTTCTGCAACAAAACTAAGTGTTTCAACTGCAATGACGTAAAAGTTGACCTCAATAGGGTTTCGCTTTCCATTCTGATTTTATTACCTGTTATTACTGTGAAAGCCCATCTATTGTGAAAAATAATACTACAAGTATTAGGCATCACATATGTTTGAAATACTTTGTATGATTTTGTATTGACTTTAAAGTTTTAAAGACTTTTTCTGAAGGATTGATTGTTGTTTGCTTAACGTCCCGGTAGGGGAAATTTAGACTGCAACTAGAAAAGTATTTTGGTCATCTACGGGCTCATCACAGAGTTGTTACCAACTTTGGTCTGTCAAATTAAACTTATTACGGTATCGTGTTTGTACTAACATGACCAACACGACTCATGACACATAAGTGGCACATGAGATAACATCATGTCTTTGGTTGGGTACGTGTTGGTCAATCTTTAATTTCTATGTTGTGTTTTGTGCATACTATTGTTTGTCTTGTTTTTTCTCTCTTAGAATTTACAATGTTGGTCCTTTTTATAATGAACAAATTATTGTTGCTATCTTTAAACTAAATGGCTCTCTGAAATATTCATAATATTCAAAGGTGTTACTCTTTAAACTGTTTATTCTGTTTAAACTGTTTATTATTTGTGCTGAAATCATTGTAATGCATCAATTTTGTAGGGAGAAAAGGGCCCTTACGGCATTAAAATTTTGTCTCAAATTTCGAAATAAAAACATGTAATAATTTTGCGTATGCATCTCATTTTCATTTGTTACATTTTTTTTTAAATAGCACACATTAATGTTTTTAAAATTCTGGCTTTATTGTGTAAGACTGACCGTATAACTACGCATAGTCCACATATCATTTTATGTAAATGAGACAAACGAATAAAGTAAGTTTTGGCACCTTATCTTTATATTTGGATACTAAAACCTGAACAGTCTTACTTACATTCCAATGAGGAATTTTAGGTGCGTGCAGTAAATACTATCAAAATAAAACACTAACTATACAAGCCATATGATTGAGTCGTATTTCTTACCGATATATACATTTATTTGTCGGGATGTTTTAACCTCTTCCTCAAATTGAAGAACGACATATTACCGCTACAGATATAAAAATAGAAAACAATTTCAACTCTACGGTTTCCTATAACATGTACAATAAACAAAAAAATCGTTGTCTGCTGATATAGCAGGAAAATGAATAAATATAAAAGTATAACCTTTGTCAATTGATAAATCTAGTTCGATGTTGCCAAGACATTGAGCAAGTACTTCATCTTCGCATAACACACGATCTACAAAGTTAAAACAGCGACATTTACTGAACTTGTCTTAACTAAAGTATTTAGAATTATATCTCATCATAAGTTTGTAAGATCTAAAAGAAAATTAATTACCAAAGCTGTTTTTGGCAAACACTTTAAGATTCTTCTACTTCGCTCTTTTTTTTGTCGTTTTAACACTCTTTTATTCGAGCGTCACTAATAGTCTTATGTAGACGAAACGCACGACTGGCGAAAATATAAAATTTCAATCCTGATATCTATGATGAGTTTATTTAAACCATTTATCCCTGAAAACTTTGAATATTAAAATAACATGTAACCCTGATTAAGTCATTTTTAATCAAATGAAACCATTCATCCCTCAAAACATTGAACAGTATTGACAACATTCGACCGTGTGTTACAACTTTTGTCTGATAAGCGTTTCTCGTATTCGATTTCTACTCAAACTATTGTATCATGATCTGAAGTGATTAAATCACATTATGCTGACTACTAGCCAGCCAGCATTTGCTCTTGCTTCTAAATGCCAAGGATAGGTAGCAAATAGTACTTTTATAAAGTCTTTGGTTAAGTCCAACCAGTGGGTTACTAAGAGAAAGTTAGGGAATAATTCACCTTAGATATGAAATACAATGCGATTTTTAGGAAGAAAAATAACTATAACGATAAAGTGAACATCGATGTTTGTTACTGTAACTGACTATTTTATTTACACCAACAACGCATGAGCAAATAATAACTTTAATTTTGTTATTACGAACCCGCTCTAGTATATTCAACACGTATCCATCAAGGTTGCAATATTAGGCCACCAACAATCAATCAATCAAGGCAGTCAGTTCCACGTACAGACGACATATGATATAGTTTAGTGTAACAGTATCGGACTACAACACAGTAGTAACATTTTAACTCTGTTATTTGCCAATGTTCATATATTTTCCAATCCATGTGACATTCCAACAGTTTCATTCATGTCACTGGGTTCGGCACTTACTACCAGGCGACCTTGTTATAATGTGTGGACACAATAATTTTCAGAAGGCAAAAAAACCAAATAAAACTGAAAAGGACGTTTAAAATTTTAAAATTCTTGGTTTCAAATGTTGTGCTACAATGCACAATTTTGTAATTATTACGTTTTCTTTTGCGCGATAATGTGTAAGGTTTTTAAAATTTATATCCATAAACGCGGCCTTTTCATTGCATACAGATGTCACACGCCAAACTTATTTGGTAATTTTATTTCTTTTAGATTGCAAGAGTATTAATTTCTAAATCTTTACATTCTCTTGTGTATATCTTTGTATACACAGTGAGGCTCAGAGTTTGATGTATAGAATCTTTTATTTTCTTAATTGACTTGTAATTAAAAAAATTTTCTTGTTTCCACAAACTGAATAGAAACTGGTGGGTTTGGTGTGTATATCATATCAGTCGTAAGTGTTGCTTTTTGATATAAAAAAAAATTGTTCGAACAAGCATATATTACCTTCTATCCTAGAACATGTAGCATTTTGTCTGTTTTTCGACATCAGTATAAAACATTAATCCCAGGTTGGTGTATAAGCTCATATACTGCAAACTTGTAAACTAAAACGATAATTATATTGTAAAAATCATAATTTAATGTACGTTTTGGAAGAAATTATGTATTAATTCCACAAAAGGCAGTTTCTCGGATTTCATCAGTAAAAGGAGTATGTAGAACGTCTAAAAGATGTTGAGTATCAAACCCGCAGACAGCAATTAACTTTACATTCCCAGTGAAATTTACGAACGAAATTCAAAAGGACGTGTCTGAGAAAACATGTGACCATATTTCTTTACCCGCGCAAAGCTATTTCTGTCAGTTTAAGGTGGATCATAGGTATATACTTCTTAAGATAGAATTTTCTTATACTTAATAAAACATTTGGGTCACCGCGCTATTTTGCAAGCTAAAAGTCGTATAAAACTTGCATAGATTGTTAATGAAAAAACAAATATTTGTGAAAAATTTGTGAAATAAAATTTGGAAATAAAATATAAGAATGAAGGTTTTCTCAAATGCTTTAAACAAATAAAAAGATAAGGATGTCACCGAACTCGTTTTCTTGCTATGAATACAATTTGGGAATCACTATCACGTCAGTATACAATTTTAACTATCAGAGTTACCTCCCTTAAAATGACATAGTTGAAAAAATGATTTTAAAACTAAAAAATATGGTTTTTATTAAAAAAAATGGATAATGCAACAAATCATTAATTTTTCTATATATCAATTATCATTCCTACACATTAATTGCAAGTGTGACTAAACATTTGCAGGCTAAGGCAAAGAACTCGACCGATTGTGTATACAATCAAAGATGGCGGTATATAGTGAACCTACCTAGATGTTTTAAAGTTAAGGTCGTTAAACACTTCCATTTGTTGTTGTTTTAAAGTAAATTTACTTTTTACATTTCATGCAAGGTAAAAGATATTTAACCTAACGATAAACTATTACACAACTATCTGTTACAAACTTCGATAAGATGTTTTATAAATAGAAACACTGGATAACAATTGTCTATATGAATCACCCGTTTCTATTTTATGTGCAATTTATATTGGAAAATTGAGGTTCATTAGTATAAATAAAAAAATACAAAATAGAAGTATTTATAGACCATTGTAGACGTTAATGGACTAACCACATGCAATATTTAATATAACAACCATGTTTCCGTATACGGAGCAAATTTTACGTTAAATACAGATAAATTATACACTTTTTTTGCTCGGACACATTGAAAACTCAGTAAACATACAAAGCTATATATTTAACGTGCAGATTGACTGCGATGATACTAGGTAATGGTTGAAATCTTGGGGTTTTCGTAAGAATGAATGAAATATCATTGATTTCGCAAATGCGTTCTTAAAATTGGCCTTGCAAAATTGAAATAAACAATCTTTCTCTGATTAAAGAAATTCTTTCTCTTCCCATAGCTTATTAAAAATAATATGTTATTTCATAGTTAGTCCTTTTGATTTGATCATATACAAATACAGAATTTTCACCCCTTCATCTTAAGTTGAGGGAAATCATACCACATCTCCATATTTTTATATAATTATGTGTCTTTTAAAAACCATACCAAAATCGCACAAAATCATGTTCCTATTTATCAAAATGTTCACATGATGCAGTAGATTTGACCACTTCACGTAATATTATGTGAATTTTTTTTTCGTCTACCTTAATTAAACCAAATATGAAATACATGCAGACGGACACATAGACTACACAACATATTGCCCCCTTACTATCTTATGCGTTGCATACCAATAAGTTGATTGTAAACTAACCTTATTTTGAGCAAAAAGGTTTGAACGTCACATGCCTAATAGCATCATCCAAATGATTTTCCTTTAAACAACCTTAAACGGGTGTGCATAATTTAACATATTAATGTTCCCGCCAATACCTTTGTTTGTTTCACAATACTAAAATAGTTTTACCTGGGTTGATAACGTGTTTAAAATTCATCGAAAACACGTGATTTTACCGACTTACAACCCAATTTATTTTACAGATTGTGGAAAAATCACATCTTTTTTTCTTATTATGATATAACATTAAGTACCGAGTCAGGAAATTGACAGTTGTTATCCATTTGTATGATGTGCCCTCGTAAACTGGTTTTCGTAAATTGTAAAATTGAGAATGGAAAATGGCGAATGTGTCAAACAGACAGCAAACCCGACCAAAGAGCAGAAACAGGTAGTACTATACGGAGGTCGGTCCGCAGTCAGGAAACCTTTCGGTGGTTGTATATATAATATGAAAATTCCATATGTTTTGCTATTTGGAGAATATTGAGTTGTTGTCAGATAAAATAGTCTCGGTTGCAGTCTAGTTCACATATTCATCATCCCAAATCTCCTTATAATGAAATAATTGAAACACAATTGATAAAGGGTATCCATCTATGACAAAAGAATCAGTGCATATCCAGCAAAAACATACAAAAATCAAAGAAACTAAGCTTTAATTGCTGTTCTGATTTGGTATCAAGGTTGTTTGGTGTATATTAAATCTATATCATTTCAAAATTCTTCAAAAATTAAAGTTTGGCTGCTATTTTGAATCAGCCGGCTGTATGTCGGTGATGTGTAGTTTTCCTTTTAATTGGAATTCTCTGAAACCACTAGATGATCTAAACCAAACTTGATCTGAATTATGCAGAGGGTGCGTTAATCTAGGAGCCGGCTTAGATTTGCTTGAGAAAGAATTCAGTATTGTCACAACATTTTGTCAACGGGTTTTCAGAAAATTTTTAACGTAATGGTAATGAAGAAGAAGCTGTCTAATAAAATATGTTTATAAATTGCATATGCTTATTAATGTTGGTTCTACATTATTGATATGTTAGATAAACATTTTTTATTTGTGTTCGTCACTGTTGATGGCAGTTGTGTGAACGTTTCTGTTGAATACATTTACAACTCTTGTCATGCTTATGGATTTTGGCGATGGGACTCATATTTATAGCCTTTGTTGAAGACTGTTTGAAGCTGTGATTTGTTTTTTGTTGTTGTTGATTTACCGTCTCATTTATCTATACAACACAACGTCCCATGTTCGTATTTAATCAACATTTAAAACAATCCTAAAGATCCCATGTATGTGCACCTGCGATTGCTGCTGTACATGTCATCGAAACACTAAGCCTATTTACCTATCACAAAATGGAGATATCTTATAGATATAGGAAGATGTGGTGTGAGTGCCAATGCGACAACTCTCCATCCAATTAACAATTTTAAAAAGTAAACCATTATAGGTCAATGTACGGCCTTCAACACGGAGCCTTGGCTCACACCGAACAACAAGCTATAAAGGGCGACAAAATTACTAGAGTAAAACCATCCAAACGGGAAAACCAACGGTCTAATGTCCATATCATTTCACAAATGCTACGTTTCTGGTGTCTTACAAATTATCACTCAACTGTCTGTAAAAGTTAAAGTAGCTGAGATTTCTAAAATGTTCGACGATAGATTATTCTAAAACTTCTGAAAACACCGTGAGTCAATGTACTTTTACATTTCAAGATGAAACATAAGTGTTCAAGCTTTGCTTTTTCGTTATAGTAGATTGAAATAAACGAAATCACAATATTTTTAAATGGATTAAATAAACGAAAATTTATTATTCCATTTTTTAGGGAAACATTTCAAAATTGCATGATATTATAACTTCCAAAATATCAAGACAAAAATATTGGGTCACAGGCCTTATTCAACATGTTTAAAACAAAAACCAAAGAACACTTTAAGTCTCCTTTTCAAATTCAGTGATATGTCCTTATTATATTTTTTTTCTGAAATTTTAACAATACAATTCATAACACTGTATTTTATGATATTTTGAAATATGACCAAAATTGAGGCTCAGAAAAATACCCGATTTACCTTAGCTGCACAAAAACACGTTTATATAAAAGCAAAATGATAAAGAACTGATTTAAAAAAAAAATATAATAGATAGTGTCTTTCAATCATAAAACACTCTTTTATTTTGAATTTTTGAATTACTAAGGCTTTTCTACCTCAGGCATCAGTTACCTTAGCTGTATTTGGCAAAACTTTTAGGAATTTTGGTCCTCAATGCTCTTCAACTACGTACTTTATTTGGCCTTTTAAACTTTTTTGGATTCGAGCGTCACTTATGAGTCTTTTGTAGACGAAACGCGCGTCTGGCGTATATACAAAATTTAGTCCTGGTATCTATGATGAGTTAATTTAAAGGCCTGAGAAAGTAATCTTTATTCTTGAATCCTTTGATCCCAGTTTGTTTCTAATGTCATAAGTCTATTTATGAGTAAAATCAAACTAAATAAAATAGTCAATGTTTTGTAATGGGCATTGTTTATTTGAACAAAATTTATCATGAAGGAGCCTTTGCCCAATTCCATAGAGGTTTGACAATTTCTTCTGTCTTAAAAAAATAACCGTAGTTTAAACCTTAATTTCAATAGAAAAAAAACCCCCAAATATTTCAATATATAAAACTTAATAATAGAAATAAAAGGAAAACAATTCTACAAAGATTCGAAAAGGTTATTGATGTGTAACAAATTTGACACAACAGACCAAACCGTAAAAATAACGAACCGACGGATCACTATGTCTCGCTTTCGACGCTGGCCACACAAAAGGTTGATGGTTAAGAGTAAGAAAACTTCAGACGACCGAATCATACTATTTATTTTATTAAAAACAACATATATTATTGTTAATTTGGATTGGGTGGATCTGGCGGTGGTGGTGGCTCTATAACAACAGGCCATGGTCTCATATGCATATTGTCGTCAGTAATGCCTGATACAGATTTTTCTTCATCTTCTATAAAAATAAGACAAGAGGTGAGCATTGTTTGTAGGATCAATTTTATCAAAATTCTTCTTTAAATCGCAAAATCAAATTTCAATACAGAATAGAGGTTAGAATATTTTGATTAGATTTGTGGTATGACATAACAGAGAGGTCTCACAAGTGGACAGATTTCTTCAAATGGCAATTCTTTTTTTTTTGTAGTCAAAAATGATGACGGGGTTACGGGTAAGAATCGAAAGCGGGGAGCTATTGCTTTCAAATACACTAATTGTCCAAGAGTGCATAATTATTCCTTGTAGATACTAAGCACGAAAACCATATGCAGTAACTATTACAATATAATCACCAGCAAAAAACATTGAAATTACAAAATCAACATTGTCTCTTGTACTGTTTGTGTTAGGATATGCACTAGAATTTACCTTTACAAATATTGAAATTGTAAAAACAAACTTAATTCCATATCCTACAATAAATCGTAATAGAAATCGTAATATCGTGTAATAATGGCAAAACTGTTTTCATAACCTGCTCTATACCCACGCCAGTCAATATTAGAATCTAGTTTGTTGTCACCGAAAGCTTTAGCAAGAGTTTCATCTTGATGAGGTCTCTGACTTGGTTCACTACCTTCAAAATTGAAGCATTGACATACAGTGCACGTGTCTGATCTAAATTCAATAAATGCCACCAAATGATAAAATGTAAGTTTCTCCTTTAGTTGTTTATTTTCATTTTTCTATTGTTTAAAAATATATATTAATTGTAATATTATATAGTCACTTGCAGGTCACTTGTATTTCAATCAATGCATAGCAGTGCTATATGTTTTTTCTGAATTTGTTTTTTTCCCTGAATACAATACTGTTTATATGAAATCATCATCTTTACGATCAGAATAACTATTTATCACTAGTTTGTCAAAATTCGATTCTCTAATTATTTTATCTAAACAAAAAGGAGGTTAACATTGTCTGTAGGACCAAACTGATCAAAATACTTTCAATCGGAACTTGTCTGTAATAGGCATATCAAAATAAAAGTTCAGTATAGAATAAAGCATTGCATATGTAAATAAGATAAATAGTATGACATAACAGAGAGGACCCATAAGTGGACAGAATTCTACACATGACAACAATGTGTTCATTACCTGTGCCAAGCTAGTCAATATGAGAATTTAGTTTACTGTCACCTAAAGTTTTAGCAAGAGCTTCATCTTGAGCAAGTCTCGAAGGGGTGGGTGTCGTAATGTTTTTTTTTTTTATTATTAAAAACAATTCTTTTGATCTTTATTTTGATGATTTTTTTTTAAATTCTGAATGCTAATTAACCCAAGCCCTAATAGTATTAAATATTGAAAAAAATGATCTGATTGATCCTGTCGAAAATAATTCTGATTAAGAATGAAAATTCCCCACTCCCCTTGAAAATAAATGGTTGCTCCCTTACTTCAACGAAACGCTGCGAACAGCACTCCAGTCAGTGAATGATTCAGTTAGGAGAAAACAAAGTCACAATTAATATGAAAATATGTCTTCTAAATCTACATAGCTATTTTGATTTTATTTAGTTTTTGTCATATTCATAAATTTCTTTAACTAATATTTTTTTTGATAAACACGTTACGTTTTTCTTTCTGTAGTCATAAGTTTATACTTAATTACATAATGAAACAGATTTTCAAGATCTTCTAAATCTCATTGTTTGCACATACTTTTATTTGTCTCTGAATTTTCTCCTTATCTTCCAAATCTTACTGTTTTCGCGTTTAAAACCAAACTGATCTTGTAGAGATGTTCTGCCTGTGTTTCAAATCCAAATTTCATTAGTACCAGTTTGAATTAACAATATACTAGACCAAAATTTTTCATAAAGAATAGATTCTAATCATTTTATCCAATTGAAATTAATATTGTCTTTTTATACGTCCTCGATCTCCATATTGTGCACATATTTCCCTAATTTCACAGCCATAGCGTAAATCAGGTTTACATAACTTACATCAAATCTAAATGACAAGTCATTGATAAAGCAAACTGTTTCCTTTTTATGATACCTTCATACATGAAGATTTATCAATAACGCTCGATTAAAAAAGATTTAAAAATAAAGTACAAGGTTGTCTTCTTGGGCCTCTTGGATAGTTAATACAAATTCCCTTTGTAAAAGAAATAACATGATTAATACAGAGGCTCCAAACATTGTTGCGGTATACAACATTCGCATTTTAAAATATGGAATGTCTATCAGATTAAAATGTTCTGACGTTACAGCTTTTCTATTTCTCTTTAAGTGAATCATAACCACACTCAACTCGTTGATCTCTCATAGCTTTTAGTATAAAGGATAATTAAAATGCGAATACTTATGCACCCTTTGTTCCCCTGAATTTACTATAAATAAACTCATCATAGATACCAGGACTAAATTTAGTATATACGCCAGACGCGTGTTTCGTCTACAAAAGACTCATCAGTGACGCTCGAATCCAAAAAAGTTAAAAAGGCCAAATAAAGTACGAAGTTGAAGAGCATTGGGGATCAAAATTCCTAAAAGTTTTGCCAAATACAGCTATGGTAATCTATGCCTAATGTAGAAAAGTCTTAGTATTTCAAAAATTTCAAAAATTTGTAAACAGTAAATTTATAAATATAACCATATCAATGACAATTCATGTCAGCACAAAAAGTGCTGACTACTGGGCTTGTGATACTCTCGGGGAAATAAATCTCCACCAGCAGTGGCATCGACCCAGTGGTTGTAAATAAACTCATCATAGATACCAGGACTTAATTTAGTATATACGCAAGACACGCGTTTCGTCTACAAAAGACTCATCAGTGACGCTCGAATCCAAAAAAGTTAAAAAGTCTAAATAAAGTACGAAGTTGAAGAGCATTGATATAACTGATTAAATATATTAACAAATACCGCCAGTATCCTTGTCTGCATCTGCTGTACTTTTCTTCTCATCTGTAACATTGTTACAAATTAATTACATTATACTCTTAACATCACACATTGCCATTGAATCTATCAACACAACACTCTAAAGTGATAACTCTGGATAACGAAAACAGACATTTATTTTTCGGTTATGTTCTGCTGTGAATTAATTGTTTTTGGCGAAACCGTTTTCAGACTAAATACTAATGTATCCGCTCTTTTCATTTCATCGAAAATTCACACACTAAACTGTATTTCAATAAGAATGGGGATTGTTAATATCTTATAATTTCAATTCTCTTTTATGATGTTTGTTATGCATAGTGAGACGTATTTGTTCATGACTTGGTTATTTGATATTTTATACTCTGTTGAAATGCACGCTTTTTTCTGAACTACAAACTAAAAATTGTTTCGAGTGTATCTCATGCAATATCAGTCTTTGTTATTTCTTCATAAATGATAAATCATAAATGAGAAAAGCAAGGAAGTTTATAACTGTATATTTATTACCTTCTATTGAAGTATTTTGTCTGTTCTTCGAAATCAGTATGGGACAGTAATTCCGAATTGAAGCATGCACTCATATACCATATATACTGCAGACATGTAAATTTTATAAATAAAATGGCATTTCAAGTATTACAATGTTATAATATATTTGTGAAACGAATATTAATAATTTTAATTGGAAGTTTCAGAGAGTGGTCCATTAAGGATTAACATTTGAGAAATTAAAAATTAACGCACTTAAAAAAATGTAATATGTAACATGTGGAGGTTGATTAATTTTACCTTCTCTATGTATTGGATATTAAGACCATTCCAAAAAGAGGTGTTTAAGAATTTATACATCCCTCGTAGGATGAAGTTTAATGCCGTGTTTAAGAAGTCTATTTCTTTTCCCATACTGAGCTGTCTGTCCTTACTTACTTTTCAAGCCAAATTGGAGAAATTTAGCAAAAATCTGTACTTAATAATGAACTGTTACGGACTAAACACATGTATATAATATAACAATTATTTCTTTGTATCCACTGCATGTTTCAAACGTTTATTACACATTTAAGTAAATGACATATTTTACTCTTCTGTTGAAATGGTAAGTTGGGTATTTTTTAATGTTTCGTGCACGTTTTACACAAATTCATAGTGAACAAAGTTGTTCGTAGATTTAAGAAGTTGTTAGGTCGAAATATAGTTGGTCGAATGTGAGAAAGGCAATATTCGATCGGGGTTGAAAATTTGGAGTCTTGGATGATTGAGAAAACTATGTTGTTCCTTATTAAGTTTATTAGAAAGCAATACCGGAATTGTATAAACATGCAAATATTGGAATTTATGGTCCCACTTCGTACTTTATTTGGCTTTTTTTTTTTTACTTTTTTGGATTCGAGCGTCACTGATGAGTCTTTTGTAGACGAAACGCGCGTCTGGCGTATATATAAAATTTAGTCCTGGTATCTATGATGAGTTTATTTATATCTAACACAGAAAGGTTCAGTGAATCACATATACAAGTTATTTATTTCATTAACGAGTTCCCATCATGGTGAACATTTGTACAAAGATGAAATTAATGTGATCCATTACGGAATACTAGTGAAACTAAAACTTTTATCCATCTTTAACCAAACTTCATAATAAATACATGTGAACAGATGCATATACCTCATACTATCGTAGGCGTGGCATAAACACAGTGAGCTAGTAGTTTAATACTGTAATGTGAAAACTTACCTTATTCTAAACGATACAAATATGAACTTAAAAGTCCTGATAACAAAATCAATTGATTATCCTTGCAATGTTTACTTTATGTCGTAATTTATCTTATATGGGATAAACAAAATTTAGCGCCATCTTCTTTGAACAAAACTACTGACCTTAAACCTCAGATGGAATACTCATAAATCCCCTAATTCGCTATGCTATGCTTCAAATGGATACTGTAGATCTGAATTTGCATCTAAGGATTAGCCAAATTTGATCTTTCAACAAAATATCTTTTTGTCGACTCGTTATTGATTAACACCCTTTGGGAATTCACGACCTTTGGGAACTTTTCAATCTTCCGAGTAAGGAATTTTCTTTCATATTCATATATACTTAAATCAACACAATTGGGTTAAAGCCGACAAATTTCTTTAATCTTTCCCAAACAAAAGTCCGTAACACAGATGATGAGCTATCTTTAAAAGAAACACTTTGATCAATTTAGGTACATTATTAAAATTGTTGAAAGTAAGTTCCTGTTTATATGACGGAATGAATGCGGTTTACAGAATTGAAATTCTTTTAATTGGTGGTGAATAAAGGCAACAGTACCATTTCGCTGTTCAACAGTCACAAATCGATTGAGTGTGGTACTTTCAGTTATTTAGTTATTTTGGCCCTTTTCTTGGTGTACACAAACATCATCTCACAGCTCCTTTTAATGTTATGGTTGTTTAATCTCTATCAATTCATGGCGTATCCCTTTTCATTATTTACAAACCTGCTCGTGCATTTTTCATTGTTATTCAACGCAAAATAATTATCTAAGATACCTAGGACGATCTCATTTCACAAAGGATTTCTTTTGTCTACTTATTGTACCTCGAACTTATTTACCCGGTGTAGGTCTTTAAGTTGAGGTTCAATTTACTTAAAGTTAATCGGGCCTGTCTAATTAGACACACCCTCATAAAAATCAGGGGGTCCGAAATAGGATCGGGAAAAACACCCAGCAAAATACCATAATTTACATTTTTTTTTAATTTAAAGTGCTTTCGGTTGCTTAAATATCTCCGATCAATAATCAAACGATATTTTGTGGAAATAATAACCTGTCCCGAACCGAGAGATGTTGGCTGCAATAGTAATCTATTTATAAAAAAGTCCATATCTCATTTAATTATAGTGGCCGTTATTGATTTTAAATTCATGACATTTTGTTTATGGCATTCGTGTATCGTGGAGAAAAAAAAGGGAAAGGGGGGGGGGGGGGGGGGGGGGGTTAACTTACTTTCGAATTTCGATCATCATGGCTCTAATTATATTACGGCATATTTTTACCTCTAGCAAACACTCTGCCTTATTGTAAAAAGTGCCACTCTAAAACTAAGCATTTGCTTCAGATTGATCCACTTTGCATCTAGTCGTGAATATGCATAACATATTTACCACTGGACACAAAGGAGTGATAAATTAATGAGCTTCATTTAGTGATGTATAATCATTTGTCTTCAGTTGATATTTGTCTCAACCAGTTTTCCAATTTTTATATGTTTCATTTTTATTTACATTTGAATTTTTAAGCGTAAATCTAAGCATTTCTTCTATCCTTTTTTCTTTGCATTTAATCTTTTTTTTTATCATTAAAAACGTTGTCGTAGTACACATCAGGTGTTACATTGTATCTTTTCCAGCAAAACTAATAGGAGAGGGGATTAGGGTAGAAAAAACAATCTTCATTGAGTGGCAATAACTCATATATTGAAGCGTACAATGACGGCTGTCTCGTCTAGGTGACAACATTTGCTGTTTCAAGTTTATTTATATCTCAGAATGGTATAATAGTTGTCATAACAGTAAAAAATTGATAAAAAAAATGTTGACAACAATTTATAAAAGGATTCAACTTATTTTGGACGTTTAATTTTTTTTATAGTGTCTTGTTGTTTACACACTTCAATCATTCAACTTCGTAGATCGTCTTTCCCTCTAATGTTTTTTAAGTTATAGATAGCGTGAAATTCTCACTACACCAGGCATCGGATATACATTCCTATTACCTATTATATTTCGATCGGACAAAGCTTCGTATTTATATATCAAATAAGCCAAACGAACTTACCCATTTAGCAAGGGTATACTGAGGGACGGGAGAGGCTCAGATATTTCGATGATTCTATACCCAAGTGAATCATTTGGTTTTGAATAAAATGAGATAAAGGTATACATTAATTCGACAGCAACCCAAAGACACAGATAAATAAAAATGTTTAGTCAACGTTCATTTTTTTTATATATATGAACAAGGCCGTTAGTTTTCTCGTTTGAATTGTTTTACATTGTCATTTCGGAGCCTTTTATAGCTGACTATGCGGTATGGGCTTTGCTCATTGTTGAAGGCCGTACGATGACCTATAGTTGTTAATTTCTGTGGAATTTTGGTCTCTGGTGGAGAGTTGTCTGATTGGCAGTCATACCACATCTTCTTTTTTTTGTATTCAGTCTTTTTTTATATAGAAAGATGCGTATAAATACAGAATAATTAGCTCAAAACCGACCCATGACTAAATAATAGTTATACGGAGTTAACTCAATAATATTTACCGTCAAATATATATATCCGAAAATGCACATTTGATTTAATATTTTTTACCGTCAAAGATATCCCAACAATCACAAGTGTTTGGTTGAAAAATTTCACCTCCCCTATTTAAATTTTGGATCGGTGAAAAATTTAAAAAGCTGTAATATTAACCAGTAAAAGAAAAACACTTCACTGTATAATATAACGTTAAAATAAATTATGATAATGGATGACCATCAGCGGCAAATAAAATCAATATTCAGGACGATAACATGTAAATATAAGTTTTTTACTAGACTGACCCGCTGAGTCGTTTTTTTTTAACTTATCGTGTAAGTTCACAAGATATATAATTTAGTTCGTAGGAAGAAAAGTCATCCGACCCGGATACAGTTCCGACTCTGAGCCGGTCAGTCTGTGCTCTTACTCTATGGTGCCACGTGTTTATCGTTGAAATAGAATACCAATTTAATTAACGTATTTGTTTGACCCGTTGGGAATTCGAACAAATGACCTCCCCCTCTCGAGGCGAACACCCCACACGAGACCAACCAGGAAAGCGTTAGTGATCGGTAGTACAGAATATTATACCAAAAACTGAAGCACAATACACAATACAGATTCAAAGAATTCTCACAGTTACTAAAGCGAGCTAAAAGTATCTAACCTAAATTGGATGCGTGAAATGATATTGTAAACTACACGTAAACACCGATGATCGACTTCAGGGTAGATTTTATGGATTAACGCTCTCGGCAAATTAAAAAGTCTTGCACCTATTATTTGAGTAGTCCGAATGTGGCCAGCTGTTGTAAGTCTAAATTTCTGTCCTTATTCAATATAAGTATCCTCATATTCCAGTGGTGTTTTAAAGTTTCACGTCCAACCTCACTGTCGATCTCCTATTGCACGACCTACCTATTGTATTTAAAATTTATGTGTTATAGTCATTTTAAAACATGCATGAAATATTTGCTACTGGACATAAAGCAAACAACAATCAATCAACTGAATTAATTTTTCTGTACTAGTACTTAGCACACAAAGACAAGATCTTGTAAAATGCTGTAATGTACAATTTCTATTTAAATTTTTATGGTTTTTTGTGTTTTTTTTCTTCAATATAGTACATAACTGACTCTTACTAAAAAGTTTTGTATATTTTTTTTTCTATGGTTCTTATCTACTGTTTTAATACGATTTATAACATATGATTTTTTTTATCAGGCAAGGATAAAACTAAGAAAGATAAAAGTTTTTTTTCAGATGGTTTTGCTTCATTTAGACATGAAAAAGGAATAACGGACGACTAAATTAAAGAGTTCGTTTTCATATAATACATTGAACTTGCGAATATATCTCACCTAACACGTTTTGATCGGGCCAGTGAAACCTAGTCTAAAACAGTTTTATTCATTGAAGTTTGCATGCATAGTTTTTTTTTTAAAGTAAACAAATAAGGAAAGATCTATTAATTAATTTGACTGAATAGACAAAACTAATTATTTTGCATTCGCATGTAAAGTAATGTAGGAAAATTACCGAATCGGAAACTTAATGAACATTTACAGGATGAATACTGTGAAAGACCTTATGCATTTATGTCTAAAAGTTCTAAAACAAGCTTTTTAAAAAGCTTATTGTTTGAAGAGTTTACTTACTGTTTTCTAAGGTCTGATCTTTACGAATCTATTTAATGATTACTGACAGATAAAAAAACATCAAATATATATAACATGAAGTTGTTGGGCAGTATATTCATTGGTCAGTAATAAATGAGGTCTGTATGGGATTTTGAATGCCTCATTGATTAAATAAGAAATCGTTATTTTGAAAAGTTGGCTAAAAAATATAAATTTAGCCCCTAATTTTGTAAAACTATCATTTGTTGATTCATATTTTAATGATAAAACAAATTATGATAAATACAACACATTAATTGTATATATATATCAGTCTGAGTACTGTTTAACTATCATATACGTTTAACATATTTAGACTCGTCCAATTCAGGGGAATTAGGTTTCTGCAAGGACTTTTTATGTACTTTTCTTATATTTTTTACGTTTTGTAAGTCAGTAAAAGTTCAATGATTAAGTTAATATTGAAATTAAAGGACCTCCTCACAAAAAGGGCTGTTCAAATCCCCTCGCCCTTCGGGCTCGTGGATCTGAACACCCCTTTTTGTTCGGAGGTCCTTTAATATCAATATTAACTTATCATTGAACTTTTACTATTACATAAATCCGTTCTTTAATCGTTTTCACAATTTTTGGATTTGCTGTAACTTCGAATCAGCCGTCTGTCCAATAGTCGTGTGAAGAAGTTTAATTTAAAATTGACTCAACCAGAAACCACTGCATAATTTGAACCAACCACGGCAACCATGGGTCTACATTAAAAATTGTAGAACCAACATAAAAGCATGGGATAAAATTGAAATCACAAGATGGCGGATGCATCATTACAGACTTATTATGGAGGCACAGAATGAAACTTTTTTTTTTAAAACTTACCTTTATTGCCTTATACTTTGTTATACATAATCTTTATTAGCTTCTAATCTTTATTAGCTCCTAAAACAGTCATTATTTTGTTTGTTTTAATACAAGCATATAGTATTATACAGGCTTTGAATGTAGTGGAGTTGAAGAAGTGACGTCCAACTTTCTTGCACAACCGATTTCTAGTATCTAGCATTGAACACATCAAACATTCTCTGTATGATAAATCACTTTCTACACGTGTTCAATTATGGTAATGTCTGGACTTTACGGCGGCCCCGATAATGTTGGAATATCATTCTCTGTCTTCCATTGCTTTGACTGTTGGGACGTATGGCATGGAGCATTATCGTCCTGGATGGTGTATGGGTCAACTAAGAAATGTCTAGCAATAACTTACCATAAATAAAGGCAACAGTAGTATACCGCTGTTCAAAACTCATAAATCCATGGACAAAAAACAAAATCGGGGTAACAAACTAAAACCGAGGGAAACGCATTAAATATAAGAGGAGAACAACGACATAAGACTAAAATGTAACACACATAGACAAAATCCCACGAGAATAACAAATATAACATATGTATATAACATCAAAACCAAATACATGAATTTGGGATAGACAAGTACCGTGACACGTCTTATCGCAATGTGAATTTACACTCAAAAATAAGAGAAAACTAACGACACAACGTTATAATGTAATACACACAGAAACGAACTATAATATAACAATGGCCATATTCCTGACTTGGTACAGGGCATAAGTTAGCATCTAAAATATTTATATATCACCCACTTTTCCTTTTGATTTGTTTTAGAGTTCGCGGTCAATGGTATGTTATGTACCACAAAAACATGACCGAAAAATTAGCTTTGTAGGTTTCCCGTTGAACATTAAGTCCATTACATTCTGGTCGTAATCGTTCATCTATTTTACAACAACAAAAAACAAACTTTGTTGTTATTTCCAATCTAGTTGAGTTCATCATTATAAATTACTTTCCAGTTAATCTGCACTGTCAAAGAAGTTTTTTCACGGCACAATCATTTTCTCTGGCGATTGTTTATTTTTGAAACTGGGTGCCTCTTGTTATCATTTTCCCTCTCTAATTCTTGTTCGTGAGACCTCTTTTAGATTGTGTTGATGGTTCTCCTATTCCTTTCTAGCAATGTCCCTATCTTATGCCCAGAATAGCCTCTTTCTGACTATTCTAAAATCATTTTTTTCTCCTGATATAATTTTTTTCCGTGGGGAGCCATTTGTAAGGTAGACGAATAGTTTGTTAATGTACGTGAAACATATTTTCATACTAGGGGGCACAGTTAGCCACAACGTTAAGTTATCCCTTCGTAAATTTTACGGACGTCATCACGAGTTGGTTGAACGTTATGGAATAACCGTTTCACAGATGATATCGGAAATGTTCCTTATGAACTACAATCCTCTTCCCTTTCATGAATGTGACGTACCGAATTAGACTATTTACCAGATCTGTTATAACATGAGCGACACGACGGGTCGCACATGTGGAGTAGGATCGTCTTACCCTTCCGGAGCACCTGAGATCACACCTAGTTTTTTGTGGGGTTCTTGTTGATTATTCTTTAGTTTTCTTTGTTGTGTCATGCGTACTATTGTTTGTCTGTTTGTCTTTTTCCTTCTTAGTCATGGCGTTGTCAGTTTATTTTCGATTTATGAGTTTGACTGTCCCTCTGATATCTTTCGTCTCTCTTTTAGTACATATACAGTGATAACCTTTCGAAAAGCATCGGTACAAATGTAAGTGGAAAACATTCCAAGAACTATTCATTGGCAAATTTGAGAACTCATTGGGTGTGGAAATGTATAAGGAAGAATTCAATATAGGGGGAATGATATGGAAGCAGTCTTATCTGACATTATTAAATAACAAGTAAACTCATGTAGCACGTCCCTTTGATGGCAGTAACTAATGTATTCAATACATTCTCCATTTATTACATATTAAAATTAAAAAGAGTAAGAAATGTGGTATGATTATACTTGTGTTGCTATATTTAAATCCAGTATGATAAAAATGCAACCCAATATTCAAAAGTCAATTTTACATAATAAACTCATAGTATGTATAAATTCGGGGCGGGTATTGGCGCCGGTCATGTTTACTGTCGAAGGGTGTGTGTTGCTTCTAGATATTTTTTTCGTTGGGTTACTCTCTCATAAACTTATACAACACAACTACTTGTATTCCATTTTTACTAAATGAATTATTCAACAAGGCTGATAGCTATGGAGATTCACGACGGTTGCACCAAATTACTAATTTTATTTCAAGTACAATATCAATCATTGTTAATTTGGATTCGGTGGATCTGGTGGCGGTGGTGGCACCATTACAGCAGGACATGGTCTCATATACATATTGTCTTCAGTAATGCTTGCTACAGATTTCTCTTGAACTAATCGAACACAAAATAAAAAGGAGATTAACATTGCAAGAAGTACAAATTTGATTTAGATTTTCATCTATCGTAACTCGTAGTCTGTTTTCAAATGATGTTAGGCCATAGTTGTTTTTTTTATTTGTTTTGCGTCCGCGTGCGGGTAGGTTTTCGGCCAATTTGTGTCAAAAACAAACACAAACTTTTTTTTGTTCGTCAGTAGAAACTCCGTATTTTCTGGGTTTTTCCAGCCGTTTTTGTGTATTCTTATACTCAAATCTATTTTGCGCTTTAAATAACAAGTACGCTCCTTATTTAAAGCGTTTAAGCGATCTTGACTTCGATACATGTGACAGCAGAAATGGCCAGTATAAATGTGCCGGCGAGCGAGATCGTTTGTGTTTCACTTTTCAAAGATAAAAGGATCGTTCTGGCTCCATATGCCTTTCCGCTCGCCGGCACAGAAACTTTTTCTCAGATCCTAGAGAGCCTTTACGTAGCCAGCATAAGAGACACGTTAAATACAAGATTCAATGAACCTATCACCTCCCATTTGCACAGTTATCTTATTTTATAATTGAAATAAATTTTTATACTTTTTTAAATGAAAAATAGTAGTTTTTGCAGATATTTCTAATAAATTTCTTTAAATGATATCTACTGTCTGATAAGATAGGATAAATTAGTATGTACATTTTTAATTCCACAAGATATTAAGATATAAAACATAATTTCATTAGTTTATTTTCTGAGAAAAAAAAAGTATGCAGAACAAAATATTAATATATTGCCAAAAAGTTTATATAAAGTATTCCAATTATAGGAAGATAACTCTGCAAATGGGAGATAATTCATGCTTAAAGCATTATTGATTTGATACAGGGAATTATTGATTATACATAGGTTTTAATACAACATGACACATCTCAGATCAAAACATGTCTCTTCTCAAAGGCTTCAGTATAAATGGGAAATGTTTGAAATACCAAGGCCATTTCTCAGAATATAGTCATATCAAGTTTGTACATTGCTAAATTTCCTGTTTGTCATGTTTGCTCTTTCACTTAGATATGACAGTATTGATCTAAAGTCACTGTTAATCAGTCCAGAACTTAAGCAGACTCTTGTGTTATTTTCTTTGTGTGTGTTTTTTTTCCTTGCTGTCTGGTAGGTTTTCTCAGAATCAGTTGACGCAAAACAAAGAAAAAAACAGACACAGCCTTAGATTGATAGTAGACAAAACAGAATTGAAACAACTAATTGAAAAGGGGGCGGGCTACTAAAAGTAACAAGAAATAAAAAACATCGAAAAAAATATGTATGTAGTCTTATCCTTTACTTTTTTTTTTATTGTTTATTATCTTTTTTTCTACACAAATGCATAATGGTAATCTTCTATGACGTTGCGCACGATATTGGTGTCACTTTGGAAATATGGGTTAGAAGGCGGGTTATTCAAATCCAAGCTCTTATCCTATACAATAAATATCCATGTTATGCATATCATTCGAAAGGAAATAAACCACAGAAATCAATAACATAGATGATTTTGTGCTTTGTCTATTTTTTAATGAAAAACTTTGCTCATTTCGATGCCTATAACGTCATTTCAAGGGTGTCCCGCTGTTACAATTTTGTTTTATGTGAGTCTTTAAAATCCCAGTGCGGATTCATTAGTAAGTAGAATTGCTAAAAATTTTGCAATTGTTTTGTATACATTTAACCTAAAATGAAGTAACAGACGTTTTTGATTTTAAGAGAAGGAAGGTCGTCAAAAGAGTTTAAATAAAAAAGAGAAAAAATGTCCCAATTAGCTGCTCAACCCGTAATTTTTTTTTCTGTCTTCACTTTCATAAGATATTATGGACGAAACTGGATTTTAATAATATCAGAAAAATTATACATGTCCCGAAGAAGCTATCTGAAGTCATCATTAAGTAACTGCGGTCTTATTTTAAAAACATCGTCATTTTTCCCGTGTCCAATAAAATGTCCCGATGTACATAATAACACAAAGAATAATTTAGAGGCTTTTATCAAACGAAATTCTACTATATCTCAATTTTTTAACACCTGTTTACTGATATGAATGGAAAATACATTTAATTTCCTTTAAAATGATATGATATGTACTTTTGTTTGAGTTGCTGTTAGAAAATCCGTAACGATCTAAGATGTCCAATGAAATGTCCCCGTAACCGTAATTTGACGTTCGCGTTATAATAACGTTAAACTGTATACGAATTTTCTTGCATATTTGGCATAACATAATTTCATGATATTGTATGATCTATATAAAATAAAGTTCTCGTTTAATATGCAATAAAATATAGATCTGCATTGTTTCAAGGATATAAGATGTCGAAATATTTAACTCGGATACGTCATAAAGACAAGGCCTCGGAGCTATAACAAAGAGATAACTTACTAATGACCACACTCCCACTTTATAAAATCAAGATACATTGAAAAAGAAAATGCGATCAAAAGTGAAATCTTCTTAATTATCCTCCTAAGCCAGATAGTATCTGTAATTCGAAGCTATACACATGAATAAAAATTCTCACAAAAATTGTATGAGAAAAAGTACACCGTAGTCGGGAACATTTCAGTAAAACGTGCAATCATTTTTTTCGTCGCATCGACTCATTTAACAAAACGATTTATCAGAGAAATACTTGTATGTCATAAACATTTCAGTATAGCTAACGATAATTTTTTATCTACTGTGAGTAGAACAATTCCTAGTCATCTACCTAGCAATATGTGTTTGAAAAATAAGGTTATTACGCTTAGGAGTAGTGTGGCAGAATGAAGATTATTTTCTCCAATCTCCAACAGAATTGCCTGGTACATAGGCATGTGATGAAACTAGTATATTGAAATTTGAAACTTTTCTTTTACCATAATTTGAGAAAGAACGAAAGAGAGAGAGTGAGAGAGTAGTTGTCCGACATATATGATGGATGGCACACAAACATGTAGCAGCTAGCTCCAAGGTATTAATTTACAGACACTCCCAACTCATTCTAGAAAAAAAATCAACCAATCAATCTGCGGTGTAAAGTAGATCTTTTTTTTTTATCTTCGCAGAACGCCACAAAACATAGCTTGAATTTTAATTTTTACATCGCGATGACCGTGAGGGCATTCCGATGTATTGCTGCCATAGAGATTTGACTTTCGTTTTTGACTGGTAAGCGATCGTATAAATACGCGGATATCATCGAGTACAAAATAACATTTCTTATCGCTTGTTATAAATTCACTTCTTCAATGAATACTCATAAGAACAGAAATTTATAATACGAAAATATTATGTCCTTACAAATATTTATATGCATTAAAATATGCACACGTACAGAAAAATTGTGTTAACGCATGCGGAAGAATATCAGAAGAAAGTTTTTTTGGGAAAATATGAATGTCTACTCAAATCCAATCTATTGGAAAAATCGAATTGTTATAGAAGAGTGTCCAGCATGCACTTGTACTGCACTTTTATTAGAATCGTAGAATATAACATTTGATATACAATTGGATGAAAATTATACATACATGTAACTGCTATATACAATTATGAATATAATATATAACAACAAACCAGAGTATATGTATTTGTATCGCCACAATATAATAGATATTAAAGCAGTGAAGTTGAATTCCTTGTCATTTATTCATCATCCACGCACGAACTTGTCTCAGAAAAAAGTATATCTCTGTACATAAGCCTCCGTTTTCCGGTATAGAAATGTGACTTTTTTTCTGAGACAAGTGCTTGTGACCATCCACAAGAACTTGCGGTCATCCGAGGTTCAGTACTTCAGTACTTTGATTATACTTTTAAAACAATGTAAAAACGAAACCAAAAAGATTGAAACCGAAAACATAAAAATAATCAGATGAATGTCAAAGAAGATTTTGTGTAAACCGATACTCAGTTATATGTGGAAAATGGAAGCGCGGAACCAAAAATATTGTTGAGTATAAAAAATGCATGAAATGCATTCCTGACGGTCCATAGTTGTTCGCTTGAGAAAACACTGAACTATGTAAACATGCACATATAGCAGTTACTTAAAAAAAATCACATCTAGTAAAAAAAATAATTGTATTATTCAAAATCGGATTTCGACCTGCTGGTAATCTGTGATGTAGGTATTGGTCTGTGTAAAAGTTTTCCATACTTTGCCAAATTTTTTAATTTCAAAAATTAAAAAAAAAGTTTTGATTGCCGACCCTTTTTTTAAGCTTGAGTTTGTGAAAAAATATCAGATGGAAGGATAGCTTGCTAAATATGTTTCCGTAAGCAAAAACAAAACAATACATAATCACGGTTCTCATTTTCACAATTAGGTGGAATATGCGGCCGTGTAAGACCAATTAATAATTTCTATATGCAAACAACAATGAGCAAAACCCTTACCTGATAGTCAGCTATGAAAAGCCCCGAAATGACAAATGTAAAACAATTCAAACGAGAAAACTAACGGCCTGATTTATGTGCAAAATGTGTAAATTCCTACTTAACATGAATTTTCTTAATTATTTGCCTGGTAAAACAATCCTGATCTAAAAAAAATAATCAATGAAAACGTTTTCTTTTTAAAAAAATAAAATCTAGACCCCGACCAACTTTAAATCATTGAAAGTTGGCAACGGCAACATAAGAGCACGTATTTCTTTTTCAAACATGATGCACATTTTGTAAAGTTTTTTTGTTAGAGATTTTTGAAATAATGATATAGTAAACATTTTCCATAAAATCGGGATTGATGTTAAGATTGTGGACTTACTTATACGTAAAAATAAATAATATGAATTGTAATGTAATTATAAGTCACTGTTTAAGAAAAATTAAATAAAACCAAATTCTTGGAATTTTATATTAACGTTATAGTATAATAGTCTCAGGATTAAAGTGTTGATAAAATAAGATTATGAAAAGAAAAATAGCTTGTGATATACTACCTACATCTTTCACATAATCAAAGACATATCAAGAAGCATTTGAATATTTATTGAGGGAGCGAAATTACCAAATTACAACAAACATATGCAAAGAGACAGAAACAAGAAACGAAATATTTACAATTTCACTAGCAAAGATAGGAGACGTCTTCTGGCAGAGAGAGCATTGCTTAATTTTAAGAAATAGAAGAAACTGATTGTTGAAGGCCGTGCAGTGACCTATAGTTGTTAATTTCTGTGTCATTTTGATCTCTTGGGGAGAGTTGTCTCAATGGCAATCATATCACATCTTCTTTTTATATATTTAAATCATTTTACAAGACATCAAATTGTCATTTTGTGCTATTGTTGCAGACAATTCTTCGCAAAAATAAAAAAATGTTCATGTATCTAAAATTTTGTTTTAATTCAATGGAATTTTGCATTTGCACCGGCTTGAAAAAATAAAACCATATAAAGAAGCAACTTCGGACATCTCTTTACTTTAAGCGGCATTTTCAAATGAGTAGAATATAAGGTCAACGTTTGAAACTTTCCGTGGAACAACGTCAAAATCGTCGATTTATTAGGAACGTCGTGTAACGCTGAGTGGCACCAATACCGTGCGTAACGTCTAAGCAAAAAAAACACAAAACAAACAAACAAGAGCACAAAAGCCTTAAAACAAAAAACCGACCAGCATACGAAACTGCTAGAAATATATTTTGTTGAAGAGTATATATCATGTGGTGTATTTTTTTTTCTAGAAATCAGAAAAACATGTCTCTCTAATATCAATAAAACAATTTTTTAAGCCTTTAGTTTTAATTCCATACAGATCTTTTTAAAAATATTTGTATGTACCCTTCTAATTTTGCAATTTAAACCATATGTATGAAGGTTAGTTTACTCCATTACTTTATCATGTTTATGTTTGTAAAATTAAAAGGATGAACATTTTGACGTACATGTATATATCATAGATAACAATTTGTGTGACGAAAAAAACCCCTACCCATTTAAAGGCACTTGAGTCACTTTTCTTACTTATGTATATTAATTAAATGTTTAAAACCCTTACATTAAATGTAATTTCACCATAAAATATATTTTAACATTCTACTGTTCAAATCAGGAATATGACAGTTGTTGTCCCTTCATGTGTTTGGGTATTTGATTTTGCCATTTGATTAGGGACTTTTCGTTTTGAAGTTTGCTCGGAGTTCAGTATTTTTGTAATTTTACTTTTTCCTACAATAAATGCTTGTCACTTGTCAAAACGTGACCAATAGGAAAATTAGTTTCCATTACCATTGCCATGATAAACATTAAAGTTGCTGTGGTCCACTAGTTTACTACAAACTTCATCCTGTTGTTGTTCACGATCTGCAAAATGTAAAAATGAAGCTTTGAAACTTTCTTACAAATAACTTTGATTAACAAGGTTATGCATGCGTTGAACCGCTAGGTGACATAACTTCCGTCTGAAAATCATAAGTCCAACTATGTTTCTGTTTATGAGTCAAAGTATATTAACTATTTTTTCTAATAATAGTTAAGGTGGCGTGTCAAATTTTACGATATTGGAGCCTCGCAACATCCTGTCGACATAATACATGTAAAACAAATTTATCCTGAGATTAATTCAACCAATGATAATCTGACTCCGCCATAATGGTTTAAAATAGTTTGATGGGAATATTTGTAAATCAATTGCAGTTTAACGCTTGTTATTTCTGTAATTGTGTTTCTACAGAATTGTTACGTTATAATTCCATGTTTACGAAATTCAAAATCTACACATTGAACTATTTTTATTTATTCTTAAAAACGTTAATCGATTTTTGTATGTACAAAATGTGTGAAAAAAGAAATGATTAATATACCTCTAAACACATATTGTATTAACATGATTAACGTAAACACATCAATCGATCTACCTTGGCAACTACAAACTTTTTTGGTAGGGGTGAGTAGCTGAGACATCAAGTACCCCACTCTTTTCATATATATTGTTAAACAAAATTATATAACCTTGTCTTAAACACTTTCTTCTTATTGCCCTTTTTATATCTTTCATTATGAAGAAATTTGTAATATCTCCCCAGAGAGTAACACTTTCACTGATTTTTACATGTTTTATGTTGATTAAAAACTGATAAAAGTTACAATGCCGTTCCGTCTTACAATGGAATTTCTTTAAATAATTGTTACATGTATTTGGCACATTTTTCTGAAATTTTGGATCCTCAATGCTCTTCAACTTTGTACTTGTTTGGCTTTATAAATATGAGCGTCACTGATAAGTCTTATGTAGACAAAACGCGCGTCTGGCGTACTAAATTTTAATCCTGGTACCTTTGATAACTATTTACACCACTGGGTCGATGTCACTGCTGGTGGACGTTTCGTCCCCGAGGGTATCACCAGCCCAGTAGTCAACATTTTTGTGTTGACATGAATATCAATAATGTGGTCATTTTTATAAATTTCCTGTTTACAAAACTTTGAATTTTACGAAAAACTAAGGATTTTCTTATCCCAGGCATAGATTACCTTAGCCGTATTTGGCACAATTTTCTGGAATTTTGGATCCTGAATGCTCTTAAACTTTGTACTTGTTTGGCTTTATAAATATTTTGATATGAGCGTCACTGATGAGTCTTATGTAGACGAAACGCGCGTCTGGCGTACTAATTTATAATCCTGGTACCTTTGATAACTATTATGTATACAAACTGTTGAATGTTAATTAGGTGCAAATGTCAAAATGGTCGGATTTATTGCATCTATCACTGGCATCAGTGGAAATACCACATCAGAATAAATAGAGTTTAATTGGTTTGACAAATAAGTGATGCATTTACGACTGAGGTTTAACCGCATGCATCAAAAATTAATACGGACATCTAATTAGTTTTAGATACTTATGATATAATCAAACAAGTGATTATATCAACCTATTGATATATTTAATCTGAATTTCTCACCCTTTTGATATATCATAGAGCATGAACAAGTGACCTATTCCAGCGGCTCATCCCTACCTGTATTATATAGTAAGTGCCCCCCTCCCCGCCGAGTTTATAATATATACAGAATTCCTACATATGTAATTAATATACGTAATGTACAAACACACATTTTTAACTCGGATACCAGGCAATAAATTTTTCGAACTGTCGGAGTATTCGGTTGTGGGATTATTGGTTTGTCGGACTAATTAATTGTCTGAACAAATGGCGTCGAACTGTCAGATTAATGGTTTGTAACCGTATAAAGAAGAAATAACAAAGTTAAAAAGGTTCACACGTCACAAATAAAATTTAAAATGTCATGAATGAACTAGATTAGCAAACTGACGAAGAGGCATACTTTTTTTTATATAGCTCCTGAAACTAACGCAAATGCATAATATCGACTTAAGTTCAAATAGATTTTATACATTTGAAGGTATTTGCTTTAAGAAAGGTGTGTTTTAAAATACTAAAACTATGTGTGTCTCATCTTTCAATCACATCACAACGGGAGCCAAATGTGTTTTCTAGGAAATATTACAACTTAAAACATTATGCCATGCTGATTACGTTCAAGAACTAAATTATTTGGTATATTTTCTCGTAAAAAAAAAAAATCATTCATCATTGTAAATATTAAAAAAAAATGCAAATATCATTTAAACATGTTAGACATTTATAATTAACTATCACTATTAACCCTGATACTATTAACACCAAAAACAGAATAATGATAAAAACACATGTAACCGTTCATTACCTCTACGTGCAAGTATTGTTCCATTATTAATTTTAATTTTCCAATCAAATGTTGTAACATGATCTGGAGTATCAGGTGTTAAAGTTTCATCCTGGTGTGTTGAACGGACTCCATCGGCTGTAAAATATATCAATATGATTTGGTTCAGAGTATAACATCAGTCCAATTTGACGTAACCAAGCATCAATCGGTAACACTATAACCAAGACTTGTCATCTCATCTAGATACACATGTTTACAAAAATATTAACAAATACTCTTCTATGAGCAGTGAATAATAACATTTCGAGTGGAATCAAAGAATACTTTGGATTTATTAGGCTGAACGTTGATCTAATAATGATTCAAATTTTATAACATTTCGCTGGGTTACTTGAATTTTTCTCATTCATGCGTATATTATGAGTTTCAAAATTATGCGTAAACAGGTGTGTAGCAAACATGTAAAATACATGTTTCTAACTAATAAAAAATCTAAAACCAAATCATCTACAAATCCCCCCCCGCTTATTACTTGATGAGTTCTTTTAGCTTTTTTTTTGGAATATTTTGTCTTTGTCAATCATACTTAATCTCTTTATATAGCTATATACAATTCTCCATTTGACAAGCAATATTAGTATTAAATACAGACCAGAAATGACTGTTCATATGTTTTTCATTTGATTAGCTTGCATTTTCCTTTTATTCAAATATAAAATCAAATCAAACCAGTGATGTGATTCAATAATTGATCACTGTTAAGCTGCTTATCTAATAAGATGTCATTTTGTTCAGAAGTATTGGTGTTATATTTAACAATTATCAATGTTAAAGAATAGAACCACACAAAGTTAGTTGATAATATATAAAATACTCACATATTTCTGACCAAATGTGAAATCTATAGATTTGTTTAGTAGTTTTAGAAAAATCGGAAGAGAATACACAAATGGACGAACAAACAGGTGATTTCAACATAGCCACACTTTTTCAGTTGATGCAGAAAAATGGAAAAAATGACATCAACCTTCAAACCAAGAATGAGTTAGAGTCAGTATTAATAGTGCCTGTAAACCTTTTTTTTTTTATGACACATCAGCACATATGACACAAATGATGGCATGACACTGTATTCAGATGCAGTAATCAGGTAGATTACTACGTTTTTGGCATTTAACATGTTTAACCCACTTGTTAATATTACTGCATTCACCGTTGAACATCAACTTCTCAAATACTTAATGAGGATGTTTTCCTAATATTTCAATTGCATTTACTGTTCAAATTCACCATGTTATAGGATCTTCTATAATTGAAAAGTATTAACACGATATGTATATTTTAACTTTACAAAATCAAGATTTGATTCTTGATGAGGCAGAATTATCGATCCTTGCTCTCTCTCTCTCAACCTCTGCTAACGTCTCGATTTAAGAAACAAAGTAAAAGAAGAATTAAATGTCAAATCCCAATAAAATAGAAAAAAAAAACAAGTGAAACTGTGAGCTACTGCTAATTGATGATACAACCGCCCCAAGTAAATAATTTTAATAGTGTATTATTATTAAAGTGTTCGGTAAACAGGAAGTTGTCGAGTCGTGAATCTGAAAACGCATCACACGGTATAGCAGACTTATACAAACCCTGAAACCCTGAAACCAAATTTCAGAAATCCTTGTATTGTAATTCCTGAGAAAAATGTGACGAAAAATATTTATGGGACGGATGGACTGACGGACAGACACAGGTAAACCCCCCTTTTTCAAAGCGGGGTATAAAACCATTTGTTCGCCCTTTTGGAGCTAATGTTACGGAGAAACATTCCGGCAGATGATGGTGCAGAAAAATCAACAGAAGGTCAAACCGAAGCAAAAGATCGAAACTTGTCCCACAAATGAAAAAAAGCATTTGTTACCTCATACGCTAAAGATAAAGCTTTTGAAACTTCAATTACCAATTAAAAAGATGTTAAAAACAAGAACAGGCAACTTAAAAGAATACAAAACAAGGGAAAAGGTCCGGCAAAAATGGCTAAAAGTGAGGAAACATTGAAAGAAGATTATTCAGATATTTAACTCATAACAGAAGAAACATAAAATCTGAATGATATGTGGAAAGATCCAGCCAGACGGATTCAGACTTGATTTAAAATTGCATTGGGCACAATGTGATAATTGTTTGAAGTGAATTCACCTAAAATTATGTGATAAAAGAGAGATTGTGTCTAAAAGTGAACATTTCTGTTTTGCAGTGTGTTAGGACCTGTACGCTCTTGTTTCTTGATATTAAAGCCTTTTGGGTTTATATTCTGACATCTAATACTTCTGGTTAGATGTTTTTTTTTATAAATGTTACAAAAGTTAGATATGTTTTGCTCTGAATCATTAAAAGTATTCTGGTCCAAAGTGAACAGCATTTTTAATGATGTTAAATCTTTTCTTTATTCAATTGAACTATTTTAAGAAGGCATTCGCGAAATCACCGGGCATTTGTAAAATTTTCAAAACGGGGGGTTTCCCTATTTTAGGCACAAATTTAAAAAACAATCTTAAGGGTAGGGCATACCTAAAGAAGTTTTTATGAATGTAAAGTATGTAATGAATTTGTTCACGTTTTTTTTCTTCAGATTATATGTTTTATGAGTAAGTCAAAGCGAAACCAGAAGTCTTAGGTGCGCGGACACACCGTAGTTAATAATAAAAAAAAAGTACTCACAAATTTTATCTAATAACTGTCAAATTTCTGACCAAATATGAATCTTTAGATCTATTAGTAGTTTGAGAAAAATCTGAAGAGAATACGAAGATGCACAAATGGACGAACAGACAGGTGATTTCAAATTAGCCATACTTTTGCAGTTGGTGCAGAAAAATGGAAAAAATGAAATCAACCTTCAAACCAACAATGAGTTAGTGCCAGTAGTTACAGTCTGTCAAACTGTTTTGGATGACACATCAGCACATAAGAGTAAGAAATAGATGGCATTACACTGTATTCAGATGCAGTTCCTATAAATGTTTTGTGGATGACACATCAGCACATAAGAGTAAGAAATAGATGCAGTTAAAACGGTGCATGTAAACCTTACTTTGGACAATACATCATCACATAAGAGAAAGACATAGATGGCATTACACTGTATTCAGATGCAGTTAAAACAGTGCCTATAAACCTTTTTTGGATGATGAATCAGCACACAAGAGAAAGGAATGGATTGCATTACACTGTATTCAGATGCGGTTAAAACAGTGCCTGTAAACTTTTTTTTGGGTGATACATCAGCACACAAGAGAAAAAATGGATGGCATTACACTAATCAGATGCAGTTAAACAAGTGCCTGTAAACCTTTTTTTTATGACACATCACTGTATTCAGATGCAGTCATCAGGTCAGGATTTTTTAAGTTACCATGTTCTTGGCATTTAACATCTTTACCCACTTGTCAATATAACGGCTTTCACTATTAAACCTTAACTCATTAAATACTTAACGAAGATGTTTTCTTTATATTTCCAGTCTAAAAGACAATGACAGCAACACTACCATACTTAAACACTAGACAAGATTTTCATGTTGAAATATATAGGATTTTTTTTAATTATTATTGACAAGTATTTACACATAATGAATATTAAACTATAAACAAAAAGTTTTGAATCTTGATGAGGCAGTATTACTAATTTAATGCAGGAAGGACATATATATTTCTTATATTAATACAATATTAGAAATTATGAATACATCGGAATTCTGTTAAATTTAAGGGTTACCACTGTCAGATATGCAAAAACAAGGTAGCGTTCAGTTTGTTGGTGCGTCAGAAAAAGCTAGCATAAATGACAGTGCTTCTGTTGTCAATGATGATATGACAAACTTGCGGATTAATTAATCTGGTATATTGCGGAGGGTCTTGCTTGGGTTTAACGAATAGCGAACAATGGACAAAATATTCAGAATGAATGGCAAAAAAAAAATAAAAAAAAATACCTAAACTTGAAGACAACAGTTAAAATATTTGTCAACAAAAGTTTCATTACAATAAATAGTCAGTACGAGTCTATATATGTCAATGATATATCAATAAAGTATTACATTGTTTCTAAACAAGCTACAAGCAACTACTGGGATAGAGTTCCTCGCTACAAGTATTCGACACTCGAAATGAATGAAGCATAGTCAAATTGAGCCAAAATCAAAAGTTCTTAAACATTTTAAAGCTCTTAATTTAAATTCTATAAAAAATACAAGCGACGAGTTATCAGTTGGCCATACGGACTCAAAGAAGAAAACGTTCTTAACGGTGGTGATGATAGAAGTTATAATAAATTGACATTGGGTTGAAAATACAAAAGACTCACTATATACAACTTACCTTCTTTCGTACTAGTTTTTTCGTTTTGGGACATCAGTTTAAACAAGAATCCCGATTTTAAAGTATACAATGGGCACTTTTAACCTGTCGACTTGTCAGATATATAGCTAAAATGATAATCGTATTACAAGAATCATTATGTTATGAAGTGTTTGAAAGAAATTAATAAATTAATAATTTAACAATGCATGAAATGAGTATGATCTGAAGAGTATTTCATATAGAAATAACAAAAATATATCTAACCTCCAAAAGAGACTTAAATGAAATGATGATAATTATAATTTGGAACCATTATCTTGAACAAAAATCATTTTATCGAATTATTATGTACCTGATAAGAATAAGTGATGCAAAGCGTTTTCACGCGCAGCGAGCGATGAATTTTGCATTCCAGATGAACTCGATTTCAGGGCCCTATTTTGAAAAGGCATGGCTGAGAAAGTACACGTCGCACACACCGCCGATTGAGTCTCTAATTTGAGAGACGTTAGTGTGTTCATCTCTTTACCTCAACTTATCTATTCTTGCTTGCTTAATAAATTACAAAATAAATTATGTATTTTCTATTTATGTACCTATGTTTACGATAGTTTTACAAACGTCTTACATATCAATGGACTCGAATACAACTACCGTACCTTGATAAGGTGTTTAGATTATAAAAACACTGAACAATCGTCCCAATAAATGACCCTTTCTATTTTAGGCACATATCATTTTATATCCGATATTTTATAATAAAAGTAGATAAACATATAAATATGTGTATACTTTTAAGAATCAAACTATACAGGCATTTTCTAATATGGAAAAAGTGGAATGAACCTGGTTTCCTAAAGCTAGTTAAACCTCTCACTATGTATGACAGTCGCATGAACAGTCATTATATACATAACTATGGGTGAACAACACAAACGGACAAAATAGGTCGAAATCACAATAAGGGTACAGCTGTCATCTAGTTTTTACATTCTAAATCACCATAGAGACAAACAATTGTGAATCAAAAACGAAAAAAGGTATGTAAAAAGAACATTAGAATAAAAATAAAAGGAAGGTGATCACCACAGGACAATGATGGGATGTAAAAGTACAAAGCCACGCAATGTGTGAAAAGGAAACACAAGGCATATAGACACACAAACATTAGCAACAATGAAAGAATACAATTTTCCAACATAGAACACAATGACGGGGTGTATAATTACAGAGCAAGTCATATAAATATCCCTGAAAGTGATTAAACAGTAGAAAAAATATTCATAAAAAGTCATAAATAAACAGTTAATCTTATTCTTATTAAAAAATAGATTTCTGATTTCGTTATACTCCATCTGAAATTTCATGTAGTATAACGAAATCAGAGATCTTTATTAATTAGATTCAATTGACAAGTTATTATCTGAAACTGATATTATCAAGATGCTTGATTTCGTGATTGACAACATTTTTATTACGTTTGGAGGACGTGTTTTTCAACAGATTGTCGGAATTCCAGTTGGAACTAATTATGGCCCTCTTCTTGTCGACTTGTTTCTATATTGTTATGAGGTTGTCTTCAGACAGGAACGTCATAGAAAGAGAGATAAGAAGTAAGCAATATCCATTAACTTTACGTTTCACAGATATTATCGAATATGTTCCTAATGTAACTACAATACCCTTCCCTTTCACGAATGTGACATACAGAATTAGACTATTAACCGGATTTGTAATAACTTCAGCAACACGACGGGTGCCACATGTGGAGCATGATTTGCTTACCCTTCCGGAGCACATGAGATCACCCAAGTTTAATGGTGTTTTGTTGCCTAGTCTTTAGTTTTCTATGTTGTGTCTACTGACCTATTATTTGTAATTAATTTTTTTTAGCCATGATGTTGTCAAGTTTATTTTCGAACTATGAGTTTGACTATGAATTCACTGTCCCTCTGTATTTTTGCCCCTTTGTTATTAAATAATAAACATTATCAGTACTCAGAACCCTTGCTTCAAATTGATTAATTGTTAGTTGCTTATCGTCCAGTGACTAATATTTCATACATGTTCAGGACGAGAACAAGATAACAAAAAATACAGGTCTTGTAATAGAGGCCATCTGGGATGATGGTCGAGGACATTTGGACTGCCACTTGGAAATGAGGAGATATTTGATAGGGACAAACATTTTTCCTCGCAAAACAGGCCACCTACGGACCCCTCAAAAATGATGGATTGATGGTTGCTTAACGTCCCGTGGCAAATATTTCATGCATGTTCATAACGAGAACCAGTTAAAAATAAATACAATAAGTAGGTCTTGTAATAATATTAACGGTACCTGTTTTGGACGTATCGATAATAAAGGCGAGTAAACACAAAAGCGTCTTCAATATTTTGTATGCTTTACTAGAGTATAAGATATACAAAGAGACGTCGGCAAGTGACGACGTTGCGGGCCTATTGTTACGTCAAAATGGCGGTAAAACGTTAAGCAAATAAGAGTATAAAATACTAAACTGAAACTTTAACTAATTCACAACATTCTGGGGGCCGCAAAATGCAATTACTGTTCATGTATTGTTCATAAAAAGGGTATTGAAAAAACACTTTTAACAATTACAGTTCATATTTCCAATGGCACCAGTTTCACAATTGGTCTCGTTGTAATCAGTCCATTTGATGTACGAAGTTTGACTGCTTTGATGATATTCCTCGAGTTTGAAGGTCGGCTGGATTTGAGTCTGTTGGTACGTATTTCCAGTCGTAGTGCTGTGTCGTTTCTTTAATTTCTATCACACGATTCTGAACAAATCTTCCAAATATTTTAAAGACGAAATCCAGTGCAGAACGATCTGACTGTCACTCCATAGTACTGTGCGTTGTGGTTTTAGGGTTTTCGTGAGGTTTTTAGCCATTCGAGCTCCTATTACTGCAGCCATCAATTCTAGCTTTGGTAATGTCATTTTGGCAAGCGGAGCGATCCGGTTTTTTGCAATTACTAGAGAAGAAGTGTTTCCTTTACATAAGTAGGCACTGGCTCCATAAGCGCGTTTGCTGGCATCAACAAAGACATGTAATGTTATTTTCTCGTTGCTTTCGTTCTCATTTTGATCGTTAAAATAATGTCGTGCGATTTTCGTATTAACAGTTACATCTCCGATGTCATCTAAAATTTCACACCATGATTTGACTATGTTGCTAGGTAACACCTGGTCCCAATCGTATCCCTCTTTCCATAATGTTTGTATCAGTAGCTTAGCTCTTACAGTCACTGGTCCAAGAATTCCGAGTGGGTCGTAAATTGACGATGATTTATGCAATACTTCTCTCTTTGTCGCTTGTGAATTATCAATATCTGTACGCTCTTCATTTAATTTCGCAAATGTCAATATGTCTGACTTCGCATCCCAACGCATTCCAAGAATTTTCGTCTCGCTATCCTTATCAAGTACGTTTGCCTGTGTCGCTTCGTTGCTAAGTTGATTGCTATTTGACTTCCATGTTCTCAAATTGAATCCTGCATTTGTCATGAGTTCTGTAGATTCTTCAAAGAAATTTAATGCGGCTTCTTCCGTATTAACACTCGTAAGTACGTTGTCTACATACAAATCACGCTTGAGTATTTCAGCAGTAGCACTTTTCACCGTTGATAAATGCTTCAATAATGTAGCGTTAAGAATAAATGGCGAACATGTAGCTCCAAATAGAATTACCTTGAATCTGTAAGTCTCGAGTCCGCTCTTGGGGTTGCTTGGATCTCTAAGCCAGAAAAATCGGGTGGAATCGCGGTCTTCTTCGTCTAGTCCAATCTGGAGGAATGCTTTCTCGATATCAGTTGTTAATGCGTATTTCCCGTAGCGGAATCTTGTAAGTATATCTGTTAGCTTATTAAGCTGCGGCGGTGTAGAAGAAAGGCAATCATTTAAGCTGGGTGATTCTGAATCTTGACGACAACTGCAATCATATACTATACGTATCGGTGTAGTCGATGAATCTTTTTTCACTGGGTGGTGCGGAATATAATGCACTCGATTAGTAGTCTCATACGGGGTTTCAACCTTCTCTATGAAACCTCGATTTTCTTGGTCGTTGATAATGTTACCGTATATCTTAAGCATCTCTTGTTCTTTAGCTAGTCGGTTTATCACGTTGTATGTTCTCTTTCTGGCGATCATCTCGTTGCTAGGCAACTCCGGATGTTCCTGTTTCCATGGGAACTTGGCGATGTACATATTGTCTTTCAAATGAATGTTATTCTCTTGGTAAGTGGTAATTTCTTGTAAGTCCGTTTTCGCTTTTACTTCACGGTCATTTTCTGTTCCTATTGATTCGATTTCCCAAAATTTATGCATTTCACATTCTTCTAGTCTGTGTGGGGTCAAAATATTCATATTCGATGACGTTGATTGATTATTACTGTTAGTGTTCAATTGTATAGGTCCTGATAGCAAGTATCCAACTTTGGACTGTACAGCGGTTGGTCCGGAGCTTTACTAGAGTCTAAGATATACAAAGAGACGTCGGCAAGTGACGACGTTGCGGGCCTATTGTTACGTCAAAATGGCGGTAAAACGTTAAGCAAATAAAAGAGTATAAAATACTAAACTGAAACTTTAACTAATTCACAACAGTACCAATTTTCCTGCACCAGATGCGCATTTCGACAATACATGTCTCTTCAGTGATACTCGTGGCCAAAATATTTGAAATCCAAAGCTTATCTAAAAGATGAAGAGCTATAATCCAAAAGGTCCAAAAAGTATAGCCAAATCCGTGAAAGGAATCAGAGCTTTGCTTGAGGGAGATACATTCCTTAATTTATAATAATTTCTAACATTTTTTACCAGCAAATTTTAATAACACAAAAAATCCGTATTTTCATGCCAGTACCGAAGTACTGGCTACTAGGCTGTTGATACCCTCGGGGAGTTACAGTCCACAGTAGAAGCATCGACCCAGTGGTAGTAATAACATTAACGGTACCAATAATAGAGGTTATCTGGGATGATGGTCGAGGAAATTTTGACTGCCACTGAAAAATAAGGGTATATGGTATAGGGACGGACATTTTCCCTTGCAACAGGCCACCTCCGGACCCCTCAAAGATAATTGATTGATTGTTGGTTGCTTAACGTTCAGAAGCAAATACTTAATACATGTTTAGAACGAGAACAAGTTAACAATAAATACAATAGGTAGGTTTGATCATAATGGAGGCCATTTGGGATGATGGTCGTAGACATTTTGCCTTGCAACAGGCCACCTACAGACCCTCCAAAGAGTTGTTGCAACGGTTCGTAACGCGTAAAGAGCGTGGCCCTCTCTTTACACGAGACATCAGATTTAACGTCCCTATTTTGACCGAACTTGTCTGTAATTTTGATACATCCCGCACAGCCAAAGATTAAGTGACCACAAGTCACCCTAGGGGTTTATGCTTTAAGACCTTTATGTATTATTTTCGAAGTTGATATAAAATATATTCAAATGATTTTCTATTTAAAGTGCAGAGTTCATTTGAGAATTTGTTTAGATATTGTGGTTTGATAATAGTAGAATTATCTATTGATAAAAAAAAAAAATAGGTGGGACTTTTTGGTTAAACCATTTAAATATTTCATTTCAATAACGTATGTTTTCATAATTCGCTGCGCCTTTCGATGTTGAGTTATCTCCTTTAGCCGGTTGTAAAAGAAATGTGCCTTACGAACGTCGTATCAGGTTGGCGGTAAATATAGCGTCACTTCGGTCTAATTTTTCCTACCGTCGCCTGCGGGAATATATCACAATTTCCGTTAGAGACGTCGAAAGTAAAGCTGAACGAATGCAACAAAAACACACATCTAAAGTCTCTCAAACTTTCACATAAGCTTCGAGAGGGGAGCTCATAACTTTCCGTGCGGGGTTGTTTACATACAACGGGAACATCGAAGTTAGTCCTCAACACAAGCTCTTCTTATGGATGTTTGAAACGAACAGCCGTATGTGCCTTAGAACACATGGAAAATGTAAAGCTGATAAATCATTAAACCTAATAATGTGCCGGTTTAAAAGTAAAGGGGGATGTAAGCTCAAATGGCATTTCTTATAAATCAGACTGTAATATTCCATATGTTTATTACTTCATGGCCTTTTTAATAGGGTTAAATAAAGAATCTCGGTCAGTCATAACAGATACTGGCAAGATTAATTTTTATAGATCGTCCTCATTTTTCTCCGGTTTATGAGACTGATGTTGTTGTGATGGATAGAATATTCAGAAAAGCTTAAATATTCTAAGAAAATATGAATAAAAAGGAGGAGATGCCGTTTAATATTTAGATAGGATTGAAATACTCCACTGTACAAGCAAACACATCTCGGCTGATAACTTCAGTAAGATGGGTGGTCGAAAGCGCGAATATTTGTATCTAGCAAATGCGTTTTTTTTATAATGTTACTTCTCAAGGCCGTAACTACCCTTGAGGCAATTGCCTAACTAAAATTTCGACAATGATTATTTTTTTTTTATACATATATATAAATATAATAGTCATTTGTTGTTCTGTCTCAACCTTGATTTCTATAACTTGTTATCTTTCCATTTAAACTATTCTTCCTCGATATAACTCAGCATCTCAACGGGTGATGTTTCTCAATTACATTAACCTAGTAACGATAATCATCATGGATCTCTAGTTAAAAACAGGCTCTTGCAGAAAAAGGAAAAGCAAAACTGAAGGTAAAAAAGGAATAATTCTAGTAAACTATTTTTGTGAACAGAGTCTGAGTATTGCATATAACTTCATTAGTACAATCCAAAACGATAAGTAGACTGACAAATCAAGTACTGGTCTTCGGAAGGGGGCAGTCCTGTCTGCGTTTTCATTTCTCCGTTTCACCAACTTTTGACAAATCGAGTACTGGGCATCGCAAGGGGGCAGTCCTGTCTGCGTATTCATTTCACGAACTTTAATCTTTCTCTTTACAGATAAATAAAATATATATAATATGAAACATGCATGGATTAGTTTTTATCCATGTTTCTTTAACCTTAAAAATTGAAAGAATATCCCATATTCCAATTTGATATTATTTAGGAATGGTAGAACCTTTAACACAGGACTTCGTCTTTCCTTATTCGGGACGACGGAATTTCGTTTCTTTATATTCGGGGTTTCGAAATCGGACACCCCTAACCCCTAAATTTATAGATTCTGGAACTAAAATACCACCAGCTATTTCCAGAAATAATTGGAAATTACGGACCTACATGTAAACGTCAAAAACTCCATTCCAATTTCCCCTGTACCCATATCAGATATACTTACTCTATATACAGAATCATATACCTGTATCTTATCTCATTCTATCCCTAGTTTGTCTACTCTTTGTCAGCACAAAAGCGAGTTTAATATTTTGTAACTGCGACTGTATGGTGCTTACAGGAAATATTTATTCCCTTTTGCAAGCAAAACTGGTACTACCAGGGATGATTCCAGGTGTTTTCAAATGGGTCCCTTGAACATCAAATTGGGAATTTTTATTCTAATTGGGAATTTTTTAAGAATAAAATCTAAGACGAAATAACATTATTTTCCTGAAAAACGGAAAATGTATATTATTAAGTTTAACCTGTCATGCCGGTACACTGATGTTCATGTAAGTTGTAACATTTTGAATAATTCTGGATGGGCTACTGTTATTACATGAATATCATTGAACATGATGCACTAGTCTATCGTCTTAGCTATAGTTACCTAGACCTATTATAAAAACATATATTTCAGCTAACATAAACCACTGAAAAAAATCATTCATCGGGTATTTTTTCAACAGCAGGTCATCTCTATAAATTTACCTGAATTCAAATGGATTTCAAATTGAACTGGTCAATTGTCGAATTCAGAAAAGCAATTACAAAGGTTCATACACTTGATTGATAAAATTGATATTTAAAGCATTGAACCAGTGTTCTTTAAAATTATTTGGATCATCTTCAAAACTTTTGAAATAGTTCAATAATGATGACATCGTATTTCATGAATGGTCTATCATCAACATTATTTTCAAAAAACGCTCAAACTTTTGTCTTTTGAGGAAATAATTTCTTTTACAAAACAAGTTTTCATCATATTATATAACCGGCTCTGCTTGGCGATCTGCTTTTACGAGATCGGCGTCCATTAAACCTTATCCATCAATGTTATATCAAAATTTGAATTTGCTCTCTGCCGAAGTCTGCTTTGACACCCATTTTTATCAACCTGCTGGGCGATCTGCTTTTACAAGATCCAATACTCCAATAACATATTAATTAATTGTATTCGGCTGCTAAAATTGTTTCCCACATGTTGACATAATTAAATCGTTGTTACTATGATGCGATCGTAAACAGCATTCTTATCCGGATTTTAAAACGTTTTGACAACAAACTATGAAAAATTATAGTTGCCTTAATCGGTGACAGAAACTTTTCGGGAAATATCGATTTTTATTTTATTTCCCTGAATTGGGAATTCATTTTCATGTACATTTTTTTGGGGCCGCTGGCCAATTTAAGGGCCGCTCAGCGGCCCTAAATTTTATAGTGGAATCATCCCTGACTACCGATGCTGCTAACGAATTGCTGATGGAGAAGGAATTGATCATTGTGTTGATGATAATGTGCTACCTTTAAAAACACAGACTGCCCTGAAATCTTAATTATATGCTTTATTCTCAATTTGTTTTAGTCTGGTCTTGAATATAAGGTTTCCCATCAATCAACCTTTTCTCTCAAGTTCTTTTTAACCTAAATTTAATTGAAATTTACATTTTGGAGAGTTTTCGTCATCACTCCGTGTTTGGGCAAAAGTTAAGATTCAGATATATCACGAATTCGCAACAATTCGGGAACTTTCGATAAATATCAAAGGTACCAGAAATGTACTTTAATACGCCAAACGTTCGTTTTGTCTACATAAGACTCATCACTTGGCATGCCACAAAACCAGGTTCAACCCACCATTTTTCCTTTAAAAATGTCCTGTACCAAGTCAGGAATATGGCCATCTTTATATTATTGTTCGTTTCTGTGTGTGTTACATTTTAACGTTGCGTCGTTTGTTTTCTCTTATTTTTGAGTGTAATTTCTATTGCGATAAGACGTGTCACGGTACTTGTCTATCCCAAATTCATGTATTTGGTTTTGATGTTATATTTGTTATTCTCGTGGGATTTTGTCTGATGTTTGGTCCGTTTCTGTGTGTGTTACATTTTAGTGTTGTGTCGTTGTTCTCCTCTTGTATTTAATGCGTTTCCCTCGGTTTTAGTTTGTTACCCCGATTTTGTTTTTTGTCCATGGATTTATGAGTTTTGAACAGCAGTATACTACTGTTGCCTTTATTTGTCAGGTACGCTCTGTTCAAAATAGTAATGAAGCCAAACAAGAACAATGCCACAAGAAATGACCACATCAGTTTCTTGTCGGAAGCAGTGGAGTGGTTTCCAAAAATGAGTCCTATGCTTATACCTTAACTGATAGTTATTGTTGTGTTTTTTTGCTAGTTATGCAATAAAGTAAAGTTTATTTAGATTCATCTCAGTAGAATCACTGTAGATGTATTATTGTCGTGTAATATCGTGGAATACAAATAAGAACAATGCAAGTACATTTTTAGTTATCCAGAAATATATTCATATTTCATTCATAAGAGTCAATTCAAGTTTATTAGGTCTGATCAAAGCTAAGCATTTATTAAACATAAAGGGGCAAATTTGGTAGGCTCTACGTATCACTAGCCTAGCTATAGGATAGTATGAATATTCATTATCTGAGGCGTCGCGGGAAACGAGATCACGTCGTTGCTAAGCACCAACATAACAAGCGGGAATATTTTTAGAAACAGATATGCCAGTCGTTTTAATTTTAGATTCATTATCAGAAGAAGATAAAATTTTAGAACATGAATTAGAAAGTACAACAAAATTTATAACACAAAGAGTATCAAATTCAAAACATTTAAACATCCGCATAGAAGGTAAACCAAGAGAAATGGCCAAGTTTTTTTTCCATAACAAAGGGGGAGGGCGCTACAATATTATGCAATTCATCATTTTGATTACACAACTTTGGTACTCTTGTTATGCACACCACAGGGTGGAGAAGTAACAATATTATGTCTAGTTGGGTATTGCTATGCAAATGTAGACGTCAATTTTTAAGGTCCTTTCAATTAAAAAGAAAGCTGCAGAAGGTCGACATCCGTGATGATCGGTAAAACTTTGGACTGCCACTGGAAAAAGAGGGTATATTGGAGAGGGGCAGACATTTTGCCTTGGAACAGGCCACCTACGGACCCTCAAAGAGTTCTGGCAAGGGTTCTTAGCGTGCAAAGAGCGTGGTATTCTCTTTACACGAAACATCGGATTTAACGTCCCCATTCTGACCGGACGTGACAGCGAACTTAATACATCCCGCACAGCCAAACGGACACTCCACTTCGGCAAGTGTTTTACTGCCGGTTGGGAGAAGACCTAGTGCCCATATTTCTATTCCCAAGTCAACCTTAGGGGCCAAGTTTAGAAGAATAACATTTGTTTTCAACAGACGATGCTTGCACAAGATGTGTTTCGTAGCCATTATTGTGAAACGCATGGTTTCGGTTACAAATATGAAAAATTAAACAATTTTTAGAATAATGTATAATTAGTTGATTAATTTCATAAAAAAGATGTAAACATATCTCAAAATATGCACCAAAACCAGCATAAAAGAACAAAACAAAAAGTATTATTCTAAAATTTACATTTCGCTCATGAATATTCTGACCTAGGCTAGTAAAACGTAGACCTTACCGGCAAATTTACTGTAACGTCCCAGGAATAATGGAAATTCGTGTTTTTCACTCTGGGGAAATGTCGTAATGAAAGTTATGTTGGATATGAAGGAATTTGAAGAGACTGTCATTAAAGTGAGAGGGTTAGCGCTGTAGAACCAGGTTTAATCCACCGTTTTCTACATTTGAAAATGCCTGCACCAAGTCAGGAATATGACAGTTCTTGTCAATTCGTTTTTGATGCGTTTTGTTATTTGATTTTCCCATGTGATTATTGACTTTCCGAATTGATTTTCCTCTAAGTTCAGTATTTTTGTGATTTTACTTTTAGCCATTTTTTAACAATTTAGTTTTATATGATTTTAACAAAAAGAAAGCTGGCATCGTCAGCATTTATAATTCGTCAAGGAATCAAAATTGCAGAAAAGATGAGAGCAAAGAAAAAGTTATAAAATAAAACACTGATCCGTGAAATTTAAGGCAGCAACCATTTGATTTTCGGGTGGGGGGCTACGGTTTTTTTTTGGAAAAAAAAGTTTGTTTCCATTTTTTGGAGAAAAAAAAATGTTTTTGATTCTGAGAAAAAAAAAATTGTTTGTTTCACCCTCAACCTATATGTAATGCTTAAATTGAAAGAAACAAATTGTTTTCGACTTGTCATACTTAAATACAGGAAATGTTTTTCCTTATTTGATCTTCAATAACGTTTTGACGTCATTTAATCTATGATCAAGTACACAAAAAACATAAATATGGAGTTAGGAATTCAGTTTGGTGAACCCATCCAAGCAGTATTCATTGACGAGGATTGCTGTTTATATAAATTAAGACAAATCATTGTTGAAGATGGATTAAAAGTGCCGATTTTTTTCAATTTTGTGTCAAAGCAAGGAAGAATTATTTCAAGAAAGCAAGAAAAACGCTTAAAGGTCACGTCCGTAAGGGACTGAAAAAATAAAAGTTGTGGCAACTTTAGAGTGTCATTGCACAGCACCGAGGTGATGAACTAATCAATTCTACTAAGGTAAGTCAAAGTTCACATCTGACAGTGGTACACATGTTTTACACTGTAATATATGTACGGCAAATTGGCAGAAAATACAACGATGTCAATTCATATATAAAAACTTAAGGGTAGCTGGTATATTTATGAATAATGAGTGATGACGAGTTAGTCCTTATATAAGCATGGGTCATTCACTGAAATTTAGTACCTATACATGTATAGTTATATTAATATCTAAGAAAGAATGCCGATTATCATTTTAGCTAAATATCAAAGTTACATCCCGTGAACCCCAAGGGTGACTGGGGTATAGAAATATGGTCACTTGGTCTTCTCCCGACCGGCAGTAAAACGCTTGCCGAAGTGGGGCGTCCGTTTGGCTGTGCGGGATGTATCAAGTTCGCAGTCACGTCCGTTAGAAGGGGACGTTAAATCCGATGCCTCGTGTAAAGAGAGTGCCATGCTCTTTGCACGTTAAGAACCCTTGCAACAACTCTTTGAGTGGCCCGTAGGTGGCCTGTTGCAAGGCAAAATTTCTGTCCCTATCCAATATACCCTCATTTTCCAGTGGCAGTCCAAATTTCCCCGACCATCATCCTAGATGGCCTCTATTACAACAACCTACCTATTGTATTTATTGTGAACTTGTTCTCGTCCTGAATATGCATGAAATATTTGCCACTGGACGTTAAGCAACCAACAATCAATCAATACATCCCGTGATTGTGGTAACAAGTAAATACTGTACGAAAACAATATTTTGAAAAAAAGACATGAAATATCCGTATCTAGATTGATTGATTGAATGAAAACTTTGTATTGAGAGATAGTCATGGTTACTAACGGTTAACAAGGCCGGGATAAGGACTAAGGTACCGGTATTTGATGTATCCACTTACAATTGTCAAACTATCAATAAAGTAAGATTACTTCTAAAAACTAAATAATTCAGGATTTCAATGGGTCGTATAACGTTCAACGAACCTTATTGTATACAAAAATAAATATCAAATTTGAAGAATACCTAAAAGATAAAAGTACGTTATAAATTAAAGATTGAGTTATTATAAGTACCCTGTACGTTGATATCGATTTAGGAAGACGATCACTGATCAGATGTCGTTTTAGCAGTAAATTACGTCACATTGGACGCCAACTGCGAGGAAAATTAAACACGGAAAATCCCAAATCAAATTTATGGCAAACTGTTCGACGTTGATTTAATAATGTGACGTCAGATATACATAATATATAAATGGGATTAAAGCTACTAGAAGGATATTCAAACTGATTAAAGAAAAAAAAAACCAACGCCATTACTACAAAAGAACTAGAACAAACACTCAAAATAAAATAAATATAAATCAAGACTCTATAACTGAGTATAGATGATAATTTGCTCTACGACCAGTGGCAAATATTTCATGCATGTTCAGGACGAGATGTTAATAAATATAAGAGGTAGGTCAGTCATAATAGAGGCCATTCGGAATGATGGTAGGTGAAATTTGGGCTGCTACTGGAAAATGAGGGTATATTGGATAGTGACAGAAACTTAGCCTTGCAACAGGCCACCTACGGATCCCTCAAGGAGTTGTTGCAAGGGTTCATAGCGTTCAAAGAGCGTGGCACTCTCTTTACACGAGACGTGAGATTTAACGTCCCAATACTGATCGGACGTGATTGTGACCTTGATACATCCTGCCTGCACAGTCAAACGGACGCCAAACTTCGGCAGCATTTAACTGCCGGTCGGGAAAAGATCAAGTGAACATATTTCGTTTCACAAGTCACTCTTGAGAGGGCCGACAATTTGAGGAACAAACGTTTATAAAACGAAAATACCAGTTAATACGTAACAAAATGGCTACAATGATATTGAAGAGCATGAAGTAAGTACCAAAGACTTTGACAACAGTGACGGAGCAGAAAGCTCATGAACCAGGGGTATATCACATAACGTTTCGTTCTTCTTTCTTTTAAGATAAAAATCTTCGTAATGTATTTGTTTTTAGCGGATTAATGTTCAACGTCAACTTTTGTTTTTAATATTCCTACTATTGTTATATACTATTCGTGTATTTGTATTAATAATTATTCCTACTACGTATACTGTTATTCTGTTTTAGTGATTAGTTTATGACGTGGCTCTGTACTTATACATCAAGTCATTATGTTATCGTTCTATGTACTACTACTAGTATGTATCTACTTTGTACTTGTTTGGCTATATAAATATTTTGATAAGAGCGTCAGTTGTGAGTCTTGTGTAGACGAAACGCGCGTTTGACATACACTATTATAATCCTGGTACCTTTTATAAATATCTATGATAATCATAAATGATGTATTTTGTCTCTATTTTATGGAATATTCTTTATTTATATGCCATTTTGTGTCACTTTGTATTATATGGACGTGCCTGTGTACTGATGCATTCTCTCATTTGGCTAATGTTCTAAGATTAGTTTTGTACTTTTCGTTGATTTGAGCTGTTATGCTTTGTCTATGTGACTTTATTTAATAAATATGAAGTGTCTCTATAATTATTCCTCCCGTGAATGTGATACTGAATCTAATAAAAATGTTTGTGTTCGTTCACACATCGTTGTCAATATAATGGATTATTAAGCCATCATCATACAAATGTAAGGTTTAATTACCTATAAAACAAGGTTTAATCTACCATTCACTTCAAAAGAAACTGCCTGTATCCAATTAGTAATGTGTGGGTTGTCTACTCGTTTTTATAGAGCTTTTGGGTTTGCTACTTGATTACGGACTTTCCGTTTCAATTTTTATGACTTCACTAATTAATAATGGAAAGGTCGTTATATTGATGTACTTGTCTCTATAGCCCTGTTGGTATCATATACCTTTATTTATTGTATAGCAATATAATATTTCCCACAGAAAGTAACCAAAAGTTAGCGTGCAATAAATTCCAATATTACACTAGTGCAATAAATCTTCAAAATTCATGACGTCATCAACGACAAAATATTAGTTAAAACCAATTTTTACTTTCAAATATTATATTGCAATACAATAAAAGGGTTATTGCATGAATATTGTGAAAATTGTCCCTCGTAGAACAAATATTGCACTCGCAAGCTCGTGCAATATAAAATTCTCCTCGGGACAATATTCCCCAATATTCATGCAATAACCCTATATTATCAAAGTCATAACAACTATAGGCATACAACATATAAACTACACAAAGTATACATAGATAGCATCGTGTTAGATCTTACTTTTTGTGAACGAAATATAAATTTACCCAAATTACATATTTCTCTTAGACTATTAGAACTAATTAATTGTATATATTTACTCCAATACTAGAGTAATATGGTTTTTTAAAATTAGATTTCAGACTTTGATAAGAAGAACATTTTAAAAATGAAATGCTTCGCATCATCAATGTCATTTCACAAACACTACATTGTCTACTTCTAGGAATTGCAGAATAGCGACCACATTCTAAACCTCATTTTAAATAAATAGTAGTGGTTTACATCAATAATTTTGTAAACAGAAATTTTGAATCAAATATCTACAATTTGTACATTTAACTGAATTATTCATTTTGCTGTAAAAATCGTGCTTCAACCAATCAAACAGGCGTTGTTTAAATATCAAGTAAACACTACTGGAGAGCGTACTTTCTAAAAATAAACCTCGATTTTACCAAATATCACCTAAACTGAGCAACTCATTTTTAATATATAATACAACCACTTTGTCATATTGTTTAGATATTTTTGTAAATCGTCATATATATAAAATTGAGAATGGAAATGGGGAATATGTCAAAGACAACAACCCGACCATAGAAAAAACAACAGCAGAAGGTCACCAACAGGTCTTCAATGTAGCGAGAAATTCCTGCACCCGGAGCCGTCCTTCAGCTGGCCCCTAAATAAATATATACTAGTTCAGTGATAATGAACGCCGTACTAATTTCCAAACTGTACACAAGAAACTAAAATTAAAATGATACAAGACTAACAATTAAAGACCAGAGGCTCCAGACTTCGGACAGGCGCCAAAACGCGGCGGGTTACACATGTGTGAGATCATATAACATATATAAGAACAGTAAGTTTTTTTTAAATATAGTAAGTGTTACATAACATTTTAAACCAGTTTTTATGAATGCGACATTTTCTGGTGAACAAGTAGAACGATCGAGTAGATTCCTAACTCGGCTGAAACGAGACTTCTTTATTTTGCAATCTTAATGACGTGACATTTAGCTGAAATATATGACATTTAGCTGAAATATATTTCTTATATAAAAAAAAGATGTGGTATGATTGCCATTGAGACAATTTCCCACCAGAGCCCAAATAGCAAAGAAATTATTAGCTAAAGGTCGCCGTACAGCATTCAACTATAAGCAAATCCCATACCATTTTGTAAGCTCTAAAATGCCCCTTAATGACTATGTAAAACTTTTCAAACGAAAAAAACTAACGACCTAGTTTAAGAATAAGAAACGAACGAACAACAAATATGTAATACCTTACCTGGGACAGGGGTATAGCATCACAACGTAAGAACAAACTGTAAAAACCTGTTGTAAAAGGCTCAACTCATCAGATGTATTAAAATAAAAATACATGTACTACTAATATAAGTCGCCGGGTACGTGTACATCTCGTGTTGCATACACGTAGGGTGACTAGGGCATCCTCCGCCATCTTGGATTGTATATCAAAGCACATAGGGTATTATGGGCAGTTAATTAAAAAAAACCGAAGGCAAACTCGAGAACGCAGGTATAGATGTTAAAAAAAACCTCTGATACGGTAGTTGAACAGATTGTTATGTTAAATTTTTTACGTAGTCTAATTAAATTGAAACTAAAATTAATGTCTTTACGATGCTCGAAAGTTTGTGATTTTGTTACTTTGTTTGCTCATTGTTGACTAAATGCTGATGCTGGAAACGTGATTAATGTGTTTAAAACGGATACTACTTCGGCAAATCGTTAAGACCGAGTCTTCTCATTTATCTTATCAATCGTTTTTGTCATTTAAACATCGTTTATGGCATGTTCGAAGCTTGTTATTTGTTTTCTTTTGCGTTTCGGTTTCTGACCGAAAGCGAAAGGACCGAAACCGTAAAGCAACAGAAAACGGGCAATAATGATTTATAGATATGAAATATAAATTTATTAGTATAAACATGACACCACCCCTGACCAGCAATATATGCACCTTCTAAACAAAACCATACACTCGTCAATGGTGAAAATCCTTTTTGGGAAATTTGGGTGTACCTGTCTGGTTATTGTACATGCAAATATGAAGTAACCATCATTAGATCTGTTGACTAATACAACGTTGTGGAGGGATTGCGACTAATTCCCATTTGGTAGGTAAGACCAAGAATGGCTTTTATTTTTGGTTAAGCTGGGATGCTCCAAGGCAGTTTGTTATTATTTGGCCTATGCCGGATTTTATAGTTGGCATATCTATCTGTTTTGTTTATTATAAACTCAAGAAAAGTATCAACCATATAGAGTTGCCAAAAATCTATGGCATCCTTTTGAGAGCCCATGACGCGGCTTTGCCCGGCATAACTGCATGTTGAAGACCCCTTTCAAAAATATTAAACTCATTGTGCCATCCATCACCATCATCTACTCTCTCATTGATATATTCACCTCCTGCTCCCCTTCATCCTCATTACCAGACTGAATTAAATCCCGATCACTGTCATCCCTTATCCCCTGTTCATTCAAAATCATTCTCAACCTTTCCTCAGCGGCCAAGACCTCTTCTTCGGCAGTCAGGACATTTTTGACTGCAATAGTAGCAGACCATCTTTTAATTCCTTATTTAATTTCGTGCATTTTCCCGTTATTATCTTTTCCCCTCGAAATCGGTGACAAAAAAAACATGCCGTTAGTATTGCCTTCATTGCTTTTGTTACTCTATACTTGTAACTCATTTTTCCTCTTCTCCTTTGTTGCTGAACAAAAGGCATATGCTGAAATAGACCATGTCTAAAATGTGACACATATGACAACCCTCAAAAATTAATAACACACTATTAAATATATTCTGTGCTGTCTTGTCTTGTGGCTACTTGTGGGGAAAATAGCTTAACAATGATCGCTTTCATAATTTATAAATATATATTAACCCATGTATTATCATATATCTAACACTACCTACGAAATGTGCTTTGCGTCAACTGACTGGTATCGAGAGGAGCCATTTTGAAACCCTACATCACCACAAAACAAGTTTCCGGTTCTAATCTTAGAAAATATTTTTTTTCCTATTTGATTTATTTTCCTTTCACAATGTGATTGAAGCTGTTGAAGTGAAATACTATCCTCATATTTCGTAGATTTTAATTGAAACATTGATTTCAACTTTTAAGCATGATAAATAGTTATTAAAGGTACCAGGATTATAATTTAGTACGCCAGCCGCGCGTTTCGTTTGTCTAAGTGTGAAACCGCGGCTTTTGTTGTGATGATATTTATGTATCCTAAAAGATACCATCTCCCTGCGCATAGTGTATCTTCAATGATACTCCCCAATTCCTGGTAGTTATCATTTAAAAAGCACCAAATTATCTCCCTTAAAATTGAAATATATTTTTTAACCCATCGGTGACATATATTTTTTATTGTTGTTATTTGGATACTTATACACAAGTTATTATTCTGAAACTAGAAAATCCTTTTCGTTGGCCCCTTTTGGGTCCCTAATTCCTAAAGGATTAGGACCATCATCCCCAAAATTAATCCCAACCTTAATTTTGTGGTCTTGAACCGTCTTAAAAATTTTCGTTGAGATCCATTCACTAAAACTTAAGTGATTGTCCAGACACCAATGTGTCTTTGGATGAGGCAGACGACAAGGACATCATACCATTATGTTACCAAATTTTTATTGCACAAATTCAATTGTTTATTATTTTAAGAAATAAATATACCTTAGCTTCGCCTTCTGTTTTAACTGTTTTAACATGGGTAACTTCCTCAATAGCATCATTGTTTTTGATGTCAGTTTTCTGCAGGAAAGATAAAAAGTTGTGGTAAGTGAATTTTTCTTTAATCATGCATATTAGTAACATCAACCTTCCATTGTCAGTTATATTAAATTATTAATCTTGCTTTTTTGGAGGGTAAACAAGATTAAATCTAAATCAAATAGAATGCAAATACTTTTTGAAATATTACTTTTCATTACTTTTATACCTTAATACAATTATAAAATGAATAGCAGAAAATTATTTTGTTCATCTATACTTCCTTTAAAGGGGCAATAGCTACGAGATATATAAAAAATCTAAAGTTTGATTTTTTTGTTCAATCAATAATGAAAATGAAATAGTGAAATAACAATTAGCTTTTTGCAGCCAAAAAGGTTCAATTTTGTCAATTACGCTAAGAAAAATTGATAATTATGTTTTCACTTGCAAGTGAATGAATCGACCTCTTAAAATCCGTATTTATGTGAACTTCAATTTAACCCCTAGCTAGAGATTGACAACGCATGCATTGTACGTGTACTGGTTATTTAAAGAAAAAGATTGTCAACAATGAAAGTGAAACTACGGTAAATCATTTGATTACTAATTCGATGCACATTAAATCATTCTTGTACGGTTAAAAGCAATGAAAAACATATATTTTTAATCTATAAAATAAAATTAAACAGACCTATAAAAATTGAATTGCACGTGTTGGTTTAATCTATACATATCTTTTAGTAGTATTTATGTTTACATTGCTTATATGGTCATCTGAGGTCAAATCGATAGTTGTTAAATTGTTCACATTGTACGGAAAGAAAGGTACGGGAAGATAGATACTGACACAGAGATTGCAAAACTAGTCATTATGAGCATCTCAATACTTGTATTTATGTGTATGGAACGAAATAAATAGGTCATGTCAAATAAAAATACACCGGTTTCGTCATTGTTGTTTACTACACAACACCCGGTTTCGTCTATATATATCACCCGGTTTTTTATATTTTTTCAAAACCAACAATTAATGAAAAGCAACGTTAACACGGATCTGAACATTGTCTTTCGAAAGAAATTAAATATATATGTATTATAAAGTAAACTTGGCGTGTTTACATTTATTTACATAGCTAATTATAGTACTACACATTTTCCTAATGAAAGTCGTATCCGTTATTTCACTGATCTTCAAACTAATTTTAAATGGAAAATAAATACTCAATAGCAAACACTGATATCTAATTATTTTTTTAACATTAACATTAAGATATTTTTTTTATATAGGTTTTGAGATACATCGCAGTATGTGACCCCCTTTTTTTTTTTTACAAAGAAAACCTAATTAACGCTTAAAAAACAAAATTTAAAACATCACCATAAAGTATGCAGAAGTTAAGATTTATATTACTAAGAAGTGTGTAAAGTTTGATGCAATAATGATAAATCATTTTGAGATATGGCGCGACATGTTAACAAAAAACACACTCCTGTTTTACTTACAAAGTTCTGTAACTCAAAAAGATTTAATTTGATTTTCACTAAAAGGTTTACAAATCGTTTGACCATTTCAAGAAATAACTTTGTTAAGTTTCATGAAAACTAGATAAGCTCAAGTTACGGTGCGACATGTTTACGCTGGACATAAAGATAGACGGATAGCTAGACGGACGGACCGAATGACTGATAGATGGAGGAACGGACGGATGGAAGGACGGACGGACAGACGGGTGTATACAATAATACGTCCTGTTAAAATTGGGACGGGCGTGTAAAAACGCAAAGAAATGAAAAAAAAATCGTAATTAAAGGTCAATAAGTTTTATTAGGATATCGGCCAAGTCGATTTATTTGTATATTTGTCTGCCTTATCATTTTCCTATATAACTTTTATATATATTTGAGAAAAATGTATAGAAATCGATAAAAAGAACTTGATATTCGGCATTTATTATAATAAACATAATCCAACTCACTTAATCCGATTTCCCGGGTGTTCCTGTTTTCTCATTTCTTACAATATTTTAATTCGGTATACACTTTATAAGATAAGTGGCGAATCTAGATGACGTATAGGTTGCACGCCCCGACCCCACCTTGGGTTGCCAAAACTATATTGATTCCTGTATTTAACGATTTTGTTAAGCAAAAAATAATCAAAATATTGTTCGACTCGCTACGCTCGGCGGTATGTAAAGGTTGTTCGAAATACGCCAACTTTGAAATAAACTGAATCCGTCTGTCCGTATATATTGTCAAAATATATTGACCAACGTCAGTGTACGATTATCATAACACAATGGCGACAGTACAGACTCGGTTTTTTTAATAATGTTAACAAAATAATTATTATTGAATTTTATCGATGATCTGAGACTATTATACTAATTTGTACATAGCCGTATAGTTACAATTAGTGATAAATAAATTTTATTTTAATGCATGGTAGTTGTAATCCTACATTCATTTTCTATGTCGATTATGCATGCATATACATTTGTCTTATTATCAACGTTTATCCTTAAGAAGATTTATTTTTAACGATGGTAGAAAAGATTACATACATGGAATGATTAGATTACTTATAAAGGTGTCCATTCTTTTGTGCGAGAAAATCACATATCAATTGTGTGTTTCGATTTTTAAGACCGTAAACTTTAATTTCAAGTTTAAACATGTTCAACATATTTTCCCATAACTCGTATAGAAAACGCATATTTAGAGAGCTTTAATCTCAATATGCTGTTTAAAAAGTTCGGAATGCAAAGTAAATTAAAATGTTTGTGTTCTATAAGAGTAGGAATTTGCTTATTATTTATTTGAATCTGAGACCCATATAAATAATAAGCCGCTGTCCGGTGAACGAACTTGTTTTCGAACGACCCACAAAACTCATTTTGAACGCTGAAGTTAAATAATCAATTTGAATGTAATGCGATTATGATTTTTTTTTATTTGACCAAACCGGGTTATGCATTTTGAAATCTACGACGAAACCGGGTTGTATACATTGACGAAACCGGCCAGTTCCATTTTGACATGACCCATTTCTTTCGTTCCTTACACAGAGTTACAATTATTTAGATGCTCATAATAACTAAATTTGCAATCTCCGTGTCAATATCTATCTTCCCGTACCTTTCTTTCCGTACAATGTGAACAATTTAAAGAGAAATTAAACAATTTCGAGGCAAGGTTCACTCAATTCGTCATTTTGACGTGCATTTTTACTTATTTTTCCATTAATATCGAACGGTTGTAGAAAATATTGCATATCACAATAGAAAATAGTTGTATGTGTATTTATATTCTTCGATATCATAAAAAAAAATAAGAAAATAAGGAGAAACCTAGCTTTCTTCTGTCTATTAATGTTCCGTCATTGTGCCGGATGTTAGATACCATCGAGTCCGAACAAATTTTGCCGGTGTGGTTTAGACACAGTGGAGAACAAGTTCACAATAAATACAATAGGTAGGTTGATACAAAAGAGGCCACCTGGGATGATGGTCGGAGAAATTTGGACTGCCACCGGAAAAAGAGGGTATATTGGATGGGGACAGAAATTTGGCCTTGCAACCTACGGACCCCTCAGAGAGTTGTTGCAAGGGTTCTTAACGTGCAAAGAGCGTGGCACTCTCTTTACACGAGACATCGGATTTAACGTCCCCCTTCTGACCGGACGTGACTGCGAACTTGATACATCCCGCACAGCCAAACGGACGCCCTACTGAAGCAAGCGTTTTACTGCCGGTCGGGAGAAATGTTTGAATAATACATGAATATATTTGTTTTCACTTAAGCGTTTTACTGCCGGTCGGGAGAAGACCAAGTGACCATATTTCTATACCCAAGTTACCCTTGGGGGCATTTCAGCTTGTGATTGCCTCTCTATTTATAGCAGTAGAAGCAGTGTTTGAAGATGACCACCCGATACTTAATGAACATGAATCACTTTTTCATATTGTGACGTCATATTTTGCAGGAAGCTATACAAATTTAGAGATATTATCAGCTATTTAGCTCGGTTATGGTTTGTCGATAAGTTTATCAACTATAAAAAGAATATTGAAAAAGCGCAAGCTGTATCGACGACATGAGGACTATTCAGTAGAAACTATCGTTCAAGCAATTTTAGAAGATAGAGAAGTACACGGGTTAAAATGGTGGCAATAGAACGACATGGAAACGTTTCAAACTCTGTATTAGATCCATGTGAAAAGAGACACAGTAATGCGGGCATTGCGAATAATATAACCCGAATCTGTTCAAACTTAAGAGAAGACTATATCAGTTTGGGTCCAAACTTCCATGGCACATTGACGGTTATGACAAACTAAAACCTTACGGGTTTGCTATACACGGGTGTATCGATGGGTATTCGAGACGATTTTATGGCTTGAGGTAGGACCGTCAAGTAATAATTCTTATATAATTTCGTCATATTACTTGCAATGTCTTAAAATACTTAATGTAACTGCAAGACTCAGTAATGCAGATCGTGGTACAGAATACAGTTTTATAGTAGAAGTTTTGCAAATATATTTCAGGTTCAATGACGATGATACAGCTGGGGGTTCAAAAGTTTCATTCATTTTTTTCAAAGACATAAGAGATAGAAGAATTTATGATGGAAAATGGAATGCTTGTGGTTTTGTCTTACGTAAAGGATTAAATAATACATCTTCACAGTGGAATCAACATAGATTGCAAGTAAAAAAGAATGTCGAATGCTCACCTGGTATTCCCGGTATATTGTATTTTTTTTTCCTGAGACAAGACACACGGAGTCTCCACAATCTGGAAACAAACTTTTTTTTCCATACCCCCCTCCTCCTAGAAAGTCAAATGGTTGCTGCCATACAATCTTTCCATGAGTGATTTCCATCACTTTGATTAGATAAATGTGTTTAATGCAAATTTAAGACCCTAGCTATAAGTCAATCAATATTAAAGCCAAAATATGCAATTTTTAATGACCTTACAACAGTATTGTACCTTAAAAAACTGTTATAAATCAATATAAAATAAATAAAGGAACTAAAAGAGCAAAAAAAAATAATTTCAGGAGTTCAAATTAACATTTGGTATTGGAAGGTACTGTGACCTGTGACATGCCAAACTGAAAGGTCCACAACTTAAATTCTTTTATTTCTTTTACTTGAAATACATAACTCAGTACAATGCAGTAAGGCCATACCAATTTAATTTCTTGTACTACATACTGTTTTATGTTTGAAAATTGACTGTTTTTTAATCCAATGGAACCTCAAATGAAAACAAAACTTGATTTGGTTGAGTTTCTATTATTAAGAATGCTTTTACGCCAAAAGTGATGTTTTAGTGTGGGGTTTTGAAAATATTACCCATAATGCATTAGATACTGAAACAACGTAGTGATAAATATTGTGTGTTGCTAAGATATTGATATATGACTATTTTTTCAGAAAGATGGCTGATCAAGATTTGTTTATACAACCAGATGTAAGTTGTTATTATTTGCATTATATACTGAAACAACGTAGTGATAAATATTGTGTGTTGCTAAGATATTGATATATGACTATTTTTTCAGAAAGATGGCTGATCAAGATTTGTTTATACAACCAGATGTAAGTTGTTATTATTTGCATTAGATACTGAAACAACGTAGTGATAAATATTGTGTGTTGCTAAGATATTGATATATGACTATTTTTTCAGAAAGATGGCTGATCAAGATTTGTTTATACAACCAGATGTAAGTTGTTATTATTTGCATTAGATACTGAAACAACGTAGTGATAAATATTGTGTGTTGCTAAGATATTGATATATGACTATTTTTTCAGAAAGATGGCTGAACTGTTTATACAACCAGATGTAAGTTGTTATTATTTGCATTAGATACTGAAACAACGTAGTGATAAATATTGTGTGTTGCTAAGATATTGATATATGACTATTTTTTCAGAAAGATGGCTGATCAAGATTTGTTTATACAACCAGATGTAAGTTGTTATTATTTGCATTAGATACTGAAACAACGTAGTGATAAATATTGTGTGTTGCTAAGATATTGATATATGACTATTTTTTTCAGAAAGATGGCTGATCAAGATTTGTTTATACAACCAGATGTAAATTGTTATTATTTGCATTAGATACTGAAACAACGTAGTGATAAATATTGTGTGTTGCTAAGATATTGATATATGACTATTTTTTCAGAAAGATGGCTGAACTGTTTATACAACCAGATGTAAGTTGTTATTATTTGCATTAGATACTGAAACAACGTAGTGATAAATATTGTGTGTTGCTAAGATATTGATATATGACTATTTTTTCAGAAAGATGGCTGATCAAGATTTGTTTATACAACCAGATGTAAGTTGTTATTATTTGCATTAGATACTGAAACAACGTAGTGATAAATATTGTGTGTTGCTAAGATATTGATATATGACTATTTTTTCAGAAAGATGGCTGAACTGTTTATACAACCAGATGTAAGTTGTTATTATTTGCATTAGATACTGAAACAACGTAGTGATAAATATTGTGTGTTGCTAAGATATTGATATATGACTATTTTTTCAGAAAGATGGCTGATCAAGATTTGTTTATACAACCAGATGTAAGTTGTTATTATTTGCATTAGATACTGAAACAACGTAGTGATAAATATTGTGTGTTGCTAAGATATTGATATATGACTATTTTTTTCAGAAAGATGGCTGATCAAGATTTGTTTATACAACCAGATGTAAATTGTTATTATTTGCATTAGATACTGAAACAACGTAGTGATAAATATTGTGTGTTGCTAAGATATTGATATATGACTATTTTTTCAGAAAGATGGCTGAACTGTTTATACAACCAGATGTAAGTTGTTATTATTTGCATTAGATACTGAAACAACGTAGTGATAAATATTGTGTGTTGCTAAGATATTGATATATGACTATTTTTTCAGAAAGATGGCTGAACTGTTTATACAACCAGATGTAAATTGTTATTATTTGCATTAGATACTGAAACAACGTAGTGATAAATATTGTGTGTTGCTAAGATATTGATATATGACTATTTTTTCAGAAAGATGGCTGAACTGTTTATACAACCAGATGTAAGTTGTTATTATTTGCATTAGATACTGAAACAACGTAGTGATAAATATTGTGTGTTGCTAAGATATTGATATATGACTATTTTTTCAGAAAGATGGCTGAACTGTTTATACAACCAGATGTAAGTTGTTATTATTTGCATTAGATACTGAAACAACGTAGTGATAAATATTGTGTGTTGCTAAGATATTGATATATGACTATTTTTTCAGAAAGATGGCTGATCAAGATTTGTTTATACAACCAGATGTAAGTTGTTATTATTTGCATTAGATACTGAAACAACGTAGTGATAAATATTGTGTGTTGTTAAGATATTGATATATGACTATTTTTTCAGAAAGATGGCTGAACTGTTTATACAACCAGATGTAAATTGTTATTATTTGCATTAGATACTGAAACAACGTAGTGATAAATATTGTGTGTTGCTAAGATATTGATATATGACTATTTTTTCAGAAAGATGGCTGAACTGTTTATACAACCAGATGTAAGTTGTTATTATTTGCATTAGATACTGAAACAACGTAGTGATAAATATTGTGTGTTGCTAAGATATTGATATATGACTATTTTTTTTTAGAAAGATGGCTGATCAAGATTTGTTTATACAACCAGATGTAAGTTGTTATTATTTGCATTAAATACTGAAACAACGTAGTGATAAATATTGTGTGTTGCTAAGATATTGATATATGACTATTTTTTCAGAAAGATGGCTGATCAAGATTTGTTTATACAACCAGATGTAAATTGTTATTATTTGCATTAGATACTGAAACAACGTAGTGATAAATATTGTGTGTTGCTAAGATATTGATATATGACTATTTTTTCAGAAAGATGGCTGATCAAGATTTGTTTATACAACCAGATGTAAATTGTTATTATTTGCATTAGATACTGAAACAACGTAGTGATAAATATTGTGTGTTGCTAAGATATTGATATATGACTATTTTTTCAGAAAATGGCTGATCAAGATTTGTTTATACAACCAGATGTAAATTGTTATTATTTGCATTAGATACTGAAACAACGTAGTGATAAATATTGTGTGTTGCTAAGATATTGATATATGACTATTTTTTCAGAAAGATGGCTGATCAAGATTTGTTTATACAACCAGATGTAAGTTGTTATTATTAGTATCAAGGTTTAAACAGCTTAAATAACAGTAGAATTAAGTTTTATATTAACTAAAGTATTCGTCTTGTGTCTTCATGACATTGCCATATTTCCTAAGTTTTTCTTGCTCTATGACCATAGTAGAAAAATATATCTTTTTTCACAAGTGGCTTTTTAGCTCACCTTTCCAAAGGCACTTGGCATCCCGCTGTCGTCCTCGTCAGTCTGGTGTAAACTATTTCAAATATTTCCCCCTCTGAAACTTCTGAGCCAATTCATTATAACTTCAGCTGAATGATCCTTAGGGTATCTAGAAAACACATGGCGCCAATGGCTTAAAATAGAACATAGGGGAAAAATGCAGGTTATGGCTTACATCTCAAAAATCAAAGCATTTAAAGCAAATGTGACATAGGGTTAAAGTGTTCATTGGGTGAAGTTCTTTCAGGCATGAAGCGTTTAGTTGAATCTGATAACCTATTGTTTGATTGCTGACACTAAATTGGTAATTTTAAGGAAATTTTACAGTTTTTTTTTTTTTTAAATATTATTAATGATAAAAATATAAACTGTAAACAGCAAAAATGTTCTACATAGTGAGATCTACAAATAAGTTTATATGATCAAAATTGTCAATTGACCCTTCAAGGAATTTATTTTTAATTGGCCTTTTAAATTTTTTCACAATTTGTTCATCCAGTTTGCTTATATTTTTTTTACTTTGAAAATGTTCTCCTTAAATGAATCTGCTGAATCAATTTCAGCGAACCTTAATTAGTCTAAATTTTATATTTTATTTCCTTGTATGTCTGGAAAAAATAGCCACTTTGGTATAAATAAAACTTCAGGGTAAAATGCACTTTTTTGCTTATGAAAAAATATGACAGATACAAAGAGCACTTATCTGGATTTTTTTACCTCAAAACACAGATAATGTTCAAGTTTGGGTAGTGTCACTTTTGCTGTTGCTTATATGCAGCATGAGGGGCATCATCTCATTTACATTTTTATATATATTATGTTAAACAATATTTTCTTTTTGATATAGGTAGAGGAAGAAGATGAAGATTTCAGAATATTTCTGAAAACCATTGCTGATATAAAAGAAGAGTAGGTTTATAAATAATGTTTTGATTGATATTATTGTAAAATATTGAAAAAAATAGGAATAGAGGGAAACTGAAAAGGTAGGCAAGCAAATTTAAAGGTGTAGGCTCATTAAGGCCCCTTTTTTGCCCCAAAATATAGCAGTTTTACAAAATTGTGAAAATATTATCCTAGTTATTTACTGGAAAGTACAAAAACTAATTGAATCAATTGAAATAGACACTTAAGTGTTTAAAAAGTGCCCAATATCTTTCGTTAGATGAACCTGAATCGGCCCTTACCAGACCTTCTACTTTACAGATTGCCCTTGTTTCACATAAACACACTGGAAAAGCTGTATTTCAAAACTAAACAAGTGAAACTGCGAGCTACTGCTCACTGATGTTACCCTCGCCGCAAGTGGATAATATTAATAGTGTAAAAATATGCAAGTGTTCGGTAAACAGGAAGTTGTCGAGTGATGAATCTGAAAACGCATCACACGGTATAGGTGACTTATATAAATCCTGAAACCAAATTTCAGAAATCCTTGTATTGTAGTTCCTGAGAAAAATGTGAAGAAAACTTTCAACTTGGCTATCATGTGTAAAATCATACAAGTGTTCGGTAAACAGGAAGTTGTCGAGTGATGAATCTGAAAACGCATCACACAGAAAAGGTGACTTATATAAATCCTGAAACCAAATTTCAGAAATCCTTGTATAGTAGTTCCTGAGAAAAATGTAACGAAAATTTTCAACTTGGCTATCATGTGTGAAATCATACAAGTGTTCGGTAAACAGGAAGTTGTCGAGTGATGAATCTGAAAACGCATCACACGGTATAGTTTTTAATTGGCCTTTTAAGAAATTTTTCACAATTTGTTCCTCCAGTTTGCTTATATTTTTTTTTTTTACTTTGAAAAATGTTCTCCTTAAATGAATCTGCTGAATCAATTTCAGCGAAACTTAATTAGTCTAAATTTTGTATTTTATTTCCTTGTATGTCTGGAAAAAATAGCCACTTTTGCTAAATAAAACTTCAGGGTTAAATGCATTTTTTTGCTTATGAAAAAAATATGACAGATACAAAGAGCATTTATCTGGAATTTTTACCTCAAAACACAGATAATGTTCAAATTTGAGTAGTGTCACTTTTGCTGTTGTTAAGTTGTTTCATAATAATCTTATATGCAGCATGAGGGGCATCATCTCATTTACTTTTTTATATATATTATGTTAAACAATATTTTCTTTTTGATATAGGTAGAGGAAGAAGATGAAGATTTCCTAATATTTATGCAAACAGTTGCTGATATAGAAGAAGAGTAGGTTTATAAATAATGTTTTGTTTGATATTATTGTAAATTATTGAAAAAAAAATAGGAATAGAGGGAAACTGAAAAGGTAAACAAGCAAATTTAAAGGTGTAGGCTCATTAAGGCCCCTTTTTGCCACAAAATATAGCAGTTTTACAAAATTGTGAAAATGTTAACTTTTAGCTATTTACTGGAAAGTACAAAAACTAATTGAATCAATTGAAATAGACACTTAAGTGTTTAAAAAGTGTCCAATATCTTTCGTTAGATGAACCTGAATCGGCCCTTTCTAGTCCTTCTACTTTACAGATTGTCTTTGTTTCACCTAAACACACTGGAAAAGCTGTATTTCAAAACTAAATAATGATTTGGTTCCAGAAGAAAACAAAAGCACATTTATATATAAGACTATGCCAAATCAAAATCTTGTTTGGAATTCCCTGCTTGTTGTAAAAAGTCATAAAAAAAAAATTAAACCTGCATCCAATGAGAGTCCAACGCATCCTGAACTTTTACTTTATTTTTTTTTTTAAGTTTGTTGTGCATTTGACACAGATCAAGAGCTACATTTTAACAATGTCTTCAAGATTATCACTTTATCGAGCCAACATATTACTACAGGACATGTTTTTGAAAATGTATAGGATAGTCGTTATACATTTAGAGTTCTTTTTTACAGTTATATGTTTTATGGTCCGCTAAAATCAACATAACAACTAACACGTAATATTAACGATGCAGGCCACAGATGTGACAACTTTGGTGCTCATATTAGTTCCCAAGATATTGATGGCTTTACTGGAATTTTCGTTTTAAATAATCCAAATGAATTCGGGTGGAGTGAAATTTTTTTTGGAAATAATACAGCTTGTTAAACCAAATTATACTGAACTTAGAACATATTCAAAATTATGATTGATTGATTGTTTGTTGCTTAACGTCCAGTGGCAAAAATTTCATGCATATTCAGGACGAGAACAAGTTCACAATAAATACAATAGGTAGGTTGATATTATATAGGCTATCTGGGATGATGGTCGGGGAAATTTGGACTGATACTGGAAAATGAGGGTATCTTGGATAGGGACTGAAATTTTGCCTTGCAACAGGCCACCTACGGACCCCTCAAAAGAGTTGTTGCAAGGGTTCTTAACGTGCAAAGAGCGTGGAACTCTCATTAAACGAGGCATCGGATTTAACGTCCCCCTTCTGACCAGACGTGACTGCGAACTTGATACGTCCCGGCAAGCGTTTAACAGCCGGTCGGAAGAAGACCAAGTGACCATATTTCTATACCCCAGTGACCCTTGGGGGTTTCAAAATTATGTGTAATGGCCGATTTCTATTTACACGTTATTAATTTGCTTTCATGTTTGAATCCAGGGTGCTAAAAAGTGTAGTTGATTTTTATTGGTAAAGCAGTTAGGACTCTCGGTGTTTTACATAAGACAAATGATTAAAAGCTTTTCTTTTCTTCCCGGTAGTAATCAACAAGTGTATCAAAGTGTGGGGTTGGTAAAATTTGGTATATCTTAACCTGTAATTAGTATATAAAGTAGAAATGTTATTATTTTAGTCGTTTGACCGTATAAAGCTAATGTCTGTATAAGACATAATCAAGATTTTGGGTTGAATAAAACCGCCGTTGTTTATCTGTAGTATTAAGGGCTTACGAGTTAATTATACCCCAATGAGACACTGCAACATGGTTTGAATAAAACCGATGTGCTTTATTTCTCAGGGTGATTCTTCGTTGATTTATTTTGTTTAGTTCTAGTCTTATTCCACAGCGTATTCTTGTTATAATTGATTTACAGAGCTTTTATATTTTGTAGGTTTGAATTTAATATGTAATGAGATTACGATAAAGTTAAATAGTTTAGAGTATTTACGGTAGAATTCTGTTTATATAGAAGCCGTATCTTAATATTCATCTTACATTTGTGATAAAGAGCTTATACATTAATTTAGAATGAAATATTTTATGTGACTTTGTTGATATTTTGAGAGACCTTATTAAATTATAAAGACTACGTAACTCTACCGGCAATGGAGAATCATGGCCCAGTGGTTGGAACCTTTAAACGAGGTTGACAGACGGTTTAGAATTTATAGTCGGATTTTTTTTCCGAACCATGAGATCAATTACGCCTAATTTAATATAACTGTCCGGTAAGAGGTATTTGAAATCAAAGTCCGTGATCAGTATTAGAGTATTGATTTGTCAGTGTAGTTATAGGTAAAGATGTGTTCGAAAAGTAGACACACGTATTGTTGATTTGTACACACGATAAAAAGGAGGTCATCATCACAATGTAGAAATTACGGTGGCTTTAGATGGCGAGTTAACATTACAGCTGACTTGGCCAATTGAAATACACAGATAATTAAAAAGGATATTTGATACATAATAAATATACTAAGGTCGAACCGTCTCCTGTTACAGTGTCACTTACTGGCAGACCAAAAAATTAAATTTCAATGATATTGAGCATTAAATCTGCGAAACATTGAAAACAAATACTAAAAGGAATTACAAAGAGTTTGTGAAAACAGTTGCCAAAACATAAAAAAAATAGTGCTTCTATTCAAAGTTCGTATTAAGTAATACATGTGTTCTTCTGTGCATGTCAGCACATTTCATTCATAAAATTCAAGCAAGGTGCGAGGATTTACTAAGATCTACAGTTGCTAAAATTGGATCTTCAGAAAAATTCAAGACATTTCGTTTCTAAAGTAAATGGACATATAATGACAGATATATAAATATGTAATAATTGTATATAAACTTTACAATACAGAGAAGTTATCGTTATCGATTTACAATCAACTGAGAGTTAAAATTTGATTCAACTTAGTACGATCACCGCATGTCCTAATAGCAGACGACATTTAGCTGTGGATTATTCAATATATTATTACTATGAACTGGTAAATTATATCATGAACTTCAATTTTTTGTCAATTCTTTGTCAAATATTCAAATGACAGTAATTCAATATTTCTAGAAAAAAAATAATATTGTAATTGATCTAACTATGCCCAATTAAATGTTAAATAAAACGTATTTGCTTCAATAATGAATATGTTTTAAGACTACAAGCATTAAAGGTACTATAGAACAAGTCATCTCACACAGTAACTGTTCCTTCATAATAAGACTTTCAGAAAAAAAATACAGGACATGAAATACTATGCTCTACAAATACCAATTAAAACAAACTTCAAATATATCTCATTCGTGTCTACATAGACTGACATGATTATCACACATGTTACCTAGTCTTTATACTCTACTTTTTATTCCCTTTCTATTATTTGCGTCCCGGAAAATACTATTAACTTTTTTCAAAAGCTTCCATGTAAAGATTTGAGTGTTCTATGCCTTCAATGCTTGCACTTTTTAAAAAGAAAAAAATGCATGTACTTTTAAACCAAAAAAACTTATTTTTTTAAGATATTATTTCGAAAGCTGAATGAACTTAGTTCTCTTATCAATACCATCTATGATTATAACATAAATACGTGATAACATATTAAATTATGTAAACATTTGTACATATTAAAAATAGTCTTTTTATAAAATATTTTTCAGATACAACAGGAGTTTCACCATTAAGACCATATATACTAAATGTGGAAAAAACTAACCCTGACGAACATAGTGGAACATGAAGCCGAGGTTTCCTGAAAGAAAATTTAGTTATCATGATTGATTGATTGATGGTTGCTTAATCTCCAGTGGCAAATCTTTAATGGCTGTTCAGGACGATAACGAGTCAACAATAAATACAATAGGTAGATCTTGTCATACTAATTGCCATTCGGGATGAAGGTCTGGTCTGGAAAATGAGTGTAAATTGAATAGGTACAGCAATTTGGCCTAGCAACAGTTCATCAACGCACCTCTAAGAGTGCCAAGGGTTTTTTTATGTACTTTGTTTGAATTATCGCCCTTTATTATTGAATCCGTTTCATGTCGGACACTAACTGAAATAGAAATTCTGAGCCAACCACGGCGTTGGTTGAACTCTTTGAATATATCTGAACAGTTACCTTATTGCTAGATGTCTTTTGTCGACCTATCTTTATACGTATCTTAAAAGTATATGTGCGTTGACCCACAACACAAAGAATATTTATACGGACGATGATAAACTACAAAATGAGTTGTTTTTTCATTATTACCCACACACTAATTCATTAAATTAATTCAGTCTTGAAAATTAATTAATATATTGTAATTTCTTTAAAAAAAAACCTCGCTCATGAAACTTTTAAAGTTTGGAGCGCCATTTGTTTCTTGAAAATGTTAAGCGTACGTAATTTTTTTAACTTTAAAAGTTATTATCTGTTGTTTTTTTCAATTTTTTACCATTGTCCTGTAGATGTATTTTTTTCAGTTTGAATTATCTACTTTGGTTATCTGTTACTCAAAACCTATGCACTAAAAACTGTAATTGGTGTGATGAAGTTGTTCCATCATGTTAACATTTTCTAGAGAGGCATCATCTGAGGAGCGATCAGACATTGCTGCGGTGGGTCAGATGCAAGACGGAGAATTATAACTTTGACACTTAAAGGGCAAGACCATTACAAGAAATCAAGAGATTGGCAACTACCAGGTTCACCGAGTACAGGAACCAGTTAAGGAAAAAAGGAACAACATATTACTTTGATAAAAAGTGGCCTTTTTTTGTTGTTGAAATAAGCAACATGTAAAACTTGACTGAGAAGTTTTAATTTAGAAAGATAAAAAAAATTTACAATTTTCAGATTTGCTATGGTATATCGAAGGAAGCCATGAAGATATATCTGTGAAGTTGAAAGCAGTGCTATTTAAATGCACCACCACTGGTGAAAAAGTTGCTCGATCCCTGTTTTGAGACTTTTGAATTTAAAGGAATTTGTGCTTCCCTCCAATTATTATCAAGGAGTCAGGTAATTCACAGCTGTCATGAAACTAGATGCCAAGTTATTGAGGGATTAATCAGTCACAGAAAGAATTGAAAAAGAGAATGTTGTCAGACACCCGATGCGACTCGTGTTATTCTCTTGAATAGGTGTAAAAGGGGGGGGGTATGCTGTTCAACAGTGAACATGGTATACCCTGTTACCATATGGTATCGGGTTTAACTATAGGAATAACCTTATTGACTGTAACTGCGGTCCTGAATCTCACCAATGCGCGTAACGGGTTCTGGGTGGATCCATAACAACAGCGTAAACAAACGAGAATGGTAAAGAGTTGTTGTGCATATATGTGGTCACAGTAAGGCAAATGAGGCAGCAAGAAATGCCGGTATCAGTTTCTTTAGGTTTCCCAAAGATAAAAGAAAGAGGTCATTGTGGACAAAGGTCATAAATAGAGCTGATTAGGAGCCAAATGACAGCGTCCGCATCTGTTCACTTCATTTTGTTGACGGGTGGCACAGTGATGACCCAGAGGATATTAATTATGTACCAACCATTTTCACATACAAAGAAAAGACACTCAGCACCAAACAGAAGGCACGGGAAACTAGAACCGTCTCCAGACAAGAAACAAAGGTTAAAATTTAAAAAGCAAAATACCCCCCTCCCATATGTGTTATGAAGGCCATTTAAGAATACTCGATAGGTATCTTTTTTATAAACATCGATCATACAGTTACTTGGTAATATTTTTTGAAACATATCGATTTTGGTTGAAATGATGGGACATTTTTTTTTAGTAAGAACTCACTTTTGTCCCATGACTGTGTCGGTATGAGGTATATAATGTTTTATTATTTTAATTTTTTTTATGTGTAATTTATGCTTCTGGTCAGTTCTTATACTTAACTTAAATGAGAAGCCAATTATCAAGGCATTCAAGGGTTATGGTTAGTGGTTTGGGTTTTGTTTTAGGATTAGGACTAACTAGTGTTAGGTTTAGGTATATTGGTAAGGGTAAAATTTGGGGTTAAGAATAGTTCAGTATACTAGTATATCTTTAAGGGCTGGGACCATTAAAGTAAAAGAAGGCCAATGAAGATGTGGTATGATTGCCAATGAGACAACTGTCCACAAGAGACCAAAATGACGCGGAAATAAACTGTGAACATACTTATAAAGCACACACTGCCTCGTCGGCTACATGTATATAAGACCCTGAAATGGGTTTATCAGTTCATTTGATTTAGATAATTAATCGAAATAAATTAATTACAGTACTTTAATAAGATTTTTAGATTATCGTACCTAATAGTTAAAATATTAAATTGCATAAACTATAAAGATATGACAAATTGAGACAGTACAACACACTGTAAAAATATAATTGAGAAAGCGCAGGTGGGATTTTTTTATTTTAATTTATTGTCTAAAAGAAATGCACTACGAAATAACTGTGTACTCGGACCAATCAACATATAATTAAAGCAATACAGATATAGTTTGACTATGCATTTTTTTCTTTAAAACACCCGTTTTGCAGCTTTTAGAAATGTTTTAAACTGATATACTTTGCAATGCTTTGTGATGTTATCAAATAAATTCCATAAAATCGTTTTGCTTATATATCATAGTACAGTTATGAACAGCCAACATGAATAATCATTATCTCTGTATTTCAAGTAAAAAAAGATTGATTGTTGGTTGCTTAACGTCCAGTGGCAAATATAGGTAAGTCTTGTTACAAGAGAGGTCATCTTGGGCAATCAGCCTAATTCTAAGTAAAATACGGATAAACAGGTACACAATTTTCTTCTAGATATGAGCTTTTGATCATAAACAAGATTTTATCCAAGATAGTTAAGAAAGTTATTAAAATTTAAAAAAACTTTTAACAATGTAATGTGATGTTTTCCAGCAGAAAAACTAAGTCCATTTACAAGTAAAATACGAAAAAAAACCCAGGAAAAATATTTGTACAAACATTAATACTTCTGGATACTGTCTTATGATCAAAATAGTTATCAAAGGTACCAGGATTATAATTTAGTACGTTTCGTCTACATAAGACTCATCAGTGACGCTTAAAATATTTATGAAGCCAAACAAGTACAAAGTTGAAGAGCATTGAGGGTCCAAAGTTCAAAAAAAAATGTGTCAAATACGGCTTAGGTAATCTATGCCTCTTAAACAAGCTTCCTTTCTCAATTTTTTTCTGTCTACATTTGGTACAAATCCAGGATAGTTTAAGAAAGCTATTAAAATTTCAAACATTTTAACCACACCGTGAATATTCCTGTATCAAGTCATGAATATGACAGTTCTTGTCCATTTGTTTTTTATTTTTTGTTGTTTGATTTTGCCATGTGATTATGGACTTTCCGATTGGATTTTTCTCCGAGTTCAGTATTTTTGTGATTTTACTTTTTTCTGGACGACGACGACGGAATGTAGGATTGCTATGTCGAAGGCTCGACAAAAACATCTTTAGATATTAAGTTTGAATATGATTATAAATACAATTAGTGAATTCATTACATAGCACTTTATTTTCTGTGACACATAAAAATACAATAGTTATTAAAGGTACCCGGATTGTAATTATTTACACGAGCATAGAGAACCCAAGTTTCCAAAAAAGTTGTGCTAAATACGGCTTAGGTAATTTATTCCTGGGATAAGAAAATCCTTAGTTATACATTTGATAAACTTTTACCAGTTTTATGTATTCAGTCATTAATTATTAAAGACTAGCTATCATTAAGATGTATCGTATGTTGTAGGGAAGAACATCTTCAATATGATAAATGAAAAGCTTAGTCGAAGAAAAATACCATGGTCGAATTGTTTGGCTCTGGGTTGTGATAACGCCAATTTTATTGCTGGACACAAAAAGAGAGCATTTACAGATGTTAAAAAAGTAACCCATATTTTAGCAGACTGTACATTGCATTTAGTCAATATTGGAGCTAAAAAAGCAGCACCTGTCGTTGATCACTTACTGGTGGATATACATTAAAATTATAACTAAGAGTGAAAAAAGACAATCAAATATTATGTGAATACAGAATATGTTTGACATTTCTCAGAAAAAAAATGCTGGAAAATGTTTGCTTTAATTTGAATTTTCAGTATAGATATGAAGATGTGGTATGAGTGCCAATGCGACAACTCTCCATCCGAATCACAATGTATTACAATATTAAAAATTAATATAGGTAAATAAAAAATGGCCTTTAACATGGAACCTTTGTTCACACCGAACAGCAAGCCATACAGGACTTCAAAATAATTAGTGATACATAATTCAAACAGGAAAACCAACTGTTTGATCTATGTAAAAAAACGAAAAACAGCTATATCCACGCACACAAAAACCAACCACTGTACTTACCGACAGGTGCATGAAAATTGATTTTTATTTTTTGTTATTAAGAAGATTGCAAATTGTTTGATAATTAGTAAAACCGGGAGTAAATAAGTTTGGAATATTGAAATCTTTGTTGGCTGTACCGAAAGGCGGACATAATTTGCAAATTCGCCATTGTAACTAGGGTAAACAAAGGCAATTTTGATAAACTATACTAAGTATTGCATTTCGAGGGTTTGTAAGAGTGACAATAGACACCAAAAGAGACTCGCAGAGAAGGATGTGTATTTTATTCCGTTCCCAAAACCATTACGGAATAGATTGAAGAGTGAAAGATGGATACGAGATTGCGGACGACACGACTTGAGCGTGGAAAAAGTGACAAAATATAGCTACATATGTTCGCTTCACTTTGAAATGGAAAGTATACTTACAACCGAAATTTCCCGGATTGTTACGGATTACCATATCATGAGTTTGACCTGTAAATACTTAGCCCAACCGGCAAATACATGTTGCCCAAAAAGTAATTAAAGTATTCACAACAATAGGTACGTGAGTACTGTTACTGTGATGCAAAAAAAAAATCCTGACAAAATGAAATTGAGCACCCGATACGACTCAGGTTTTCCTATTCAATAGATGTTAGGTTATGTGGGGTTATGCTGTTCAGCCGATAACATAGTATACTATGTTACTATATAGTATCGGGTTATACTGTTGAATAGAATTACTTAAGAGGAACTATAAGGTCTTTTCGAGCATGCGCAATTCCGTTTAGCTAAGCACGCTGCATTCAGCATCACTGTTTTTGGCGGCCATTTGTAGATTAAGAAAAAAGATAAAAAGTAAGTGCCCATATTTATAAAAACACCTTTTTATCTGTAGGATAGTCTAAATATTTATGATATGTTGAAAGGCTGTTATATTTTTTTTCTTTGACGCCTTACATCGACGCTGGGAACAGTATATCTAACGTTAATATATATGTTCCTGATCGACGGACAGCGTTATAGCAAAAATAGAAAATATCCTTCCAACAAGACGTTACAAGGTGTCTAGTCCATATAATTATGACGTCTTGAAAGGCTATTATAATTTGTTTCTTTGACGCCTTACGTCGAAGTAATGCGTCAAAGAAAAAAAATATATAAAGACGTCATAATTATTTGAACTACAAGGTATCCAGCTAATCATGCCGTCTGCTGCGTGTATTTTTTTATTTTGCCTTTGTTTTTTTATCCCACATTGACAAGGAAGGCGTCAAAGCAAACAATTGCAATATTAGCCTTCCTTGACTAATTTGTAAGGGTGATTGCCACAGGCACTTGTTTCTATCCATCAGTGTCCATGGAAATAGTCCAAATCGGTGGCGGATCCAGAAATTTTCATAAATGGGGGCTCACTGGCTGCCTAAGAGTAGGCTGGTTGCTTCACGCTTCAGTGAATCCGTAAGCAACAATAAGAAAAATCTGAAATGGGGTCCCTTCCCCCCCCCCCCCCCAATGTCTTTGAGATTATTAAAGATAATCTATAATTCCGGGAATGACATAGCTGCAGAACTGTACATGTAGGTTCTAGTGTTATTATTTGACTATTTGCGGACTATACACTTTATCGCTATTAACCTTATCGGCCGGCTGACCGGGCCGCTTGAACTTTTGACGCATACAACAATCATTTTTCCATTGTGGCGTCAGATATTTTGTTTTATGACGTAAAAATTTTACGGGAACCTGTGTGATATCCAGTAATGGCGGACAATTAGCGATAAGGTGTAATAGAGACCATGGTTTGCAAATAGTAAAAAAATAATAGATGGGCCTAAGAGGGGGGTCTGACCTTTACAAGGACTCTGGTATCGGGATTTGGGAATTCTTTTTATTTGATTTCTTTTAATTCAAAGACATTTTCAAAATATTGCATCTATAATTCTAAAATGATGAGGTCCAATTTGTCAGCCGTCATCACGTAAAAACGATGAATCAAAGAATTTAACTTTATATATAACTAATATAGTACAAAGGTGTAGATTAGAAATTACACCACTCCAGGCTCTTTTGTTTTCCACGTAATTAAAATTGCCAATAATTAAGAAGTTCCGGATCGAGTCCAATACCTATACCAATAGTAATATATTCACATGTTACCGGTTACCTTATTTGTACGTTCCGCATCTGACAGGCGCACCACAAAACGGTGTATTCAGTATTAATATGCTGTATTTATACACGGGTCATAATCGCAGGGTTGACACTAGGCCACATTTTAAAGAATGTCTATTTCCCCTCCCCGGGTCTACCCTTTGTAAACAGACCAGGAAGGCAGTTTTTTTTTTACTGGACGTGCTTGTCATTGCATGGTCACATGAATGGTTTGATTTGTCCAGTCCAGGCCACTTATCAGTTGTTTGTGCTCAATTTGAGTGTATTTATTTAGATTATCAATCCTTCTGCTTTCAAGCACTTTCCAAAAATGGAAACAAATTATTTTCAGGAAAAAAATAATTTTGATTTTTTTGTGGAAAATAATATTTTGACCCGGGTGGGGGGAGGGGAAACAAACATATTTTTAATTTTGGCCCTACTAAATTGTCAAATTGTTACCTATTATAGTATTTTAATCAGTAAGACTTTTTAAGATAACAATAGGAATACTTAAAAATAAAGCGTATAGGTACAGTTTTCAATTTGTTAGCGGGCATGATGCAAAACAGCGAATCAAAGAATTCAACTTTATTTATAACTAATAAAGGACTATGCTGTTGATTAAAACATACTCCATTCCATATTTGTTCCAGGACCTTTTGTTTTCCAAGTAATTAATATTACCAATGATTGATAAGTTCCAGTTCTACGGGTTCAAACAGAAAGATTTAGATTTGAAAGCAGAGAAAACTGTGCATCTTATAATCATCATGACTTTAGCAGATGACAATACTAATACTTAAATAAGGCTTGCGCATAGTTATATACTTTAATTCAGTCACGGACCCGCGATATCATTGGTGTGTTCTAGTAACTATTAAAAATACACAGGAAAATACACTTAATAGTTTTATGAACATTTCATTAAAGACTACTTACATAATATTTATTTAAAATTAACCAATGGCTCTGTAATAACACTGCACAATTAAAATAGCCCATGATCATGATGATTGTCACAATTGTAACATTTGAACATCATGAACTGAATGATATTTTAAGATTGCAGTGCAAACCATGAATTATTTTAAAAAACACAACTTTTAACAAAGAGTTATCAATTACTTGTTTTACTTCACATTTATTACTTTTTCAGATGAAAAGGATTCATTTAACAACAAAACCACCCAAAATAAAGAGGACTGTTTTTGATGGGGCATCTTCCAAATTCCAAACAAAACATGTCAGGATGACATATAATGGTTCTGATGTTAGTAATAGCAACAATACCAACCAAGAAGTGACTAACCAACTTGCCCAAATAGACTATCCAGCTGACCAATTCGATTTTCAATGTGAAGGTATTTTTGTATTTTATATAATTGTCTGACATTTAGAATTTGTATTCTTGAAGAAATATTCAAATAAATGTTCTATTTACATAAGATATTTAAGGTAATACAGTTATACTTATGGATTTTTACCGGATTTTCTACTACAATGTAAAAATTTATTGTACTATACACCATTTTCACTATATTTTTTATTATTGCATCTGTGGACAATATCTTCTAAAGATTGCTAGAAATTAGTCACAAAACGCAATACACTCTGACTCAAGAAAGATGGCTACTGTTTAAAGTAATTAAAAGTGTTGAATAACAACAACGGTAAAATTGTCTGATTACACATTTTGTATTTTACTTTTATACACCAGTTTACAGGACGTATTATGATATTCTGTGCCTGGTGTGTCTACTCGATCATGTTAAACCAACAAATTGAAAACCACAAATTAAAAACCTGCGGCTGTACGAGTGTTTATTTGTCTTGTTAATTTGCCTGCTTTGTGAACTGATCGAATTACAATGATTATGATAAATTGACTGTTTTTGCAGATAATGTGAACAGTAATCCTGGAAGAATCAATCTTACGTATGCAGAAAAAAGGAAAAGGGTAATGGGAGCATGGGACTTGCTGAGAGACAAGCTCATTGAAACCAGGTTGGAGGAACAGTCCCCAGCAACTCATTGTTGTTGCTTTTGTGAATCATCTGTTGATGATGTTATTTTTTGTCAGGATTGTGGTCCCTCTGCATATTACTGTGATACTTGCTGTAAGAGGATTCACCAGAACATTTTGTTCCATAAACCACACCAGTGGAAGGTAAAATATGGCCACAATATATAAATAAAAAAAGATGTGGTATAATTGTTAATGAAACAACTCTCCACAAGCATACAAGAGACCAAATGACAAAGAAATTATTTACTATAGGTTGCTGTACAGCCTTCAACAATAAACAAAGCCCTGAAATGACAATGTAAAACAATTTAAATGAGAAAACTAACAGCCTAATTTTTGTTAAGAAAATGAACGAAAAACATATGTAACACATAAGCAAACGACAACCATGGAATTACAGGCTCATGACTTGGGTCAGGCACATACATACAGAATGTGGTGGGGTTAAAATGTTAGCAATATTATCCCAACCCTCCCCTAACCTGGGACATGTTGTTATAGTTTAACATATGAACGAACTATAAAAATCAGTTGAAAAAGGCTTAACTCATCAGATGGATAAAAATACAAATGTTACTAGTACAAGTGGACGTGGCCAGGTACTTGTACATCCCGCTACTCGCTACATTTAAGACCTGTCGGTGACCTTCTGCTGTTGTTTTTTCTATGGTTGGGTTGTAATAATATCTTTGACACATTTCCCATTTCCATTCTCAATTTTATTAATTTTAGTTAGTACAGATTTGAGAGTACTCAGCGTCGCAGTTACTGACAGCTAGTTCAAATCCACTTACAACCATTAAAAGAATCATGCATCTAAGACTAATGTCAGTTTTTCATGTGTTTAAATGTAGTTTAAAAACTTAACCATGTTACCTGAAAACTAGGATAGAAAAGCAATATTGCAGCTTTTAGAAATGTTTAAAAATTGATATACTTTGCAATGCTTTTTGAGGTTATCTAATGAATATCATAAAACCGTTAATAAGTTTTAAAAATTGAGAAGTTATTACTCACTATTTTCAATAAGAATGTTCAAATGCTTAAAATGTACACACAAAAAAAACACCATGAAATTCATTGAAAAATTGTTAAGACGAGATTGATCTAATCGCCTTCAAGATGCAATGTATATTGATCCAAAGATTTTTTATTCCATAAAAAAGAATAGGTTTGTTTGTCCAAACGCTACCTACCCAGAAAAAAGCTAATAAACACCAGATACTTCAATTTCTTTTTTTGAAAAAAAAAAAAAGGAAACGCCTACCTACCTACTCACCGTCTCAACCTTTGGGTAGGGTTTGGGCAAACCAAAAAAAATTTAATTGTGACTTTGCCCTGTACTAATATATCTTTTTCAGGTTTATAACCTCATACAATAATACTATAATTTATATACATACTTAACCTCTATTACAGCAAACCATGTATGTACCTATTCAAATGACTAATGAACTTGCCAGGAAAGACCACATTTGTGAATCATCATACTCTACTTCCATATATGCTGTTGATGTAAAGGGTAAATATTTTTTTATGCTGCCCCAAAATAAATGTTCCAAATAATGGGTTCTGTATGGTTACTTTAGTATCCTCTTTTTCTTAATTGAAATTAACTTTATACACTGTCAGATGAAATAATAATTTTAAAGGGAAAGAAACTAAATTTATTACTCTTTAGAGCCTCTAGTTCTTCTTTATTTAATATTTTTTTCTCATTTTGCAGGTTTACAACATACATGTAAAATCCAGCTATGCAGATGTGAAGATCCTGCTGTCACTTTTTTGCGTTACAGCTTATGGCCAGCTACACCTACAAGCCCTAAAATTGGCTTTGATCTCAGATTTATGGAGCTATTGTCTGTTTTGCAACTTGAGTGCTGTTTACCTGCAAAATCTTTTTGTGATGCTTTAGATACTATGCACTCTAACTACATCAAATTAATCTCCAACGTTGTAAGTTAATTTTAACAGTTTTCTGATGTTGGAAAGTGTTTTGTCTCTGACATTACTCATTTGTTAGAAATGCATCAATATAGACAATAAAAATGTTGATATATTTTAAAACTATTTATTGTCACAATGTGCTGTCTAGATGTAGAAAAAATAAGAAAAAAGATGGGAATTGTGGACTAGAATGTAAAGATATTTGGTTCACATCTTGCAAATTAAGTTTGTAAAAAAATGCTGGTATACCCTGTATATTGTGGGTACATTAAGATTTGTTTTCAACCTCATCAATGTATATTGTAAATACTTGGTATAAAACATAAGAATAACATCTTTCAAACATAACACCTAAATTATTATATCAATATAGCTCCTTGCTATCATTGGTTTAGTTTTACTCACTGGTTTACGCTACCGCCACTTCCCTTTGCTCAACCCTCAAAGCGAAAACAAGTCACCCTGTTGTTTACAATACTCGCTTTCAGTAGCTTAGTTACACCATCAGACATTTGTAAAAACCTTAATTTTTTTATTGATAATAAAAGAAATTCAAACATAAACAATTCATTTTCTTAAGAAAAGAGGTTACAGCATTGACTCTACAGTGTGTAGCAGGTTACTTCATTTGAATCTGTTTTAATAAAATTCTCTTCTCTTTCTTTTTTCAGGAAAAAAACATATATAGAGCTGTGGTTGGTGATTGCCTCACTGAGTACAATTACCATAGGTATTCACTGAATACCCGAGCAAACATAACAGAATCTTCTTTTGCCACTGAATGTCCAATATGTGTTAAGGTAAGTTTCTAATATAAATTTATATTATTTCTTTTTGAGTTGATTTGTTCCAACAAACTTTAACTTATCATATCATTTTGGAAAACATATTAGCGATTTCATGTGTCATGATAAATTTTACAAATACAATTTTGTAATTGGTCTGTCTCGTTTTTCAAATCTGAAAATAATAATTGTTTTAATGATTTAATTTTGAGTTCTATATGACTTTATAATCTTTTCACAGACACCATCAATAGTTTCCATGGATGCCAACTTTGGTCTTGTTCATAAACAATCGTCAGGATCTGGTCAAGACAGACAATCAGCTAGACATAAAAACCTATATTTTCTTGATCATGGGGATCTCAGAAGATTTATTGATGATTACGCTCTTGACAGTAAAGCACCAAATAGTGTAAGTTATTTTAATTTCTAGCGACAGTGTATGGTAGTCATTATCCATCAGTGGAATGATACATTTTTTATTAACTAGACTTGGGTAAAAGGTATTCAGAAAATAAGAACCAAATTCACATTTAATGTGTAACCATGAAAACAAAATATGACGAAAGTTCTATAGTTGTTTTTTTTAACTAATTTAAGTGTATTTTAGATTGTCAAATTATGTGCACACCCAAGAATTATACAATAACTAATCAGAGAACTTTAATAGATATAAATATTAATTAAGTGGCTGAACAACACATTAATTCACATTTGCGGATATTAATTTTTATCATGTTCATTGTTTAAATGAAAACTTTGCATTTAATGCATTATTGAGACGACATCATGTTTCTCCATATTTTTGTTCTCTGTGCATTTCCGTACATTATGTGCAAATTTAAAATAGTTGTCCAATGTTTTATTTCTTGGGCCAAAACTTACCCTTAAATACCCCTACTCCTTAAATTGTTTATGGTTCCACCATGATAATTAAATTTAAAATGTCCTTTTTCTCAGATTTCTCTTTTTTACTTTCATATTAATATAGGATTTTGAAATGACAATACATGTACAGTATACAATTATTTTTAAGTTTATTTGTACATTAACTAAAGAATATACTCCAATTTTAATCACATCACATGTGTATAAACCATAGATATAGATGAATTATAAAGTTATATATACATTTTAGGAATGTTCAAACTTCCAGGCTGGTAATGCCATTCGCTCTAAAGTGAAAAATGGAAAACTTGATGTTACAGGAATATTTGGCAGTGTATGCAAGCATGACATTCCAATATATTTTGCAGATTTGGTTCATGGAGAAAGGTATATGTACAAATGTATATTCTGGTACAACTGTTTTCCTATTAAAATCCTATTAAAAAAAGGCTGTTTTGTTTGGTTATTTCTCAGTTTCTTTATTTATTCTATGGACAAAGTTAAGAAAAAAAGGAGTATTTATTACCATGCAAAATTACCAATTAATAAACTTAATAAACAATTAAAAAAATCTGCTTTAGTTAGATTAAGTTGTAAGAAAAATGTCACTCTTCAGGGGCGGATGCAGGAATTTTCGAAAGGGGGGGGGGCTAACCCAGGGCACCCAGGGCAAAGGGGGGGTGCAAAACATATGTCCCGATACAAATGCATTGATCGGCAAAAATAAAGGGGGGTGCGCACCCCCGGAACCCCCCCCCCCCCCCCTGGATCCGCCACTGCTCTTGGGAACCCTTGTAATTTTAATCATCAACTGTCATCTTATGACATGTTATTTACCCTTGAATTAAGAAATAATTTGTCAAACTATTTTATTTTAGATTTACAGTAGCAAAGTTTTCATTTTTTATTAGTATCTAATGCTTCTGCAAGTTGATTCATATACTTTTTTTGTCTTCAAGTCTTTCCTTGGGCAAGTAAGAGTAAGTATGATTGTTTACTGTAAAAATATGATTTTCAAACAATTAACCTTAAAGGTGTTAATAAATATTTCCATAAATATTGTGAAATTTTACATCTTTGTGTATGTTTATATGTAGAACTTCTTTAAATTCTTTCTCTTTTCAGATTGAGTTATCCAGTCTATATGTTAAAGTGTATATTGGAAAATAGGTCATCAGATAATTTGGTTGTCATGTATGACATTGCCTGTATGTTGCATAAACATTTGAAGGTAATCTTTAAAAATTTGTTTAATGGATGTTTGAAAAAAATATACTGTTTAAAGTTTTTTTCCTATTTACTATTATTCATGGGATTAGTAAGTGATTTATTTCTTTTGAAAACAACACCAGTTACATGTATTCTGGATTCTAAAATAAAATATACTCAAAAGATTCTGATTGATTAACTGTATATACTCCCTATATATCAGCCCAACAATGTACATTTGTGAAAGCAAACATTTTGTTCTTTTAAGGATGTCTGACATTGTTGGGCTGATTTTAAACGAATTATCTATACAGAATGTATTGTCAGCCTTGTATCACCATCCCTGCTGGTGACCTGATGGATAAAATCTGCTATAAAGTTTGTCATTGGTTTAGACGTACTTGTATATATATATATATGTTTTTATACAACGTAATTGTAGGTTTGAATGTTTTCAATTTAGACTAGTGTCTATATATATATATATATATTGTTCCTTCTTATGCTGTTTGTATACATAAATTGCATAATTTACTCTCTTTTCATTTCAGAAAACTAATAACATTGATGTTTTAGAGAGATGTTCCTTTGCTGTCCCTGTTTTTCACAGTTTTGCACACAATACAGAATGTCAGGTAAACTTATCAATTTTATGAATTATGTCCTAGTCATATGATGATGGTAGCAAATTTTTTTATCTGTATGAAAATGGGGAATGTGCCAAAGAGACAACAACCCGACCATAGAGCAGACATGTTAGGTGTCCCAAATTTCATTCCCAAATTTTTGTGTTCTAAGATAACAAAACAATTGTTTGGACATTTCTTTAGTGCTAGTTTTAATTTTAAAGGCTGTTCAAAAGATAAAATTGTTCCCCTAACTGCAATTGAATAGAAAATTTTGAAATTTCGTTGATTTTACTTTTAATGTTCCGGTACAACTTGATTGAAATAAAATGGGACAATTACATTTTTAGCTTTTGATTCCAACCTTATTCAATTGAGTTACTTTTTGAGTGTTATATTTTTTAATGTATTTTAGTCTTTCTTGTATGCTGTTGTTGTTCTAAGGTTAATTTTAGGAACTTTTGGAATGTTTTTTTTAGTTGATGTATGGTCAGAGATTTGCAGACGGAACAGGTTTGACAGACGGAGAGGGAATTGAAAGGCTGTGGTCCTATCTGAGGGGTTTTAGAAAAATAACCAAAGAAATGACGATCAATAACAGGCAAGATCTACTAACGGAAGCTATGTTGCACCACACAGAAAAACAAATATGGAATCTAGGTATGTAGCTAATATTAGATTTTCATTTAATTCATATATATGAAAATCATCTTTATGCTAGCCAAAAATATACCCATGCCTGTCTGTAAGCATGTCCCAAAATTTATTTCCATTCTTCACCTTTACCTTGACTCAATATTATAATTCAAAATAGGGTTCTTAACATAGATATACTTTCTTTTTTTTTCAGGAAAAAAAATGTTAGAGAAGAAGAAACGATGTGTGCAGATATTGAAAGAAAATGAGGCCATTATATCTGGAATTCTTGTTGATATGAAAGGTAGGATGACCTTTAAACTATTAATTGAAATTTGTATTATTTTGAAATATAAAATGGGTATCCATAAATGCATGCTCAGCTGGTTCATATCAGTTCAAATTAAAAAAAAAATAGCCTACCCCTTTATCATGCTGGCCTGAATTATGTTGCCTTTTATAGGCAATGTTTAGTTTTAATGTAAGTTAACCCATTTTATTTTATTAATATCAAGTAATTTGATACCCTGTTTCAATACTTTTTGATGAAATTATGCAAGATATAGTTCTCAAGAAGTACATACATAGGTCTTTTTCTCACTGGCACTCAAACAATATATTTATATTGATAATATACAATTATTGACTTTTGATGACGGTGATCTCGGAGATTGTTGGATGATTTTAAGGGTCATAAATTTTTTAGCTAACTTGATGAATCAAAATATGCTAACAGATCAATGTAAGAATCAATATTTATTAACCCGAGATATGATATTCAACTAAAATCAAAAGTTAACTATTGTTTTATAGTCATATAATAACATGCTTTTTTTGTTATTTTATTGAGTAATATTTATTGACAGAATCTTTACCAATTTTAAAAATGCAGTATAAAAGTCAAATTAATTTGTAAAAGAAGTATTCATAAAAAAGCTGATTGATAATATATGAGCTTCGTCAGATAGAAATAGACCTTATGCAAGTGCACATTTACATGTATATAACTTTGCTTAGTTTAAGGAAAATTTATCATGTTCAAGTACAAAGTAAGATGAATTTTGTTCTTTGTTATAGGGTTCTTATAACAACCCGATTTTTAAACAGTTCCAGACTTTTGACTGAGATTTAATTTCAAGTCGTCATGGCCAATATATTTATTCAAGAGTAGACAGAACTTTAAACTTATTTCTTTATTACAGAATCTAAAGATGTGATTCAAACCTGGAAGGAAGAATGGAAAACACAATCCAACAGAAAAGAAAGGAAAGGTGAGGAATAATATGAATGCTTTTTGTGGTACGTCTGGTATAATGCATAGTCCTCTGCATAAATATTTGACTAAGCGTGATTCAATATGCATTTTACAGGAAAGACCTTGGGAAGTAAACTTATATTGCAACAGCAATAATGACCTCGCCTTTGGCTCAGTCATTATCACTTTCTTAGTCAATACCACTGTCCTGTGGGAAGTCCATATATCATGATAATGACCAGTTTTTCAAGAACTATCATGGTTATTTCATTGAGAAACCATGTTTTAGGAAATTCTCATAAATTCAAAACGCCTAAAGCGAACTCGAGTAGTTGTACGATTTCTATAGCAAAGAGTGAAGACCAGTCGTAGTAATACTGCCATTCATTTTAGTGCAACTTTTCAGTATATAAATTCTTAATTAAGTTCTCTTTAATTTTACTATTAACGAAAACATATAATAAACAATTCAACAACTTAAATTCAATATTAAAATCAGGAACATGCTTTATAAAAAGTACATCTTTCTAAACAGAGAAACCACACCCCAACAGTCATTATCAAAGGGAAACCACGCCCCAACGGTCATTATCAGACCTAAACCACGCCCCACCGGTCCATATCATGTAAAAGTTCATTAACAACCGGTTTTCTGGTCCATATTTTTCTGTTAATGACCAATGGAATTTATTACTGAAGATTAATGAATGTCATGACCCCTTTTTATCCAATAAGAGAATCTTATTCCCAACCGATACGAAATAATTTATAATAGTTTTCATTGGTAGCCTTCCATAAGAAATATTTTATAATTTTGAGTTGTAACGTGTAATTAATGTTTAGATTTGTTGTGCAGCAACATCCTGCACATACTACACATTTGCCACTTATTCAAAGTAAAAGCCTTGACAGGTTAATTTACTTTCTATGAAGAATGATCTAAGATATTGGTTGAAAATTAGTACAGTAACACAAGTCCAGAATCTCAAAATACACTTAATACTATTACCTCACAATCTTTTCTATTTTTGGAAAAATGCAGGCAACTTTATATTATTTATTTTTAAATATATTATACTAGTTCTTTAAATTTATTCATTTAGCTCTGCCTTTGACTACAGATGAGCAGTATGCTGAACTCCTGCATCAGATTGAATCCAAAAAGTGAGTTTCAAGCAGTTCAATTGAGAACTTGAATGAAAAACAAATCATGTGGCTCATCCTTGTAAAACATTTAGAACCCATTGTGAAATAAAAAAAAAAGGTGGATTGAGGGTTTATGTTCTTAAAAGCTAGTTTTGAAAACTAACATGATCTTAAGACAGAATATAATGTTATCTACAACTTTTTCCTGAAGGCCAAAACAAAATTAGAACTTTGATGGCTGAGTGATTTAAGTTATTACTATAATCACTAGTGAGTCAACATGAGGTCAGGAGTTTAAACCCATTCTTGCTGCTCTTATCTTAAATGACTGGCTGCCTTAAAATGCCCCAAATCAGTGTTAGAATAAGTCTTAAATCAAATCCAAAACAGAATATATGTATGTCACAGTAAGCCAACCAACTCTTATTGTAGAACCAGCTGACTACATCATTTAATTTCTGTTATTTAGGAAGTAACTAATTGAAATTGTTGGACATAAGGGGTATATCTGGGTATTTTGCGAAAAAGGACCATGGCCAGTTATTGGAATTTTAACACGGTTATCAATGAAATTGGGAAATACAACCAATATTCCAGGTGGTAGTTAAATTGCAACTAGATTCTTTTTTTTGGGGGGGGGGATTAAATAAGAAACTACATAAATGCTTTTGATAATTCTATTTTCTGTTCCTTTTAGTTTTTAGATTTAACAACAAGACACTCGAGTTTATTTTAGTATCAAATAAAAAAAAAACATTCAAAATCTACTCATTAAATACACAGGTCAATTTGGCCTATAGACAACTCAGACCATGGAAATATGAATCACTTCATCCAAAATCATAGTGCCAAAATAAGATATAAAAAAAATGAAAATACTGACTTACCTTTCCTTTTTTTTTATGATTTAATTTAGTCTGCTGTGGTAGTTCCTGCTACAACTGCTACAATGCTTGTGCATTGTTGTTACACTATTGTGTTTTTTTTACAGGCAACTATTAGATATAAATGAAGCAGATGATGAAAAGGTGGAAATGGAAAGACGCATTGAAAGGTGAATTTGACACATATATATGTAACATTTTTAATATATTATTGTTATATTCCTTATTATTTTGTAAGCACTAGCACTTTAACCTTTTCTGCAATCATACAGAGACATTACAAAGTTTTCTGGCATTTGTTGATGATTGTTTGTCATAGATGAAACATGCTTTGGGAAAAAAATGTGTACATGCATTAATTTGAATATGGATATTATTACAGTCATTAAGGGATAACATCAAAGATCAATGTAAGATAAAAAAAAAAAAAAATTAATTCAAAATAGTTTGGGGGTGGGGTTGAACTGCTGCAAGATATCCATATGGGTCAATCATTTTTTTCCAAATTAAGTTTAGAGGGAGGGGGGGTCAGTGAAAAAACTATACGAATTAAGTTTTTTTTATCCTTCATTGAACTTTTGATGTCGTCCTTAAATATGTGAACTTTTCAAATATCAGCTCATGGACGTATAACCTATACAACTGAAGAAATGAATTTAACCTTCAAACTAAAAAAAAAACATAAAAAACTCAACTGCAAATGGATGAACACTTCAACTTTTAATTTCAACTTTTAAAAAAAATTTGGTTTATTTTTTTTTATTTGTAAGGGTTGCACTTAAAACATGTGATGATACTTTATCTGTTGATCACAGTATAGTTGTGCAATAATTAAAAATGTTATAAGTTTTCAATTTTACATTATGGAGTGAAATTTTAACCCCACTTAAAAACAAAATTCATTTGTTCTATTATAATGTCTTCTTTTCTAGGCTAATATCAGATTGTTCAAAGTTGAAGAAAAAAACAAATTTAACCCAGCTTCAGCTTACTTCAGATCAAGGACAACTGCTTTTAGAATCAGCTCAGACAAAGAGAAAAAGCGCATGTTTAGTGAAATTAAAGGAACTTGCAACTGACCGGCAATATTTGTCTAGCTTGATGAAGAAATATGCAGGTATGAAAATGTATAACTAGTATTATATTCATAAGAGCTGTTCTACATGTATTTAAACTTACATGGTACCATCGGTAGACAATTCAAAACTTAATTAATCACCCATAGAGTCAAATTTATAATTTCAATTCAATTTTCAATGAATTAACATTTTTTTTTCTATAATTATGTATGGCTTTCTAAGAAGTTGTGATTCAAGCTTTATACGTCAAGCTATACAATGTGTTAAATTTTAAGGTTTACCTCTCAGCAACTATTTGTAAATAGCCATATAGGAATTTTTTATTGCATTTTTCTCAAACTACAAATGAGTCCTTCAAAATACAAAATCAAGTGTCATATAACCTGCTTTTCATTGCGAACTGTTCACAAATGTTTTTCTGTACAACTCTCTATTTACCGTTTTACTTGACACGTTAATAACATGTTACCATTATTTTTATCAGTGTTATGTCCTTTTTTCTGAGAGCCAATAAATAATTTGTTATATCAATTTTTCAGAGGGTCAAGCCATTGGAATCCGTATAAGCAAACAGTTCTCAAGCAACTTTCTAAAGATAAAAAAAGAAGTGGACAAACTGAATGCTATTAACAACACAAATTTGGATTCTAAACAATTTTTGTCACTTGAATCAGAAATATATGATCAGTTGGAATCGAGAAAGATATCTGAAAACCAACAAAAGGCTGTTCAGTCCAAATGTTTGATTGACCATGCAGAAGAAGAAAGTAATAATATTGACATTGAAATAAAAAAATATTTACTTTATTTAAGTAAACAGAGTAAGGAAATTATTGACACAATCAACAATCTTTTACCTTTAGAAGGAAACCGGTTCCATTTAGGCAAAATTAATTACCTGTTTGTGAAACATTTTAATATTGAAACACTTTTTCATTCATGTTTCACATTATTTGAACACACTGTTACAGATGTTTCTATTGTACCAAGAATAGTTCATGATAAATTGAATACTGAATTGTCAAGATCCTTAAATTTACCAACCGAAGAAGAAATGACAACAATATTTCAGGAAATTGAGCAGTTTGAAACTAATGATTTGAACAGTATTTATATAGAAAAGGACAGTGACGAGGAATTAGATGAAGATGATATTTAAATTGATAACAGTGCTTTTTTTGTGTTGACGACACAATTATTAGATCGATAAATAAAGGAAAAGCTTAAACCATGTCAGTAAATAGCACTTGGTTTTAAAACTCAATTTTTCAGAGGGTCAAGCCATTGGAATCCGTATAAGCAAACAGTTCTCAAGCAACTTTCTAAAGATATAAAAAGAAGTAGACAAACTGAATGCTATTAACAACACAAATTTGGATTCTAAACAATTTCTGGTTTCAGAGGGTCAAGCCATTGGAATCCGTATAAGCAAACAGTTCTCGAGCAACTTTCTAAAGATAAAAAAAGAAGTAGACAAACTGAATGCTATTAACAACACAAATTTGGATTCTAAACAATTTCTGGTTTCAGAGGGTCAAGCCATTGGAATCCGTATAAGCAAACAGTTCTCAAGCAACTTTCTAAAGATATAAAAAGAAGTAGACAAACTGAATGCTATTAACAACACAAATTTGGATTCTAAACAATTTCTGGTTTCAGAGGGTCAAGCCATTGGAATCCGTATAAGCAAACAGTTCTCGAGCAACTTTCTAAAGATAAAAAAAGGAGTGGACAAACTGAATGCTATTAACAACACAAATTTGGATTCTAAACAATTTCTGGTTTCAGAGGGTCAAGCCATTGGAATCCGTATAAGCAAACAGTTCTCGAGCAACTTTCTAAAGATAAAAAAAGAAGTAGACAAACTGAATGCTATTAACAACACAAATTTGGATTCTAAACAATTTCTGGTTTCAGAGGGTCAAGCCATTGGAATCCGTATAAGCAAACAGTTCTCAAGCAACTTTCTAAAGATATAAAAAGAAGTAGACAAACTGAATGCTATTAACAACACAAATTTGGATTCTAAACAATTTCTGGTTTCAGAGGGTCAAGCCATTGGAATCCGTATAAGCAAACAGTTCTCGAGCAACTTTCTAAAGATAAAAAAAGGAGTGGACAAACTGAATGCTATTAACAACACAAATTTGGATTCTAAACAATTTCTGGTTTCAGAGGGTCAAGCCATTGGAATCCGTATAAGCAAACAGTTCTCAAGCAACTTTCTAAAGATAAAAAAAGGAGTGGACTAACTGAATGCTATTAACAACACAAATTTGGATTCTAAACAATTTTTGTCACTTGAATCAGAAATATATGATCAGTTGGAATCGAGAAAGATATCTGAGAACCAACAAAAGGCTGTTCAGTCCAAATGTTTGATTGACCATGCAGAAGAAGAAAGTAATAATATTGACATTAAAATAAATAAATATTTACTTTATTTAAGTAAACAGAGTAAGGAAATTTTTGACACAATCAACAATCTTTTACCTTTAAAAGGAAACCGGTTCCATTTAGGCAAAATTAATTACCTGCTTGTGAAACATTTTTAGATTGAAACTCTTTTTCATTCATGTTTCACATTATTTGAACACACTGTTACAGATGTTTCTATTGTACCAAGAATAGTTCATGATAAATTGAATACTGAATTGTCCAGATCCTTAAATTTACCAACCAAAGAAGAAATGACAACAATATTTTTTTAGGAAATTGAGAACAATGATTTTTTAGTGTTAGATTAGATCAATTTCAACAGGAGAAGCTTTTAAAAAAAATCATGTCAGAAAATGTACCTGGTTAAAAAAAAGGTGATTTTTTTTTTAAAGTTTATTAATATTCTTTAATTTTCATGCCTTTTGTTCTTATTGGTGGGCCGTCTAAAGTTAAAATTATTGCATTTTTAATTCATAAATTTTGCAATATAGAAAGGTTATTAAAACAAATGAGTTGTTAATTTTACTATTTAGAGGAACTTGCTGTTGAGATTAATCAGGTTGAAATTTTAGGAGTGGGTGCATAAAATGATTTGCAGAACAGGATATAACCCCCTGGCGCACTGTGAAAGGTCGTAAGGTTATAAGTCCCTGGCATGGATGGAACAAGCCTGTAAACTTGGCCTGCTGCAAATCAAACTATGCTTTTTAAAACTTTTATTTATAATTGATTGTTTTGGAATTAATACAATCTGGACAAGGTTATATGCAGTTTATATATGTCTGAATAGATCATGTGAATTGGTTGTAATCACAAAATTCTTGGTGTTGCTTGATGATGATAAATTAAAAGTAACCCTAAACATTATTGTTTTAATTTTTTAATATAGAACTAATAACATTCTTGACTATAGAGATGTTTGTTTTGGTAAAAAAACTCCTGTTAATATATTTCAGGTAGGAATTTAACGAAAGTTGGGAGGGGGATTGCATGTTATGATTTGCAGAACAGGATATAACCCGCTGGCGCACTGTGAAAGGTCGTAAGGTTATAAGTCCCTGGCATGGATGGAATAAGCCTGTAAACTTGGCCTGCTGCAAATCAAACTATGCTTTTTAAAACTTTTATTGCTTGATTGTTTTTGATTTAATGATATTGTACAGATGTTTAACAACTTTAAGGAACCTAAATATCTTTATAAATAAATTTATGTAACCTATACCCAATGTTGTTCTTTACATTGAATAGTAATTATGCAGACTTGAGAAAGGATGGTACATTTTTTTTTGCCCCTCTTTTAGTATATATCAAAGAAAATTATTCCAGTGACTAATGTAACTTGAACCTTGAGTCAAGGTCTAATTCCGACAGCTGACACCATACAATTATTTCTTACATATAATATGTCAACAATTGCTTATGGTATCTTGGAAGAGAAAAATATGGAACCACAATAAATGACTATAAAATTAATATGAAGTGTGTGTGATATTGAGGCAACTCTTCGTCAAAGACATAATGTACTTATCTTCTAATTCATGAACTGAAACCAGCATGAAATAACATGCTTAACTCTCACATGACTCCACTTGCAGAGACGAGCATAGTTTATCATTCATATACTAGTATGTGTAATAAATTGGAATATTGAATATTGGTGTAAATACAAGGAAAAGGAAACCCAAAGTTAAAATACCATAATTATCACTCAAGAAACCAGTCTTAAGATCTCATTTCCATAATCGATGACTTGGACCTACACCTTACAATATGTGTATATCTATATCAATATGATGTAACCACATTACTGTAATAAAACCTGAAAAATCACTTCATTTCTTGCACACCATCTAAACAGTACCTCATGTTACTAGGGAGACAATTCTTTTACAAGTAATTGTCCAATTATTGTAGAATAAAGTTTGTGTAGGACAGCAAAATTTAGTTGTCGTCTTCTTAAACTCACTCTTTCGATTATTAACAACAATCAAACAAACCTTACTATTAATAACTGGGACTTGTACATGAGAAGAACAGGGAAAGTAGAATTAAAAATTTAATTTATATAAGTAACCAGAGATATGAACTATATCTGTAAACATCAGCAGTTGGCTTCACCTATCCAGCACACTAGAAAGAAGTCGTTTCCCATTCTGATTCAAATTCTAATCTTTTATAACTCGTCTTTGTGAGCATAGCATGATGATATTTAGATTGTACTTGTATATACAATATCCATAAAAACAAAGAACTAAAAAATACTGAACAGTCCGAGGAAAAATTGAAACGGTAAGTCCCTAATCAAAAGAATGGATAACAACTGTCACATTCCTGACTTGATACATGCATTTTTATGCAACTGCCAAAATTTTTTCGGACAATAACTTTATTTTAAGTGAATTGATCTTTGATTTTTTTAAGAAGGTTCAATCTGAGACTACTATAACACAATAAACACATATAGTCTTGTTCAATACAACAAAAGTTTGGATTGGGTCCTAACCTTTTAGGAATAAGTATTGTGACTGCTCTGAAATTTGACCACAAGTGGAAGGTTGGGATTTTTTGTGTGCTTATGGTGCCAAAAGATCAGAAATTAAGGACCAAAACAAGCATTTTTGTAGTTTCAGAAAAATAACTTGTGTGAATGGATCTCGCGGCTAACATCGTACAACAAGGTTCCTTATCACAAAGGGAAGAATGGGATTGAGTTTGAGGATTATTGGCCCAAACATGCCAGGATTTCGGTACAAGTCCGAAAACAAGCATTTCAAGTTTTCTATTTTCCAGACAATAACTTGTGTATGGCATGGGTCTCTCTAAAATTGTACAACAAGGTTCCATATTACAAAAGAAAGAGTGGGATAGAGTTTGAATTTGTCCCAACTGTTCAGCGAAATAAATTTATGTTGTGTAGAACTGTGAAAAAAAAATCTTTTAAAAGAAGGGACGTGGACAAAGTATAACACATAAGTAAAAATAAATCCGATGTGTTGACGGTTTCAATCGGTAAAAATCATTAAGGTCTACCAGAATGTAACTTACAATCTTCCAAGTGGTTCAATAAAAACAACGGACGCGGTGGCTCTGAAATAATTATGTATCCCATTGTTGTATGTCTCATTGGTCTGTTGGTGTATATATATAGCTTATACGAATCGAATAACTCTGTAGAAAAATGGAAATTCATTTGGCATTTCCATTGAAGTTGTCTTTTAGTGTGTCGTTTTACCAGATTTGCTACCGGTCTTGTAACCGCTAGATTTATTGCTTGATGTTTGCTGTACTTCCAGTGACAACTATTTCAATTATGTTCAGGAAGAGACCATATTAAAGATGAAAACAATAGTTCGGTCATGTAACCGCTAGACGCCTGTCCAGCAAACTATTTACGTCACTGAGTGGCAAATATTTCATTCATGTTCAGGAAGAGATCATATTAAAGATAAATAGAATAGTAAGGTCATATTAATGCTAGACTGATTGAATGGTGTTGGTTTTACGTCCAGTGACAACTATTTCATTAATGTTCAGGAAGAGACCATATCAAAGATGAAAACAAAAGTTAAGTCATGTAACCGCTAGACGTCAGTCCAGCAAACTATTTACGTCCCGAGTTCAAATATTTTATACATGGTCAGCGGAAAGATATCATATTACAGATAAATAAAATAGTTAGGTCATGAAACCACTGCTAGACGACTGTCCATCAAACTATTTACGTCAAGTAGCAAATATTTCATTCATGTTCAGGAAGAAATCATATTAAAGATAAATACAATAGTTAGACCATGTTACCGCTAGACTGATTATTTGAAGTTGGCTGTACGTCCAGTGACAAATATTTCATTCATGTTCAGGACGTCGGATATCATATTAATGATGAATACAATAATTCGGTCATGTAACCGCTAGACGTCAGTCCAGCAATCTATTCACGTCCCGAATTCAAATATTTTATTCATGGTCAGCGGAAAGATATCATATTACAGATAAATAAAATAGTTAGGTCATGAAACCACTGCTAGACGTCTGTCCATCAAACTATTTACGTCAAGTAGCAAATATTTCATTCATGTATCTAAGAACTATAGACAATACTTACAGACTATCTAAGAACTACAGACAATACTTACAGACCGTATCTAAGAACTACAGACAATACTTACAGACCGTATCTAAGAACTACAGACAATACTTACAGACTATCTAAGAACTACAGACAATACTTACAGACTGTATCTAAGAACTACAGACAATACTTACAGACTGTATCTAAGAACTATAGACAATACTTACAGACTATCTAAGAACTACAGACAATACTTACAGACCGTATCTAAGAACTACAGACAATACTTACAGACCGTATCTAAGAACTACAGACAATACTTACAGACTATCTAAGAACTACAGACAATACTTACAGACTGTATCTAAGAACTACAGACAATACTTACAGACTGTATCTAAGAACTATAGACAATACTTACAGACTATCTAAGAACTACAGACAATACTTACAGACCGTATCTAAGAACTACAGACAATACTTACAGACCGTATCTAAGAACTACAGACAATACTTACAGACTATCTAAGAACTATAGACAATACTTACAGACTATCTAAGAACTACAGACAATACTTACAGATTGTATCTAAGAACTACAGACAATACTTACAGACTGTATTTAAGAATTACAGACTAACTCTAAGAACTTTGGACAAAACTTACAATTGTATATAAGAACCTCAGACAATACTTACAAACTGTATCTAAGAATTACAGACAATACTTACAGACTATCTAAAAACCGCAGACTCATTATTTTTGTATACAGAAAGATCGGTTTTCCATTACTAGCTAGATATTTACTGTAGAATACTAAGTAATGTTTTCATAATTTAAATTTGACAGGTACAGAACGTGCATAAAGCCTTTGTCATCAATCATATTTCATCGAGACTGCAAACAATTTTTTAATTTTTTTTCTGACAATGTTAACATGCTCTATAAGTATTTTTGACGTATGTACATGTAATTAAAAGTTAGTGCAGTTCATCAAATTGAATAAAAATATTATTGTTACACTGGGGACTAATTGTCAGAATGCAAAGTTGGGTAAGGAACCGATTAATTACGAATGTAACAATAATTATTGAGGCTACGGTTACATAACGTTATTGTTACATGAAAAACAGCAATGTACGCTAGATTATTAAACTCAAATCTTCTATAATAGTTTTATTGCTTAATTCTTTCATATGTACTAAATAATACTTGTAAATTAAATAATGATAAATAATAAATATTATTATTCAACAAATGGTGTTTAATTATAGTTATACGTATTAATGGTTTTGATTTTCTTAACTTTAGATACTACTTCACATTAGTAATGTCAAAGGCGAAAAATATGGGTTAATGGTTTCACTTTAAAGTATTTAACTGCACTGCACACCTACTCTTATTACTGTCATTATACTTTGAACAATGGATGAAGATATTTCTATTACCAATTTTGTTTAGGGTGAACAAATTAAAACTTGGCAGTTGGGATGCGTTTTAAATGAAACAACAATATTAAGACACAAATTTCATACAACTATACAAACGCAGTTCTAAAAAAGGTGATACATCAAAAGCAAAGTTTGCTAACTGTAACTTAATTAAAATACTGGGAACTTCTGTATGTACATGTATCCATGGAGGACGTATTTTCGTTCATCAAAAATGTGTAGGACTTATACATGCTTTTAAAAAACACTTAGTAATACTGGATTTGTAGAAACTGTCATTGTAAATAAAAATTACAATGAAGAAATTGTATGTATGGTAAATATAAAATGAATGTCTTCAACTTTTATTATTCAGTACATATTACTAGTCCCATCGTACATCGCTGTTTTCCATGTAACAATATAAACGCAATGTAACCGTAGCCTCAATAATTATTGTTACATTCGTAATTAAACAGGTCCTTACCCAACCATGCATTCCGGTATTTAGTCTCCAATGTAACAATAATATTTTTATTATTGTTACATTTCCATGTAACCGTAGCCAGTGCCTAATAAGTTTCCTTTAAAAAATATTGCATAAAGTCTTGATTAAAAAAATGAAATAAGACCGGCAAAATAGCAAAACTCTATATAAATCGCTATTTTGCCGGTGAAAAAGAAAAGTTGTAAGGCGCTGAAACGCTTCCGTAGGTCAGTTTGATTTTTTTTGTTTAAAAATATGATCTAGTCAACAATTTCAGACGGACTGTGACTGTTTGACTTACGGTTGTTAGTTACAAGTAGTACATATGGAAACATTCCCTCGGAAGGAAAGGACGTTACTGGTACTACTATAGTAACATCAGGATAAACATATTTAATTATGTTGTTAATTTATTGTAAAGGGATATTTCAACGGACCTAAATTGAGTAGAACTGTGAAGAGAAATGTCTCAAGATGTATAGCAGGCAAACTAGTATCCGAGTACTCAAACTGTACTCGACTACTCGGCCTTCCGAGCGAGTACTCGACTAGTCTTCTCGGCAATCCGAGCGAGTACCCAAGTACTCGCTGCAATCCCTTGTTCGTACACGAATAATAGAGTTATTCCAGAGGTTTAGGTTCTATATAACGTTCACACACCAATGAGACAGAGTTATTCGAGGTTAATATGTCGTATACCTAGTTTATACACCAATGAGACAGAGTATTAGATTGGTATAGGTTATATTATGTTCATGCACCAATGAGACAGTTATTCGATCGGTTTACCACTTATATAACGTTCTTATACACCAACCAGGCCGAGATATTCGATGGGATTGAGCTCTATACATTGTTCATACATCAATGAAACAGTTATTCGATGGGTAGCGTTTTTGATTGTTGAAGGCCATATACATTATTATGTCATATACATGTACTTGATGATATCCACGATATCTGGTGTAGAGTTGTTTTACTGTAATTCTTCGGTAGGCCATGCATATAACATACAATTCTTGCTTGAATTCACGTTCTCTGGTTGAGAATTGTCTTATGGTAAAACAAGAGTGAACACGCAGAAATCTCTCGCCTTCTTTACTAATTGATATTAGTTGATAATACTAAATTTGAAGGTTTATTAAAACTGTCTCATAATCTTAACATTAACCAAGAAAAAACTTAACATTGATCGATGAACCATGAAAATGAGGTAAAGGTAAGATGAACTATGCCAGGCAAAATAAAAGTTTAACAAATATAGTTGAACTATTGCTTATATTTTAAGAAAAACAGACCAAAACCAAAAACTTAACACTGTTTAATGAACCATAAAAATGAGGTCAAGGTCAAATAAAACATAGTTCATTAAACATTTCCATACACCAACTATAGTTGACCTATTGCATATAGTATTAGAAAACAAGACATAACTCAAAAACTTAACATTGATCGATGAACCATGAAAATGAGGTAAAGGTAAGATGAACAATGCCAGGCAAAATAAAAGTTTAATAAATAGAGTTGAACTATTGCTTATATTTTAAGAAAAACAGACCAAAACCAAAAACTTAACTGTTTAATGAACCATAAAAATGAGGTCAAGGTCAAATAAAACACAGATCATTAAACATTTCCATACACCAACTATAGTTGACCTATTGCATACAGTACTAGTATAAGAAAAATAGACATAACTCAAAAACTTCACTTTGACCACAGATGACACCTGGCAACTAGACATACACACTTTACAATCATCGTATACACTAAATATAGTAGACCTATTGCATACAGTATAAGAAAAATAGACCAAAACAAAAAAAGCTTAACGATAACCATTGAACCATGAAAATGAGGTCAAGGTCAAATGCACCTTCCAGTTGAATATGTACACCTTACAGTCCTTAAATACACTGAATATAGATGACCTATTGCTTATAGTATCTGAGATATGGACTTGACCATGCACCAAAACTTAACCTTTATCACTGATCTGTGAAATAAGGTCAAGGTTAAGTGAAAACTAAAGCTAGCGCCTCCACCACCTGATCACTATCCCTATGTCAAGGTTTCTGATATAAAATTTGCAGGCTCGACAAAAAACAATCATTGTTAAAGGCTAGATTACATTTAATTGCTAAAATCAAGGTTTTCTGGTGGAGAATTGTATAATTGTACTGATTATTCATTGTTGAAGACCAAAATAACATCCAGTTGCTTAAATCCATGATACATTTTGGAGAGTTGTCTTATTGTAATAATCATCATTGTTGAAGGCTCTGGTGGAGAGTTGTCTTATTGTGATAATTCATCATTGTTAAAGGCTCTGGTGGCGAGTTGTTTTATTTCTTTATTATTCAAGGTCAGAAAACATACAATTACTTAAATCCACAATACATTTTGGAGAGCTGACTTATTGTAACAATTTATCATTGTTGACGGCCAGATAACTTTTATTTGCTTAAATCCATATACTCTGTGGATAATTGCATTTTTGTACAGATTATTCATTGTTGAATGCACAATATCTGTTGGAGAGTTGTTTTATTGTTACTATTATTCATTGTTTATGACCAGCTATGTAACATTCATTTTCTTAAATTCACTGTCTCTGGTGGCAAGTTGTTTTATTGTAACAATGCTTCATCGTTGAAGGCCAGATTACATATTATTGCTTGAAATCAAGTATTTCGGTGGATACTTGATTTAGTGTACAGATTATTTATTGTTGAAGGCCAAATAATGTACAATTACTTAAATCCATGATAACTGTTGAAGAGTTGTTTTATTGCAAATAATGTTCTTTCTTGAAGACTCTATAACATTGTATGCTCAGTTTTCGATAGAAATACACTTTATGCAACTGGATATCTGTTATCCTATTTTGGCTGGAAAAAACAATCTATATCAAAAGTCTATAACTGTTAGAAACTTTAAGTTGTACTAAGAACATTAAATATTAGATATTTCATATTTGAACATGTTGAATGTTCCTAAAACCAATCACAGCTGTTTATATGTACATATAAATGTGTACTAGCATAAGGTCGATTTCTATTCAACGCAGCTTATATATTGGCTTAAATCCAGGATCGCTGGTGGTCAGTTGTTAAATTGTATTTATAATATAAAAAATTTAATTCAAATTTTATTGGCAAAAAACTGTCCAATTAGACTTGGAGTCAGATTACATTCTGGCTCCCATGAATCATGGTCATGGCTAAATCCATCCCAATGAATCAAATATTGTCGTGAATTTTCTACTGTTCTTGTGGCAATGATGCCTTTCACTCCCCATTCTGAAAGAAAAATAAAACATTGTAGTTATATGAAAAATAAAGAAGTTCATTTATTTCATAGCAAAGTGATCTATATGAATCTTAGTCATCTTTTTGGTGAAACTGACCTAAGTCTATATGTACAGCAATGTTAATGATGAATTTAAACAAAAACGAAATGTCAGTTAGTCAAAATATCAATTTTAATAGTTTGTTAATTAGAAGAAGTTAATTTTAACATTCAATTGCATTATTTCTAATCAAAAATTTATATTTTAACTATGCCATAAACATCAAAAACACAATTTGTCAAGATATTTGACATGTTATAAATATACCAAATACATAATATCATATAAATAATTTCTGTTCAAGTGAATTATTAGAAAATAACAGATGACTGATAAATCCAGATAATGCAGAGCTTTTTCTGTGTCATTCTAGTTACAATTGAAATTCTAACTTGCACTTTTATTACCTTTGTTGTTCTTTCTCTTTTTAGTGGCTTTTGTCCTGTTAGCAGCTGTCCCCCTTGGTCTTTTGCTGGTATGTGTGACTGGTGGTGATGTGAATGCTAGTGTGACTGGTGGTGATGGTACTGTATGTGTGACTGGTGGTGAAGTGAGTGCTAGTGTTACTGGTGATAATGTGAGTGTTTGTGTGACTGGTGGTGATGTGACTGGTGGTGATGTGAGTGTATGTGTGACTGGTGGTGATGGTAGTGTAGTTGTGACTGGTGGTGATGGTAGTGTATGTGTGACTGGTGGTGATGTGATTGTATGTGTGACTGGTGGTGATGGTAGTGTATGTGTGACTAGTGGTGATGGTACTGTATGTGTGACTGGTGGTGATGTGAGTGTATGTGTGACTGGTGGTGATGGTACTGTATGTGTGACTGGTGGTGATGTGAGTGTATGTGTGACTGGTGGTGATGTGAGTGTATGTGTGACTGGTGGTGATGTGAGTGCTAGTGTGACTGGTGGTGATGTGAGTGTATGTGTGACTGGTGGTGATGGTAGTGTATGTGTGACTAGTGGTGATGGTACTGTATGTGTGACTGGTGAAGTGAGTGTATGTGTGACTGGTGGTGATGGTACTGTATGTGTGACTGGTGGTGAAGTGAGTGATAGTGTGACTGGTGGTGATGGTAGTGTATGTGTGACTGGTGGTGAAGTGAGTGCTAGTGTGACTGGTGGTGATGGTAGTGTATGTGTGACTGGTGATGGTGGTAGTGTATGTGTGACTGGTGGTGAAGTGAGTGCTAGTGTGACTGGTGGTGATGGTAGTGTATGTGTGACTGGTGGTGATGGTAGTGTATGTGTGACTGGTGATGATGGTAGTGTATGTGTGACTGGTGGTGATGGTACTGTATGTGTGACTGGTGGTGATGTGAATGCATGAGTAACTGGTGTTTTTTTTAGTGTGAGTGTTTGTTTGGCTGGTGTTTTTTTTAGTGTGAATGTTTGTTTGGCTGATGTTTTTTTTAATGATCTTTTGACTGTTGTTTTGTTTGGTTGTGTTTGTGTGACTGGTAGTGATGGTAGTGTATGTGTGACTGGTTGTGATGGGAGTATGTGTGTGACTGCTGGTGATGCAAGTGAATACAGGTTTTCTTCAACCTCAGGAGTCACCAGTAAATTGTAGAGTAGTTCTTCACTTCCAGGTTCTACAAAAATAAAATCATTAATATGGTAATTTTCACTGCATCTCCAATATTTACTTTTCATTACCAAATTTTCTTGGTTTGAAAAAAAAAGTTTTTATAAAACAAAGTATTGTCCCTAAAGCATTGCTAAAGGAAATATGCATAACATTATAATCATTATCTGTATCATTGTGTATGAATTTGAATTTGAATTACAGTGCCATAGTTAGTTTTCACTTCGTTTTTTCAATTAAGTAACAGAAATGTCTGATTTGATCTCCTGCACCGTTCAAAATACAACATATGTTATGCACATGTTTACCATGATCTATTTGAATTGAACATGGCCATGTTTACAAAGCGAAAGAGGAGCATCTTATAAGAATTTGTGATGTTCACTACATTTCCCCATATCCAATCTTTTGCTCACTAAACACATCATTTTTTAATTGTGATAAATATATTTTAAAAATGTTAAATCAATTATTGAATTTTCAGGCTAAGCAGGATTAAAAACCTGGTTTAAAATCTCAGAATTTTTGCGACAGTGTATTGTAGTCATGATCCATCAGAAAATAATACATTTTCTATTAACTAGACTTGGGTAAAAGATATTTAGAAAATAAAAACCAAATTCACATTTAACTTGTAACCATGAAAACAACATATGACGAAAGTTCTATTATAGTTTTTTTTTTTTTTTTAAATGGGGAATGTGCCAAAGAGACAACAACCCGACCATAGAGCAGACATGTTTGGTGTCCCAAATTTCGTTCCCAAATTTTTGTGCTCTAGGTGTAACACCACTAATTCGGGCCCAGCAAGAAAGCACATACCAGAAAGTAATACATATTTAACACAAAATAGTTCCTACGCATGGACATAACTTTCAAAATATTTAGATTTTTTTATTAATTTTGTTATCAAATGAAAGCTGCATGACTGGTGATCATTGTAGAAATTGTTTTGACTGATAAATTTGAATAATACACAAATGGCATGAAATTTAAAAAGGAGGGTAAATTTTGCCTTTTTGTCAGATCAGAAGTACCTGTTTTGGTACATCCGAAGTTCCGGGAACCAGTTCTTTCTTATATGCCATTTAAGGTATTTTAATTTTTTCAGTATAGGACACCAGAAGGTGTTGCTTTGACATGCAATGATTGTCACTTTATTTGAACTTAAGATAAATTAGCTGTGACCACTCGAAATTGAGGAATTTAACATAGAAAGCAATGGGGCCATTAATTAGTAGTGTACTTTCTATTACAGAGAATCACCAGAAATCCAATTTTTAGAAGTTGTACCTATTCCAATGAAAATAAGTCAAACATGATGTAAGTAATCATGTTTAATCTTCTGTTTTGGTCAACCGTCCTGCTTATGGGAAATTTAAGCTCTTAAATTGGCATACTCAAGTATGTTAGCCTTTTATGGTCATACAACATGCATGCAGTTAAGACTTGAATCCATGTTCTTATTTTTGCATTTTTTCTGATTGAAATTAATAAAACATGTATTTTATGACTTCTATATGGAACAGAATAGCTCTTGGTCAAAGTAATCTTATGATTTTTCAAGTTTTTTTTTTTATGGTAGCCTTTTACAATCTAGGCAAATGGTATATACTCATATAAGAATTCTAAAATCTCACTGTACATGCAATTTTGAACCAGTTTAGCAAGTTATCTAGCTGAGGGATATATAAATTGCTCTTATTAATCTATGTTTTACCACAGAATAATGAATTATTTAATTGAGTTACTTTTTGAGTTTTATATTTTTTAATGTATTTTAGTCTTTCTTGTATGCTGTTGTTGTTGTAAGGTTAATTTTAGGAACTTTTGGAATGTTTTTTTTAGTTGATGTATGGTCAGATGTTTGCAGCAGACTGAACAGGTCAATTGTTCAGCAATGTAAACAGATCAGACTAGATCAGAGCTGATCAGAAAATTTAATTTCACTTTATAGATGTATGTTAAGATATCAAAAGGTTAAAATAAGATCATCTAAGGTTAATGTATATAGGTCAGTATCATCATTGGATAACTAAATGAATATATTTTTTGCCCAGAAACTCATTACATATATAACTTAAAGTCCTGCTATTTTTTGTTAACTTAAAAATAAACTGACCTTCTGATAATGTAACAACAGTTTTATGAAGAAATAAATATATTTTTGTGGAAAATATATATATATTTTGGTACACATATAGCAATGAATGAAATTTGATAAAAACACCATTATGTAAAACCGGTTGGCAGATTTTTTGGGAAATTTGCTTCAATATTTTTAATGTTTACAGATGTTATTATGAACTAATCACTAAATAAAATAAAATTACTACCAATCAAGTTATCCTCCTCAACAGCCTTCTGCACCTTTATATTCAATTCTGTTTCTATAGCTGAAAGATAATTGATAATAGACATAAACTAGAAGTTTTAATTCCAATAAAACTGCATGCACACAAATAATGCCCATTACAACCTGTCATTATTGTTTCAATCAAATCTCTGACATTAACAATTAACAGGTGGTTGCATTTTCATCTGAAAAAAATTTGGAAGTTACTTAAATAAGAGAATGGAAACTCACATTTTTGTAATTTTTCCATTTATAAAGAGGCATAATTGTGGAATGGTTAAAGTGACGCTTCCTAAGTTCAAACTTGATTTGTATTTTGTGTGTATAAGGTTTCATAATATTTTGTTGAGGTACACTAAAGTAAGGGAATGGAAACGAAAAAAATTGAAATTTTTCCATTTATAAAGGGGCATAACTCTAGAACAGTGACACCACCAATATTCAAACTTGATCTGTGTTTTGTAGTAATAAGCATTGTGTATAAGTTACATTTTGACTAAAGCTTGCAATTAAAATAGGATTGATTGTCATTTGCTGTGGCAAATATTTCAGGCATAATCAGGAAAAAATTTATAAAAGACATTTAAATAAAGTATGTTATATTTATTTACCATTGTCAACTGGTAATGATAATACCTCATATTCAGGAGATGTGGGCCTGAAATAAACAATAAAATTGAAAAACTGGTAAAATTTACTTCTAAAACATGCATAAATTTCTTAAGTATGTGCATTAGTTTATATACCTGTCTGTCAAAGGGCAATAACTATAAAAATGTATTTGTTGACTCTTTTTATATAGCTTTAATTAATTATAATTTTAAAAATAATTTGTGACATTGAAGATGCATGGTTGACAAATGGTATTTTATATCAATAAGCGTAAAATGATGTTGGTTTTCTAGTGTACAGGACGGAGACTTAACTAACTTGAGAAGATGTGCAGACCAAAAACACTGTTCACCATTGTTCCACTCTATTAATTGCAGGATGGATATAAAAGTTAAAATGTCTAATTGTACTTACACTTCTACCGAAATTTCCTTTATGTTTAAAAACATTTTCATTTTTTTCTCCCCATAATCTGACATAGGTTTAAGGGGGAGAACATCAAGGGGGATACCATTCACTTCTATTATTCCTTTTTTAACTTTTGTGTACGGGAAAGCTTGTTTTTTTCCCACTGCTTTTGCTAAAAAAAAAATTATATAAAACAGTATTTACTAAAACACATTTGATTATTTTTGTTGAGCATTTAAGTTTAAACAAAAAAGTTAGACAAAGCAATCCTACATTCTGTTTCGTCAGCGTCCACAAATAGTCACTCTGTGGTTAAAGTTTTTTGAAATTTTAATAGCTTTCTTAAACTATCCTGAATTTGTAACGTGGACAGAAGCTTATTTATGATCATTAAATAGTATCCAGAAGTAAATTTTGTAAAAATAAAATTCAACTTTCCGTATTTTACACGAAATAGACCCTGTTTTTCTGCTTGGAAACATTAAATTCAATCGATGTTTAAAGTTTTTAAAATTTAATGACATATTCTTGTAAATAGACTTAGTTTTTCTGCTGGGAAACATTAAATTCACTCTGTGGTTAAAATGTTAATGACTTTCCTCAAATTCTACCAAACTTGGACAGAAGCTTGTTTATGACAATGAGATAGTATTCAGAAGTCAATTTGTTAAAAAGAAAATAAAAAAATTTCTGTACATAATTATAAATTGACTTAGTTTTTCTGCCAGGAAACAATACATTCCAGAATTTGAAGATCTATTGGTGACCTTTTGCTGTTGTCTGTTTATATGGTCGGGTTTTTGTCTCTTTGGCACATTCCCTATTTCCATTCTCTATTTTATTTCTATTTTGTGGTCAAAGTTTTTAAAATTTTAATAACTTTTAAGCTATTCTGGATTTGTACCAAACTTGAATAAAAACTTGTTTATGATCAAAAGCTAATATCCAGAAGGAAGTTTTGTTAAAACGTTGTACCTGTTAATCCGTATGAAACTTATAAATGGACTTTTTTCTTCAAGGGGCCAGCTGAAGGACGCCTCCGGGTGCGGGAATTTCTCGCTACATTGAAGACCTGTTGGTGACCTTCTGCTGTTGTTTTTTATTTGGTCGGGTTGTTGTCTCTTTGACACATTCCCCATTTCCATTCTCAATTTTATTTTTTCTTCAAGTTAACATTATTATTACGAGATTTATAAACTCAGCATTAAGGTTTTCCACATTGCAGCTGAAATTTCATATGAAGTAGAGTAAAAGACATTACACTTACAATACAACTTGTTCATGTGGGTTTGAGCCTCCTGTTGAAGACTTTTTAAGTCTTTTGGTACTTCTTTGGTTCCTACAGAAAAAAGTAATGTCAAGTCACAATATTAAAACTAGATTGTTAACCATACAAAAAGAAAAATAACTAGAATTGGCAAGCAATAGCAGATGTCACTTCATGATGCCAGGCTACCTTGCCAATATTTTTTATTATATTTGAACAGTTTCCATGGTAACTAGGTCTATAAAGGACCATTCCATAGTTGGATGCACAACCTCACACATAGGAATGAAAGTACTCTAGTTGAAGTGATTCGTAAATGCAGTTTAACTGTTGACAGGTAGTGGACACAGTAAAACGGATATTTGTAACCATCAAATCAAAATTGAGGTGGCAACTCTTCAACTATAGTACGTACTGTTATTCCAAATCTAATGCATTACAAACAAATAATAAGTTGTAACAGTTGGAAAAATGTATAAACTTGAAATAAAATAAAATTCTGCAAAACTTCATAAATGATTTTGGTGCATAGATTTCATTGCTAAACATGACGTTATACAAATAAAAACTTACAAACTGAAAATAATTTCGTTACTTCTTCTATTGAAATTTGGATAAAATAATACTAATGCCACTAATGAATCCCCTTGAACCTAATCACAAAATAAAACAAGTAAACTAAGCAAAAGTTTCAAAGTCAATAAACCATGACATAGGGACAGAGGAAAATATTTTTCATGGAAATAAGAAATGCCTACACTTATACAACTGCATACCAAAAGTGGTTCACTATAAACTAGATGTAATCACAAACTTATACATTGTTAATGCTCCCCCACCATGTCTGGTTTTTTTGCTCTGTCTAGTTCAGACAAAAAGCGATAGGTACAGGTAGTGACAATTTTTGGTAAACTGAATTAAACTTGTATGTAATTTAAACAAGAATGTGTCCCCAGTACATGGATGCCCATTTGCACTATCATTATCCATGTTCAGTGGACTGTGAAAATGGAACAAAAACTCTAATTTGGCATTATAATTAGAAAGATCATCACAGGAAACATGTATAAAAAGTTTCAAGTTGATTGGAATTCAATTTAATCCAAAAGCTAAAAACCTCAACCAAAAACTTAAACCTGAAGTGAAACAGACAGAAAAACAAACAAAAGATAACAAACAAACAAATGCACAGAGCAGAAAACAAAATGCCCATAAATAGGGCATACAAATGTTAAAATTCTGACCTAGTGAATGAAAAGCAAACAAATTCTGCAGGATGTCCTCTGATTTAAGGAAGGCAGCAGATTTTCCATCTCCTAAAAGGATCTGGGATCCAGTGTTGGTGTCAATGCCTACCAGAGCTACATCTATACCATGCTTTTCAAGTTCAACAATCTGAAGGGAAAAAGAAAAATATTTGATTATGGTCTGACTGAGGATTAAAATAATATCAAACAAACCTAGATAAAAAAAAAATTGTGCACACTCACTATTTATTGATATTTATTGATATTTATTTATCAAGAGCCTAGTTTGCGCACCTGTAATTTTTTGCTTAAATCTTTTATCAATAACTATTTTTGACTTTCAATATACATTTATTTGTGGCTTAAAAAATGCCTTTTCAGGAGGATTGCGGGTATAAGATTTTCAGAAAAAAATAACATTTGTTTTTCATTACAAATTCTATCAATTACCTTTAGTAGTTGTTACTTTATCATACGGTACAAAAATAATTCCAATAGTTGGCGGCTTAACTGTTGGCCCCATGTGACACTAAAAATGTAGGTATCATTGAAAAAGCTCCAAATTATCTCCCTTTGGTGCAAAAATGCCATTATTTGGCATTAAAATTGAACGGACAAGATGATGGTGGATGCCAAGTTATGGAAAATGCTCACTTTAGCATGCATCAAAACACATACACATATTGCCGGTAACTGAAAAAATGTTGCCATCATATTACAAGTTGGGTCTTCAGGAAAGTTTATTTTATAAGCAAATCAGAATAAAATTGTTTAAGGAGGCTCGCGGGTATAAGATTTTCAGAAAAAATTCAAACATTCATTTTTCTTTACAAATTTTATTAATTACCTTTAGTAGTTGTTACTTTATTTTATGGTACAAGAATTTTTCAAAAAAATCAATACATGTTGGCCCCAGGTGACTTTTAAAATTTAGATATCATTGAAAAAGCTCCAAATTATCTCCCTTTGGTGCAAAAGTGACATTTTTTTGGCTAAAAATGAAATATCTTTTTTAACTCATCGGTGACCTATATTTTTTATTTGTGTCCTGGCAATATCACAAGAACCATTACTGATGAATGGTGAAAGTGAAAATCGTCAATATCAAATTTGACCTCCATTTTGTCATCAGTATCAACATCTTAAAATTTGAAAAGCTTAGATTGAATGGTTCATGAGTAAATGCAACAACGTGAATGGAAACGCCATTTCACAATCTTTCAAGAACCATAACTCCTGAACGGTAAAAGTCAAAATAGTCATTATTGAACTTGACCTCTAATTTGCCATCAGTAACAACATATAAAAATTTCAAAAGCTTTGGTTGAATGGTTCATGAGAAAATGCACGGACACGACTGGAAACACCATTTTTCAATCTTTCAAGAACCATAACTCCTGAACGGTAAAAGTCGAAATCGTCATTATTGAACTTGACCTCTATTTTGTCATCAGTAACAACATATTAAAATTTGGGAAGCTTTGGTAAAACAGTTCATGCGTAAATGCACGGACACGACTGGAAACACCATTTTTCAATCTTTCAAGAACCATAACTCCTGAACGGTAAAAGTCAAAATCGTCATTATTAAACTTGACCTCCATTTTGTCATCAGTAACAACATATTAAAATTTGGGAAGCTTAGGTAGAACAGTTCATGCGTAAATGCACGGACACGACTGGAAACTCCATTTTTCAATCTTTCAAGAACCATAACTCCTGAACGGTAAAAGTCAAAATCGCCATTATTGGACTTGATCTCCATTTTGTCATCAGTAACAACATATTAAAATTTGGAAAGCTTAGGTAGAACAGTTCATGCGTAAATGCAGGGACACGACTGGAAACTCCATTTTTCAATCTTTCAAGAACCATAACTCCTGAACGGTAAAAGTCAAAATCGCCATTATTGAACTTGACCTTCATTTAGTTGTCAGTAACAACATATTAAAATTTTAAAAGCTTTGGTTGAACGGTTCATGAGGTAATGCACGGACAACATTTGATTCCCGCCCGCCCGCCCGCCCGCCCGCCCGCCGTACATCCCCAAATCAATAACCGACATTTTTGTCACAAAAATCCGGTTAAAAATCGATTTAGACCCGCGAGCCCCCTTAAATCAAATAATAATTAAAAAAAATAAGTCTCACATGTTCTCTGATAATCTTAAGCCTTTTAAAGGCATCTTTCTGTTGTGGTTGAGGTGGTACCACTGGATTTTCCTTTGCCTTCTGTTTATATGCCTCCTTTTCCTCCTGCCCTAACAAATTCCAGGCAGGTGCCCAGTCTGCTATGTCATTGAATTGATCTTAAATAAACAAATATAAAATTAGGTTAATCAACTGTCTAACCTGACTGATTCTTTTAAGAATAAGCAAACACAAGTTTTTCCATTAATTCTTCTTTAAAAAAGGTCAAAAGAAAAACTTTTTAAACCTTCAATTGAGGCTACTATTCATTGATGCCAAATTTCATCAAATTTTTATGAGCAATAGCTCAAGTAAATATTCTTTAGGCTACTGCAATTAGTGAAGTCAGTCAAGCAGGCATGGGATAATCTTAACCAGCTGTAATCGATAACATTTTGAAGTGAAGTCCTCTGTAATCAGTAATCCTGTCATTTCTGATTACAAGTAATCACAATGTAATCAATTACATTGCCAAAAAAGGTGTAATCATGATTATTTTTTTATTCTTTTTAGATTACATTCAAATGATTACTTGCTGGTTACAAATTTTGTATACTGGTATATTGGAAAATAGTATTTGATAGACAATATGAAAGTGTAAAGCATGAATAAAAAATCATAAAACTAGTATTCACTATGATGGGACTTTTCTTAATGTGATATCATCTTATAACCACTTATAACTTTATTGATATTGCAATTAAGACAATAAAATTTTAATACCCAAGCTCTATTGTTTGTTAAAAAATGAAGGTAGTGAATAACACCAGTCCTGTAAAAATATATATGGATGTGTCAATTATGTCCTCACAGACAATAAAACAATACTTGATTGATTTTTTTATTATTTGTCCAAGTTTTTTAAAAATTAGGCAGTTGCCGAGTTGGTTAAAACTTGTAGAAAAAACAAAGTTATATCTCTTACATAGAGAAAGGACACTTGTCTATAGCTATGTTATAAAATTACACATGTTACACTGTACTGGTCTAAATTCTTTTAAATAAGATTAATAAATTATGGCTTTAAAAAAAGATACAAATATTAGCTTTTTCCTGAGGATAAAAAGTTATTAGAAATTCTTTAGTATTGCATATACAATGTAATCATAAGTAATCATCATTACTTTAAAGAAAAATAATCTCATGTAATCAATTACATTTGAAATAAGGTGTAATTGTAATGTAATGGATTACATTTTATAAGCAAAGTAATTGTAATTTAATCGATTACATTTTAAAGTAATTGACCCCATCCCTGCAGTCAAGTGTAAGAAGTAACTGCATGATCAATAATATGTTATTTGCTTTTTTTAAGGAATTGGGATGCTTTTCTCTTTAAACAAATTTTTAATTCAACTTATTTTAGAGTTGAAATAACGTTAGATTTCTTTTAAATGCACAGTCATGAGTGAAAGTAACTCCTGCATATGCATACTTTGTCAGATGTAAATTCATTTTGTACATGCTGACTTATCACTATACACAAAGTATAATAGGTGTACAGAAATAATTTTTAGTATAAAATCACCGTGAATTTATATATATAAATATGTCCACATGTAAATTGACTTCAAGTATACTGTATCCATCAGATGTAGCAAAAATAGCAGGCTGTAGAAATATAATAAACTGCATAGAAAATCACACTTACAATGTTAATATAAATATCTGTTCATGACTTCATCCCATCCACGACCAAGGGCAATATAAAATAACCCATTTAGAAAGCCATAACTAATAATGGCTTATATCAAAAGGATTTGAGATAACATGGAGATTTGTTCCATGGCAAATCATAACATCTTTTTTATTTATATATATGCAGGTATAGGTGGTACAATGTATATATTTATCTATAGATTGTCTTTTTCAATGATTAATCATATATAACATTTCTATAAAATATTATCACAAAAATGTAAAACTAATTGGAAAAAAAGTAATGAATTAAAAGACTAATTTACAATTTAAATCTTTTTTTACAACACAGACTTATTAATTAATGTATATAATATATATATAGGGTTGAAGATTTGAACAACAGTACTAATAATATACAATTATTAACTTTTGATGAGGTTGATATAATATTTTTTGTCACCATAACGAAAAAAAAATCATAAAACCAGGAACTTGCAAGACGTCATGAATCTATATTTAGGTACACATAGTCCAGTCATACTAAGATTTAACCTCAAACTAATTGCAACAGAAAATGTTTTAGTTCTAATCTATAGCATTATGCCCTTTTTATACACAAGAAAAAAGTCCCATAAAATGTAACTTGAGAAAAACTCAAAATCAGCATTTTAAATTTCCTATGGAAATTGACATTGGAAGGGGAGATAACTCTTGCAAAAATGAGTCTTTTTTGGTCCGTCTTTGGTTATTTTTCTTGAAATTCATGTAAAGTATGAGACTATATTATTTAATCTTCTGCTCATGAAATGTACAAACCAAACAAAACCAAAGTGTTATGGGTAGTTTTATGTTGATTTTTTCAGTACAGGACACCAGAAGGTGTTGCTTTGACATGTAATGATTGTCACTTTATTTGAACTTAAGTTAAAAGAGCTGTGACCACTCGAAATTGAGGAATTTAACATAGAAAGCAATGGGGCCATTAATTAGTGGTGTACTTCCTTTAGATTAACCTCTTGCCATTTTAGCCCCAGTTAAAATAACGATAGGCTATATATATTAACATACATGTATGCAGTTTACCTTTTTTCTCTCTAACAAAACAATTATACCCAGTCATTCCTTTGAGGTATAATGTCCGTGGCTGTGCTTCGTATTTCCTTCCCTCCACGACTTTTTTATAATTGCCAATCCAGTCCTTAAATTATTAGTATAAAATAAATTCAATCAGGCACATATGACTCCAAAATGACAAAGGTGAAATTGTAAAAAAATCAAATTAGACTTTTAGTATCTCACAATTATTAAGCTATTTTATCTGAGTGGTTACATGTTATATGTAGAATCATTCAAGGTATATAAGGTCCATAATCAATTTTATTCATATGGATATTTTTATACTATAGTTTTTTTTTCCTGATTTTATGAGAATGACACTATAAATTATCTATGCAATATGAACGTAGATAACGAATTAATCCCCGGTCTTAGTTTGAATTGGAAGAGTTTTAGGGAAATTTGGGTACAAAGTGTTGCATAAAATCAATGTTTTTTTCATGATCTAAAATACATGTAGTTTAATTGAAATTTGGAAATTTGACATTTTTTTTACAAGGTGTAGGGTTCTTACCTTTGGTCAAACCCTACAGGTAGTCAAATATAAGACGTTTTTTAATCCTGAGACAGAGAAACTGGATGGATTCAAATTTGGTGCTCAATGTTGTGAGAGTTATGTCATAGATGGTGTGACGTGACTGACGTCAAAGTGAGTCATTTGCATAGCTAGGTCAGTAGTCCCATTCCTTCAATGAGGCAGTCAAGTGATGCATTTAATGAAATGAGTGTAAATGATTGGCATAATAGGACAAATCATTAATGAATTATTAAAATATTTAAATTACAGTCATCATGAATAATCTACAGAATTTTATATTTCACAAGCGTGAAGTTCCCTGGGATAATAGTAAGCAATGTCCAGGAATATGGGTTAGCAACACCCAGGGGCTATGGGTTTTGTAATGACGTGCGTTAACCAATCAAAATCATAGAAGTATATTAAGCCGGGGATAATATTTAATAGGTATGAATTTATTAATTGTTTGTTCAAGATTGGTATTGCATGTGAGCAAATGCATGTACACTGTATTGTAAAATGACACAATGATACAACATACATGTGAATTCCATCAAAACAGTTGAATAAAATATCAAAATCAGAAAAAACTATTAACATGTATAAACTTTGAATTAATATATATGACTGGATACACCATGTACAGTGTTTTGGTATTAATCCAAATCCAAATCCTTTGTTACAGTTTGAAAGCCTATTTAATAATGCAATGTATTACATGAAAATTTAAAGTCACCATTGCCAAGTTGGCATATAAATTAAAATACCTTGATAACCTGTAACGGCAGTCCTGTTCTTTCAACAGCCTTGTTGTGCAGCACACTGCTTTTTATACCTTTGCAGTCCATGCCTTGGGCAAACAGCTCCTTCAAAATATCCTTGGTCTCCTCTGATAAGTTTGTTTTCTGAAATATATTTACACTGTGAGCGGTTTTAGTATTAACTTTATCATGTTTATACTAAATACATTTCATATCGAGGTGAAACCTTTAGTCAAAGGAACCTTAAAGTAATGCTTTTAAACAAGCATTTGTTCACTTATCTACATTGGCTAGAGGTATAAGGAGACGGTTCAGATCTCATAAACATGTTTAACCCTGCTGCAATTTTGCGCCTGTCCCAAGTCCGGAGCCTCTGGCCTTTGTTAGTCTTGTATGATTTTTAATTTTAGTTTCTTGTGTATCTTTCAGAGTTTAGTATGATGTCCATTATCACTGAACTAGTATACATATTTATTAAGGGGCCAGCTGAAAGACACCTCTGGGTGCGGGAGTTTCTTGATACATTGAAGACCCATTGGTGGCCTTTGGCTGTTGTCTGCTCTATGGTCGGGTTGTTGTCGCTTTGACACATTCCTCATTTCCTTTCTCAACTTTATTTGTTACTGGTTTTATCAATGAAAAGAATATTACATAATTATAAAGGAAATATGGTTATCAAATAATATAAATAATATTTCTAATATCAGCATAAGGTCATCTATAAAAAAATTCTGTGCACAATACTGGTACAAAAAAATTGTACCAGTATTGTGTTTTCTTAAATAAACAATACATATATAGGTAATTAATCTTTTATCAAAGGTGTCAAATATATATGCATAATGAAATATGACATGACAATTTAATAAGGAATAATTGTATGTTTAACTGATGGAACATTGTGATTGTCATAAAGGAAGTTTTGAATTTTCTGATGTTTTTTCCTTAACATTGCTTAAGGAAACCATACTGTCTCAGCATTTTAACAAACTCTTTACTTTCTTCTATGTTTTCTTTTAGCTATCTCTTTTCAGGTCTCAGTAGTATATTTTAGTGTCTATATTTTATTAAGATGGTATTTCTGCAAATCCTCCCTCCACACTTCCTATATTGATATTTAGGTATTCAGTCTTTGTGCACTTTCTCTTACTAGATTATAAACTTTTTCAGATATCACCTGAACAGCTCTCTAACTGTCGGAGTGCTTGCCAAGTACAAAAATGTATGAGTATTTGTACCACATCTACATCTACACTATTGATCTGCAGTGGAAATCCATAACGCAGATACTGCTGTGCAAACGTCAACCTGCGTGCTCAGTATTTACAAGTGCAATTAAAGAAGAAGAAGATATATCTGTTACAAATTGTATTGCCCATATATATGGTTCTGAAGTGACTATGGTACTAATCTACCAAAAAAAAGTAACAATACTGGTACAAAATTTGTATACCAGTATTGTGGACAATAGTGGTATACCAGTATTGCGATTACCAACTACAGGAGATCCAAGATAAAGAATAATAAGTGAAAACAATTAACACTAAAGTAATGAAAAGTTTTTCACCCCATCCCCCATTAACAAAAACAAGTGCGAGTTATTTAACATACGAATGTGGATTATAGTACCCCTGTCAACGTATATTTGTTCCACCTAACAGAAGTTCCAATGGAAACTTTGTTATAAACATTGTCATAATATCTATTCCTGTTGGAACAAATATTCTATAACATTTATTCCGTTAGGAACATATACTGTAATATTTCTTCCTGTGGAAATAATATTCCAGAATATCTTTTCCTTTTGGAACTTATATTATGAAGGAACTTCTATTCCGTGACACCCCCCCCCCCCCCTTTTTTCCATTGACAGAAACTACTGTCTGTGAGTAAACGGTAGTCAATTCTATTAATATGTTATTTTTCAAAGGTATATAAGAAAATAAGCTTCCCGTTTAAAATCCATTGGAGGTCCTCCGATAAACCGCAACTAATATTTTTTGTAGCGGCCACTTTCCTATTACTGGATGTCCGCCATTTTGACTTAACGGTCACGTGACAAAAGTAAAAATCCCGCCGCGGACAAATTCTTAGCATTTTACATTTACTGGAAAACATTTTAAAATCATGTAATAAATCTCATATATATATAATATTATAGATTTTGTATGAGAGCATCATTGGTTGCAAGCGTCTATTTTTTTCAATTTCAATTGCTACGAAGTTTCTAGAAAGTAGTTGCATAGTCTGCATATATAGTGCATCCAGTACGCACAAAGGAAGCAACGTTCATATATCATTATTATAACAAGAAAATCTGCTTAGTTCATAGTACCATTATAGGGTATGGATAACGCAGCACTGCAACATCACATTTCAGTCTGCAATAAAGATGGGCACAGGTTCAGCCCTGTAATATTTCAAATATCTCTAGTCGGACAGATGATAAAACATTAAAATAACTTACCGACATGTCTAGTTGAGATGTACGAGAAATAAAAGGAAAACTTGATGAAACTTGAACGTGCTTTTTATGTTATTTGAAAATGGCTAATGTTAGAACTCTTTGAAAAGCATGCTGGGAAACTGCAATTGATTGGTTATAATTGCTGCATAAAATCATTCTATTCAACAGGATAACCCAATACTATATAGTAACATAGTATACTATGTTATCGGCTGAACAGCATAACCCCACATAACCTAACATCTATTGAATAGGAAAACCCCAGTTGCATCGGGTGAATTGAGCATGTTAATTTAAACTAAATGGCAAATTTGTATCCTCAACCTTTATCTATGTTATGTATTGTCATATAATACAACTTGCATTTCGATATTAAGGATGAACACGAATGCGTGCACTTTCGATTTACGCGAAAACCGTCTAAAATTTAACTAATATGCTGAAATTGTGAAGATTTCAGTTAGTTAGCATGACTTAATGGTGCTAGTACCCGATATATGTGCAATGTATTGTCAAAACAGCACATTTTTATGAAGCAGAAGCATTTTACAGTTCAATAAGTAACTAAAAATTTTCATTTTCACAATTTTGTAAAACTGCAATATTTTTGGGCCAAAAAGGGGTCTTACTGAATGAAATTAACGGCACCAATTTTCTTGCACCAGATGCGCATTTCGACAATACATGTTTCTTCAGTGATGCTCGTGGCCAAAATATTTGAAATCCAAAGCTTATATAAAAGATGAAGAGCTAATATTCAAAAGGTCCAAAAAGTATAGCCAAATCCTTGAAAGGAATCAGAGCTTTGCATGAGGGAGATACATTCCTTAATTTCTAATATTTTGTAACAGCCTTCTCCTTTATTTTGATAACCAAACTTGAAAAATTGTCAAATGCAGACCAGGCAGGCTCGCCAACTTTACTCAATCTGACCAGTCATTCGTTTAATAAACTTCCACTTCAGATAGGAAGTTTAACAGAAGTTGTAATAGGACTAAGAGATTCCATGAATTCTAATACCCAACGGGAATATTTATAATACTCCTACATCGGAGGAGTTTTCATGAAATATACAAGATACAAGAAAAAACAGTTTTGAACAGCGGTATACTACTGTTGCCTTTATTTACATCAATTGCACACAGAAGATGATCATGTGTTTACATTATACAAATGGTACTGTGTTTCTCCTAATGACGCGATTGAGGTATACATAGTTATCAAAAGTACCAGGATTATAATACAGTACGCCAGACGCGCGGTTCGTCTACATAAGACTCGTCAGTGACGCTCATATCAAAATATTTTTAAAGGCAAACAAGTACGAAATTGAAGAGCATTGGGGATCAAAAATTCCAAAAAGTTTTGCCAAATATATCATACACAGCTACTTTAACGGAGTGTCATCACCGTATGTTCCCATGTTGGATATCATTTCACAAGCGCTAAAATGCAAAGCATTAAAGGTAGAGTCGTTAATCTAGTCGGATTACTTATGATACATAACGAATCAGTTCCAACTAGCAGTGGTCTAGACATTAATTTGCCAGGGAAAATGATATCCACCTTCAAAGATCGTTCTTTAATAAAGAGTTCGTATGCGCTTTTGGCAAATGTAAGCGCGTCAAGTGTAGGGTTTTTCCTCAGCGCGGCGACGATAACATGCGATTGTTACTTAGCTAATAGTTTACAGATTGACGGCGAGAAATTATATAAATATCATAAGCTTTTTCCTGCCAAAGCTGCACATTTCAATGTTGAAATTATAATTAATTTTTTTTTGTAGAGTTAAGTTATCATTCTAACTTTTATTACTTTATTAGTAGTTACGAATAGAATGCTCAGATTTCTACTAAATGTTGTATCAGACCTTAACAGCTTTATTCCTCCTTTTTAAGAGTAAAATTACACCTAAACTCTCCTGCACAACAAACACTACGCCAAGCCACTTAACCTATCTTAACAGAAACACCACGCATATTCAGAAGCACCAAATCGTCAAAACCTAACATGATGAAATGCTTAACGTCTAGTGGCAAATCTATCATGCAAGTTCAATGTAAATTGATTGATTATTGGTTGCTTATCGCCCAGTGGCAAATATTTCATGCTTATTCAGGACGAAGTTAACAAAAAATGCAATAGGTAGGTTGTTGTAATAGAGGCCATCTAGGATGATGGTCACTGGAAATGAGGGTATATTGGATGGGGACAGAAATTTTGCCTTGCAACAGGCCACCTACGGACCTCTCAATGTAAATTGACATTAAATTAAACGGGAAGACGCAAACAGGTCCTCGTCGACCTCGATGATAGGACTGCTACAATCAGGGTGCGCTAGAAAACGGCAGAAATGAAACAATGGAGAATATACTTTTAAGTCAGTGACCAGGATCATTGTGGAGTAAATTCCTTTACCGATACCTCGTTGAATCGTCCGACCATTAATAATTATTTAAATGATGGAATTGAGGGAACATCTGTGCCATCATATCCATTACACTGTGTTCGCCGCAAAAAGAACTGCTGGTGGTACAACTAGAAGAACCCTCATGAATCCAAGATGTATGTCGCCAGAACTAAATATTCCACCAATGAAGGAGAAAATATACACAACAGAAGAAACAGTTGTTGTGGAAGTAGGTGATAATATACCTAGAGATATGGACACAGATATGGTGGAACAGGACGGGAAACTTGTAACAGTTGTCAAGAACCAAAACTAAGATGAACAGTTTGTTGTGACATTTGTATTGCGACTTTTGTTCAATTTGATATATTTTATAGTTATGTTTAATATTGTTGATCTGATTAATTCATTTCCTGATTATTTTTTTATATGTTTTAGGTATAAACCAATACATATATATATGGTTTAGGTGGGGGAATGTGGCGGGAATTTCAAACCAATTATTTTTCAAAATAGACCGAGGTTACTAAATCACTTTCCCGTTTCACATTTAGGGAAATTAATATACCCGGACATTGCTCGTCCCTTTGTAATACTTTTTAAATAACTTATTAGCCATAATTTACTGTAATTCTTCTCGTGTGTAAATGGCTGCTATTTAGAGAGATTCCGAATATCGTATCTCGGAATTTTACATTTTAATAACAAATAAGTAAAGGTAAATTCTAATTGGTTTGATTTCTAAACTTAAATCCTGTTGGATACTATTCAGGTAACAGGTACGTAAATGGCTTGTCCTGCGATTTTTAAAAGAAATTGTATGCACGTAGAACTGATTAAAAGATAATGAAACATCGAAAAAATTAAGTTTGTCACCGATCTAATTTCCGAGTTCCAGGCATTTGAAAATAGAAATGAAACAACATAAAGTACAAAGACATAACGTCAAATTTGAACCAAAAATAAGAAATTTCAAGCTTTATTTATTCTGCAGTTTAAACCAATCCTACGATTTTTCTATAAAAATCAAATGTTTTTAAGGTATTTTTTTCCTTTCTTTTGATATACAATTTTCATGGGGTTACCGAACTCCTCTTTCATATATCAGCCGTTGAAAGGGTGTTGTTGACGGGAAAAGAGAGAAAAATCATAACGTCGTCGAAAGGATTACGCAACGTCAAGGCTATTTCAGCAGAATTGAAAAGACAACGACTGCCTCATTTTAATTTGTTTGGTTATTCAAATGCGCTATAGAGCATATTACCCTACCTGGAAAAAGGATTGATTACTTATTATTGTTTTTTCAGTGATTATACGAGGTCTTAAGTATTTATAACGTATTTCTGGAATGATTAAAAACAAAATGTTTAAGGACATATGTTTATAAACTTATTGAACAGAAACGATAAAAGATCTATCATTAAAATATATTCTCCGAATGACGAGATACATTCAATGTTCACATATTCGACCATAATTTTGCTGCTTCACAATATTGGAGGCGAAATATACCGCGCAACGGGAAATTGAAACTTATAAGCCGAAAACATACTGACAATGTCATGTGATAAAACGAAAAACGGCCAAAAGACAAACAATGGTAAATAAATGGGGAAATGAGTCCATGGGACACAGATGATGCGCCCGCTTGCATATGATGTTATAAAGTGATATTACTAAGAAACTTCAAAAGTGACGCCACCAAAATTAAAACTAGATCTGTGATTTGTTTTTAAGACTTCTAACATTTGTTGGAGGCAAACTAAAGTTAGAGAACGGAAACCAATTTTGGACGATACGATGGACGGACAGACGGACAAGTGTTAAAAGCAATGCCCCCTCCGCTACGGCGTGTGCATAAAAAAGTCACATTTAACTTTTAATCCTCCGATAGTTGCAGGAGGTCATGCATATAAAATATATAAAATTATGGTTCAATGACACGAGAACATAACATAATCAAAGCCTTAAAGGCTGTAAAAGCAATTGCTGCCATGTTAATGTTTGGAGACTTTTATTTTTTATCCACATATATACAAGAATTAAACCTGACATGAGTGTTGTCTAGTTAAAAGTAAGAAGGTTTTAACTTTATATAAATAAAAGACTTTAGCAGAAAGTCATTTTTAATATGTTTTATATTTCACAAGGAGACAACACGTTTACCAGGCTAAAGTTGGGGTCAAATATACATGTGCTGAAACATATAACTCAAAAAGAAATCATCATGGATTATCCCCTGGTAGTGTTTGTAACTTCCTTGTCAATAATTTCCTTTATTGATTTAATTTTAACAATTTTCATTATTAATTTATATTTAACCATTAACACAAATGATTAAGTTAAAACATTTCAACTTTCCAGACGCAAATGTTAAAAAACGGGAAAGAAATAAAATATCTTACAAGACATAAACATGTAAAGAATAAATGTATATTTCAGCTTAATAAAAATATTTTCATAATGTTACTTTGTCATCATTTTTAAAACTAAGTTCCAAACATTATTGCTCAGTTGATATGTGTCCTTCTGATGCGGTACGAGCACATGCACTTGTTTCTATCCATAGGAAGGTCGATTATCCATATAAATAGTTTTATATGGATAGTCGACCTTCCTATGGATAGAAACAAGTGCATGTGGGTACGAGATAACTACAATTCTCATGCAATCCCGAAAAGGGGGGTCATCACAGACAAACATGACATTAAATCGTTATCACTGAACTAGTATATATATTGTATAGGGGCCAGCTGAAGGACGCCTCCGGGTGCGGGAATTTTTCGCTGCATTGAAGACCTGTTGGTGACCTTAATTCTGCTGTTGTATGTTTTTCTATGGTCGGGTTGTTGTCTCTTTGACAAATTCCCCATTTCCATTCTCAATTTTATTATACGAAGAAGAACAAACAGCTCTACGTTGCTTTGATATTTATCAATTTTCAGGAAACATTCCGAAACATGATCTTCAATATTTCGAAAACATGTGAAATAAAATTGCTAACACGGTGGACCGTCGAGTGTCAACAAACGTAGTAGACTTGTTCACTGAAAAGACGAGGATAATGGTTTCATCTGACATTTGTTATGCAAACCCAGTTTTGATCATGATATTTAAAAAGACGTACTTTTTTTCAATCTATGTATTAATAAACTAGAAAATTCCAAATTGTAAATATCTCTTCATCTGGACCGACTTGGCATCTACTACGTTTGGACGGGTCCATTTCATTAGTAAGGTGGTCGATAAATATTACGGAGTTTTGACAGAAAAGGAAAACGAACTTATTGTTATGTGTTTTCAACAAGGGTTTCGTTCCGCTAAATTATTTGCGCAAATAAAGTTTGTCTATTTTTAGATTACAGGTAATAATTTGACACTACGCATTAACCTGTGTAGTGATTTTGATTTTACGATAAATGTATGAATGAACGATAATTTTATGAATGAACAAGAGCACCTGACCTCTTAAAGAAACACAAATTAAACATAAAAACCGTATTTATTAGGAGATAATTCAGTTAAATTTTCAATACTAAATCAACAACTGAAATGAATCCATATTTTGTTGAAACATCGTACGAACGGCGGAAAACGGAATCGCATTTATAAAAATGTACTTTTTTTCACTCGGACTTCTATGTTATTTGATAGTCAAACGGTTGACCCTTTAAATACAAAAATACATCTACAAGAACATATTCTGAAACTTCTTAAATCCACTAACTTTTTTTTAAAGTTTCAAGCTATGTATTGCATTAGAAAACATACATAGGTGTTAAAGAATGACTGACAAGGAGCCTGATTAACAAAATACTATGGCTTGATCTGGGCGGAGTCTCTGATCTGGGTCACAAAGATGGCCATACGCGACGGCATAAAAGCAATTGCTTTAAAAATGAACACATACTTCGATCCAAATAGTACTGGTCATTTGCAAACTTAAGTAGTGTGTTTTATATGACACAAAAGGAGATGTGGGATAAATTGTAGATTATAGGCAAAAGACCAACAAAAAGAATATTTCAAAGTTTGTTGCATATTACCCCTTCTTTTTCTCCATCGTTTGTTTTGTTCCGTTATTGTAGTGCGGACAGTGCATAGATGTGAATATCTAAAAACAAATGTATATAAATCCCAACTTATTTATCTTTTGTTTTTTTTTTATTCGGCTTCGCCGCGGTTGACAATGTTTTCTCGGGATACCAATCTGCTCTATCCCCCACTCAGCTATGTGTTGTTATAAATTGTTCAACATAGACTTTGAACACACTTTATATGACGTTCAGATAAATGTATCCAGTCTAGATTTTGTGAGCTGTAATGATCAAGCTAACAATTTACTGAATAGAAAAGCTGCATGTGATTTTGAAGAACTGTCTTCGAGGGATTTTAACGTATGTATTGCAGAGATTGGAAATCGCCAACAGAATTATGGACCTCGTAATTTATGCCAAAAATATTCCTGTTCGTACTTTAAAAAGTTTTGCGAAAATTGAGAAGAAATACGTGAATCAAAAATAAAAACTGTAATTCTAAATTGTTAAAGCAGCATTTGCACATGTAAATAAACAGTATCAAGTGAAATCGAAATAACTGTAATTCCGAAATTTTGCGCAATTAAAAATGAATTGATTGGTGCAAGCAGAGATTTCTATATCTTCAGTATAATATATTTATACTTTGCTAATTATTTTATTTTTCAAGTGGCGGTAAAGCCGTAATTTTCAATCAGCGGATCTATATTTTTCCCTTGCCACTTTTTCATGCTGGAAGCTTGTGATTAAGAATTGAATGCTTCTTTTTGTAACTTTATTGGGGTGTAAAAGCGTTGACCGAAGTAAATTTTGTATGAAGCGCGGAATCAAAAAAATGTGCGCACGGTCAACGCTTTTACAACCCTATGAAATTACAAAAAGAAGCATTCAATACTTATAATTACATCTGTTAGCTAGGATCATGAAATCACGATTTACATCAAGTTATTATTTAATTTACCTGTGAACTTTATTATGGGACCTCTTGTCATCATGAATGAAAAGTTTTATTGTGTGATGCAACTGCTTAACGAGTAACACGTGATGCGCAGTTAGCCAATCAGAATAACGTTTTATAATTTAACATACATCTAATGTAATTATTTCACAATGTTCCATTCAATTCAAATTGACTGAAAAGCAACGTGTATTCATTTCTTTAAATTTTCGTTCATTTTGAAAGACAGTTTTACTTCGGGTTTCCCGTTTGTACATGCGGAAAGTCCCATCACCATTAGTCATTACGATTCTCGTTCAAGTTTATTGTCACTTTCTCTTGTTTAACCGTCTGAAGTAATTTCCGACATTATATTTTACAAATTTCATGTCACACAGAAAGCAATTAAACTCTTTTGCTTTTCTATATTTATTTTAACTAAATATAATGAATTATTTGTTTTTAATAGCACTAAGTACTTTCATTTTCAAATTCTATTTATAGACCATATCGCGGACGTGAAAGAAAGCACTGTAAAGAAAGATTTATGTTTATATTTATATGAGAAAATGGTTACATAACAGTTATAACAGGATTATCAAATTAAAAATATTATTATTAACCTCTTTTTTTGTGTCGAGGATTGAATACGTCCTACCCGTTTTCACAAACGTAGACAGTTGTTTTGGGAAAATTTATTTCTTTGAATGCAAATGACTGAATGCAAGTCCGTGACAAAGTTAAATTGCTTTGAAATTTCAATAAATAAAATGACAATATATAGTGTAAGCTTTAATTTGTTATTGTGGGAGTTTACGTGTGTAATGCATGTATACATGTTTATGATATTCTTATCAATATACTACATTTCGTTTTTACGTCACATATCAACATTCCCGATTTTTTAAGTCTCTGATCTTTGCCGATTACCGGCGTATAATAAGTTCATGTATGGACAGTTACTCCAAGGTATAAACAAAATACTTCCAAGACCCATTCTTTGTACTTTAAACAGTTTTGTAGAAACATAAGTTATATCCAAGCTTAAGTTGGTCAGCTAGTATGAGTAAACCCAACTCAGTCGCTCTTCGGCCATCACGACATGCCAAGTTTCTTTCATTTTCATGGGAGGAAAGCACTGTTTAACTGTTACAAGATATTTCATTTTACATTATTCAATTTTAGCTTTATTTTTGATGAGATGCGTTCAATACTCTTCCATCAAATTGACCATTATTCCGACGAAGCAGAATATATTCCGACATCTTGAAAATATTTTTTTATGGTGTACGGGAGATAACTCCCATAGCAACACACGCCTATTTTCCCGTTTTCCGCTAGAGGCGTTCATTTACGTACCTCTCACCTTAAGTTACTTGATTTAGGTGCTCTGGCACTGTATATACAAACGTTTTACCCATTTAAATTGCTTAATCATTTAGAGAGCCACGGTCTGTTAAAGAGACTAAAAAGGTAGGTGCATTTAGATGTAAGGGAGATAATTTTTACTTACATTTACTTAATTTTTACCTTTTTGGCTTCGCCACACCTCGGAAATAAAACCGGTTTATTTAATATAAAAATAGGAATGGGATTTAACTTTACACTTAAATAAGGGTTAAGATTATAATTTTGCAAATATAACTTGGGGGAATTTATTTAAGGGAATAATTTATTGTGAATATTGTATGTTGTCTTGTGTAGATATACTTGCGCAAATATATATATATATATATGTTTTAGTGTAAATTAAAATATGAAAACTTTATCGTCTCACTGATTTAAGAAACAGAGACTCGGGTCCTAGAACCCGGAAGTAGTTGTTGTTATGTGGTCTTGGTATCTTTCATTTTAATAACTTGGTTTGACTTCGAATTAATACTACTAAATTGGTATATTGTATTTATTTCAAATATATGGGCATTACTAATGCATCGTCGTTCAAAAAATGAGTCAAGAATCAGTCGACATTTACATACCAAACATATAAACTAGTTCATAGATCGCAAAACACGTTTGAAACCAACAAACATGATTGCCTCCGGTTACACACTGAACGAATTGTTGAAATAGTTTCACATTGAATTTAACAATAAAGAACAGTTTTAACCAAAACACTTGCATGAAATTGTCTTTGTTTAGTGCATAGGGAAAGGTGGCAGAGACCTTTTCAGACTGTAATGATCTGGTACTATATCGTATGGCACGAGACCAGTCAAGTTATCAAAACTTGTACGTCACACAGGTGAACAGAAATGATTTTGTCAGTTATATTACATTGTGTTGATAATAAGAAGTGAATGAATTGTCAATTGTTGTTAACACAATCTTTCAAAATATAAAAAAAAAAAATAATATAAAAAGCTATTTTACGGAGTTCTTTGAACACTTTTCCAATTTGAATTTCACATCGTTCATAATCTACGAGTACGAGTGACGACACACCGACAAACAGGTAGATTGGAAATATGTTTGTCGTTGCTAGTACTTGATATACATGTTTTGAATTAACGAGCGTGTGGAGATATTCTCCATTTAGATATTCATAGTAAAAGTGTCTACTATATCTGTGACAAAAAAATCGCTTTCAATATGCAATTCATAAACGACCAAGGTCCGGACAATATTCATGTAATGCCAAATTTGGCAAGGTAACCGAATGCTTGAGAAATTAGAATCTGCGTAGCACAGGTAAACGAACACAATTTTGTCGTTGAGTGTACTGTGTAATAAAACATCGAAGTCATGATTTTAATTTATTTCGCTTGGTAACCTCTCTGACGTGAGAAAAGCGATAACGAGAATCATAAGACCGTTTCTTTTGATAAATCTCCCACGATATATTCAAACTTCCGAATTATTTCCATACCATCCGAATTTAATTCAATATAATTTTGTCGTTGTTAGTACACGATAAAAATCAAAGAAAACCACGTGTTTAGTGAAAGGACAACACCTCAATGATGATCAAATAATTGTTTTGATGTCAAAGAGACTTGATATTGCAATGTCTTCATTCTGCCAAGAAATATACTTTTTCACACACACATCAACCAATTATTTGTGCCTTTCTATCAGTATACTACAAGTCAAGGACCCTTCAAGTTTAACTTCTGTTACAGCCAACTCTGAAGCTACAAATAGGTCTAGGCCTTGCGGTCATAAAACTTTCGAGCACGATTTTTGTACCCAGACTCGATAATCAACTAATCTAAATGCTGGATTTCATGTTTCGAGCATGATTTTTGTGCTCCGAGCACTGAGTAAAGTTTTATGACTTCAACCCCAGGAACTAGTGGAAAAAAGTAAAATCACAAAAAATACTGAACTCGGAGGAAAACCAATACGGAAAGTCCTTAATCACATGGCAAAATCAAATAACAAAACGCTTCAAAAACGAATAGACAAGAACTGTCATATTCCTGAAATGAGAATCTACTCCCGTTTCTCACAGTACACTATTCTATCTACCTTTTTGAAGGCACCTCAAAGCCATCCTTTACAACCTTATACAATTTTATGATTCTGACATTATCATAGAGATGATGGTGGTAGCGTGAAAAACTTCAACGAACTTGACAGGACTGTGAAGCATTTTGATGCAGGGGATATCCATGAAATTTATTTGTAAGGGTGAGATTTTAAAAAGAATTGAATATTTGATCTGGAGAAATGAAGAACCTTTCATAAGTGTATATGCATCTGCTGTGACATATAGTTGGTCATTTCTGTGTAATATTTGGTCTCTTGTGGAGAGTTGTCACATTGGCAATCATACTACATCTTTTGTATATTGTCCAAATTTACACTTCTGTTAACATCGTTAGTCATACGAAAAAGATTTGTGTATCATATTGATTTCAGAATATAGTACAGTGAATCAGACAAATGTTTGTTATTGCTTCAAAGATATTAACTAATAATGCGATTTTATTATCATTAAATTAGTTACCCTAATTTCATCACTTTCATCTCTATAAATGCAGATACTGACATGCCAATGTTTCCCCCTTTGGCCAAACCAATCTGTTTGTGTCTCTCTTTATCTCATTGGTTGAAATTTCATGGCCTAGTCCATCACCAAATCTCCGTCAAATCGCTTTAAATTCTCCAGCTTTTGAATTCTAAAAAGATCTTGATTCACATTTCTAGCAATATGAGCTTCCCAGTCATTGATTTTCTATAATGCATCCTGAAAGTTTTTGGTGGTATCCTCTTTGAAGTCGTCATCTCCCATCTCACCAAAACATTTGAACACATCATGCTCTATGCCATGTAACATTTTACACCTATCGCACACTTATGTAGGAATGTACTCACAGGGACTTTGAAAATAACAGTTTTCAGGGTAACTCAAAAGCCATTGAAGACGATGGTGAGCACACAGGCAGTCTTTTCCAGATGAAGTTTATAATCAGTTTTGAAATAAAATTTTGCTGATGTGATATTCTCGTTCTTTAGTTGATAGAATGGATCTTTCATAAATCTGTTTTGTAATTTCTTTTAGTGATTCAAACCTTTCAATTCCCTCAACTGCAATATTGTCTAATTCGTGTAAATTTGTGCGTTTAGTAGCAGCACAAGTATTTATAATTTTAAATAAAGTTGATTTAGATAGTGGTTCAAAAATTTAATTCTTTGCAGTATGAAAAGTACAGGTCTATATGTTTTGCTTCGCTTGTTCATCCGAACATAAAACTTTTCTGATTACTTTAAAGACAACTAAAGACTTAGGTGAATTGAGAGATGCACCAAAGCAGTTGTAATAAACTTTTTTACAACAAAATGTTTCATTCATAATCAATATATTAGTCCAAATTGTATTAAATTATTTCAAAGTCTAAATTATCGACACAATTCTGGAATCACACAATCTACAAATATAAATAATATGAATTAGAACAAGAAAAAAATAAACTTCCTTACAAAAACATTGTAATAACTTATGTCTAAATATAACTGTAGAACTCGCTTTGGTGTTTTGTCGATAATTAGAAAAAGGCGCCAAAATAATTATATAAAGGTCTGGAACCGAATTACTTCTTATTACGAAAAGAAAGTAAATACAATTATTTTATTAAATAAGAAATATTAATAATTTTGGAGTGATTACATCTTGTATAGTAAAGTGTAAAAAAAAAAAAAAAACTTGTGGCATGTTCCAGCTTGCTGTCATCCATTCTTTGACGTGGTACTTTTATTTTATTTTTTTACTTGAAGACCAAATTTTTTAGAGGTACTAGTATTGAAATGAAATAAGGAGATATGGTATGATTGCATATATCAGACAAACTATCCAATAAAGATCAAATGAAGTAGAATTTATTAAAAATAGAATGATAACCTGCAGGCTTTAAAATTTGGGAAAAAACTCATACCGTTCAGTTAGCTATGATAGGCCTAGACATGATAAATATGAAACTTGAGAAAACAAACAGCCCAATTCAATGAAAAAGATAATTTACTGTCATTTATAGTTGCATGTAAATAATCTCATCATAGATACCAGGACTTAATTTTATGTATACGCCAGACGCGCGTTTCGTCTACTAAAGACTAATCAGTGACGCTCGAATTCAAAAAAAGACAAAAGGTCAAATAAAGTACGAAGTTGAGCATTTAGGACCAAAATTCCTAAAAGTTTTGCCAAATACAGCTGTATGTTTTACACTTAAATGAGTTGACAAACATCACATTAGTATGCTATTTCAGGCTAAATACCTGTATTTTTTTTCTCAATTATTGAAGGGTGACTGGGGAATAGAACTATGGTCACATGATCTTCTCCCGACCGGCAGTAAAACGGTTGCCGAAGTGGGGCGTCCGTTTGGCTGTGCGGGATGTATCAAATTCGCTGTCACGTCCGGTCAGAATGTGGACGTTAAATCCGATGTCTCGTGTCAAGAGAGTGCCACGCCCTTTTAGCACACGAAGAACCCTTCCAGCAACTCTTTGAGGGCCCGTAGGTGGCTTGTTGTAAGACCAAAATTTCTCCCGACCGGCAGTAAAACGGTTGCCGAAGTGGGGTGTCCGTTCGGCTGTGCGGGATGTATCAAGTTCGCTGTCACGTCCTGTCAGAATGTGGACGTTAAATCCGATGTCTCGTGTTAAGAGAGTGCCACGCCTCTTTGCACACGAAAAACCCTTCCAACAACTCTTAAAGGGCCCGTAGGTGGCTTGTTGTAAGACAAAATTTCTGTCCCTATCCAATGTACCCTAATTTTCAGTGGCAGTCGAAATTATCCCGCCTATCATTACTTATGGCCTCTATTATGACAGGACCTACCCCCAAGAGTGACTGGGGTATAGAAATATGGTCACTTGGTTTTCTCCCGACCGGCAGTTAAACGCTTGCCGAAGTGGGGCGTCCGTTTGGCTGTGCGGGATGTTTCAAGTTCGCTGTCACGTCCGGTCAGAAGGGGGACGTAAAATCCGATGCCTCGTGTAAAGAGAGTGCAACGCTCTTTGCACGTTAAAAACCCTTGCAACAACTCTTTCAGGGGTGCGTAGTTGACCTGTTGCAAGGGAAAATTTGTGTCCCTATCCAATATACCCTCATTTTGTAGTGACAGTCCAAATTTCCCGATCATCATCCCAGATGGCCTCTATTGTATCAACCTACCTATTGTATTTATTGTGAACTTGTTCTCGTCCTGCATATGAATGACATATCTGACACTGGTACATCTAGATGCTTCATTTACCTTACAGTGGCTCAAATATATATAATCAAGAGTGTATGTTATTTGTGATTAAAACTGGTTGGTCCATAACTAACTCCTCTGGAACATCACTCTGCCACCCGTCAACAAATTAAAGCGAACAGATGTGAGCGCTGTCAGTTGGCTTCCAAACAGCTCTATTAATGACTTTTGTCCACAAAGATTTCTTTGTTTTATCTTTGGGGAACCTAACAAATTCTGACACTGCCACATCTACCTGCTTCATTTACCTTACAGTGGCTCAAATATATATATAACTTTTTACCATGCTTGATTGTTGACGCTTCCATTATGGAACCACTCAGACCCCGTTACGCGCATGTGTTAAATTCAGGACCGCAATTACAGTAAATAAGATTATTGTTCCCACTAAGGTTCGATGGATATTAATATAAAGTTTGACAATCGGTTTAGTTGTTTATTTGTTTAAGAGGTTGTCCACATATTGCCTTGCCAATTCATGTAAAGGAAATTTGTCAATACATTATGCTTTAAAATAATAGATGTTAGTAGCTATACTGATAAACCAAGGGTAAAGTTATATTATTATGGATTTGACGTTTTTAAATTATCATGTCACACAACGAACGTGGAAATAAGTAAATATCATCGCCAGATACAACATTTACTTAAAGTTCAGTATTAAAGTTGATCTCGCATGAAAAGAAAAATCTAAAGATTATGTCTAGCAAAGTTTAGGTTGAAATATTTGTGAATTCAGTATAACCAAAGTGTTGGTCGTGGTTTGGTTGCTTATCATCCAGTGGCAAACATCGTATGCGCAATGTTGAGGTCGTGAACAAATTAACAACATTTACTCCAGGTAAGTCCGGTAACATAGGTCAACTGGGTTGCTTGTTAGGTTTGTCTGTCCCTCTAATATCTTTCGTTTCTCTTTTGGTAAAATGAGGGTCAATCGGACAGCGACAGAAATTAAGCCTTGCAACAAATCTAAGTGAATAGCAGTAGGCATTATTATTAATAAAAGGTGGTTGCTGAATCAGGGTAACCCATATTAAAGAGGGTTATACATTAACCGTTATTCAAATAAACACCCCAAGGGTGACTGGGGTATAGAAATATGGTCACTTGGTCTTCTCCCGACCGGCAGTAAAACGCTTGTCGAAGTGGGGCGTCCGTTTGGCTGTGCGGGATGTATAAGTTCGCAGTCACGTCCGGTCAGAAGGGGGACGTTAAATCCGATGCCTCGTGTAAAGAGAGTGACACGCTGGACAAAAAGGAAAATGACTGCTGTAGATCAAAATGATCTGGATAATTGGATTTAACAAGCCTGTGTTCTGATCATGCATGGAATAATCTCTTGTTGACAACATGCTAGTCAATATACAGTAACCAATGATATGCAAGTCTTGTCTCTTTAAGTTCATCATTGTCTTAAGTTTACTTTCTATGCTGTCAACACTATGGTATTTATAATTTGCCTTTCTAGTTGACATCTAGTATTTATCTGATACTAATGTCTAATGAAACGAATAATTGTTGCCATATTTTCTACCATTTCTAGAAAATCTGTAATTCTTTGATTTAGGAAGTAATAGTTAGTCTTCATGAACATATTTGATGATGATCTAAACTTGGCCTTATTGAATAAATAGTTGGTTAGTCATGTGATATATTTTTTGACCGCCAAAATCCTACAAATCTGTGAAAAAATTAACATTTCATAATATATTTATTGCTTATAGAACGGTCAAACGCCTCTGGTGTGACTGGGAATAGAAATTTTATCACTTTAAATCGTACTGCGACCGACAGTCAAACTTTAATTCTTAATCCTAACAAAAAATTGGCATCGATATGGCCGTACAAGCTTGCAGCCATGTCTGGTTAGAATCCAACGCCTTGTTTAAAGAGAGCGAAACGCTCATCACACATCAAGAATCGTGGAAACAACTGTGTTGAGCTGAGTTTCAGTCCATATAAAATTTACCTTCATCTTCCAGTGCCGTGCAAAATATCTTGTCGATCCATTTTTATACGACCGCAAATTTTGAAAAAAATTTCGTCGTATATTGCTATCACGTCGTCGTCTGCTATCACGTTAGCGTCGTCGTCGTCGTCTGCGTCGTCGTCGTCCGAATACTCTTAGATTTCGCACTCTAACTTAAGTAAAAGTGAATAGAAATCTATGAAATTTTAACACAAGGTTTTTGACCATAAAAGGAAGGTTGGTATTGATTTTGGAAGTTTTGGTCCCAACATTTTAGGAATTAGGGGCTAAAAAGGGCCCAAATAAGCATTTTCTTGGTTTTCGCACTATAACTTTAGTTTAAGTTAATAGAAATCTATGAGATTTTGACACAAGGTCTATGACCACAAAAGAAAGGTTGGGATTGATTTTGGGAGTTTTGGTTTCAACAGTTTAGGAATTAGGGGCCAAAAAAGGGCCGAAATAAGCATTATTCTTGGTTTTCGCACAATAACTTTAGTTAAAGTAAATAGAAATCAATGAAATTTAAACACAATAGATATAGGAAGATGTGGTGTGAGTGCCAATGAGACAACTCTCCATACAAATAACAATTTAAAAAGTAAACCATCACAATGTTTATGACCACAAAAGGAAAGTTGGTATTGATTTTGGGAGTTTAGGAATAAGGGGCCAAAAAGGGACCCAAATAAGCATGTTTTTGGTTTTCGCACCATAACGTTAGTATAAGTAAATAGAAATCTATGAAATTTTAATACAAGGTTCATGACAATAAAAGGAAGGTTGGTATTGATTTTGGGAGTCTTAGTCCCAACAGTTTAGGAAAAAGGGGCCCAAAGGGTTCAAAATTGAATAATTGGGGTTCTTGTGTATGTAGATTCTTAATTTTTGGTCCCGTTTTCAAATTGGTCTACATTAAGGTCCAAAATTAAACTTAGTTTGATTTTAACAAAAATTGAAACCTTGGGATTCTTTGATATGCTGAATCTAAAAATGTACTTAGATTTTTGATTATTGGCCCAGTTTTCAAGTTGGCCCAAATCGAGTTCCAAAATTAAACATTGTTTGATTTCATCAAAAATTGAATAATTAGGGTTCTTTGATATGCCAAATCTAACTGTGTATGTAGATTCTTAATTTTTGGTCCAGTTTTAAAATTGGTCTACATTAAAGTGCAAAGGGTCCAAAATTAATCTAAGTTTGATTTTAACAAAAATTAAATTCTTGGGCCTCTTTGATATGCTGAATTTAAACATGTACTTAGATTTTTGATTATGGGCCCAGTTTTCAAGTTGGTCCAAATCAGGATATAAAATTATTATATTAAGTATTGTGCAATAGCAAGTCTTTTCAATTGCACAGTATTGTGCAATGGCAAGAAATATCTAATTTCACAATATTGTGAAATAGCAAATTTTTTTTAATTAAGAGTTATCTTTCTTTGTCCAGTATAGTAAGCAAGAAATATCTTATTGCACAATATTGTGCAATAGCAAGATTTTTTTTTAATTGGAGTTATCTTTCTTTGTCCAGAATCAACTTAAATCTTTGTTATATACAATATACAATGTATATTCACTTTTTACTACCAACTGATAAATTTAAATAATGTTTACCATTCAGTGATAACAAGCAGTTTTTTTTACATTTTAATATTTTGTGATGTATTTAAATGAGTAGTTATTGTTGCAAACTCCATTAGAATATTTTAATTGAGATTAGTTTTGGAATAAGGGAAAGGGGGATGTGATTAAAAAATTGGGTTCAATTTTTCTCATTTGAAATTTCATAAATAAAAAGAAAATTTCTTCAAACATTTTTTTGAGAGGATTAATATTATATTAATATTAACAGCATAGTGAATTGCTCTAAGAGAAAACACAAATTTTAAGTTCATTAGAATACATTCATTCTGTGTCAGAAACCTATGCTGTGTCAACTATTTAATCACAATCCAAATTAAGAGCTGAATCCAGCTTGAATGTTGTGTCCATACTTGCCCCAACCGTTCAGGGTTCAACCTCTGCGGTCGTATAAAGCTACGCCCTGCGGAGCATCTGGTTTGTATTTATGGTCCCGAACAGACAAACCATTTTGACCATTTGAGTTTATCAAACATCAACCCATCAATCAGTACTGCTGTTCATTTTCCTGGCAGTCAAGTATTGTTTTCTTATAGTTCCATCAATCGGTACTCCTGTGCACTGACCTTGCAGTCAAGTATTCATGTCTCTTAGTTCCATAAATCGGTAATCGAGTGACATTTTACACGAAGTCAAGTATTTAGGTCTTACGTTCGTCTTAACCTTTAAACATGGATTATGGAGATCTTAATACTAAATCAGTAATTTGTTTATACATGAAAAAAGTGTACGGCCATGACAACTTATACACTATACATGTTTGTTTGCGTTTTGGCTAATAAATCAATCCCGAATTTAGGTGAATAAAGACAACAATATTATACCGCTGTTCGAAAGTTGTAAATCGATTGAGAGAAAACAAATCCGGATTACAAACTGAAACCGAGGGAAACACATTAACTATAAGAAGACAACAACGAAACAGAAACACTTAAGTGCAACACAAAACCAAACAACCCCAAGGGTGACTGGGGTATAGAAATATGGTCACTTGGTCTTCTCCCGACCGGCAGTAAAACGCTTGCCGAAGTGGGGCGTCCGTTTGGCTGTGCGGGATGTATCAAGTTCGCAGTCACGTCCGTCAGAAGGGGACGTTAAATCCGATGCCTCGTGTAAAGAGAGTGCCACGCTCTTTGCACGTTAAAAACCCTTGCAACAACTCTTTGAGGGGTCCGTAGGTGGCCTGTTGCAAGGCAAAATTTCTGTCCCTATCCAATATACCCTCATTTTCCAGTGGCAGTCCAAATTTCCCCGACCATCATCCTAGATGGCCTCTATTACAACAACCTACCTATTGTATTTATTGTGAACTTGTTCTCGTCCTGAATATGCATGAAATATTTGCCACTGGACGTTAAGCAACCAACAATCAATCAAAACCAAACGACTATGTAACACACTGAAACTTTAAGGTAAACACATTGCAAGAAGATTCCACCTTCTTGCACCTGTCTCTGATTGATATTCAAAAACGCATAAAAATTGCTGAGCAAAGAGAATAGGAAAATTTACTTAATATGGTCATTTGTCATATCATTATGCTTCCACTTCACACCCAAAATCACAGACGTTACAAAATGGAAGAATAATTGCTCCCATATGTGTAGCATGAAACTACAAAATAATTTTGTGCAAAATCCACGCACGCCAAACAGACTTTACCTGAAATTGAAAATAAAGGTAACAGTAAAAAGATTGAACATTTCTTGATAACACGGGGAAGTTAAACCTATGGCATTATGTGTTTTTTTCAGAAATTAAGTCAAATGTGCAAGAGGCGGTCTTTAGTAGGCCCCGAATCCTGGGTTAATATTAGATCGAGAAAATGCACGCCTTTCTACACTTCGAAACATAAGTGAGCCTTTAATGGAAAAAAAACCTCACAAGGTCCTAAATCAACCAAATTCGTTCAATTTTTGCTAAACAGCTGTAAAATACAAATTGTTGACAAAGTCCTGTAAACACACTCCGCCGCCGTTACATATATATATAGGAAAGATCTTAGTGAAAAAAAAATCAACTTTTTTATTTGCAGTTATTTCCCTTTATCTTTTTTCTACAGGGAGACGGATTAATATAAGGGAAACCTTGTTTCCGAATCCTTTTGTAACATGTAATCACTGTATTTATATGTGTATGCCATGTACATGATTTTTTGAAATAAAATATGTTTAAAGTAAAATACAAATTTTTCAATTGGGAGTAAAAAATGCCTGACATATATATACTGTGAAAGTACTTTAATTCGTGGGTATCAATTTTCGTGGTTTGAGCAATATTTTAACATGTTCGTGGGTTTTTAAAATCCTGGATTTTAGTTTTCTTAAAAAAATTAAAAAAAATTATAGCCTTTAGAAACGAAGTTTGCAAATAGTCTTGATTGAAGGAAATTGCAAAGTAAACATTAACCCGTGTAAATCGTAGTGACAGCACTTATTAACCCAAGATAAAGTGACCAACAGATTAAAGACCATGAAAGGTGTTTTAAAAATGTGTTAAGCTTTAACAGGATTTTGCAGTGCACTTTTTTTCATTCCTTCAGAAGTTGCCAAAATAAAGCTGAGAACGAAGTTTGAGAACTTCACCACATATAATACTTGAAGTGAGCTGTTTTAATTTACTTTGACAATAGATACGTGGCAATTATTAGTGGTTTAAACTGTGTACCCAAGTGGTATCTCCTGGCAGTTGTTGAGCTAATTGCAATTTTGTGACTTCAACTGATGATACTGAAACAGAAAACGATTGTTAATATATTGGTTTGTATATAATATATTTTAATGCCAATGGCTTATATACTAAATGTAGTTTATTGTACAGTGTGTATATGTACCAAATGTGGCTCACTTTGTAAGCTGAATAAATGTAACCATCCGTGCAGTTTTGCTTAACCTACAATGTGGTAGAATATAAGATTGTACACAATGTGCAAATATAAGGTACAATGTACCAATACTATAAGTCCACAACTGTGTAAGCACCTAGATACAAATTACAATTTAAGTAAAGCAACTTATATATATAAACATGAGGATACTAAACAAATTCATGGAAAGGAACAGGATAATCCAGAGCCCAGTTGTAGAAGATTTCATATACAAATTCCATAAATGTAAAGTATTTTCGAAGATGGATTTAAGACCAGGATATCATCAACTTATATTGGATCCAGAATCCATATAAATTATAAAATGTCCCATCTTGTGTGCAGCATTGATCACTTTTTCTTGCAGTGTCTTTGGAACTATAATTTGATTCAATTTGAACACGAGTCCTGCTACGTATAATTCATTTCTCATATGGTAATACGGTAAAATATAAATATGAACAATTTTCTTAAAACATTAGAAATATGCCTACATAAATGTTTAGGCATTTATTTAAACTGATAAAACTACAATGTACTTTTAACTCCAAATTGTGTATTGCAACAGATTAATTTACCTACATAAGACAATATAATACAGTATCACTGGTTGGATGCATGAAGTACAGCAGAACGAATACAGTGTTTGCGCATTCCAAAATAGTTAAGGTGCACTCCGTCAAAACACAAATAATTTAAATTATCCCAAAAACCACGGTGGAGCAAAAAGAAATATCCTTTTCATCGTGCTCTTTGATTTTCTCTTGTAAAAGTGTTTATTTGCACTTTATCATTGTATCCTGCATATGTTACCAATTCACTCCGACATAACAATTGTCCAATTATGACATGATTTACATTCAAACCATAGTGTAAATACATAGCAAACTTGGGATGCATTAGTTCTCCTATTAGCAGCATCATTCCCCCTATCTGTATTCAAATTATGTGAGGGTACCAGCCTCACCAGCTAAAAGGAAATCATCTAAATAATGATCTAAATTATCAGAATTTGCCCTATTTGATACTGTCCAATGTAAAAATGTTGAAAATTTTTCACAATCAGCACAAGATATCGAACAACCCATTGGCATTGTTTTATCTATATAATAAGTCAAAATCACCTGGATACACTTTCAATAATCTATATGCTGATTTAATATCTTTTTTACCTGAAAGTGCATTTTTACCTAATTTTTGAACCATATTTGTTGCATCATCAAATGAAGAGTATTTAACTTTTGTGTAAATTTCATCTATGTAATCATTAACACTGAAATTAGGTGGATATGACAATGGTGTTATTAATCTAAGACCACCAGTTTTTTTTGGTATTAAACCAATGGGAGAGCAACGTTTATTAGAGATTGGCTTTTCATTAGAAGGTCCGGCCATTCTACCAAGGTCTATTTCACTTTGAAGTTTTTTAATTGCCTCCTAGGGGTTTTCTTTTACAGATAATAAATTATCAAATTCCTTTGAATATCTTGGGCCCGTGTAATTAATTTAAATCCTTGTTTAAAACCATATAATAATAACGTAGCATCAGAAAGATTTGGATAATCCATTAACATATTTTCCAATATGTCAACTTTAATGGGCGAGAAGCCTAATTGCCATATCTCAAACTGAAATTTCTTTTTATCTGAAATTTAAATGAAGAAAAGTTTCGATAATAATTATTTTTTGGTTTAGTTATTATAAGAATTTTGCGGAAAACGTCTGCTGCCATTTGGAACTTAAAAGTTCTATTACCATAACCCATCGCCCTAGGCTTGTTATTATCTAAACCTATTCTTTCTCTACATCTTATGGACGGGTGATTCAAACAGCATTTCAAACATGAATGACTGAACCAACAACCATTACTAGAACACACTCCTTAAACATTTAAAGTCATATCAGTTGTTAATGCGTGGCTGTTGCGTAGTATGCGTATTAGTTGAAGCAATAGCCATTATTTGAAGCCATAATTGGGAATCAATTATATTCCAATTTTTTGTAGGGTTTCTTGCAACTCTTAATCTAAATTGCTGATCATACATGTACCACTTTTCAATAGTACAATCAGCTGCTGCACCCTTTATTATAACTATGTAACCAAACAGTTGACTAGCTTTCATTGGATGTCTCTGAATCAAAACTTGTGAATAAGCTAAAAAAGCGTCTGTCCAGGTCTCAATATTAATGGTTGTTTTCTTTTTTGAAAGATTTGTTTGAGTAATCAATCTACAATCTTAATTTAAACCTAGATAACTTTGCTTCTCAAATTGACTACTGCTTTTATGCATAATAGATAAGTCAATATATTGAAATTGCCATATTTTTTCTTTAACTGTTTGGCTAATGAAAATGTCAGTTTCATTTATATTTGGTACCATATTAGGTTCATCAAATACTACAGTATCATCAACCTCACCTATTGGCTGGGATACAGGTGCTGCAACTTGAATGTCATTGTCAAGGTTAGGCTGAACAGGATTAGGCATGTTCAAATCTTGTACAACTTCAACATGTTGGTCATTGCGTCGACGTCTTTGTGGAGGTTGTTCATTTTCATTCAATTGAGGCCCTCTCCTTCTTTAATTGCGCGCTGGCGCAGCTTGGTTATTTGCTGGTCTACGACGTCTTGGCATCCCATATTTACAAAGTCATTGACGGGATGTATAAGTACTGAACAACGTCGAATGGATATCACGGGAATCGGGGAAACAGTTAACAGAAATATTTAAAAGTTAAATAAAAGAACAATATAACACGTTATTAAGATATTTAACGACGGCAGTACGCTGAATCCATACATCGCGACCATCACGTATTTCTTAAGGAGTTGATACGCGATCCCCATTTTTTTTTTAAATATATATAGACATCTAAGATATTGAAATAACCCTCGGGTTAAGTTTTGTTTGTATAAAAACCTTTTTTGAATCAACAGGCTCTCTTTTCAAAATTTAAGAGCCATTCTCTGTAAGCATGAAAATGTCTCTCAAATTGCAATGAAACGGTAGTTAGTACTCATATATACTGCAGCTGTGCTTTTTGAGCAGTCAAATTGCGTTGACTGTATATTTATATGTGATATACAGTCGCTGACCTTATATCACCTTGTTTATGACGTTGACAATGCTTTTCCGTAGTTTCATTTATGACGTCAATAAAACGTATAGGTACGCGGCAATTTTACGTTGTCCGCTCACAATTAAAGAATAACGGTTTTTACCATCAATACTTCATTTTGAACAGTTATAAGAGTTGCAGTATATAAAGATTAACCATACAGTGTCTCGAAATATCAATCTGTTATTTGTACTCGGATCGAAACGGGCAGAAATGCTCAGCACAGCCTCGCTTTCTACCTGTTTCTAAGTCTTGTACAAATAACATTGATATTTCGAGACAATGTATGGTTATTATATTTATATCACCCTTGTTTGAAATTATTTGATATTATATTGATACACAGAGTCGGGGTTGCCATGGTTACCATACACCATCAAATAAGGCTTCTACAAGAGTACTTCAATTAGTGAAATTACCGTTTGCTTTGCATATAAATAAACTCATCATAGATACCAGGACTAAATTTAGTATATATGCCAGACGCGCGTTTCGTCTGCAAATTACTCATCAGTGACGCTCATATCCAAAAAAGTTAAAAATGCCGGAAAAAAAAGCAGGACCGGATAGATTATAAAATTAAAAGGCAGGACAGAGATAACAACTAAAAAAATATGCAGGACAACATTTTTCATCCTAGCCCTCCATAAAAATCAAATGGTAGCTCCCTGAAAACCAAAATTCCGAAAAGTTTTGCCAAATACAGCTAAGGTAATATATGCCTGAGGTAGAAAAGCCCGAGTATTTAAAAAAAATCAAAATTTGTGGACAGGAAATTTATAAATATTACCATATCAATGACAAATCATGTCAGCACAGTGCTGACTACAGCCTGTACCCTTGGGGAAATAAATCTCCAACAGCAGTGGCATCGAACCAGTGGTTGTAAATAAACTCATCATATATACCAGGACTAAATTTAGTATATACGCCAGACGCGTGTTTCTTCTGTAAAAGACTTATCGGTGTCGCTCGAATCCGAAAAAGATAAAAAGGCCAAAAATAGTATGAAGTTGAAGAGCATAGAGAACCAAAATTCCTTAAAGTTTTAACATAGATCAAACTGCTCTGAGGTCATACATGTACCACTTTTCAATAGTACTATCAGCTGCTGCACCCTTTATTATAACTATGTAACCAAACAGTTGACTAGCTTTCATTGGATGTCTCTGAATCAAAACTTGTGAATAAGCTAAAAAAGCGTCTGTCCAGGTCTCAATATTAATGGTTGTTTTCTTTTTTGAAAGATTTGTTTGAGTAATCAATCTACAATCTTAATTTAAACCTAGATAACTTTGCTTCTCAAATTGACTACTGCTTTTATGCATAATAGATAAGTCAATATATTGAAATTGCCATATTTTTTCTTTAACTGTTTGGCTAATGAAAATGTCAGTTTCATTTATATTTGGTACCATATTAGGTTCATCAAATACTACAGTATCATCAACCTCACCTATTGGCTGGGATACAGGTGCTGCAACTTGAATGTCATTGTCAAGGTTAGGCTGAACAGGATTAGGCATGTTCAAATCTTGTACAACTTCAACATGTTGGTCATTGCGTCGACGTCTTTGTGGAGGTTGTTCATTTTCATTCAATTGAGGCCCTCTCCTTCTTTAATTGCGCGCTGGCGCAGCTTGGTTATTTGCTGGTCTACGACGTCTTGGCATCCCATATTTACAAAGTCATTGACGGGATGTATAAGTACTGAACAACGTCGAATGGATATCACGGGAATCGGGGAAACAGTTAACAGAAATATTTAAAAGTTAAATAAAAGAACAATATAACACGTTATTAAGATATTTAACGACGGCAGTACGCTGAATCCATACATCGCGACCATCACGTATTTCTTAAGGAGTTGATACGCGATCCATTTTTTTTTTTAAATATATATAGACATCTAAGATATTGAAATAACCCTCGGGTTAAGTTTTGTTTGTATAAAAACCTTTTTTGAATCAACAGGCTCTCTTTTCAAAATTTAAGAGCCATTCTCTGTAAGCATGAAAATGTCTCTCAAATTGCAATGAAACGGTAGTTAGTACTCATATATACTGCAGCTGTGCTTTTTGAGCAGTCAAATTGCGTTGACTGTATATTTATATGTGATATACAGTCGCTGACCTTATATCACCTTGTTTATGACGTTGACAATGCTTTTCCGTAGTTTCATTTATGACGTCAATAAAACGTATAGGTACGCGGCAATTTTACGTTGTCCGCTCACAATTAAAGAATAACGGTTTTTACCATCAATACTTCATTTTGAACAGTTATAAGAGTTGCAGTATATAAAGATTAACCATACAGTGTCTCGAAATATCAATCTGTTATTTGTACTCGGATCGAAACGGGCAGAAATGCTCAGCACAGCCTCGCTTTCTACCTGTTTCTAAGTCTTGTACAAATAACATTGATATTTCGAGACAATGTATGGTTATTATATTTATATCACCCTTGTTTGAAATTTGATATTATATTGATACACAGAGTCGGGGTTGCCATGGTTACCATACACCATCAAATAAGGCTTCTACAAGAGTACTTCAATTAGTGAAATTACCGTTTGCTTTGCATATAAATAAACTCATCATAGATACCAGGACTAAATTTAGTATATATGCCAGACGCGCGTTTCGTCTGCAAATTACTCATCAGTGACGCTCATATCCAAAAAAGTTAAAAATGCCGGAAAAAAAGCAGGACCGGATAGATTATAAAATTAAAAGGCAGGACAGAGATAACAACTAAAAAAATATGCAGGACAACATTTTTCATCCTAGCCCTCCATAAAAATCAAATGGTAGCTCCCTGAAAACCAAAATTCCTAAAAGTTTTGCCAAATACAGCTAAGGTAATATATGCCTGAGGTAGAAAAGCCCGAGTATTTAAAAAAAATCAAAATTTGTGGACAGGAAATTTATAAATATTACCATATCAATGACAAATCATGTCAGCACAGTGCTGACTACAGCCTGTACCCTTGGGGAAATAAATCTCCAACAGCAGTGGCATCGAACCAGTGGTTGTAAATAAACTCATCATATATACCAGGACTAAATTTAGTATATACGCCAGACGCGTGTTTCTTCTGTAAAAGACTTATCGGTGTCGCTCGAATCCGAAAAAGTTAAAAAGGCCAAAAATAGTATGAAGTTGAAGAGCATAGAGAACCAAAATTCCTTAAAGTTTTAACATAGATCAAACTGCTCTGAGGTCATATTCTTTATTTGTCATCATGAAGACAATGATCTGAGCATATAATAACAATATATAACATAATAAATTCAAGTTCCTATCGCAGTTTGATGCTGCCAAAGACTTTTTGGGGATTTTTGGAAAATTGTATTTTTTACCTATTTAAATAATAGACTGTGAAAAAATGCACCAACAGATGTTCTGTAAATAATGCATATACAATGTTTAAAGCATAAAGTCCAAGATATAATAAAAATGGAGTAGTGTTATTTAAAAAAAAAAAATGCGTTGCCATGGCAGGTAATGAAAATATCGAGAAAAAAACAAAAAAAACAAATAAAATTGAAATTTGCAAATTTTAGGTTAAAAATGAAGAAAATTTAGTTCATTTGGATCCTAATATTAATTTAACTGTAGAGATAAATGTCAATTTAAGATTGTGGCTACCATAGAAACCAAAAAAAATTCGCCAAAAATATGTTTTTTATAGCTTCTGCATACAAATATTTACTCCGGTATCCCTTTTAAAACCATATCTCAAACAAAAGGATGTTGAGAATGTTTGCTGTTACAAAATATAAGAAATTTTAATTAATTAAGGAATTAATCTCCCTCATGCAAAGCTCTGATTCCTTTCACGGATTTGGCTTTACTTTTAGGACCTTTTTGATTATAGCTTTTCATCTTTTATATAAGCTTTGGATTTAAAATATTTTGGCCACGAGCATCACTGAAGAGACATGTATTGTCGAAATGCGCATCTGGTGTATGAAAATTGGTACCGTTAACTTTATTACCATATAATCTAAAGATTGAGACTGTCAACTCTCAAGAGTCTATAAATAACAGTTTTGAGGTTAAATTATGAAAATTTGAAGTGTAAATTTAGTCAGAATGCATACATCGTGCACCTCACTTCACGTCATCTTTGAAACGATATACTACAGCCTTGCACTGGTGTTAAAACACAATCCAAACAAAACACAAGTCACTGTCTGTCTTTGGTTGGAAATATCAAAGGAAAATCAAATCTCACTATTAACTTAAGCAAGAACAAGATTGCGTCAACCGTCCAAAGATGCCCCGCTCACACTATCATTTTATACGTTTAGTTGACTGAAAGTGGGAAAAGATCTAATTTGGCATTAACACATGTTAAATTAGAAAGATCGTATCTAGGAAACATGTGTACCAAGTTTCAAGTTGATTGGAGTTCAATTTCATCAAAAACTACCTTGACAAAAAATTTATAACAGAAACGCTAACCATCATTGTCTATGTTCAATGGACCGTGAATTTGGTATTATTATTAGAAAAACAAATAGTTTTCGCAATTTCACTTTAACCTAATTAGATTTGTCATTTTGTGGCCTTTTATAGCTGATAATGCAGTATGGGCTTTGCTCATTGTTAAAGACTCTACAGTGACCTTTAGTTGTTAATTTACGTGTCATTTATAAGATTTGTGTCATTGACAATCATACCATATTATAAGTGCGTAAAATATTTGTAATATTTTACATAAAGTTGGTAAACGAAATTTAGTTCATCTCTCTCTTTCTTTTTTTTCGGTCAGCATTTCCTCTGATACCAAAAAAGGATCTCCCTTTCTTCTAGTTTTTGTACCTTTATTAAACTTTTCAGTAAGATATTCTTTTTGGTTCTCATGAAATCTTTTGTTCCTCCTTTCTTCTTTCAATGAACAGCCAAGTTCCAAATCAGAGTTGTCATCATTTCCAACTGTCAGCCCTGCTGATGAAACTTGAAAGTTGGTTGAAAAAGACTTGGACATCTTTGTAATGTAAGTCTTCTTAGTAATGTCACATCCATTACTAAACTTGCTACTAAATTCAAACTTACACTTACCGAACATTAAGTGGATTGCCAGCTCATGAAAAGAAGAAAAAGACAGTGTGCATCCCTCATTTGCACATGTTATGATATTTTTTCTCCTTTTCAGCTTTATTAAAAGTGGCAGTTGGTGAAAAACCACATCAACCTCACCCTCTATCTCTGAACATGAAGTATTTAGAATACACTTTTCAACAGTTGGAATATCAGATGAAGATATTAGCTTTCCTAAAATGTAGAAAATAAAATTATATAACTTTTATAAGTTGAGAATACTGTTTAAACAATAATTGATTAATTGATTGGAACAGTATATGGAGTCACCGTTACTTACGTAATATAGAGGAGAAATTATTGAAGATTTTGAGTTAATATTAGTATTAAAACTATACATTATATAGAATTTGGTGAAAACATTTCTATTAATTAGATTAAAAGGCAACCTTTAAGATTTTTTAACAATGAACTATATATTATTTCTATTCATATCACATAATTATGCAAGTAACGTAGCCACCATTTTTACTTTCCTTATAATTTCTATGACATTTTGTTATTTTTTTCAGCTTTTATTGTCCAGATTGGTATATACACTTACATTAATTAACAATGACTGACTGGAAATCCTAGAAAATTTAAAATTCTGCAAAACAATAACTTGTCTTTCAAATAAAGGCAACAGTAGTATACCGCTGTTCAAAACTCATAAATCCATGGACAAAAAACAAAATTGGGGTAACAAACTAAAACCGAGGGACACGCATTAAATATAAGAGAACAACGACACAACACCGAAACGGACAGAGCATCAGACAAAACACCACGAGAATAACAAATATAGCAAAAAAACCAAAAACATTACAAATCATTACATAATTGTATCCAACGGATCTTAATTTCATTATACTTGGATTTCCCTTCTAACTTGAATTTATGCCTTCCAAGTAACAAATGAATTTCTAGTTAATGGTGCTTCATATACATTTTAGTGCATCCTGTTACAGGGCACTTAAACATGTGAGAAGATTCATTTGTTACCTGTGGATTTCCATTCACATAGAAAATCACTTGAAGCTAGATCTGCAGGTTGATTGTCATTTTGGATAGTCTTGCTGCTAGTTTTGATGTTTTCACTTTTCTCGGAACCAGAAAAATCCTTCTCAATGATGATTCCTGTACTCTTTTGCTCACAGGAATATGTCTGCAACTAAAACAAATATAAATGTAATTTCATATGTAAATGAAGTTAAAATACATAACGATTGTGTCATGGGAAACAGATCCCTTTCAGTTCAGTCAAACTAAGTTTGAACCACAAACTAATTGCAACAGAAAGTGTTTTAGTTCTATCTACTAATACAGCATTCAGCCCCAAATAAACACAAAACAAGGATGTGTCCATAGCTCTCGCACTATCATTTTATATGTTCAGTTGACCGTGAAATTGGGGTCAATACTTTAATTTGGCATTAAAATTAGAAGGATCACATCATGGGGAACATGTGTACTAAGTTTCAAGTTGAATGGACTTCAACTTCATCAAAAACTACCTTGATAAAAAAAAACATTAACCTGAGCTTCGCACTATCTTTTCTTTGTTCAGTGGACTGTGAAATTGGGGCCAAAACTTTAATTTGGCATTTAAATGAAAAAGATCATATCATGGGGAACATGTGTACTTAGTTTCAAGTTGATTGAACTTCAACTTCACCAAAAACTACCGTGACCCAAAACTTTAACCTGAAGCCGGACAAATAGACGTACAGACAAACGAACGAACGGACAGAGGGATGCACAGACAAGAAAATATAACGCCCTCTACTATCATTGGTGAGGCATAAAAAAGTCCCATAAAACCTAATTTGAGGAAAACTCAAATTTGAATTTTATTTTCTTATGGAAATTAACTTTGAAAAGGGAGAATAGCTCTGCACCAATGAGTCTTTTGTTGTAAGTCTTTGGTTGATTTTCTAAATAATGCTGAAGATTACAACTTAAAAATCTTTTATTGCAATTACTTCAAGGTTAGGGTCAAATTGATGCTAGACTGACTGGACTCTTTGGTTGTAAATATACAGCGACAGCAAAAGAGGGACGAAAGATACCAAAGGGACAGTCAAACTCGTAAATCTAAAACAAACTGACAACGCCATGGCTAAAAATGAAAAAGACAAACAGAAAAACAATAGTACACATGACAAAACATAGAAAATAAAGAATAAACAACACGAACCCCACCAAAAACTAGGGGTGATCTCAGGTGCTCCGGAAGGGTAAGCAGATCCTGCTCCACATGCGGCACCCGTCGTGTTGCTTATGTGATTACAAATCCGGTAAATAGTCTAATTCGGTAGGTCAAATTCATGAAAGGGAAGGGGATTGTAGTTACGACGTAAGGAACATATCCGATATCATTTGTGAAACGGTTATTCCATAACGGTCAACCAACTCGTGATGGCGTCCGTAAAATTTACGAAGGGGTGATTTCAACTTCACCATTTGGAACTCTTGGTTTAATAGCTTCCTTGTGAGCAGTAACCCTCTATCAAGAAAATCATGTGTCATCCAATCTTAAATTCAATCTGTGTTTGGTATTCTTAAAATATAAGCAAAACTATATCAGATTCATAACATATGGTAATGATGGTTGAGGCAAACTAAAGTTGAATCAGTTCATTTTTGGATATTCTTGAATGTACAGAATGGTAAGAGTAAAACCTAAATGTGAAGTATGAATATGTTGATTCTTCACATTTGTACAATTACATTAAATAATTTTTGGGTGTCATGATGGTTTAGACTTTTACATATTTTATATACATATATATTTTGATAAATAAAACGTCCTTGGTACAGAAAATATAGTTTAAAAGTAAAAAACACAAAAAAATCACATCATAAATCGAACATTGTTTCTGTTAGCGCTTTCACCGCATCTCCTGCGGTTCATCAGACAGAATTGTTATCGTTAATAGTAACGACTTGTGACGTTACGCTATAGTAACGCCATGCGGTAATTGTATATATCGTACGGAGATATATACAATTACCGCATGACGCTACTATAACGATCTTTTGTGTTTTTACTTTTAAACTATACATATATATATACTACTAGAACACAACCGTGATATCGCGGGTCCGTGACTGAATTAAAGTATATAACTATGCGCAAGCCTTATTTTAAGTAGATTACCTTAGCCGTATTTGGCACAACTTTTTGGAATTTTGGGTCCTCAATGCTCTTCAACTTTGTATTAATTTGGCTTTTTCAACTATTTTGATCTGAGCGTCACTGATGAGTCTTATGTAGACGAAACGCGCGTCTGGCGTATAAAATTATAATCCTGGTACTTTTGATTACTTTTTATTTTAGTATTAGTATTATCATCTGATAAAGTCATGCCGATTATAAGATACACAGTTTTCTTTGCTTTCAAATCTTTTTGTTTGAATCCGTCGAACTGGAACTTATCAATTATTGGTAATACTAATTATTTGAAAAACAAAAGGTCCTGGAATGGAGTATTTTTTAATCAACAGCATTGTCCTATATTAGTTATAAATAAAGTTGAAGTCTTTGAATCGCTGTGAATGCCCGCTAACAAATTTAAAACTGTACCTGTACGCCTTATTTTTTAGTCAAGATTTCTAGTATTCTTATTGTTATCTTAGAAAGTCTTACTGATTAAAATACTAAAATAGACCTGTAACAATTTGACAATTTAGTAGTGTCAACCCTGTGATTATGACCCGTGTATATAGCATATCAATCCTGAATAAGCATATTAATCCAGAATACACCGTTTGTTGGTGCGCCTGTGAGATGCGGAACGTACAGATAAGGTAATATGTATCAGGTGAATACACTATTGGTATCGGTATCGGACTCGACCCTGAGCGTTTTAATTATTGGTAATATTAATTACGTGGAAAACAAAAGGTCCTGGAGTGGTGTAAGTTTTAATCTACACTTTTGTACTATATTAGTTATATATAAAGTTGAATTCTTTGATTCGTCGTTTTAACGTGATGACGGCTGACAAATTGGACCTCGTAATTTTGGTATTATAGCTATATATCAATACTTTGCGGTATGTGCTTTGCTCCTTGTTGAAGGCTGTACAGTGATCTATAGTTTGGCTGTGCGGGATGTATTAAGTTCGCAGTCACGTCCGGTCAGAAGGGGGACGTTTAATCCGATGTCTCGTGTAAAGAGAGTGCCACGCTCTTTTAAGAATCGTTGCAACAACTCTTTGAGGGGGTCCGTAGGTGGCCTGTTGCAAGGCAAAATTTCTTTCCCTTTCCAATATACCCTCTTTTTACAGTGGCAGTCTAAATTTCACCAACGATCATCCCATATGGCCTCTATTGTATCAACCTACCTAATGTATTTATTGTGAACTTTTTCTCGTCCTGAATATGCATGAAATATTTGCCACTGGACGTAAAGCAACCATCAATCAATCAATGAACCATTGCAAGTTCTGCTTTGATAAGAAAATCTGCCATTATGCTTAAGCGGACACACATTTTTCTCTTATAAATTCTTTTTACATTTGATTCCATTTGCTGTAAATGATATTTATAAAATAACAGCAGCGCTACAGCTTCATCTCCATTTCTTCCAATACTATCGACTTCTTTGATCAAGTAACCACAAAAGAAGGATCACCATACATAAAACAGGAGTTTAAATTGCAGATGTCAATTCCCATTCCCAATGCGATGTTGCCAAATGATCCGCAATTCGCTGTAACCATCTTTAAGTTTGCTTATTATAGTTTTTTTTCTCTTCTGGTGATTCTGAATGAAACATATCAATTAAATGTACAGCATCTGGATTTTCGGTGCAAAAGTAAGAATACAACTCTGACAATTGTTTTATTGTATTGGAATATATTATAGTTCTTGGAAAATCAAACTTTAATTTTTTCAAGTGCATCTACCAACCACAGCATTCACATATCTATTGTGTTGTTAATTTTTTGTACGCAAAATTTTATGTTCGGTTTATATGGCTACTTTGAAATTATCAACATATTATATATATATAGAAAAAATATTAAAAAAAAAGAAATCATAATCACCTGTACAAATCCACTCATGCGTGCATATATAAACCCATGCACACCAGTATTTTGTGTCAAAATTTCAGGCGCATTCCTAAAGAAGCACCTCTACATCTGCCGCTTTTGGTGCTGGTATCACTTTAGATACAATTATGAAAACAGCAAATTGGAAATCTGCAAACACATTTGAAAGAGGGACGAAAGATACCAAAGGGACAGTCAAACTCATAAATCTAAAACAAACTGACTTTATCTAAGAGAGGTTGAAGCTAAAGGAGGTGTTAAGACATGTAAAAAGAAATTTATCAATGCTGTTTTGTCTGTTTAATGACAACATACATAATATTTTACAGGAGTTCCATTCTTTACACAAACCAGTAACATTGTGGATTGACCAGAGCTGTTGATTTTTCAGGATTGTGTTGTGTTGGATATATGAATGAACTTTATGGACTTTATGCCATGATGGAAATGTGAATAATTTGATTATGTTGATGGAAAGATGAACTTTCATTTTCGTGATTATGATAAAGACAATTATAGAAAGCTTTGTATTATTGAAATATTTTATGACAGCATTAAATGTGGATGTTTCAAATCTATTATTTTGTGGCCATTTTTATCTCATTCATCTTCAACCAAGAAGCTGTAGGCTTCTGTAATAGAATGGTACATCATTTATAGTATATGATGGATGATGAACATTCTGTAAGGAAGCCGAAGGCTTCGCGGGTTGAAGACCCGCTCTTGATTTATGGCCCACCGATATTATATACAATTGAATGAGTTTAATATCTCTCTCATCCTTTTTCGGGATACTTTAAAATGAGACAGCATACAGAATTAAGAAAGTTATCTGCATGAACATACATGTAATGATAAACGTCACAATGATCAAATATTATAAAATGTACAGTGTATGTAAAGTGCGGATCCTAAAATATCATTTTTACTGTATATACAATAAATGTCTAATGTAGAATGATAAATAAACAGACGAACTTTTTTTAATATTTGAAGAAAATGGAGAAAATTAATTAAAATGTATTATGTTCAGAAATACATAATACTAATAAAACAAAATAAGAGATGCAAGCGGGGTTTTATCGCGCCTAAAGCCACCCAGCTGTGAAATATATACTAAAATAGGTTAATATATATTTAGGACAATTCACGAACAGATCGTGCAGGTGCTTTATAACTAACAGGTAAGATGTTGTTGCAGTAAAAAATATTCATTTTAATACAATTAATAAAGTTGTATAACGTAGAATATGTTTTGTCATTCAGTTTCTTCATATTTAACTAAATTCCACTATGATGATTTCGTAATGCTAGTCATGTTTACTGTCGAATAATGATACTATTCTTTCATTTTCACTGTGGAGCGAATCATTAGTATTATATATGCGGTGCATTTTCACTGTATATTTTTTTTTAACTATTACAGCTCATTTCTTTAAGCATGTAAAGCAAGACTTTTGTTGACTTGCTCGTTTTCTTTTACTGGATAACACCCAATTTAATTCAAATATTAAACATACATTTTAAACTTTGCCTATTCATATTGTTTAAAATTGTCAATCTTATTTACAAAGTTTGTATAAACAATAAAACAAACAAAGCAAGCTAGCCAATCAAAGTTTTGCTTTACATGCATTAGGAAATTAGCTGTAAAGCCTTAATTCAGCCGACTTGCTCAAACAATAGATAAAGTAAGAGAAAGATTTGATAAAATTTAACTTACGGAGGAAAGTTTGGTTTTAAAACACTCTTAGAAATTCATAAGAAATAACATTTATTTTAAACGTATTCCATTTAGTTTCTTATAAAGCGTATAGGGATCTTTATCCTTATTTTTTTGTATCCATTTCCATGACACTTCACCACTAATTACGTACATCTTGATATAGATTGAACCTCTGTTTACCCGTTCAAAAGGTTTTACACTGAAGCCGTTTATAACTTGCTGTTCGGTGTGAGCCAAGACTCCATGTTGAAGACCGTATTTTTACGTATAATGGTCTACTTTTATAAATTGTGACTCGGATGGAGAGTTGTCTCAATGTCACATACATGTACGACATCTATATATGGCTCAAAAACGAAACAAGACGGGATAAAAAAAATCCACGCTACTTTTTTAATATATTTATAATGGGCTTAATATGAGTCAGAATAGAGTAAAATAGTGGGTCGCATTTGGGTATAAGCGTGACGCCGGATTGCCGATTTTTTGCAAGTGTGACAGGTGAAAGTCAAATGATTGTGTCGTGAAAAACGAGAAATGAAGTCTAGCGGGACACGGATAATTACAAAAAATGAGAACAGCATAGTATAAGCGGGATACGGATATATGACAAAACAATAAGCGGAATACGGGAATCTGCCCAAACAGTAAGCGGGATCCAGGATCAGAACCCCCCAATGAGACCCCAGAATAAGATATCTTTGTATATTCATCCTAATATTGTTACAGTCATGCCTTCAATAACAAATGTATCCGATGCATGCATTTTTTAATATTTTTGGACCCTTTTTTAATTTTGTTGGGTCCAAATTTATAGACAAAAGTCCTTTAATATAGATATTTGGGATTCGTTGACATGCTGAATCTAACCGTGTATCTAGTTTGGGGATTTTGCCTAGTTTCTGCAATAGCCAATAGTTATCAAAGGTACCAGGATTATAATTTAGTACGCCAGACGCGCGTTTCGTCTACATAAGACTCATCAGTGACGCTCATATCAAAATATTTATAAGGCCAAACATGAACAAAGTTGAAGAGCATTGAGGATCCAAAATTCCAAAAAGTTGTGCCAAATACGGCTTAGGAAATCTATGCCTGGGATAAGAAATTCCTTAGATTTTCGACAAATTCTAAGTTTTGTTACAGGAAATTTATAAAAATGACCACATTATTGATATTCATGTCAACACCGAAGTGTTGACTACTGGGCTGGTGATTCCCTCGGGGACGAAACGTCCACCAGCAGTGGCATCGACCCAGTGGTGTAAAAAGTTATCAAAGGTACCAGGATTATAATTTAGTACGCCAGACGCGCGTTTCGTCTACATAAGACTCATCAGTGACGCTGATATCAATATATTTATAAGCCAACATAGAGTTCCAAAGGGTCTAAAATCAACAAAAATGAATTGTAGCATGCATTTCGTGTACAATAACCCAAATGTGTATGGTTTTACCTCTGCGGTAGTATCCATTCGCGGATCTAGAATTTTTCATTTTGAGAATCGCTTTTGTTACAAGTTTGAAAACCTATATATTTGATGAAGAATGAATGAGGAGTTTGTATTTCAATTTGAAAATACATGTATCTTAAATTCTTAAGTCATCATCTAAGTTTTTTCATTTGTTGCAAGTGCATTTATCACATAATTCTACAATAAAAATTCCTCGCATCTTTGAAAATTCTACATTAATAATGACTGCACTAACAGTGATAATTCATCGCATCTATAGTTAAAATGGATCGCTTTCAATAATCGATATGCTATATTATGATGCTTTTATAACACTTATTTGAACTTTAATGCTATGTTTGAATATTATAAAGACATATCACAATGAAAATATGTTAAAACTTTCCTTCAAATCACTTAACTTGATATTTTCAAAACGTAAATAAATACATTTTTCCCATGATCCTTTATTCTACAATAGACATACCCGCATATAACAGTAAAAATGAACTAGCTGGATTCGCACTTTATATACACTGATGTATATATCAGTGTATATATAATATAAAACAGATATTGAGAGCAATATAATCAAGTATCTTAAACTAGAATATGTAATGAAATTGTAATATACACACCACTAAATGTGTAGTACGGGTTTCTGCCCTCCATGCGTATATCTGGGGCTTCCAGCTTTTTATTGACATCCGAATAAAGAATAGTATGTTAGGTTTCACCATCGATCCATTTTTCTTTCTTTTTGTACTTGAAATATGTGACCCATGACCAATTATCTACCTACTAAAATAACAAGCAAAAAACACATTTAGTTTTCTAAATAAACTTTGTTACATTGTTATAAAACCATATATTTACAACCTTTGATCTGTTTTGAGTCATGGAGCTTTAAAATTTCTCCATGTAAAAACAATAGTGTATCTCATGGTCAGTTTTTTCATTGAAAAAGTCTTTCAAACTTTTGAAACCTCGATATTACGTATTTTAACCATTTGACAAAACAAATCAGGCAAATGGAACAAATAAACAAAACTAATATAACTTAAAACTGACAATAAAGTACTATCAAACAAGTAAAGCTGATAATTCCTGGGCCCGGTTGTTCAAAAGTGTCGTTAAGCTAACGACTAGTTTAGCCTAACAACTCGTTAAATTTTAACATTGTTGTTAGTTAATTTCTGTGTTAAATTATGTTGTTCAAAAATATTTAACGACTGCGTTAACTAACAACTTGTTAAAAAATTTAACAACTAATTAATTTAACATTTTCCCACAACTCCCCTAAAATCCAACAATTCCTCCACTTCCTGTTTGAAAATGGCTGAAGAGCAACCCCCCAAGAAAATTCCAAGAATTAGAGGCCCGAATTTTTCAAGCATAGAAGTAAACCTTATAAGTAGAAGAGTTGTTGAAGAATTGGGTCTACTGACAGGGAAATTCGGGAAGGATGTTACAGCAGATGCTAAAAACAAAATGTGGGAAAAGATAACTGCTGAAGTGAATGCTCTAGGTGTGAGCTACAGACAAGTTCTAACTGTAAAAACCAAATTTAGAAACTTAACAAGAGATGCCAAAGACAAATTCACGTATGAAAAAAAGGAGAGAAACAGGACAGGAGGAGGACCTGCTCCAAAGCCAATAAGTGTTGCTGAGGAGAATATTATAAATGCCTTAAAAGACACCTCCTCCTTCAAAGGAATTGATGATGGGAAACTTCAGTGGGCAAGTATTTTTGGTTTACTGATGTCAATAATGTGCTTCCATTTATTTCAAACAATAAATCGGACGGTTATTTTATTTCTATCTTAGAAAATAATGCAGAAAATACCTTCTTGTGGTATTGATGAGAATAATTATCACATACAAATATCTTTTCATCGTTAAAAATAAGGTTTAACTATTGTTTTGCAAGAGGTAAAGTTTGTTGGCCATCACCTTTGGCGGTCAATTCTGTATTGCCCCTTACATCATCTTTTACCACAATGAAAAAAATTGAGCTGTGGTAAAATTTTCATAAAAAAAAATCCCATTACTTTTAAAGATTAATTAAATTTCAATAAAATTTACTTGTTAATACTTGTAACCAAGAAAAAACTTGGAATTAGTACTTCACCAAAAGTCATTGTAACATGTTTATAGTCCATTTCGAAATAGCCCTGCATTAAAAATTGAGTTATCTTTCTTTGTGCCTGATTTTTTTGTAATTTTCACTTTATCATTTTTACAGGGTTTCCTCAGCAGACAGAAACAAGTGAGAGTACACCAACACAATTCAGTATACAAGGTATGTATCTAAAGAAGATATTCATGCATACACATTACTTGCAGTAATATTATAATTGTAACCATAAGTAAAGAGAGAGATTATTGTTACAAATAATTTGGTATAAATTTTAGAGTGTAAGTATTCTCAATACAGGGGGGATCAAGCAATTTTAAAAGAAGTTTCAACTGTATGTAAAAAATGTTTGTATCTATGAATCTATGCAAATTAATATTCTTTGTCCTTATTCATGTATGCTCTGTATGCCCCTTGTGGGCCCATAAGAGTTCTTATGATCAATCAAATATCCAAAAATAAAATGATTGTTAAAAAATTGAAATATAATGTATCTTCATTTTATTTCAGAAAGTTCATCATCTGATCCAATATATTTTGCTGAACCTGTCAGCTCACTAATTCCAGCACAGATTGCTGTCTCAGGATGCCAGACATCTGATGGTAATCATTACATAGATTTTTGTATTATGTTAATCGTAAATTATTTTTACAATTCCGCATTTCAAAAAAATGAAGATGCACTGTTTCGGAATCAATATTTCATTAAAGAATTGAGGTTGATATAAAATTATATTGTTGTGAAAATAATCTATATAATTATATATATTTATAAATTTACTCATTGAGGGTCTAATACAGGATCTCTGTAATAGCACGCTTTAAGTTAATTGTGTATCTATTGACTTTCTTTCATTCAATTGGTCTTTATATATTTTCTCAAGTTGATATTGACACAGAATATAATGACTTATGGAAAGAAGTAACAGCTATATTACTTTTTTACTTTTTTTCTTTTTTACAATACCTTTCTCCAATCTTTGTTGTTCAATTGATTGGGATTTTAAGTCTTGAATATATGTATCTTGACTGACACATTTAAATACATATATTCATTTATACATCAACTTCATTTACAATTTGGTGGATTGTTGTCTGAAGGTCTCTTAAGCAATCCTAATACCCCCGTATGTTTATATACTAAACAGATAACAAATGGTTTCCCAATTGAATGGATTTACACCAGTAATATTTGGGGCCCTATATAGCTTGCTGTTCGGTGTGAGCTAAGGTTCTGTGTTGAAGGCCTTTAAAATTGTGACTTGGATGGAGAGTTTTCTCATTGACACTAATACCACATCTTCTTTTATCTACCCTATATGCAATGTATACACATTCAACTGAGGCAATTTTAATGTTTCTTTAATCAAAACTTTCAGAACCACCATCTTCTGTGGAGAGTATATGGATTAGGAGACTGGAAGAGGTTCATCAGAGAAATAAAGAAACACGTTATACTGAACATGCAAACCTACCAGTGTCTGCCCAAATACCTCTTTCATGCCCTAATAGCAGCACTCAGCAACCACCTAAAGCTAGGTATATGTTTTATATGAAAGAATACAACAGCCTTTTAATTTCTACACACTAAATAAGTTGGATATGTACTGAATGCTCTTGAGTGTTGTATATAGCTGGCTTTGAAACTTTTTTAGATGTAGTCATCACTGATGTACGAGTCTTGTGGATCTGAATACATCCTGGAATGTAATTGCTTATTGCTGAAGGGATTGTGATGATACATCTTGACTTAATTGGGCTTCCTTTGGACTGTGCCCCATATTTGTCTGATTGGAAATCATATCACATCTTCTTATGTATAAATGATTTGAATACTGATAAATATTCTTAAAGTGCCAATAAATCACTCTTGTAAATGTTTTGTATGAGATTAATATGCATATTTGTTATGAATTAACCAGTTATTGAACTTCAAAAATAGTTCGAAAAGGAAAACTGAGTGGCTAAATTTAATAAAATGAATAATTGTATACCTTTTATACCTATCCATTGAATATGTCCAAAAAGTTCATACAGCAGCCCTGTATAAAATCAAGAGTTATCTCTCTCTTAATTGTTTCATTAAACTTGTTCTTAAGGATGAAATATGTCCTGTAAATGGGAATTATAATTCTAAATCAAATTATCTAATTTAACTACCTGTTAAATGTTAGATTTAGAGAAATATCCCAAATACTCATTTGCTGAATTAATTTAATGAAAGTCTGCATCCCCTTTTGTTTAAATATTTATCCGAAACAGTGATATAATATGATCAATTTTTGTTAAAGAGTATTAGTTAAAGGAATAAACATTTATGTATGAGTTGCAGAAATCTTGGCCTTTGGAAAAACAATTTTATCTAAATAGTTATACTGGTTTATAATAACTATATTTATTTTAAAAAATTAACAAATATGCATTTTTATTATATATATTTCAGTGAAAATAAACGGACAAAGAAACCCAAGAAAACTGCAGAAGACGTGTATGAGTTGCAGTGTCTGGTGTTAGAGAGCAACCTAAAAAGAAATCAGACTCAAATGGAACTATTCAAGAAGCAAATGGAGTTATATGATATGATGAAGAAAAATTTGGAAAATAGTTGTACAGAGTCAATGTTAGAGGCTCTACTTCATTAAGTTTAATCAGCATTTATTTATAGATCCATATTAATGTTATATTTTTTATATGTTTTATTATACGCCCGTCGTCTTTTAGACGGGGCGTATTATGGTATACCGTTGTCCGTCCGTCCGTCCGTCCGTCGTCCACACTTCGGACAATAACTCAAAAACACTTTCACCAATTTCCATGAAACTTAAGTGAATTGTTTATATCTATTGACGTAAGCTCCCTTTCGTTTTTTTTTATTTCAGATTTTAAGTTTTGGATTTATGGGGCTTTATTCATAAAAAAGGGGGGATTTTCAACACTTCGGACAATAACTCAAAAAGGCTTTCACCAATGTCCATGAAACTTTGGTGAATTGTTTATATCTATTGATGTAAGCTCCCTTTCAATTTTTATAAATTTCAGATTTTAAGTTTTGGATTTATGGGGCTTTATTCATAAAAAAAGGGGGATTTTCAACACTTCGGACAATAACTCAAAAAGGCTTTCACCAATGTCCATGAAACTTTGGTGAATTGTTTATATCTATTGATGTAAGCTCCCTTTCAATTTTTATAAATTTCAGATTTTAAGTTTTGGATTTATGAGGCTTTATTCATAAAAAAAGGGTGATTTTCAACACTTCGGACAATAACTCAAAAAGGCTTTCACCAATGTCCATGAAACTTTGGTGAATTGTTTATATCTATTGATGTAAGCTCCCTTTTAATTTTTATAAATTTCAGATTTTAAGTTTTGGATTTATGGGGCTTTATTCATAAACAAGAGGCTCTCAAGAGCCTGAATCGCTCACCTTAATTTTTTTGGTTAAATCTCTCATCAATGATTATTTTGGCTTTTCAATTTATTTAAATTAAATGTTCTTTGAATCGTCCTATTTTCTTCAAAAGCAAAAAAAGAGGAGCTATGTTTCTGACATACAAGGAAATGAAATATAAAATTTATACTAGATACTCTGAAACTCATTTAGCCTAAGTTTGGCTGAAATTGATACAGCAGTTTCAAAGGAGAAGATTTTTTAAAGTAAGTCAACATGATGAACAAATTGTGAAAAAGTCTTTAAAGGGCAATAACTCCTTAAGGGGTCAATTGACAATTTTGGTCAAATTGACTTATTTGTTGATCTTACTTTGCTTAACATTTTTGCTATTAACAGTTTATCGGTATCTATAATAATATTCAAGATAATAACCAAAAACTGCAAAATTTCTTTAAAATCATCAATTCAAGGGCATTATACCTGAAAAACCAAGTACCCAATTCGGCTGAAAATTTCAGGACAGGTAGACCTTGACCTAATAAATACTTTAACTTCTTGTCTTATTTGCTCTAAATGCTGGAGTTTTTGAGATATAAGCCAAAAACTGCATTTTACCCTGTGTTCTATTTTTAGCCATGACGGCCATGTTTTTTTGACAAAATAAAAAATAAAGCACAAACTTTATTTTATACACCCTACTGATCATTCAGTTGAAGTTTGGTTGAATTTGGTTTAGTAGTTTTAGAGGAGAAGATTTTTTAAAGTTAGCAAATATGATGAACAAATTGTGAAAAATTGTCATTAAAGGACAATAACCCCTTAAGGGGTCAATTAACAATTTTGGTCATATTTAATTATTTGTAGATCTTACTTTGCTGATCATTTTTGCTGTTTACAGTTTATCTTTATCTATAATAATATTCAAGATATTAAACCAAAAACTGCAAAATTTCCTTAAAATTACCAATTAAGTGGCAGCAACCCAACAATGGTTTGTTTGATTCATCTGAAAATTTCAGGGCTGATAGATCTTGACCTAATGAACATTTTTACCCCATGTCAGATTTGCTCTAAATGCTTTCGTTTTTGAGATATAAGCCAAAAACTGCATTTGACCCCTACGTTCTATTTTAAGTAACGGCGGCCATGTTTTTTGACGGATCAAAAATCGAAGCAAAAATTTTGAGCAGGATAATCTAAGGAACAATCATGCTAAGTTTCATTCAAATCCATTCAGTAGTTTCAGAGGAGAAGATTTTTTAAAGTTAGCAAATATGATGAACAAATTGTGAAAAATTGTCATTAAAGGACAATAACCCCTTAAGGAGTCAATTGACAATTTTGGTCATATTAACTTATTTGTAGATCTTACTTTGCTGATCATTTTTGCTGTTTACAGTTTATCTTTATCTATAATAATATTCAAGATATTGACCAAAAACTGCAAAATTTCCTTAAAATTACCAATTAAGTGGCAGCAACCCAACAATGGTTTGTTTGGTTCATCTGAAAATTTCAGGGCTGATAGATCTTGACCTAATGAACATTTTTCCCCCCAGGTCAGATTTGCTCTAAATGCTTTCGTTTTTGAGATATAAGCCAAAAACTGCATTTGACCCCTACGTTCTATTTTAAGTAACGGCGGCCATGTTTTTTGACGGATCAAAAATCCAAGCCAACATTTTGAGCAGGATAATCTAAGGAACAATCATGCTAAGTTTCATTCAAATTATTCAGTAGTTTCAGAGGAGAAGATTTTTTAAAGTTAGCAAATATGATGAACAAATTGTGAAAAATTGTCATTAAAGGACAATAACCCCTTAAGGAGTCAAATGACAATTTTGGTCATATTAACTTATTTGTAGATCTTACTTTGCTGATCATTTTTGCTGTTTACAGTTTATCTTTATCTATAATAATATTCAAGATATTGACCAAAAACTGCAAAATTTCCTTAAAATTACCAATTAAGTGGCAGCAACCCAACAATGGTTTGTTTGATTCATCTGAAAATTTCAGTGCTGATAGATCTTGACCTAATGAACATTTTTACCCCATGTCAGATTTGCTCTAAATGCTTTCGTTTTTGAGATATAAACCAAAAACTGCATTTGACCCCTATGTTCTATTTTAAGTAACGGCGGCCATGTTTTTTGACGGATCAAAAATCGAAGCACACACTTTGTGCAGGATAATCTAAGGAACAATCATGCTAAGTTTCATTCAAATCCATTCAGTAGTTTCAGAGGAGAAGATGTTTGAAAAATTGTTAACGACGACGACGACGACGACGACGACGGACGCCAAGTGATGAGAAAAGCTCACATGGCCTTTTAGGCCAGGTGAGCTAAAAAAGGGGGATTTTCAACACTTCGGACAATAACTCAAAAAGGCTTTCACCAATGTCCATGAAACTTTGGTGAATTGTTTATATCTATTGATGTAAGCTCCCTTTCAATTTTTATAAATTTCAGATTTTACATTTCCGTGTTATGAATTTTTATGCTTAAAAAAGGGGGGATTTTCGAATTTTGGGACAATAACTAACACTTTCACAAAATTTTATGCAACTTTGATAAATTGTTTATATCTATTGACATAAGCTCCCTTTTCATTTTTATAAATTTTAGATTTTACGTTTTCTTAAGTAATGAATTTTTATACCTAAAAAAGGGGGATTTTATGAAACTTTGGTGAATATATTAATGTAACATCTCTTTTGATTTGTATATATATTTCTAGTTGATCATATAAATTCATTTAAAGAATAAAAGACAAGTTAAAAGAGCAACGGGCGTATCATGCGCTAAAGCGCAGCCCTTTATTGTTATTGATAAAATATATATTCAGAAAAAAGCTTTTCAATGTTTTATTCATGATTTCAACGATTAAAAAATGTGGAGGAAATGTGGTCTCTGACACCTCTTCCATCCTGATTACCAAAGAAACGGTCCCCAAGATCTCCATCATTGTCTATCACTAATCCATCATCTTCAATGTCTGGTTCATTAAGTAAGATGCAAATATTGTGAAGAATAGCACAAGCCATGATGATCTTGCATGCTTTGCTTGGTATCATTCTTATCTGAAACCGAAAAGTGAAAGTTATGTAGAATTATTGCCTTTTTTAACTATAGCATGTCAATTTTATTATAATTTTTATTATCTTATTATACAGGGCCCTATATAAAATTATTATCACACAGATAGATTCAGCATATAGATCCACAAAAAAATAAGTTTCTGATAAAAACCGAACAAAGTTTAATTTTGGAGACCTCAGTGTTGACCAATTTCTAATGGGGCCAAAATATTTAAATAAATAACAAGATAAGAACCCCAACAAAAAATGATTTTTTTTTTAATCAACTGCATTTTTTATGTTCTATAGATACATGTATAGGAAGATGTGGTGTGAGTGATCATTTGCTTAAAGAATTTTTTATGCTTTACCTCTGAGTGTAATATGTGGAACCTTCTCTTCAGCCTCCCAAATGTTCTCTCCATCACACTTCTGGTTGAACAGTGGCATCTGTTGTACTTCTTTTGATGATCAAGTACAGGATTCTGATATGGGGTCATCAGGAATGGTCGACAAGGATAACCACTATCCCCCAGCAGTACACCATTGCCCATCCACCATTATGTTCCATGTAGGTACACACCTAAACATAAAAGTTTTAATTTCTTTTTACAGCAAATATTTGGTTAAAACTTCCATTTTTATATTTAAATTGATATATTCAGCTTCGCAGGGAGGAGTTACACTATTTACCTAAAATAATATTCAGCAAGACTATTTTTTGGGGAAAGACGGCTTCAAGCCGTCAATCCCCTATGGGGTTGACCAGAGTGACACTCCCTCACATCATTCATTTTGTTTTTATACATGTTATAATGTGGAAAACCCCCCAACAAACCTTACTTAGATTGAAGAGAAGGAGACCCAGAAATAAATAGTTTGACTTTAAACACTTTTTTACACATTTCCCTTCTGTTTCTCACGAAACTATCGTATCTTGAACTCTCCTTTACACTATTTACGTTTATTTTACCATCCGGAAAAATTAGTATGACGAGATATTCTAAATATATCCAACCTAAATTGTATTTTATAGTGACGTCATTCTTGGAAGAAGCAGGGATATCCTTCACAAGTCCACTGGTTATTTAAATCAATCTTAGAGATCGTGCACTAATAACAAATTGGTATTTGTTAAATCTAGACATAATATTGTTTACTGTAGATGATTTAAACATCAACATGCAATACTTTAATTTGTAGGTCAATAACTTTCAAAATAAACAAAGATCGTGGGGTTACATGACACAGGGGAAAGAAACGATTTTATTACTTTTTTCGGGTCTCACTAATTAGAGACAAAAAGCGTCAAGAAGCGACAAGAAGCGTCAAAAAGACTATTTTGCGACAAGAAAAAAAAATTCTTATTGTCGCTTCTTGTCGCTAAAATTCTTCTTGTCGCTAATTAGTGAGACCACTTTTTTCTGTAAAAATTCTGAGAATCTTCCTCCAATTCAGGAGCACCTCAATTGATGAGTTATCCACTAAAATAAAAGTTAATGTTTTTAAACACTTCAAATGTGACATTTCATTGGATAAGTAGTCTTCTATTAAAACTAAATGTTTGTGTACCTACATAATCATTGTAATGGTAAAAAAATAAATAATAAAAATTTGCATTTTGTAGTTTTAACATATTTATTATTTACAAATATTTCAAAATTAAGATTTGGAAACAAGCTTCACACAGTTTACATCACTCTTAATGTTGTTTTTTTTATAAGTACCTGTTTCCCTGTGATGAGAGTTGTAACTCAGAATTTTAACAATGGAAATTTAAAACTGAATAGATTTTTCAGTCCACACTTTCTAAAGAAAAAACTTAAAAATCCAAGAGTACTGTCACAAAAAATGGAAAATGGCCCTAGCCTGCAGTTCAGTGATACACAATCAAGATTTCAAAAAATATTGTAGTTGTTGTGAAATGACAGAATTCAGTTGAGTTTTAGATAATTAGCTATCAACGTTAATCAAATGTTTAGATTTAGAAGATGCAAATCTCTTTCATTGGTCCAAATTGAATCCTAAACTAAGGAAATGAAATTACATAAACAACAATTGATTTCAATATTGTCAACCTTTCTACATGTTCTAACTGTTCTCTTTTTCATTCTTCATATGAAAACTATCAAAAGATACCCCCCCCCCCCCCTTTTCCAAAAACATAATTAAATAGAAACAAGGGCCGTCTTTCCCCTCAGAGCTATTCAGCTCTTTGATTATATATTCCCTTTTCATTTTATAATATTGTATATCAATATTTTTTTTCATCATAAGCAACCCTAAAAACTAATTGATTGCTGCTTTATATGTATAGAATAATTGATTTTTTAACATAAATTATTCACTAAAGATATTTCTATATTCTTTTCTCAGTTATTGTATCTCAAGATTTCTTTCAACAGGTTGCTTCTTTCTTAATTAATTATATAAATTTCCAATGATAAATTAATTATTTTGAACTGAAATTCAAAAGTCCTTACATTGACATTTTCACACCTTTATGTGTATCTAATGACAAAAAGTAAAAAATAATATTGATAAGAGCAAATAAAAATAGTGGTTTCATAGGCGGATCCATGGGGGGACTGGCCCCCCTTACGTTGGAAAAATTTGGTTGAATATATAGGAAATCACTTAAGCATGACTGGAGCGGTACCCCCCCCCCTTTTTAGGTCAGTCAGAGGTCCCCCCTTTAGGAAAAGTTCTTGATCCACCACTGGGTTTTATGTCCAAGAAGAAGATTTTGACTTCCTGCAGTGGTGACCAATCCAAGATAAGAGATTTTAATTCTTTTATTGAGAAAATAAGAAGTCTGGACTGACTGCTAACATATAGTGCTTAAAAGGGAATATAACTTATAAAAGATGACCAACATTGCAATAAAATACATACCTGTGAAGTCCTGAATATGTGGGAGTCATGACTGCTACCTGGCCAGTTTGCATTTATGTTTGTGAATTTACCTGCAAAATATAGATAATATATAATGCAAATAAGAAAGAAATGATGTAATACCATAAAAAAATTTACATGTAACAAATTGTCTTTGATTAATTATTATATTTTTCTAATTAAGAGGTGTAGCAAAATTTTAAAGAGAGGATTATTTAGGATCATGCAACAATGGACTTTAAAAATAAAATTTATTTGAATCCATATTTTAAAAGTCTTGTAATGGTAATCTTAAAAGGGGGTGTCCAAACATTTTAAATTATAAGTGTATATAAACACAATGAATAACCATGACAACTGATGTACAATGCAAAATTTATGCCGTTACTTTTCTGGTTCAAATTGTTTTACGTTGTCATTTCGGAGACTTTTACAGCTGACTATGTGGTATGTGTCTCGCTCACTGTTGAAGGCCGAACATTGACCTATAGTTGTTAATTTCTGTGTAATTTGGTCTCTTGTGGAGAAATGTCCCATTAGCAATCTTACCACATCTTCTTTTTTAAATGTATAGACTTACAAATTTTGACTCAACTGTATTGTTTCAAACTAGGAACCATGATATCAAATTAAAAGTTGTAATGCATGTTGCATAAGGCATAAATGTGCTGATCCAGTCATCAGAGCAACATCAAATTATAAATTGTACAAAATCTAGGGTACTCTAGGTTAATGTTTCTTTTTTTTTTTTTGGATTGAAAGGGGGAAATTCAAGAAATATATCAGAAACAGCAGTGGTGGATACAGGATAGGGAAACCTCCCTTTTTAAGATTATCAGTGTATTTGAATGGGGACATATGGTTGGACCTCCCCTTCATGCATTATCTTATGTTGGGAACCCCCCTTTTTGGAAATGGCTGGCCCTTAACAGAATCTTTTTCTCATTAAAGAAAACTAATATCTTCTTATAATATTTGACTTACCAATATTTTAAGTTATCTTTAGTAGGTAAACCATATAAAACCCTAATCATGTCCTAGATGATCCGAGATGAACTGAGTGAAAATGAAAGTAAAAGTGAAAGTAAAATGTTCTTTTCTGAGAAACAGACTGTAGGGGTCCCAGTCACACTGAAAAGTTGATACCAGTTTATTATTTACGAAGGTCAATGTCATATTAGATGAGAAATGTTTTACCTTTGGCATCACAAACAGCCTGCACTTTTACAGAGTGTACCCCTTTTCTATTAACGAATGATGCTTCATCTTCTGATGGAGCCTGGATACGGACGTGTGTCCCATCTATTGCCCCTAGCACATTCGGGAAACCACTTAGACGGTAGAAGTCTCCTCTTGCTTCGTCCACATTCCTTGGCCACTTGATGAATTGATCCCGCTTGTTACAAAGTGATGTCAACACATCAGACACAATACGCGAGACAGTTCCCTTGTGCAAACCTGTAAACAGACCAAAAACATACAATTTGGGAGATCGTTTAAGAACAAAAAATAAAATGTGTATTTTACCGGCGTTTCTTTACATTTCGAAAATGAACAAATTGAAATTATCATTCAAACATCAGTCAAAGATCATTATAGCAATTGATTAACACAATTTTACTAATGTTTACTTAATTTTAAATCATATATGATAAATATATAAATGAAATCTTACCTATTGTGTCTCCAACTACTTGCAAAAAACTGCCTGTAGCTAGAAATCTCAGGGTCACCATGACCATCTGTGGTACAGTGAGAACATGGTTTCTCTTTGTTTTTCTTGTTATATCATCACTGACTAGATTAGAAATGAAATTAATTCCATCTCTACCAAAGCGATACCGTTCTCGTAACTCCTCATTTGACAAATTCAAAGAAAGGTCATCTTTCAGGCGAAAATGCCTTTCTTTTCTGTGAGGTGCAACAGGTACTTGTCTAAAGGCGGCCATATTTAACAATAACTTAAATATTTAATCGACCTCCCAGAAGTTGTTAAAGTTAACGACTCGTTATCATTATTTTTGTTGTTAAATTTTTTGAACAACAGTTAACGAATTTGTTAAATTTAACGACACTCTAACGACATTTTAACGACTGCGTTAGCTTAACGACACTTTTGAACAACCGGGCCCTGGTCTTTAAGAAGTTATATTTTATATTTGCACACTGAATTACTGAAAGAAATGAGACTTGTTTCAAGCTTTACTATGTCTACGACTTTCCATAAATACTTGTAAGGTTGTATAAATAAGGCACTCTAATTAAATTTTGATGTGAATGGTATTTTTTTTTAAATGTGTAATCATAAATGCAAACAATAGTCAAGAACATGTGTCCAGTAACATCTATTCCTTTGCCAAAAACAACTGGGAATCAAAACTAAATGCCAACTTCTATCAGTATATACATAATGCATTGTATTAGTATGGCGTTCATTATCACTGAACAAGTGTATATTCCAGACCTGTTGGTGACCTTCTGCTACTGTTGTTTTCTATGGTCGGGTTGTTGTCTCTTTGACACATTCCCCATTTCCATTCATAATTTTAAATTTTACTTTCGGTAGTCCATTTGTATTGGTTTATATTTAGTTGAAAGGTGTGATGCCACATTTTTTCAACGAAAATATGCTCCATGGAGCCCAAAGTCACTCACAAGAAATCTTTATTGTATCCGTTTTCTTGAAACCAATACTAACAAAACAAAAAACTTTATAAATACAACCTTGCATACCATGTGTTTTTCCTTGACTAAACTTCATAGACATGTTTGCAAGTGCGAGGTTTGGCATGCCACAAACCAGGTTCAACCCACCACTTTTATTCCCCTTTAACAGTGTCCTGTACCAAGTCAGGAAGATGGCCATTGTTATATTATTGTTCGTTTATGTGTGTGTTGCATTTTAACGTGGAGTCGTTTGTGTTTTCTCTTATTTTTGAGATATTGAGATAAGACGTGGCACGGTACTTGTCTATCCCAAATTCATGTATTTGGTTTTCATGTTATATTTGTTGTTCTCGTGGTGTTTTGTCTGATGCTTTGTTCGTTTATGTGTATGTTGCGTTTCGGTGTTATGTCGTTGTTCTCTTATATTTAATGCGTTTCCCTCGGTTTTGGTTTGTTACCCCGATTTTGTTGTTTGTCCATGGATTTATGAGTTTTGAACAGCGGTATACTACTGTTGCCTTTATTGCAACCAAAACATTGAAAATCAAAAACTAAACAAAGAAATTTAAACTAACTGATCTTCTGTCCCTTTAGGAGCAATATCATCTGTGCTTACAGTCCCTTCCTCTTCAAGCCGATCTAATACATACTGAGGGATGACATGAAATATTGGTTCATTCATGTGGTCCATCTGACCAAACTTTGGCTCAACTATTTGACTTAGGCCTGTCTCATCAAAATTTAGTTCCATTATCTGTATACCATGGTGTTCATGTCATCAACCTCTTCCTCCATCGGACCAACATCTGCCCAACATCTAGCTCTATCTGACCAACCTCTGGCTCCATCTGCCCAACCTGTGACACCATTTGACCAACCTTTAGCTTCATCTGACCAACCTCCCGACTCCATCTGACCAACCTCTGGCTCTATCTCACCAACCTTCAACTCAATCCGACCAACCTTAATCTAAGACTCCATCTCGCCAACATTTGGGTCCACAATATCAATTTGGTCGATATCACCCAGGGGGGGGGGGGCAATAAAGGGACAACATGGTTTGGAATCCAATGTTGCATAGTTAGATATTGTCTTGTGGAAGACCACATTATCTTTATCGTATAATCCCCAAAGGTGACTGGGGTATAGAAATATGGTCACTTGGTCTTCTCCCGACCGGCAGTAAAACGCTTGCCGAAGTGGGGCGTCCGCTTGGCTGTGCGGGATGTATCAAGTTCGCAGTCACGTCCGGTCAGAAGGGGGACGTTAAATCCGATGCCTCGTGTAAAGAGAGTGCCACGCTCTTTGCACGTTAAGAACCCTTGCAACAACTCTTTGAGTGGTCCGTAGGTGGCCTGTTGCAAGGCAAAATTGCTGTCCCTATCCAATATACCCTCATTTTCCAGTGGCAGTCCAAATTTCCCCGACCATCATCCTAGATGGCCTCTATTACAACAACCTACCTATTGTATTTATTGTTAACTTGTTCCCGTCCTGAATATGCATGAAATATTTGCCACTGGACGTTAAGCAGCCAACAATCAATCAATCTTTATCGTATCTTTTTGGTTGATGTTTCGAGGCATTATCAGTCTGTTCAGATCTCTTGCCAAATACTCATAAATGAGTTTATTTCTTAATGTCCAAGACCTATTTTCTGAAACTTCTTCTCACTGCAGCGGGTGTCAAAACATCTTCTGGAATATATTCGGATGAATACATTGCAAACTGTTTCGACAGTTGCCTTGTCTTAATATTCAACTCCAACCCGGAGGATAAATAATCATCATCGAGATAAAAATCTTCATTGGTGACTAATTCAAGAATTTTTCTAACTCTTAATTCTTGATGAGCTTCTTAATTTCCATAAGCCAAAACTGCTGCTGACCTTGGGAGACAATTCCCATCTCCCTTTAAAACAACTGGCATAAAGTTGCCTTCTGGAATGTCATTGGGAATCATCTGCAATGCATCAACATCAATAAATACAGGTAAGCCAGTTAAGCTAATATTTGGTATAGTACAGGGTTCCTCAATGGTGTTCATTTCGACTGAGTAATGATCAGTAATTACTTTTAATTCCTTAAAGGTCTCAGCTGTTGATAAATCCTGAAGTAAAGCAGCAAAATATTGCTTTCTATTTTCACATACTAGTATGTGTAAGTCCCAAAAGCATAATCTTCTCTGAGTCTTAAACAAATGTGTTCTGTAAATTTGCATGGTCTTCTACAGCAGTATCTTTACATGGTAATTCATTTTTATTTGCTATTTTTTTTGAAGTTTTGTTTTAAATTTCTTATTTCTTTTATCATTAAGTCTTCTTCTCCGCTGAGACTTGCAGTTTCATTTTATCTAAATTCGTGATTGGGTTCTGCCTTTGCCTCCCTGTTTTAAAAAAGGGGAAAAAAGGGGGGGGGGGGGCTCAACCTCTGGCTCTAATTTCCCGGTTTTTATATATATCAGAAAATCCTAAAATCCCGGACATATTTTGTTAAAATTCCCGATTCCGATTAATTTGTTCCACAACTTTAAAGTTTAAATTTCAATGCTTACGATTTATACGTCTTGATTGATATGATTGATGTTTAGCGTATTAAAGCAATCCGAATATGTATTATCAATATTACCATGAGGCCAAGCTGCATATAACCTTTCTTGTTCACATATATTTTCAGTAGCCAGTTTAATATATAAAATCAAAGAGCTGAAAGCTCTGAAGAAAAATGACGCCACTGTCTCTAATATTGGGATAGTTTTTATGCAAGTCTTGATTTTCACATACCGTAATTAGTTTAACAATGCAACATGTATCGTAAGCATATAATTGATATACGTATATGTTTGTGTGTGTGAAGTGAAGGTGACAACTGGCTGGTTTTTTAAGACAAATGAATAGGTCAAGACTACCTGAATTGTACAAATAAATACCGTAGAAAGGCTTGTATATTTCTCACTGGTACATAGTCTGAATCCGGGTCCGTTTGCTTCCATTCACGTTTGCGCCCACTCATGTTCACCCCCTTTCACTTTCACACCCTACATGTTCGCACCCAATCTTAATTGGTTTTGTGTTTAATAACTCTGTAAGCAAGTGTTTTCTTATAAGTAAAATTGTTGTCATTGTCTCAAAATAAAGTGAAACAGCATTTTTTTTTGTTTTGAATAAATCTTAATCATGTTTTGGATAGCATATTAAAAATAATAATAATCCTTTCTAAATAAAGTGGTATTTTGTCAACGTTTTATTTTGTGTTGAATAACTCTTAATCATGTTTTGGTAAGTGTATTGCTATAACTTTGTTTCATTGACTTGTTTTAAAATGAAGTGAGACTCTGACTATGTTTTTTTTTCTGTGTATTGAATAAATTTTATCATGTTTGGTTATATTAGTGGATTGCTATATTTTGGTTTCTATGTTTTATTGTTTCGTTGTTTCAGATCAAAGGGACCAAGCTGTTAAAAACAATTATCTTTTGTGTTTTTCCTTTAAAATCTTCAATATTTTACTCATACTAAGCTATAAATACATTCAGTATTTACACCAAAGCAATTTAAAACAACAACCATGATTTTACAAATATTCAACTTGAATTTGAATTAAAATTGGGCGCGAATGAGTACGAGTGCGAACGGACCTTGGGTGCGCAAATGTATTGGGCGCAAACAGACCTGATACCACATAGTCTGAATCCCCTTCTCCTACAAAATATTAAGTAAATAATCTTTTGATTACTGTTATCAAAGGTCTAATGAAACTAAGATAAATTCAAACTTTTGTCAAAGAATTCTAGTCAAACCAGCACCTGGTTAAATTGGCACCTGGACAAATCAGCACCTGGTTAAATTGGCACCTGGACAAATCAGCACCTGGTTAAAATCGACACCTGATATAGTCAATTCGTCACCCATGTTAAATATATATTTTTAACAGTATTTTAAGCAAAAAGAGTAGAAATAAGAAAGGGGTTGCCAGAATTTTTTTCCGCGGCAATATTTAAGCAAAAAGAGTTAAATACTAACTTTCACATTTTTGGGTGTTCATGAACATTTTGTATATAATTATTTTTCTCAACTAAATGACTTTTTTGGTGTATTTTTAATGATATATATATATGAGTAGTCCAAATAATTATTACGTCTGGCAAGGCTTTTTTAATTTTATTCTGGAACACCTTCCTATGACCGCAAGGCTATGTTAATTTTTTTCTGGGACGCCTTCCTACGAACGTCGAAGGAAGGCGTCCCAGAAAAAAAATAAAATAGCCTTTCCAGACGTCATAATTATTTGGTTCTTAACGTGCAAAGAGCGTGGCACTCTCTTTACACGAGGCACCCGATTTACGTCCCCCGGACGTGACTGCACTCTTGATACATCCCGCACAGCCAAACGGACGTCCAACTTCAGCAAGCGTTTTACTGCCGGTCAGGAGAAGACCAAGTAACCTTAGTCACCCTTGGGGTTTGCTTGTACTCTGATCTGGATCTACTCTATTTCTAGATGCGATTCAAGTATAATGAAAATGGCACTTTTATCTGTCCAAGGTACAGATTTTGTCAATCCTGTTATATTTCAACATAATAATCCCGATTTCCCGTGGCGAAAAACGTGGCTTTTCCGTATCCCAATATTTTTCTATCCCGAATTCCCGATCTTTAAACAAGACAATCCAAATTTGTTGTTGCTAAAATCGGACGATCCCTGCGTCCCGAAAATGGTCTAGCCACCCCCTTTCTAAATATACACAGCTGAAAGGGGATTCCCCACGCAGCTCGTTTTGTGAGCATGTTGTATCGTAAATAGCTCTGGTGTGGATATATTACGTTCGTAACATTAGAATTAACCCGAAACTATAAATAGTGAAATTAAAGCAAAGACCTAGTTTGTTGGGAGTCAGTTTGATTTTGAGTGTAACTATGTGAAAAACTAACAATTTAATGCTCACATGTTGTTGTAAAAGGCTAATAGATCACAGGATCGAAGTGACAATATCAATGAATATGTAGAACACTGCATGTTACGAACGTAAAGGCCAACATGAGATCTCTCCTGTCTACTTTAAAATTGGAAAATTGTTTCACTTCAAAAACTGATATAAATTGTTTTTTATAGTATACCCACAATTTAAATATGATATATCCAAGTTTAACACTTCTAGTGTAGATGTGTAAATACTGTTGAATCAGCCTATCCTAAAAATGTCACATTTTAAATACAAAATACTTGAATATTTTTTTATGCCCCACCTACGATAGTAGAGGGGCATTATGTTTTCTGGTCTGTGCGTCCGTCCGTCCGTCCGTCCGTCTGTCCGTTCGTCCGTCCGTCTGTCCCGCTTCAGGTTAAAGTTTTTGGTCAAGGTAGTTTTTGATGAAGTTTAAGTCCAATCGACTTCAAACTTAGTACACATGTCCCCTATGATATGATCTTTCTAATTTTAATGCCAAATTAGAGTTTTTACCCCAATTTCACGGTCCACTGAACATGGAAAATGATAGTGGGAGTGGGGCATTCGTGTACTGAGGACACATTCTTGTTTTTAAATTCACACAGAGAATTTCAAACTTGATCAATTCCTACAGTTTTTTCCACAATATTTCTTGAATATATGTTAAATGAAAATATAACAAATTATGTACTGATTAACATTTTATTGGAAAATCAATAAAAATACTCAAATAGTAAAATATGTATAGTATCACAAAATGAGTTATATACAAAATTCACATTCAACTTGTTTGCTTTACATGAAGAACATCTTACATGCCATTAGAGACCTCTGATGCAACTAAAGTAGAAATATAGTATAGTATCTTTAGTCCATTGTCCACGGTGTATTTTTCTGAAGGAACATGTGTTAATTGTTGTAAAACGGTTTAAGGCATATGCAATGTGCGCAATGAAAAGTAAAAAAAAAAAAAGAACTCCGAGAAAATTCAAAGCAAAAAGTCCCTTATCAAATGGCAAAATCAAAAGCTCAAACACATCAAACGAATGGATGACAACTGTCATATTCCTGCAGATTTGTGTTGTTTCATTCCTTCGCAAGAATAATATCAACAAAGAACAGTTAAAATTTGGCAGACTATTTGTCCTGGCATTTACTAGTAATCAACAATATAAACCAACATCAGCAAACTGGTCTAAATGTTTTAAAGTACAGCTTCATGTAAGAATCAGGCAGGGGGTGATGGGTCATCAGAATTGGATAAAATTTCACCTGGAGTTGTCATGTCCCAACATGAAGCAAATTTAGTTTTTCAAAATTGAATGTCAGTACCAAGGTAACCATAGCAACCAAAACAGTAAATAAGTGTCAATTTCTGAAATTTCATGACAATAAAAAACCAAAACTGCCATTTGGAGGCCCTAATTTTGGATGGTTTGTAACAATAATGACATAAAGAAAAAACATTTTTCAATAAATGTTTTAGTTAGTTTAAATTTGAATGATGGTAGGAAAATTCAGTGGAAGCTTGTTTGATAGAGAAAGCAATACAAAAACGGGAGATAATTCATTTTGTTGATTTCTCTAAATTTTCCTATTTTTAACATTTTCAGTGGGTAAAAAATGGTAAAACCCAAAAGGAAAAATACAATCTTTACTTTTAAGATAAAAGTTCTATACAATTTCTTATTTTTGAGAGAAAAACATTTTTGTGTAAATATTTTCAAAATTTCCTGTTCGCCGCCTAATATTACTGACTTTTGACTATCAAGATTTCCCCCCAAAATATATTATATTTAAAATAAAGTAAAATTAGACCAGTAAAAGAAGCCATCTTATAATGCTACACATATGTTATAAAGTATTACACATAGAATTCAAAGAAATGGTGATATATTAACTTAAATGTTATATTTCATGTCAAAAGGGGAGATGATTCAATGTTTTGTTGGAAAAGAAAACCTTTAGTTGCGATTGGTTTGTTTTTGGTATATGTGTTTATATAAGTTTATATATGATCTCACTATCATCACCCAAAAAAAAATGAGAAAAAAAATCAAATAAAAAAGAAACAGTAGAAATACACAGTTGGAGCGGTGAATCTGTCTGGGATCTTCCCAGTGACATAGATGATTCTTCCACCTCCAAAAGTCTTTCTTCATCTGCATCCAAGAAGGTATCTTCTTCGTCCAGTACACAGTCTAACAGAGCCCCATCTCCTCTTCGTTCTCAAGAAAAGAAGGATGTCCAAAAGAAGCCAGGAAATACATCCTCTCAGAAGTCTTCTGATTCGAGGTCGCGGGATAGGGGTCGAGGCGGAGTAACACCAGCTGCGCGTAGTCCTGGAGATCGACGACTCTCCTCGCACAACAGATTTTCAACACTTATCATCGAAACTGAAATGGAAACCGAAAGTGTTCCGCCACCCGAAAGATCACGATCACAGGGTGAGCGAAATAAGAATGCTGGCAAACTCGACAGCATTCGCCCTTCTTTTATTAAATAATGACAAATATAATCCAATGGAATTGCCGAGGTCTTAAAATAAATCTTCTCGAGTTAACACTTCTAGTTCAGTCTTTTTTACCTATTGCATTTTGTCTTCAAGAAACTCATCTAAAAGAAAGTGACAACGTATCTTTAAAAGGATACAACATGTATAGCACATTTTCTAAGGTAGATGAACGTGCTGCAGGCGGATCATCCATTTTTGTGAAGGACAATGTCATTCATAGCACAGTCCAACTCACAACGGATCTGCAAGCAGTTGCAATTCGTTTATCATTAGACAAAACAATTACATTATGTTCGATATATATTCCACCTAATTCAATTATCGATAAAGCAAAACTCAAAAACCTCACTGATCAATTACCCTCACCATTTATACTTATGGGCGACTTCAATGCCCACAATCCATTATGGGGTAGCAAGACTCATAATGCCAAAGGTAAGATCATTGAGGACTTTGTCTCTCAAGAAGGATTATGCATTTTTAATGATGGATCTAATACGTATCTTCATCCTGGAAACGGATCTTATTCTTCTATTGATATCACTATATGCGATCCCTCTCTGCTTCTGGATTATTCATGGCGTGTTCATGATGATCTATGTGGAATTGATCATTTTCCAATAGTACTTGAACATCTTCTTAATTCTGCCCAACAGAGAGTACCACGTTGGAAACTTGACAAGGCGGACTGGTCCTTGTTTGTGAATCTCTGTCGAGAGGAACTTCAGTCAAAGATGTTTGAGACTATGCAAGATCCAATTTTAACTTTTAATACAGTTCTAACGTCAATTGCTGACAGAACTATTCCTAAGACCTCGGCAAATCCAAATCATCCCAGTAAACCATGGTTTGATGACGCATGTGATCAAGCCATAGGTGACCGTAAAAAATCTGAAAGATGGTTCAATCAACAACCAACGACGGAAAACTTGAGTAATTTCCGTATTTGTCGCGCTAAGGCACGGCGGACTTGTAGGTAAACCCGACGAACATCCTGGAAAAAAATTGTCTCGGGGATTACATCTCGCACTCCGATGACAAAAGTTTGGAATATGGTAAATAAAATAAAAGGTAACAAGAGGCTGTCACAACGACAGCAAACCGGATTTATTAACATTTATTTGTGTCCTGGCAATATCACAAGAACCATTACTGATGAATGGTGAAAGTGAAAATCGTCAATATCAAATTTGACCTCCATTTTGTCATCAGTATCAACATATTAAAATTTGAAAAGCTTAGATTGAATGGTTCATGAGTAAATGCAACAACGTGAATGGAAACGCCATTTTACGATCTTTCAAGAACCATAACTCCTGAACGGTAAAAGTCAAAATCGTCATTATTAAACTTGACCTCTATTTTGTCATCAGTAACAACATATTAAAATTTCAAAAGCTTTGGTTGAATGGTTCATGAGAAAATGCACGGACACGACGGGAAACACCATTTTTCAATCTTTCAAGAACCATAACTCCTGAACGGTAAAAGTCAAAATCGTCATTATTGAACTTGACCTCCATTTTGTCATCAGTAACAGCATATTAAAATTTCGGAAGCTTTGATAGAATAGTTCATGCATAAATGCACGGACACGACTGGAAACTCCATTTTTCAATCTTTCAAGAACCGTAACTCCTGAACGGTAAAAGTCAAAATCGTCATTATTAAACTTGACCTCCATTCTGTCATCAGTAACAACATATTAAAATTTGGGAAGCTTTGGTAGAACAGTTCATGCGTAAATGCACGAACAAGACTGGAAACTCCATTTTTCAATCTTTCAAGAACCATAACTCCTGAACGGTAAAAGTCAAAATCGCCATTATTGAACTTGACCTTCGTATAGTTGTCAGTAATAACATATTAAAATTTAAAAAGCTTTGGTTGAACGGTTCATGAGATAATGCACGGACAACATTTGATTGCCGCCCGCCCGCCCGCCCGACCGCCCGCCCGACCGCCCGCCGTACATCCCCAAATCAATAACCGACATTTTTGTCACAAAAATCCGGTTAAAAATTCTAAAGCCACTGTAAAACATTTGAAAGACGGAAATAATTTATTAACATCTGAAAAGGATATTGCCAACAAACTTGGTGAAACTTTTGCGAAGTCTTCTTCTTGTAACAACTACAGGGAAGACTTTAAAAAAGTTAAAAAACAAAAAGAAAAAATTAAATTAAACTTTAAATCAAAAAATGGTGAAAATTATAATAAACTATTTTCTCTTGAAGAACTTAAAACATCTCTGTCAAAAGCCCATGATACAGCTTGTGGGCCTGATAATATTCACTACCAACTCTTAAAACACTTGCCAGATTCCTCGCTGGAAGCTTTCTTGCAGCTCATGAATAACATCTGGGAATCTGGTGATTTACCATCAATCTGGAAGCTTGCAACCGTCGTGCCTATATTTATATTTAGATCTAAACTAGATTATGGTTCTATAGTGTATGGCTCTGCAAGGAAGTCCTACATACAGATTCTCGATGCTGTGCATCACCAAGGTTTGCGTCTCTGTCTTGGCGCATTTAAAATCTCACCAGTTGAGAGTCTGTATGTAGAGGCGGATGAGCACTCACTCACTGACAGACGTTTGAAGCTTGGACTTCAATATGCTGTCAAACTAAAAGCCCATTCAGATAATCCTGCCTTCATCTGTGTTTTTAATCCGATTTATGAAGATATTTTTGCAAAACATGAAAATAAAATTCCTCCGTTAGGTTTACGTTTAAAACCACATTTAGCTTCTTTTGATTTAAAATCTGTTGCTCAAGTTCAAACTTGCAAATGTCCTCCATGGGAACTTCCCAAACCAGAAATGATATTTGATCTCCGTGAACACAATAAAAATAAAACAAATCCTCTTTTAATTCAGCAACACTATGCTGAAATTAAAGCAGATTATCTAGATTTTTCAACTGTCTATACTGATGGATCAAAAGATGGTGATAGAGTTGCATCTGCTGCTGTCTTCAGGGACAGAGCTGCAACCCTCCGTTTGCCATCTGATGCATCCATCTTTACTGCTGAAGCAGAAGCAATAATTTTGGCTTTGAAATTTATTGCTTCTTCAGATAAATCCAAATTTATTATATTTTCGGATTCACTTTCATGTTTACAAGCTATACGAAATACTAAAATTAAAAACCCAACAATCCTGAAAATTTTATATATAATGAGGAATTTAAAAATTCTTCTGAAAGAACTAGTATTTCTATGGGTTCCGAGTCATGTTGGAATCCTTGGAAATACAGCTGTAGACCTTGAGGCAAAGAATGCCCTGGGTGACCCTCTATCGAACTGTGATATACCATATACTGATTTTAAATCTAATATTAGGGAATATGTTTTTAATATATTGAAAAATAAATGGAGTAAAAAAGATGATAATAAATTGCATGCAATTAAACCTAATTTAGGCAAACCTTTTAATAATATTATGTGCAGAAAAGATCAGTGTGTTATTACTAGATGCCGTATTGGTCATACTAGAATAACACACGAGTATCTTTTAAAAAATGAAGATGAACCACAATGTGTTGCTTGCAACTGCAAGTATACTATTAAACATGTTTTAATTAATTGTATTGACTTTGCTGATATTCGTAAGAAGCATTTCAATGTCAATAATATGTATGATTTATTTTATAATGTTCCATTTACAAATATTGTTGCTTTTTTAAAAGAAATTGGAATTTATTATAGAATATAAAATTGTTATTATATTTAAATCGATTTTAATTTTGATCACGTTATTTTACTGTTGATTTTTATTTGTATATACTCAATTTGCTTTAGTCAAGAATTTTAGTATATTGAAGGACCTTTTGTCTTATTTTAAAAATATGCTTTAAATTGTAAAAATATTCGAATTAGCTCTCGCCGCGATATAGCCTTTTTGTGCTAATGCGGCGTAAAGCAACCAACAATCAATCAATCAATCATAAAAAAGGAGGGATTTTCAACACTTCGGACAATTACTCAAAAAGGCTTTCACCAATGTCCATGAAACGTTGGTGAATTGTTTATATCTATTGATGTAAGCCCCTATTCAATTTTCAGATTTTACATTTCCGTGTTATGAATTATTATGCTTAAAAAAGGTTTTTTTCCCCAATTTTGGGACAATAACTAACAGATATAACAAACTTTCCAAAATTTGTCCGTTTATAAATTTATAAATTATTTGGAAACTAAGGTTTCAACTCCCTCAGGCAAAGTTGGCTTTAGATGAATTTGGCTATATATTTTAGGTATTTTTGACATACAGCTCTTTAACGGTTTCGGTACTTATACATCTTCGGATTTCAAATGTTTGGCTTTGAGCGTTCCTGATGAAGGAATATCCAGAAAAGCGCTTCGGACACAAGGAATTAATAACGTGTTGTTTTCAATATTTCACAAAATTTTATGCAACTTTGATAAATTGTTTATATCTATTTGCCTTAATAGGGCCAATTTTTTTGTGCATTTTTATTGATTATTTAATGGGGGGAGGGGGTATTTGACAGGGCTCACACTATTTCTAGTTGATCATATAAATTTATTTAAAGCATAAAAGACAAGTTAAAAGAGCAACGGGCGTATCATGCGCTAAAGCGCAGCCCTTTATTTCAAATGTTGGAAAGTTCTGCAATAAGTCATTTGAAGATTAAATGTTAATGTTACTGGGATATTTAGTGAAATAAAATCAACGGTATCAATTTTGTTGCACCAGATGCGCATTTCGACAAAACATGTCTCTTCAGTGATGCTCGTGGCCAAAATATTTGGATTCCAAATCTTGTATAAAAGATGAAGAGCTATAATCCAAAAGGTCCAAAAAGTATAGTCAAATTCGTGAAAGGAATCAGAGCTTTGCATGAGGGAGATACATTCCTTAATTTATAATAATTTCTAATATTTTGTAACAGCAAATTTTAATAACACAAACAATCCGTATTTTCATGCCAGTACCGAAATACTGACTCCTGGGCTAGTGATACCCTCGGGAAAGGTTGCTTCTTAAATATCTTTAGTAATTGTTTGCTTTGCTTTTAAAAAGGCTTTTCTTGCTTTACACCAGCTTTTGTCCTCTTTTCTTTAAAATGTTTAAGAAGTGTGGGCTCTTAAATTTCCATTCCCCAACAATATTTGAGTTTACACAATTTTGGTTGGGTGATGCTGTAATAACATTAACGGTATCACTGGCGGTACTTTCTGATGTGTAATGTTTGTCATCAGCTGGTGTACATGGTGTAGATGCTTTTACACAAAAATTACAAAAGCATGAAAGCTTTCTCGTTTTCACCACTCCATCACGAACACTTTGAACAGAGTGAATCTACTGTGTTCCTTTACTGTTTGCAGTTTCTCTTGCTCTTGTTGTCTTTTTGTTTTATCTACAAAGAAGACAACCCTCTTCTTATGTTCACATACTTCATTCTTTGAATCGAATGTCAAATTCTCATGACAGAATTTAAAAAAGATCTTTTGCATTCTTTATTACTCCACTTCTACTCCTGAAATGATGTTCAGCAGCTCTTTTTACCACAGCCCCCAGTCCGTCACACTGACTTTTGCCATGTCTGGACTCAAAATAACATCTTTCCAATGAAAAAATTTCACTTGACTTTCACACCCATGCTGAAATGGTATTTTTGATTTGTACTGGTTGGCACAACCATCTGATACCTGTACATCGTGTGTAAAATGTACACCTCAGTTTTAAATGTGTAGATTCAAGTCATTGCTGAACTGTGTAACTGCATGCGCATCATGTTTCAGGTCAGAAGTAATGAAAATTATTGATTCCTCAACATTTGACGTATTACAGACTGGACATTTGTAATATGCCATCTTTGGATGAATTGTTGCTTGCTCATGGTGATAAAAGGCAGACTGAATTTCATCCTGTAGTTTTTTTGCAAAATCGGCAAGGGTAATTAGCCAGTCCTTTGGTATTGATTCTCTGATCTGTCTAAACTGAACACGTTGCCACTTTGCTATGAAAAGATGTTCAACTAGAAAGACAGCTTCTTCAGATAACTCTGCAATGCATTCAAATATAGTACCACATTTTTCATTCAAGATCTTGCGATTGACTTATATAAGACTACTTATAGGTGAAATAATCGTTCTAATACTAGGCAAAGAAATGTTCTCTTTGTTTGTCTCCTCCTGTATGGTTTTCTTTGGAATTGTATAATTTTCAATTTCTTTTCTTCTTTTGTACTCGGGTATTGGTTTGTTAAATTTATTAAAATCAAGATTTCCATTAGGGATTGCTTTCCTCTCCTTAACTTCAACAATCATTTGTTTCATCTCTCTTTTAAATTGTTAGTATTTATTTTCTTCTTTCTCTCCAAATGAATGACTTTGTCGGTCAACTAGTTTTAACTTCTTACCCCCTGCTTCACCGTTCTTACATCTTCGGTGTTGATAATCTCTTCTCATTAAAAACCTTGTGGCATTCTTGGCATTGAAATTCAAATCCACTATGCTGGTCCAGCATGTGCCTTTCCAACATAAATACTGTGTTGTATTTGAAGTTATGGCAGAACCCACACTTGTATAAACTCATCTGTAATTTTAAAATTTAATTATTAGTACAAGTATCAACTCTTCTGTTTTTATTGGTTTTTTTATAGTCAATTAATATCAGCATTCTTAATTTTTTTTTTATATAATACAAATCATTGACAACTTCCTCCATTTTTTTTTTATATAAGGCCTTATAGTATCCTATTGGATATATACGGCTTGAGCCTGTCATAATGTACAACTTTTGTTTTGACCTTTTTGTTTTTCTGGATTTTGTAAATTACATCATTTATTTTCTTAATGACGTTAAAAGGGCCAGTCCAAGCACATTGTAATTTAGGGCTGATACCCTTTTACCTTACTGGATTGTACAACCAAACCAGCTCATTCTCTTTATAAATTTTTAATTGAGAACTTCTATCATAGGTTCTTTTCATATTTTGTCACTGGACATTTGGTGCTCTATACAATCTGAGGAGACGTAGGCTCCACTACAATGTTGTGGCGAAAAATCCCGGATTCTGCCCCAGATTTTGTTTACATAGCAACGATTACAACGCCCCCTATATTTAGCACGAGGAATATGGCGGCAAGTAAAGAAATAATACGATGTCAGGAGAATAATATGGGGAAATGCACCGATTAGAAATGAATTATAACTGTTAAACATACATACACAAGTTAATTGGACTACAGGTAATAGCACAACAGTTGATTTATCGATTTGCATCATGAAATAAGTAATCTGCATGCCAAAAATAGCGATCAAAGCAACCAGAGAAAGTTACAGTAAAATCATAGATTTAACTTCCTTGTTTGCACGGCACAACAATATATAGTATTTATAAAAAATCAGTGATTTTGAGGCTAAACTCCGCTTTGGAACCCCCTTCTTCCTATACTAGTCCAAATAATTATGAAATCTTGAAAGGCTATGAGGAAGCATAAAAGCAAAAAATTAAAACAGCCTTTCCAAGACGTCATAATTATTTGGAGTATTCCTTTACATGCTTTGTCAAAATGCTTATTGATGAACCCCTTCCCTTTTCTCCAAATATTTTGGATGCAAAGAAGGTGGACAGCTCCCCTTATGCCTAAAGGAACTTACTTCTTTGCAAAAGAGATATTATGTCTGAAAAATTATTCAAACTTATATACATGTATATATAAAACCTGTGCCCAATCTGCATAGGTAGCCCCATCTTAGCTAGCTCACACATCCTTGCAGTCATGCCACGCTGTGGTTTCTCCTGCTTGGAAAACTGTGGATGCCCAGGGAACCCAAACTTTAAGCCTGGTTTCCATCCTATGCCATACAAATGTCTATGAGTAGGACAAATAGTTGCACCCCTGTCCGTTTTTGGTGACCAGTTCCAGATTCCAGCCCTCTTACAGATGAGTTCTGCTTCATGTAATATGTCATTGTTACCCAGCTTACAGTACCGTAAATGCCCTGTTATAGTTTTATTGTAGTCTTTTGAAGAGTAGTGTTCAGCATGATCACAAGTCCCCCACAAAATACTTTTGCAATGAACATGTGTCTTCTGCAGCATTGGGGGCAGCCATTGTACTTGTGATGATGTCATGACAAAATAACGCCATCTAGGCAAATAGAGATAACTCCTATTGTTTCATAATAGAAACGTCATGGACTTTGATTGCAATTTGTCACCTTCATATGAATTTACATATATTTTGCTATTATTTTAATTGTATATATCAACTTTATTTTAGTACCAATTATACATCCAAGGAAGCTAGGGTTTTTACTTTCCCACCTGGTAAAAAAATGCAGCTTTTGCCTTATATTTTATACAATGCACTACACTCAGGCAAATAAATCAAATGTCTGTATTTTTTTCTAGCAATGCATAGGACCCTATAAAGTGGTAAACATCTTGATGATATCAACATATATTTTGAATTTTTAATTAAATAATGACATATTTTTTAATATCCATAAATCACTCTCATAGCATAACTGCATGATTCTTACATGGAGATGTACTTTAAAAATCTTGATTACAATTGGTCACTGAAGGTTTCTTAGAAATGAAAAGCATTCCATTTTTAATCACTTTCAATTGTTTCTGTAAATTGATTTTTCAACCCTGTATGCTAACATTGCCTATGTAAAATTTAAAATTGTTTGTATGCACATTGAACGATAAAATTATGTGACTGACGTATAAAAAAATTCTGACGCCAGACACTCAAATCAATGAATGTGTTCGTAGATAGTAGATGTTTTTGTGTTCTGTTAAATTGTTCCTTTAGAAATTGTTATACGATGATGATTGATGTACCCATATTTTGACTATTTTATTTATTGTGTTTGTTTATGTTTATTGGACGCATCAATGTAAATATAACGGAATTTGATGAGACTGTCATGAAAGTGAGAGGGTTTATAGCGCTTTAGAACCAGGTTTAATCCACCATTTTCTACATTACAAATGTCTGTACCAAGTCAGGAATATGACAGTTCTTGTCCATTCGTTTTTGATGCGTTTTGATATTTGATTTTGCCATGTGATTTTGGACGTTCCGAATTGATTTTCCTCGAAGTTCAGTATTTTTGTGATTTTACCTTTTGCTGTAATATTGTTTTGTTTTTAATAATATGTAGAATACCAAAATCAACATATTCAAAATTCCAAATTGTCTCTTTTATTTGTTGAGGATTAATTAAATCAATTGCATAAGCTCGTGACATTAACAAGGGACCAGTATTTTTTAAAGTAATAACCCGGTCCCGCCTAAACTGCCGTATTCTGAGGTAGAGACTGTGTATTGGGCTCTACAGATTGATCTGCTTGCTGAAGTTTGGGCGCAATACGCCTTGTTTTCCCCTGTCTTCCTGGGGGACGGGTTGCTCTTTCGGTACAGGTGCTTTATGAGGATTGTGTTTACCCTGGATCGTAATCTCCGGCGAATATCATATCTTATCAGAGGAATTCATATTTACGCCCTGGTTTATCCTTGTGCAATTTTGGTGAAAAATGATCGTCAAATGAAAATTGAGCATGAACACGAGATTCAATATGACAAGTCCATGAGGTGCTTTAAAGCATATTCTTTCGTAAGTTTAAATGTTGGGTTGTAAGGATTTAAATGGGTTACCGTACATAATGGTCTAACGTAAATTTGAAACACGATAAACAATAACAAAAAACATCAGCAAAAGCGAAAGATAATACAAACACATTGACGAGATGTATAAGTACCGAGCCACGTCAAATGGGTATCGCAGGAAACAGACCCAAACAGTTAAAGTAATATTAATAATAGAATAAAGTTAAATATATCCATTTAAATGGGAAACCGTACATAATGGACTAACGTAATTTTGAAAGACGATAAACAAAAAACATCCGCGAAAGATAATACAAACACATTGACGAGATGTATAAGTACCGAGCCACGTCAAATGGGTATCACAGGAAACAGTTAATGTAATATTAATAACAGAATATAGTTAAATATTACAGAATTGTAGATTGTTTTCACGTAACGTCCCTTTTTCATAAGTCGGCCATATTGGAAGTGACGTTACGTGAAAACAATCTATACGTCTGTTGTAAAATGACTTAGGCAGCAACCATTTGATTTTCGGGGGTGCTATGGATTTTTTTCTGGCCAAACTTATTTTCGCCTTCGCCGAAAGACAATAATTTTTTTTTGCATTAAGTCGAATAGAATTTGTTTCTTTTAAATTTAGCATATCTTATAGTGGCAGCAGAGGGTGAAGGGTGAAACGAACATTTTTTTTTTCAAGGAGTCATAAACAAATAATTGTATTCTCCAAAAACTGGAAACAAACTTTTTTTTCCAAACAATTCTAACCCCCCCCCCCCCCCCCCGAAAATCAAATGGTTGCTGCCTTAGGGATTAGTGACGTCAAGTAAAAACAATACATTTCTGTTGTAAAATTTTATCATATATTTTCTTCACACCATGAAGCATATGTGAAAAAGGTCTTCATCAAGGACTTCATTCTCTAGTTTTCCCGTAAATAAAGAAGTCAATTCTCTAACATCTTCTTTTGTATCATGCGCTTGATACGTACAGTTTGTGAGAAGTTTACTGACCTAATTTTTCTGCTTACAGTTGCCAACATCAAAAATACAGGCATTGTGTCCTACAAGTACGGGTCGAGGGACTCTGAAATACTCAATAGAGTCCAAAGGAACTTCTTGTATAGGTGTTGATGTTACTGGAATACCTCTATATGGAACATAGTATTCGATTTTTTTATCTATTCTATCATATCTTAACATATTCACACCAGATGCCTAGTAAAAAATATCACAATATGGCTGAGCATCAACTTTAAAGTCATGACCAGCTGCTAGTTAATACTTCTTCCTCTGCTACTCGTTTCGATATCAAATACAACATACGTGAATGGAGTTTCTGATCGTTTCAATTTGGAAATTCTGTTCTTTGGGTTAGTTCGTTATCTTGAGGTTATTCAGCAGCTTCAGAGTAGGTAACACCTTCATAAACTTCCGTCATTGCTTCTTTACGACCTTTCGATATATTTTTTACCACACGTTTCCCAATAGCTGGTAAACTTATCTGCTTAGTTTTTGTAGCTTCCTCTTTGCAGCAGTTTTGAATGCCATTTCAAAGGTGAATTCTCTAGGAGATAATCTTACAGCTTTGTAAAAAAGACAGAATTTATTGAAACTAGCTTTATATTGTCCTCAATGCTCTTAAACTTTGTATTTGTTTGGTTTATAATTATTTTGATATGAGCGGCACTGATGAGTCTTATGGAGACCAAACGCGCGTCTGGTGTACTAAATTATAATCCTGGTACCTTTGATAACTATTTATAAATCAAAGATAAAGATATGGATTGTATAGCAGTTGATGGAAAAGTTCTCTAGGAGATAATCTTACAGCTTTGTAAACCTATGGAAAAAAAGACAATTTATTGAAACTAACATGGATTGTAGAGCATTTGATGAAAAAGTGACAGAAGTCAAATCCTTTCCCCAATGATCCTCAAGGTAGACCATAGTTATATATTTCCTCAGATAAATTTTGTTTATTCTTTGCCAAAATAAAGTATTTAATATTCTTTTAGATATACAAAAAGTATGGGTGTCGTGCTAGTTTCAGGTTATGGGTCGAACAAACAGTCTAATTTGCTTAGATTATTCATGAAGTTTAACCAAATTTATCATGTTTATGTAAACCTTTAAATAATTTTGTGTGCAGAAAAGAACAGTGTGTTATTTCTAGATGCCGTTTTGGTGTGATTATATGGCGGTAATTATTAATAGTAACGTATGAGGTATCTTGTTGGTGTAAGGGTATTGCTTTTTACTTGGGTTTTAAAGTAGAACCATAAGTGCCGACCCAGATATAGAGATGTATGTTACCTAGTAGCTTGATTTTGTTTCAACCACTTTTAACGTTTGTTCCGTTGTTCGACATTTAACACACCTCCACATATGTTATTTTCTATATTGGTTGTCACGCAGATTTTCAGTCGGAGATCCTCACCAAGGGTGACTGGGGAATAGAAATATGGTCACTTGGTCTTCTTCCGATCGGCAGTAAAACCCTTGCCGAAGTGGGGCGTCCGTTTGGCTGTGCGGGATGTATCAAGTTCGCAGTCACGTCCGGTCAGATTGGGGACGTTAAATCCGATGCATCGTGCAAGGAGAGTGCCACGCTCTTTGCTCGTTAAGAATCCCTTGCAACATCTCTTTGAGGGGTCCGTAGGCGGCCTGTTGCAAGGCAAAATTTCTGTCCATATCCAATATACCCTCATTTTTCAGTGGCAGTCCAAATTTCCCCGACCATCATCCTAGATGGCCTCTATTATTTCAAGACCTACGTGAACTTGTTCTCGTCCTGACTGCATGAAATATTTGCCACTGGACGTTAAGCAATCAACAATCAATCAGTCGGAAATCTTGCTATCTAAGATAATAAGTAGAACACTGAATTTTCTTGAATTTGCAGGGACCTCTAATGCAGGATGGTCATTGAGGTACTTTATCAGCTTACTTAAACTCGTAGGAAACTAGATGTAAATGTATCGATAATATAGATATTTTTTTTTATATATTTGTATATCAGTCACAAATTATAAAGTGGAAAAATAAAAAGATAATAATTCAAATATCGTGCAAACTATTTAACTAAAAAAATGGCGTCGCTGTGAAGAAGGAGATTTATTGGTATTTCGCAATTTAACTGTAAAAATTATTATCATATCACTTTAGTTTAAACAATATTTTATTCAAATAAATTGGATTGGGCAACATGCATAGCCTTTGTAAGCCCTCTCATATCACTTTAATGGTAAAGCTTATTATTAATAGTAAATTCTGTTGCTAGAGTTATAAACGGTTATAATCAGGGGAATTCGAAGGTTTAACGAGAGAACATAAAAATTCACAAGTGTTAGATAATTTAGAGTTTTTCAGGCAAAAAAATAATAATATGTACAGTATTACACTAAAACGTGTTATATATCAATGTATCAGGTGAAAATATTTGTGTTGGATTGTAAAAACTGAGAAAATAAACTGTGGATAATGGTGTACTACTTGCATGTGTACCTTGAGCAATATATGCTGTACCAACATCACTGGGGTAAATGTGATCTCCGTAACTGCAGTTATGCATATCGAAAGATAGCGGACGATGCTTCTTGTCAATTTTAAAACAATAATGTATTATTCTTCGGTATTTCGTGTATTTTTAACGTTTTACTTAATTTGAAAATGAAATACTAAGTAGTTTAATAATGAATAAGAATTGATTTTCGAAGTCTTGAAATCATTATGTGTAAAAATTGATCAGGCTACCGATTATTTTTATCTATAAAGTCAGCAGCAATCAAAGGTAGGTAGAGGATAGAGATTTAGTAGCTTTTTATAAACAAAATATATCAGTGTCTTGAGTAGAAAGTTGATGAACCAGGGGTATGTCAAAGAACGTCTCGTCCTTTTTCTAAAAAAGTTCATCGGAAGGTACCAAGACCTTGTTGATAAATATTCCGTATCAACTTCTCAAATAATACACGATGGTCTTGATGTATATATTCTGCGTACTGATGTTGTGTATCATCTTAACAACATGTTTTATTGTTCTTTTATTTGTTTTTGTTCTATTATTAAGATTACTTTTACTGTTGAATGGTTTTATGTGATATCCGTTTGACGTGGCTCGGTACTTATACATCTCGTCAATGTGTTTGTATTGGCTTTCATTTTCTGGTGATTTGTTTTGTATTTGTGACTCTTTGTATTTCTTTTGTGCTTATAACGTGACTCTGTACTTTAAAAGATCCCGTCAGTATGATATTTGTCTATAATATGTCATTATGATATATTTCTATTATGAATTACTATATACGTTGAACCACTAACGTCAAAATCAATCAATGGCGTAGTGGAATTAACAATTTTTGAATTCTCATAAATTCTATGTATAACTTTTGGACTAGTTTGAATCTCGGTCTATTTCTGTAATTTATTCTTACATTCTTTTGATTTTTTTAACCCTGAATGCGTACATTGCCTATGTAAATTTTAAAATTGTTTGTATGCACATTGAAAGACAAATTTATGTGACGTATATAATTTTTCTGACGTCAGACACTCAAATCAATCCATGTGTTCGTAGATAGTAGATGTTTTTTGTGTCCTGTTAAATTGTTCCTTTTAAAATTGTTATACGATGATGACTGATATACCCATATTTTGACTATTTTACTAATTGTACTGTTTATTTAACGCATTATGTAAATGTAGCGGAATTTGATGAGACTGTTATTAAAGTGAGAGGGTTAGCGCTATAGAACCAGGTTTAATCCACCATTTTCTACATTTGAAAATGCCTGTACCAAGTCAGGAATATGACAGTTCTTGTCCATTCGTTTTTGATGCGTTTTGTTTTTTGATTTTGCCATGTGATTATGGACTTTCCAAATTGATTTTCCTCTGAGTTCAGAATTTTTGTGATTTTACTTTTTTTCTAGTAAGTAAAACAAACGGACAGTCTTTTAGCAAATGAAAAAATCTTAATCTCAAACAAATTGATAACAACTGCCATATTCTTGATTTGGTACAAACATTTCCTTATGTAGAAAATGGTAGATTAAACATGGTGGTATAGAGACTAAGCCTCTCAATGAATGCACATCACACATTATTCCTTATATATTAACAACAATTGTTTAGCAAAGAAGACAGACAAGAAAGTTCAAAATATCAAAATTTAGGGTACAATGTATCACAGTCATCCCTATTTTCATGTATACCTTGAGCAATATATGATGTACCAACATCTGAGATACTATGTATCACAGTCAACATTATCACTATCAAACTAAATTCAAAACTAATTCAATAAAATGGCATCTTTTGCACTTTTAATGATAAAGTTCATAATCCAAATTTGAAGTCAAAAGTGAAAAATGTCATTATGATTATAGCACCGTATCATAATGGCAATTTGTATGAATACCGAGCAACCATAAAAATATATTCAAACCTTAACATAGAGTAAGAATTTCAAGCATTGCCTCTTGTATTTATAAAAATAAAACAATTTGTGTTAAAATATGCACTTAACCCTTTTTTTAAATTCTGGAATAGATTGTTTAACTGTATTGTGATTAACTTACAATCTCATTATCCGAATGGGAATATACGAATGCAAGTAGGTCATCACATTTTCTGCATCACCGCTAAGAATGAAGAACTAGAATTTACCGTTACAAATATTGGAATTGTAAAAACAAACTTAAAATATTTAATTCTTTAGCCTACGATAATTCGTAATAGATATAGTTATATCGTGTATTAAAGGCAAAACTGATTTCATTACCTATGCTATATCCACACACGACAATATTAGAATCAGGTTTACTGCCATCTAAAGCTGTAGCAACAGCTTCATCTTGAAAAGGTCTAGGATAGGGTTCACAACCTTCAAAATTAAAGCATTGACATGCACTGCACGTGTTGATCTAAATTCATTAAATGTCACCCACTAAATGATAAAATGCAAGTTTCTCCATTAGATGCGTATTTTCATTTTTCTTTTGTTTAAATATATATTTATATCGTATGTTATATTATATAGTCACTTGTATTCCAATCCTTGCATACTATATATATAGTGCTATATGTTTTTATGATTTTCTTTTTCTTTCTGAAAACCATTCTGTTTACACTGGAAAAACATTTCTACGATAAGACTAACTATTTGTCAATAGTTTGTCAAAGCTTGATACTGTAATTTTTTTTAATCTAAAACACTCTCGTTACATGTTATTGTGTCTTCTGATATACGTCAGAAATATAGCAGATACTCTGTTCCTATGTATAATGACGGACTTTAAAAACACGATAGACATTTTATTGATTTTTTTAACCAAAATCATAATTGATTCTCAAAAATTAATATTCATGCTTACCATACTAGTACACATTTTTGTTTAGGAGTACGCTTAAGCAAACCTGCGGGTGCGATATATTCTCGCTGTGTTGAAGACCCATCGGTGGCCGTCGGCATAAAGTGAAATTTGAACCTATAAAATGTTGTTTAAAGACTGTTTTCTTTGTGAAACAATTCGTTAAATCCATACACACACATACATCAGTTGTATCATGTTGCATCTTGATGTGCCTAGACTGCGAAACAAAAATTTGAATAAGCCCCGAAGACAATAGTCCATTTGCCAATTACCGATTTGATTATGTTATTACACACTTTTTAAACGAATTACCTCCCTTTGTCAATCGTAGACTGGTTCTATACCGGACACAATTGGCTATTGCCAATACAAAGCACGATAAACTGAAAGTGAAGTATCGGCGGTTAAACTATATTTTTATGAAAAACTATTTCGGATGTCAAAAGTATTAAGCTAATCAACAAATTAATGTAATTAAAAGATTAAAAACAACACACATTACGAACAGGTGAATTTGCTCTTTCTGCTAGCTCTCCTTTGTAAATGAAAATTAATGTCCCTCACAAAAGAGACAACTAAAAAAGGGATCTCTAATTACAGGGTCAATAACGGGAAGTGGCAAATGGATTATTGCAAACTGTAAAACGTGAAAGTCCTGATACCAGATAATTTGATGTTCGAGACTCTTCTTACTGTCCTCCGCACTACAGGTAGACATTATTTATTGATGATCATCAATGATCAGATCATTTTGTTGTGACAACGCCACATCAATAAAAATTGATTACGCAACATCAAAACATATAGGCATTAAGGAGGGGCCAATATGTCAATCATCTGTTGATGCCAGTATCCAGCTGTTAATCAATGACCACAAGATAAATAGTGTGGTCTTATCTCATTGTATCCTGTGTATTTCAACAAAAGCAATTTATATATCTTTGAAGTAAACGGGTAAAAGTTATTTAAAAGGAGAAAATTTAACCAAAATGAACAAAACTATACATATATACTTATAAATATAATTATTTTCTGTGACTGTATATTACATTAATTTGTAGGATCCTTTACTATAGATAATTTATCTGATCTGTAACAATAACATCTTCATGCCTTATATATCATGTACTGTAGTACGCCGCTAGATTAAAACTGACGAGGAAAGGTAACACACGGCCAGCGAAAGCTCTTTTTTTAAGAGCCCAGGTGGTCGTGTGGTCTAGCGGGACGGCTGCAGTGCAGGCGATTTGGTGTCACGATATCACAGTAGCATGGGTTCGAATCCCGGCGAATGCTGACTGCAATTGGCGATTGCCAAATATATATATATATATATATACAACTCGTCTAAACATCAACCCAACAATGTCAGATCTGTAAATTTGCTTTCGCAAATTTTTGGTTCTTCCCTCGCCCGGATTCGAAACCATGCTACTGAGATATCGTGACACCAAATCGCCTGCACTGCAGCCGTCCCGCTAGACCACACGACCATATATATATATATATAAGGATAAGAGTGTGAAAGTATCTTTGAAAGCCTCTGACAAACTTTAAACTTTTAAGTTCTTACTACAAACAAGAAGAATATGGCTCTGAATCTGCCTTCTGTAGAGTTTTAGGCACTTTAACCAATTTTAAGTTTTAGTGAAATTTTTCAATTTCATAAAACTCAAAAATCATGTGGGACAGTCTATTTTCAGGAAGGGAATGGTCTTGATCTTTTTTGGAACATGTCTTTTATTGCATAATTTTAATGTTCTAGCTAATTTCATAGTATATTTCTTTTTAAAATACAAATGAAAATCATTCTTTATAGTGATAATAGTGATGTTAAATATTGATTACAGTAGCTTTTCATTCCTGTTATTCTCTTATCTTAAGACTGTCTGGATAGAGGTGGAGCTTTGTTTATATATTTAATTACTACATCACAGATGTTGGTCAAATCTGTGACGTCAAACTCCCGCCCAAGTTAGTGTTGGTCAGTGCACATATAATTCAAAATTTACAGTATTAGAGCATCAAAGACACAAAGTGTGTGGTTAAATTGATAAAATAATGGTGTCAGAACACGCCTGGGGTGTTCTCGGTGGAACATTTGTATTAATGATGTATTTATAGGGGTTCTAAGGGGAAAATTCAGTTCTTAGGTCATTTTCGGAACATTTTTTATGAGAATAATTAGCAACAAATGAAAAAAGAAACTCCATGGGTACCCCTTTTGGTTTGACTTTGATATATATGATTAAAGGGAGTATTTTCTACAATAACATGTCCCAGTTTTTAGATAATTTTTTTCTAAATTAATTTATAGGTGTCCAAAGATGAAAGGTGAAATGAGGTTTGGCACCCATTAGTTATATCAATACATTTGCTTACTGGAGGCATATATAAAAAATCTGACACATGGTTTTGTATATGGGTCATTATAAAAAAAAGTGCAAATTTCGACGAGGTAAAATTTTGAAAAATGATGTCATTGTTTAAAACATTAAAATGTGTTACGCTATTCTATAGTATGGTAGCAACGATATTCAGAGATATGCAATGGGAAAAATTAAGAGTTCCTTCAATTTTAACAATTTTAAGTCATGCTTTGATAGAATCGTGTCAATGGTGTTACCAATTTAAAACAAACATTTAGCTACTTAATATTATTGTTTAACATCAAACAACTGTTCCAATTTGTTGTTTAGGTTAAAACTACGACTTATTGACATTATTCATATAGCTGTGCATTCTATTCAAAAATAATTTCAGAATACATTGTCGTAAAAAAGTTGGCTGTCCTAATCATGGCCGTTGTAAATACTAAAATATGCACTTAAAATGAATATATGTGAATTGTGTAAGATTAAGTGATAATAATATACCTAATCCTTCGTGCAAGACCTAAAAACACTTATATTATTAAATTTTATGAATGAACAATGATGAAAATAAAAAAAATGTCGCATTTTTATATTGTAACACCACTGACCCTTCAGTAACTCCAATGACACAAAAGTATTACCATTGACATCACATTTCAAATTTTACATTTATTAAGTTCTGAACACAGAGCCAAGAACACCGAGCAAAAGAAAAAGATAAAAAAATAATTCTTAGGCTAAAATATCTCAAATTATATAACATAACATCAATAACTAAAAATGTCAATAGTGTTACTAAATAGTGTCATTGGTGTTACCTGCATACATCAGTTTGTGAAAACGTTGTATATGTAATACATGATATTGTTAAAACATTGTTAAATAAGTATTGTTTTTCGTAAATAATATGATGTTTCGCTTGTTAAGCATGAAAGAAACACAAACAATGCTGATTGTCATGATATATTCATTGGTGTTACTAATAAACTGGTCAATGGTGTTATTTTATCAAAATGGTCTCACCATTGACAGTAACACCAATGATTTAAGGTGTATTTTAAGACTTAGTTACGAAATAAGTGCTCCATTCCCCTATTCTATATGTTGTTCCTGGTGTATGTTTCTATAATCAATATATTTCATAAGTCAAAGTTCAGGAAATGTTTTCAAACAAAGATTTGTATAAGGGTACACCATGGACACTTTTCAATTATGATATAGCTTTTACTTATACTTTTAAGATTTTTTCACTAAATTTTCAACATAATTGTTTTTTTTTTTTTGCAAAACATGCTAATAGGTAATATTGCTAGGGGGAAAGGGGAAACTGTTGTAAATGCCCAAATCTTGCGAAAGATAACTCTAATCTTACTAATTTGTCCTTTGGTTACACCATTGACTTAAAAAAATGTAACATTTCCTTTTGGTGAAATTTTTTATTATAAAACCAACAAACACCTAAATCATTAAAAAAATGTTTGTATGTATCAAAATGCAATAAAAAGTGATAAATCAAAAAACAAATCATATGAGTAATAGTCCTATTTCAAGTCTGAAAGGATTTATAGTAAAAAATAACCGTAAATTCTGGCTATCTCCAAGGGTTTAAGAAAGTATTAAGGATGTTTTTATAACATTTCATACTGTAAACTGTATATTGTGTATCACAAAACATTCATATCTAACATATGCAAGTGTTATTTTGATATATTTTCATGTCTGTGACTTAAAAAGACCCAATAACATAGTTTTGCATGTTTTTTGATAATGACCCATATAGTGTATGGTTGATTAAAATAATGAAAACAAATTTTTACTACCATTTGACCTGAATGTGCCATTTTCATCCAAGTTGGAAGACCACTTTTTTGGCAATTAAGGAGCTATAATTTGAGAATTAATCATACCAAAAATAAATTTATTCATATTTCAGCTATATAATGAGTTAAAGATTTTAAAAATCCATTGAACAGTTTTGGAGAAATAAATCTTTAAAGACTTGGTTGGAGTCTGACTGTAGTGCTACCTTAATGAAGATGTTTTTCTTATATTGCAACTGAACTTAAAAATTAACCATTTAATAGGATCCTCTATAATTGACAAGTATTTACACGATATGTATATTTTAACTTTACAAAACTACGATTTGATTCTTGACGAGGCAGAGTTATCGGTCCTTGCTCTCTCTCAGTCTCTGCTAACGTCTCGATTTTTAAAACAAAGTAGAAGAAGCATGTAAAGCCAAATACCAATACAAAAGACAAAAAAAAACTCTTGTTCCCCCTTTTGGAGCTGCAATTACGGAAAAAATTGTCCGGCAGATGATTGTACAGTAAAATCAAAAGGTCAACCCGAAGCAAAAGATCGAAACTTGTGCCACAAATACAGAAAATTTGTCAAATAAAAAAAAGCATTTATTACCTCATACGCCAAATGCTTATCAAACTTCAATTTCCAATAAAAAAAGATGTTACAAAAAAAAAAAGTAACTCAAAAGAATACAAAACAAAAGAAAGTGTCCGGCAAAAATGGCTAAACGTGAGGAAAAATTGAAAGGATTTTTCAGATATTGAACTCATAACTGAGGAAACAGAAATCTGTGTGATTTGTGGCAAGATCCTGCCAGACGGATTCAGGCTTGATTTAAAAGTGCAATGGGCACGTGCACAATGTGAGAAATTTTTAAGTGGGTTCACCTGAAATTATGTGCTCAAAGAGAAAGTGTGTCTAAAAGTGAACATTTCTGTTGTGCAGTGTGTTTGGACATGTAAGCTCTTGTTCCTTGATATAAAAGCCTTTTGGGCTTATATCTTGACATTTAGTACTTCTGGTTGTTTCTTGTTGATTTAAAAGAAATATTTTAAAATTGTTACTAATTTTGTCTAAACTGATGTTTTAATATAGAATTGCTTCTTCGTTAACACAAATTGTCTAATTTTTTTTATAAAAGTTATTAAAAGTAAAATACGTTTTGCATTACATCATAAGACGTATGTCTGGTATAAAGTGAACAGCATTTCTAATGGTGTAAAATATTTTCTTTACTCAATATGAACTATTTTTAGGAGCCTTTTGCGAAATCACCGGACATTTGTAAAATTTTCAAAACAGTGGGTTTCCCTATTTTGAGTCAAAAATATAAAAAAAAAAAATCTAAAGGTAAGGCAAACCTTAAGAAGCTTACATGAATGTAAAGTATGTAATGAATTCGTTCACGAAATATTTTTCAGATTGTATGTTTTATGAGTAAGTCAAAGCGTAGTCAGACGTCTTACGTGCGCGGTTACACCATATGTAATAATCTAAAAAACAAAGTACTGACAAATTTCAACTAATAACTGTCAAATTTCAACTAATAACTGTCAAATTTCTGACCAAATGTGAAATCTATAGATCTATTAGTATTTGAGAAAAATCTGAAGAGAATACTTGTTGCACAAATGAACGTACATACACTTGATTTCAATAGAGCCACACTTTTTTAGTTGATGCAGAAAATTGGTAAAATTTTGTCAACTTTCAAACCCAAAAAGCACATAAGAGAAAGGAATGTATGGCATTACACTGTATTCAGATGCAGTTATCAGGTATACATTTTTTTTAGTTACTAAGTTCTTGTCATTTATAATGTCAATATAACTACATTCTTCATTGAATCTCAACTCCTCAAACACTTGATGCGGATGTTTTCCTTATATTGCAACTAAATTATAACTGTTCAAATCAACCATTTGAATAAATGTTTGGAATGATTTTTTTTGAAAAGGACAATATTAAAAAATTGATGAACCTGTTTTCTTCATTACCATTATATATAAAATTCTATTCAAAGTCATATCAACAAAACTAACAAGGCCTAAATATATGGTAAGCGACTATATTAAATGAGTAACTATATGAATAATGAGTATATGATTGTGCAATAAGCACATTCACTGTTTCAAACAGTGACAGCTACCCTACTATACAATACCACCAGACAAGATTTTCATGTTGAAATATATAGAATCTTCTATAGTTGACAAATATTTACACGATATGTATATTTCAACTTTAATTCTTGATAAGACAGTTCTACTAATTAAATGCAGGAATGACAAATGTTTCTTATAATTATAAAATACAAGGAATAATAAATACATATGAATACTGTTAGGGTTACCACTGTCAGAATTGCAAAAACAGGATAGTGTTCAGTTTGTGTGTGCGTCAGAAAAGCTGGCATAAATGACATTGCTTCTGTAGTCAATGATGAATTAACAAAAATTGCAGTTAGTAATCTGGTCGATTGCTGAGGGTCTTGGTGGGGTTCAAAGAATAGCGAATAATGTTCAATGGGGTAGATAAGAGGAAGCTTAGAAAGAAAAGGGGATACAAGAACATCCAAATGTAATATGGTGTATGGTATATTCACATAGGTAATAAGTGTTACAATCATTTCAATATACTCAGCAAAAATTGTCTGAAGATGGATCATCAGTATATATTTACTCAATAGAATTTGTATTGCAAACTCAAATTAAAAAAAAATGAATTATTACATGAATCATCAAATATAAAATTATATTCTGAAATATTTGAAACAAAAATGAAAAACGAAAACAGTGGGAAAAAAAGTTTTTTTCAAAAATATATGTAAAACATGCGTAAAACATATATTTCACATGCGTATCAACAAACACTTGTTATTTATCTTCTGTTATACGCATGATGGAACTTATGTCTTACGCACGTTTTTTTCCACATGCGTAAAACATGCGTGGCACTTTTTGTTTTGTACAGACATTTCCTAATGGAGAAAATAGTGGTTTTAACCTGGTTTAATAATCTCTCAATCACTGCCAACGTCTCGATTTTATAAGATTTTAATAAAATATTATTAAATATGCTTCAATTTTTGATTTTTAACAGTTAGTTGCGTTCTTATGTATTTGTTCAGTTATGACATAACAATAATAATAAATTCTTTATTTAACGAAAGTAACCCATTTAACATACAATTGTTAATCTCACACAAGGCCTTCAAAGATTTAAATGAATAATTCATATAACAACTTATATTATTTGAGGCGAACGTTCTTTTAAAACAGGCTACAAATAAACGTACTATATTTTTGTGGAAGGTGTTCCAATTCTTCCGACAAAATTGAAACATTAGATAAAATTAAAAGAGATTATGTCAAGATTTAGTGTTAAAGGTCTGTAAGAGGCAAGTTTTTGATTATTAATTAGAGAAGAAAGGGGATATTCTAATAAGCTTGCCAGTCGGATACGGGAAGGAGTCTTGAGAAAGTTCACGGGACTTACGAGAGTAAACATTCTGGATGGTGGTAATGACTTGACCTTGGTTTGTAAAAAACAAGACTTACTCTATACAACTTACCTTTTGTCTTAGTAGTTTTTTCGTTTCGGGACATCCGTATAAACAAGAATCCCGATTTTAAAGTATAGAAACGGACACTCCTATACTGCCGACTTGTCAAATATATAGCTAAAATGATAATCGTATTGCAAGAACCATTATGTAACGAGTTTTTTGAAAGACAAAAATAAATTAACAATATATGAAATGAAGATCTGAAGAGCGATTATATATAGGAATGTTGGACAATCACTCGGAAACAAAAATATATCTAACCTCCAAAAGAGATTTTGATAAAATGACAATCATAATTTATGAACCATTATCATGATTATCTAAAACGAAAATCATAAACGAATTATTATATACTTGATAAGAAATCTAATACGTAGTAGTGTTCTTAAAAGCGGATCAATAGGGATGAAAGTTTGGAGAATTATATAAAAAAAAAACTTGTTGCAAAGAGTTTTCACGTACAGCAAACGATAAATTTGGCATTCCCGATGAACTCGATTTCATGACCCTATTTTGAAAAGGCGTGGCTGAAAAATTAAACGTCCAACACACCGCCGATTGAGTCTCTAATTTGAGAGACGTTAAGGTTCATGTGGACCCTTTGACTAAAATTGCCATATTTACACCTCAAAATTTACTCTGAGGACAGACAAACCTGTGCATCTGGAAAATTTTTAAGGCATGGCATGCCCTAAATAAATAGAACTCAAATGCATTGTATAATTTAGAAAACAGGATTTTGCCGTGCACTTTTTTTCGTCCCTGCAGAAGATGATAAAATTAACAAACAGTTGAATTTCCCTTGATATGGTCTACAGTTTAAATCATCAATTATTGCCAGGTATCTATTGTCCATGTCAATCAATACCACTAACTTTAATTTAAGCTTTTACAGATTTTCAGGTTTGTCTGTACTCAGAGTTAATTTTAAGGGGAAAATACGGCCATTTTAGCCCTAGGGTCCACATGAACCTTAATGTGTCCATCTCTTTACCTCAACCAATCTATTTGAGCTAGCTAAATATATTACAAAATAAATTGTGTATTTTTTGGTATGTAGCTAAGTTAACGATAGTTTTACAAACATCTTACCTATCAATGAACTCGAATACAACTATCGTACCTTGATAAGGTGTTTAATTTATAAAAACACTGAACAACAATCGTCCCAATAAATGACCCTTTCTATTTTAGGCACATGTTATATTATATTAAAAGTAGATAAACATAAAAATATGTGTATCCGTTTATGGATAACAAACCTGCATACAATATAACAATAGTTTTATTAACTTAAAGTTAAATAACATAAATATCAACTCCGACGAAAAAATCAAAACTTAATGTCTATAGTAAAAAAAGGGCAAAGGAAAAGGTACGAGAAGGCCAGGTTTTGGCCCCCTTATTTTCTCATTTAGTTTTCGAAAGCTATTTATTATGTTAAAATATTCCATGATGCTTAAAGTTTGTGTGGATGAACATCAAAACCACTAATTTTAGCAACTTGGTGAGGTGAGTGGGTTAAACTTTCTGTTATTATTCAAATAAAGGCAACAGTAGTATACCGCTGTTCAAAATTCATAAATCGAGAAAAAAAAAAAAATCCGGGTTACAAACTTAAACTGAGGGAAACGTATCAAATTATTCCTACTACTGTTATTCTGTTTTGTGTTTAGTTTATGAAGTGGCTCTGTACTTACATATCAAGTTATTTGGCTAATATTCTAAGATAAGTTTTGTACTTTTCTTTCACTTGAACTGTTATGCTTTGTCTATATAACTGTTTATTTACTAAATATGATGTATTGGTTTACATCAATAATTTTGTAAACACACGTTTTGTACCATATATCTACAACTTCTACCTTTAACTAAATTATTCATTTGCTGTCAAAATCTTGCTTCAGGCAATCAAACAGGCGTTGTTTATTATCAAGTAAAAACTACTGGAGAGCTTACTATCTAAAAATTAATCTTGAAAAATATACCAAATATCAACTTAACCTATACTGAGTAACTCAGTTTTGATAATACAACCAGTTTGTCTTATTGCTTAGACATGTTTGTAAATCGTCATCTATATAAAAACAGCAATAGTGAGTCAAAATATAGTTTGCAGTACATAACAGCTTAAACCAGTATTTAAAAATGCGATATTTTCTGGTGACGGTAGAACGATCGAGTAGATTCCTAACTCAGCTTAAACGAGACTTCTTCAATTTGCAATCTTAAAAAAGTCGTGATATTTAGCTGAAATATAATTCTTATTAAAAAAGATGTGGTATAATTGCCCGTGAGACAATTTCCCACAAGAGACCAAATAACATGGAAATAAACAAGTATAGGTCAACGTACTGCCTTCAACTATGAGCAAATCCCATACCGCTTATAAAGCTTTAAAGGCCTCTGTAAACTATTCAAGCGAGAAAACTAACGGCCTAGTTTAAGTATAAGAAACGAACGAACAACAAATATGTAATTCCTAACCTGAGACAGGGGTATAGCAGTACAACGTAAGAACGAACTATACAAATCTGTTCTAAAAGGCTCACCTCATCAGATGTATTAAAATACAAATACTACAAATATAAGTCGACGTGGCAGGGTACTTGTACATCTCGTGTTGCATACACTTAAGGTGATATGGGCGTCCTCCGCCATCTTGGATTATATATCAAAGCACAAAGGGGTGCTATGGGCAGTTAATTAAAAAAAAACGAAGGCAAACTTGGCAGAAGTTCAGATGAATATTGTGAAGAATTAGTGAAAAAATTTATCTCGGGTATTGTTCTCAGCTTCAAGAAAGTTGCAACTTGAAAAACATGCTGTAACTCGAGAACGCAGGCACATATGGTAAAAAAAATCCCCTGATACGGAAGTTGAACAGATTGCTATGTTAAATTTTTACCTAGTCGAATTAAATTGAAAATAAAAATAATGTTTTTACGATGCTTGAAAGTTCGTGATTTTGTTACTTTGTTTGTTCAATGTTGACAAAATGCTGGTACTGAAAACGTGATTAATGTATGTAAAACGGATAATACCTCGGCAAATGGTTATGACCGAGTCTTCTCATTTATCTTATCAATCGTTTTGGTCATTTAAACATCGTTTATGGCATGTTCGAAGCTTTTTATCTCTCATTATTGACCGTTTTCTTTTGCCTTTCGGTTTCTGACCGCCATATGTACTGACGATAAGAAATCTCTATCAATCGACAAACGACAACTCTTTTTCAGTGAAATAATATATGGAACCACAGATACGTTGTTTATTAAAACACTGTTCAATTGATCAGAGCGATTATCAAACAAATTATTTTTATAGATATAAAATATAAAATTATCAGTATAAACATGACACCCATGACCAGCAATATTTGCACCTTCTGAACAAAACCATACACTTGTCAATGGTGACAATCCTTTTTTGGGATAAATTCCAAACCAAATTTGACATTTTAATAAATGGTTTACCACAGGTTTAACTTTGTACAAAGGATCAAAGTTTTGTTCACCTTGTCATTGTTCATTTGCATGGTTGGAGAAATGGAGGTACCGTAACATTTGGGTGTACCTGTCTGGTTATTGTACATGAAAATATTTGGGTGACCATTATTGGATCTGTTGACCAATACAACGGTGTGGAGAGATTGCGACTAATTCCCATTTGGTAGGTAAGACCAAGAAATGCTTTTTTTTTTGGTAAAGTTGGGATGCTCCAAGGCATTTTTTTTTTATTATTTGGTCTATGCCGAATTTTATAGTTGGGATAGATATCTGTTTTGTTTATTATATACTCAAGAAAAGTATCATCGATATGGAGTTGCCAAAAAATCTATGGCCTCCTTTTCAGCGTCTATGACGCGACTTGGCCCAGTATTGCTACGAGGGGTAAATAAATGTGGAAGACCCCTTTTAAAAATATTAAACCCAGTGTGCCATCCATCACCTCTCTCATATATATATATTTACTTCCTGCTCCCCTTCATCCTCATTACCAGACTTAATTAAATTCCCATCACTGTCATCCCCTATCCTCTGCATTCACAATAATTCTCAATCTTTCCTTAGCAGCCAAGACCTCTTTTTTCGGCAGTCTGAGGACATGTTTGACTCCAATAGTAGCAGACGAATTTTACTTCATTAATAAATTTTGTGCATTTTCCCGTAATTATCTTTTCCCCTCGAAATCGGTGACAAAAAAATATTACTACAACTAATTACCTGTCTTGTGGCTACTTGTGGTGAAAATGGCTTTACAATGATCGCTTTCATAACATATTGAACCATTTATTAGTATCATATACCTACCACTACCTAAGAAATTTGAAGGGCTTCATCAAAACACCGACATCAGCTATACTTCCACTGATAGGTATCGAGAGGAGCCATTTTGAAACCCTACATGACATTAAAACGAGTTTCCGGTTCTAATTTTAGCAAAATAAAATTTCTCAATTTGATTTATTTTCCTTTCACGATGTTATTGAAGCAGTTGAAGAAGTGAAATAATATCCTAATATTTCATAGATTTTAATTGAAACATTGATTTAAACTGTTTAACGGTAAATAGTGTAAAATCGCGGCTTTTATTGGGATAATGGTTATGTATCCTGAAAGATACACTCGCCCTGCGCATCGTGTATCTTCAAGGATACATCCGCCCCTGCATTGTGTATCCTGACGGATACACTCGCCGCGAAATGATTAAAAAGAGGGAAAAGATAACAGAGGTACAGTCAAACTCATAAATCGAAAATAAACTGACAACTCCATGGCTAAAAATGAAAAGGACAAACAGAGACACACATGACACCACATAGAAAACTAAAGAATAAACAACACGAACCCACCAAAGACTAGAGGTGATCTCAGGTGTTCCGGAAGGGTAAGCCGATCCTGCTTCTCATATGGCACCCGTCGTGTTGCTTATGCGATAAACACAATCCGGTAAATAGTCTAATTTGGTAGAAATTTATGAAAGGGAAGGGGATTGTAGATACGACACGAGGAACATATCCGATATCATTTATGAAACGGTTATTCCATAACGGTCAACCATTTTGTGATGGCGTCCGCAAAATTTACGAAGAGATGATTTCAACTTCACCATTTGGAACTCTTGATTAAATAGCTTCCTTGTGAGGCAACAACCCTCTATTAAGAAAATCATGAACGAAAATGTAAGCACCGGAATATCGTATCAATTGGGAGATATATATGTTCCGGACCATATGAGTATTTGGACCATACGCGTATGGTCATGACCATATGGGTATATACTCATATGGTCCGACCATACGCGTACGGTCGGACCATACGCGTATGGTCGGGGTAATAAACACTCTGTTACAGTTTACTTTTTAAGCTTATAAACTATTTAATTTTATACGGTATGACAATTGAAAAGACGCTATCATATAGATGATTTTATTATTATATTATAACAACAATTAGCTAAATAAGAATTAGAAGTTTCACATAGTTAATTTTATTTTATTTTACTATGCGAAAACTATGATAAACACATTTTATATTTACAAGAGTGGTCCACAACTTTATATGATTGTGAAAAACTTTGCATGTATAGAAGAATCAAGACAGATTTTTGTCTTGAAAATTACTTAAATTTCTTTTGTGATGTTCGATTACTTACGAAACTACGTAGTGGGACACTTCTATTAAATATCGAAGTTGGTAGATATACCAATACGCCAAGAGAATTACGATTGTGTCTTTGTTGTAATATGAACGTTGTTGAAGACGAATATCATTTTGTTTTAGTTTGTCCTGTATACAGACCTGTAAGGTCACATTATTTACTTTTGTTCTTGGCCAAAGATTTATAAAATGGACCAATTGTTAAAAGCTGTCAATAAAACTGTAACGATAAAATTATGCAATTATATTAAGGCAGCATGGAAAATGAGATGTCAAATTCTTACTTAATTTTGTATGATATGTTGTTTTCTGCTGTTTATTATTTTGTCATATATGTAATATATGTGTTGATTGCCATAGCATGTAAATGCTTTTTGCTATTAAATAAATTCATTCATTCATTCATTCATACCGATGGTCATAACCGATGGTCATTTCCGATTTTTTTTTATTACGAGTAACTTAAATTTATTGAACTGTTACACAAGATTTGAAGGCAATGGAAAGAAACATAGTTTATTTAATTTGTCTTGTGGATATGGTGTATTGCAGTCATGTTACGATATTTGAGATCTATTGCTTTTTAAAAACACCGTAGACATATCGGAATGGCCCAAGACATCGATATCACAACATACGTAGCTACAAAAAGGCTAGCTTTTCACTCTCAAACAAAAGGTGTAAATGAAAAGGATCGTGCACAACCAAGACTTGCAAATGCAAAAAAGTTATGATACCGTGTGGAAGTAAATGTCACCCCAAGCCTACATACAAGAATGTAATTTGGGATGAAAACTAACTATGGCATCAATGTTTAATTTTTACGTAGTATTTGAATTATAAAAAATAATACACTGTCATGTTACCATCATTGGTTTTTTTTACATAAAGATTTTGTATTATTGAAGCTTTTAAATGTAAATAAAAAAAATACTTATATGGTCAAAATACTCATATGGTCCAGCCCGTTAACCAAACGAGTATTATACTCATATGGTCCGACCATACGCGTACGGTCGGACCATACGCGTATGGTCGGACCATATGAGTATACGCATATGGTCATGACCATACGCGTATGGTCCAAATACTCATATGGTCCGGAACATATACACCGTATGCTGGTGCTGCTGGAGTGTTGCCATTTAGTTCAAAATTGGAAAGCTAAAATCATCTCTTTTGTCGTAAAGTTTTGTTTTTAATCGACCTTCATTTCTAGATGCAAGTCAAGATATTAGGCCGACTTAACTGTATCTGTTGTATCCTTTATCTCTAGTTAAATGGGATAGATGCGTTCGACATAGTCACCAAATTTTGAATTATTTAGTGAAAGAACATCATGTTTATAGCGGAAAGTAGCATCAAATCATATTGCTAACTTCCTATCCTTCTTCCTCAGAGGTTTCTGTATGAAGTCAGCCTCATAATAATAAGCCGGCAAGAAGAAGTCAGTTCTTGCGGAAAGCAGCTTAATTGCTTAAAAACAGAACCTAAAGTCCAGATTTTATATGAAGTTAGCAAAATTTGATGCAGTAATGCAGATATTTAATATGAATTTTAATTTAAAAGAACCAATTCATAAGAATATAACTTATAAATATTAATATTTTTAGAAGTGTAGATTATTTGTGGTCGTTTTCTTTTTTTTTTTTTTTTTTTTTTTTTTTATAAAATTGGCATTTTGAATGGATGAAACTCTTAAACTTAGGAAGGAATCTACATGGAATTTCCCTATTTTGCATTATAGCCGGAAAAAACGTACAGTGACCCTATCTTTTATATTGATATTCTCAAAGCATTGTCTGAAAGCTATCTTTCCTTATTTATTTTATAATTGTATCATTTTGTTTACTTTCTAATCACAAAAAAGTGTGTTTTTCTGTTTGTCGCAACCTGTAGCTTGAAAAAATGCGCTGTGACCTATCATTTTTATTATATTTTTGACATATATCACTAGATACTACGTTTAGGCAAAGTATGAACAAATATTATCATTTGTATTTTAGACTCCCAATACCACCTTAAACGTATATTGCTTATAAACGTAACCATGCTGAAAATCAGAAATCGGTTACTTTATTGTATTTAAACATTTTTTTTTATCAACATCTACATATGCATGATATGGAAAACACTGCTAACCAAATGAAAGATGTTTTTACACGAACTTTGAAAATTGACAAACAGAAAGTTTTAGAAAAAGGGATATGGATTGCAGTCAACTAGTAAATACTATACCAGTCTTATATATCGCTAAATAGAAGATTAATTAGGTTTTGTTGGTATTAAATGTAGAGATAAAAACCTCATAAATAAGAAATTATAACATTTTGGTATCATTAATATAAAATATCTCTATTTTTAAAATTTTGTTTGGTCATCACTTTTGAACCGCGAAAGGTATCTTCATATTTTTAACACCATTTTCTTCGTTTTTCTGAGCTCTGTAAGTTAAAAGCATTTATATTCCTTTCTCAATTTTATATTATGGAAGGGCTGTGTTAAAAAAAAAATCAAGTTTCATACCTTCGTTAAGCAAACATCAATCGATTGTAATGATTATTTTAAAGTTAATGTTGTATTTCAATGTCAATCCTAACATAACGACCTATTATCGTCAACCAGTGTAATCACAGTATATATACTTTAAGCCCAAAGGTATCGTTAACACACAACGTGGGCTTTTCCGCGTCTTGACCACTTTCAACTACATAATTTCTGGACACCATAAGAGGACAAAATCCTGAAATGAATTTGCCAAAAAAAAATTGCGATGGTGACTTCATTATTATTTTGTAATTGTTTATACAAATCGTCCCCTGCACCTGAATGAAATTAATGTAGAACACACCCCGGTTAAATCCAAACCAGTTTACAATGAAAAGCGCAAAGTATATTTTGCAAGATATTATATAATTCAATGTTAGAAAACATGGCTATTTAAATACACGACTCAACATCACCAAGGCTGTCGCTATGTAGATTGACGATTGATTCATTATTGGTTGCTCAACGTGTATGATGTAGTAGAGTCGCGTCACGTCTGTATTAATCATTATTTTAATAATTTAAATGAACTTAATTTTCAAAATCTACATTCATAATGTATTTACCGCGTATTTTAATATTTAGATAAATATACATCCACACAAACAGAAAAAAAATCCAGCACATATCGTAAAAGTGGAGTTTCATATTTTTTTTTTTTTTTATTTCGTATTTGTGTTCTTTTCTTTTGGTTTTGTTTTTAATGATGATTGCTGTTAAATTTTAGCAATGGATTCATCTCAATGCTCTTCAACTTCGTACTTTATATGGCTTTTTAAAATCTTTTTTGGATTCGAGCGTCACTGATGAGTCTTTTGAAGACGACACGTGCGTCTGGCGTATATATATAAAATTTAGTACTGGTATCTATGATGAGTTGATTTACAACCACTGGGTCGATGCCACTGCTGGTGGAGATTTCTTTCCCCGAGGGTATCACAAGCCCAGTATGAATTATCATTGATATTGTTATATTAATATGTTAACCGTTTACAAAATTTTGAAATACGAAGGCTTTTCGACCTCGGGCATAGATTACCTTAGCTGTATTCGGCAACACTTTTAGGGATTTTGGATCTCAATGCTCTTCAACTTCGTACTTTATTTGGCTTTTAAAAAACTTTTTTTGGATTCGAGCGTCACTGATGAGTCTTTTGTGGACGAAACGTGCGTCTGGCGTATATATAAAATTTAGTCCTGGGATCTATGATGAGTTTTTTTTCAACGTATCTGCAAAAAAAATAGCAACTATAGAATTGGACACAAGAGAATTAAGGCCTGATTGGAAGCATGCCTTGTCCGGTGGCATCATGTAGTACAGGACACCTCAAATTAAGACAGCTTGTCCGCCACTGGATAGGTACCACGAAATCGAAATTCATGCACATAAGTGTCAATTATGTGGGATTACCGACAAAAGACGTAGTGATTTAATAAGGCACATCAGTCATGCATTAGGTCACGAGTGGAAATATGGAAAACCTTATGAAGGCATAAAAAGAGGGACGAAAGATACCAAAGGGACAGTTAAACTCATAAATCTAAAACAAACTGACAACGCCATGGCTAAAAATGAAAAAGACAAACAGAAAAACAATAGTACACATGACACAACATAGAAAACTAAAGAATAAACAACACGAACCCCTCCAAAACCTAGGGGTGATCTCAGGTGCTCCGGAAGGGTAAGCAGATCCTGCTCCACATTAGGCACCCGTCGTGTTGCTTATGTGATTACAAATCCGGTAAATAGTCTAATTCGGTAGGTCACATTCATGAAAGGGAAGAGGATTGTAAGGACGTAAGGAACATATCCGATATCATTTGTGAAACGGTTATTCCATAACGGTCAACCAACTCGTGATGGCGTCCGTAAAATTTACGAAGGGATGATTTCAACTTCACCATTTGGAACTCTTGGTTTGATAGCTTCCTTGTGAGCAGTAACCTTCTATCAAGAAAATCATGATAGGAAATGCAAGCACGGGAATATCGTATCAATTGGGAGATATATACGCCGTATGCAGGTGCTTCTGGAATGTTGCTACTTAGAAATGGAAAGTTCACAATTGGAAAGCTGAAATCATCTCTTTTGTCGTAAAGTTTTGTTTTCCACCGACCCTCATTGTCAATTTCTAGATGTAAGTCAAGATATGAAGCCGACTTAACTGTATCTGTAGTATCCTTTATCTCCAATTCGATGGGATAGATGCGTTCCACATAGTCACCAAATTTTGAATTGTTTAGTGAAAGAACGTCATCTATATAGCGGAAAGTAGAGTTAAAGGATATTGCACTGTAGCAAATACTCAGTATTAGGAACCTGGAAGTGCGGTCCTGTCGAAGTGTAACATAGAAAAAACCCAGTGGAAAATGATTGCTGCATTACTGTGGTAACCCCCGCCGACTTCGAGGATGACATTATTGAAGAAGTCGTCGAAAAAATAGAAATTGCACGAAGACAACCAGAGGAGTACGCGAAACAACATCCCATTCACCTGAATGAACTGGAGACTCCTGACGTACTTGTGGCACGTGATCAAGTGGCAACATTCCCGACGTCAATGGAAAGAGCCGCATGGTAGATACCAACTCCAACTGTAAAATGTGACTTAAATTGTTTTATATATATTATAATGATCTACAAACTGACCCCCCCCCCCCCCTTATTACAAGAGGTTGTGTAAGTTATTAAATTTGCACATTACTTATACCAAAGTAACATATGTTACAGTTAATGGTATAGTTCATTTACATAAATATTTGGTATACGAGATTGGGAAATGTAAGCACACGTGAAGGATATAAAACAGATGATGTGGTATGGTTGCCAATGAGACAACTATCCACAAAAGACTAAACAATATATAACACAGTCGAAGAATTCTGATAAAAACTATATTGAACAACCCGACATGTGAAGGAGTCAACATACAATTTTGTGTACGAAGTGGGACGTATGGTTTTAGAGGATTTCTTTCGTTTAAGCACATGACAGCTGTTTCAGAGGTTATACGTCGGTCGGACTTCTTCTGGTCTTACCTTTTAAGCATGCCAACATTTAATTTTGTTTCAAATTGTTGTCTTATTGGTCAATGTTTACAAACTCCTGATGTACACAATTCCATCGAGGATATGTATTCGAAAGTTGACTTTGCGCATGTGCGTACTTGGATGAAAATATTAGGGACTTTATGAGTGTAGTGATAGTGAAAAATAGATTGAAGAAAAGGAAAAAGAAACATGTGATACAGCATATAGACACAATCAGAAACAAAACGGTAAAGATGTTTTATATGAGATATAGATGGAGTTTTATAGAAATTCAATTTGTGAATTTTTGGTTATTGTAAGGGAACTGGATATTAATTCCCATTTGCCCAAGCAAAACCATGTGTTGAAGATGCGTTTTATAAATTATAGATAGAGGATTATAGGATTTTAATTTGTGACATTTTTTTGGTTTCTGTGAGGGACCTTGATGTTAATACCCACTTGCTCAAACAAAACCAATGTGTTGAATATGTCTAGTGATATGTTTTTGTGATTTGAATAGTAAGAAGAGATATTCTTACTGTGAATATTTTGAGAATTTGGTTACCGGTAATAGTTATTTGAATATTGCAAAGGACTTGGATGTTAATTCCCATTTGCATGAACTTTAAAAGTACCCAAATGATAGGGGTGAATGAAAATGAGGAACTTTTGTCATTCAGAGATCAGACCCAATTTCAAAGATCCGACCCAAATTCAGAGATCAGACCCAATTTCAGAGATAGACCCAAATTTAGAGATCAGTCCTAGTTTCAGAAGTTTTTATCTTGTTCCCGGTTGTATGTAGCAGTATAAGGTATAAATCATACCAAGGTCTAATATGGCACTTTTGTATATATTTTAAAAGTTTTTAGTGTATTAGAAAAAGGGAATTTTACTTAATGTAAACTTCTAATGTTTTTCAGATGGCTTCAAATATCCTGAATGCTAACGCACCAGTTTCAAAGAGGGGGAATTCCTATGAATGTGTTAGATGTCAGACGAGCAAACTCCTACAAATATGTGGTCAACCACACAAGGAAACAACATTTACTAGCCATACAGTGCCCATATTGGTGCACCCTGTGTGACTACAGGTGTGTCACACAAGAGGAATTGGCCAAGCACGTTGACATGTATCCAGTGCATAAGAAAATAGTTGGTATACAGAAGACGTCAGGGATTACCATCAACCCTGACAGTTTCTTCGGACATTTGGATATGCCATACTTCATTTCGAGTGATGATATTGTTGCATTCAACAAAGAGAAAAGCCAAGAACATTACACCAAGAAAAGAAGGGAAAACGGAAGAACAGCGGCACATACTGTGGAAGAATGTCTTAAAGTTCCAGAAGCGAGTACTCTTAAGTCACCAAATACTGGCAGTTCTGCCGTCTTCTGAAGAAAGAGTTGAGATGGGGGAATATGATGCCGTTACTGTTGCGTCAGGTGATTTGGGTAATACGGAGTCGGTGATATAACTACAGTGGTTGAAACACCAAAATTAGAACAGAAACTTCTTCAACAACAACTACTTCAACATCATTATCCAAATCATCATCCAAAGAGGAAATTGACACGCAAATGCAAAACCTCACCTCTCAATTGAACAAAAACTTAAAAGAAGCATCCAAATTTATAAATAAGAGTTTTAAACTACGGGAAGAAAATGTGAAACAACTTACCTCAATGGTCGGGGAGCAAACAAAGACATTCAATAAGATGACTAATGAACTAAAAGGGCTGAACCAGTGGTTAAGGGACAATAATGGAAAAAAAACTGCAGATAAAGACAATAGAGAAAGTAGTGAAGATAGGGATAATAGGGACAATCATAGCGACAGCAGAGACTACCGAGATTATAGAGACAGAAGATATCATCCATATAGATGGATGCTCAAACAGTAGTCAGTGATTTGACTTCAATTGTGACATTTTTCGCATCATATATATATAACATAAATGAAATCAACAGTCTTCATGTTTTAAGCTTTTATTTTAATTTGAAGTTCGGAGGACCTCGCTTAAAACAGAGGGTTTTGTAATGATCTACAAACTGACCCCCTCCCCTTTATTACAAGAGGTTGTGTAAGTTATTAAATTTGCACATTACTTATACCAAAGTGACATATGTTAAAGTGAAAGGTATAGTTCATTTACATAAATATTTGGTAAATGAGATTGGTAAATGTAAGCACATGTGGAGGAGTCAACATACAATTTTGTGTACGAAGTGGGACGTCTGGTTTTAGAGGATTTCTTTCGTTTAAGCACTTGACAGCTGTTTTATAGGTTATACGTCGGTCGGACTTCTTCTGGTCTTACCTTTTTAGCATGCCAACATTTAATTTTGTTTCAAATTGTTGTCTTATCGGTCAATGTTTACAAACTCCTGATGTACAAAATTCCATAGAGAATGTGTATTCGAAAGTTCACTTTGCGCATGTGCGAACTTGGATGAAGATAGAAGGGAACTTTCAGAGGCTCGATATGGGTAAATTTATCCTGATTCTATATTTTGTAATAGTTTTCAATGAAATAAAGTTCATTTGAGGTTTATTTAACGGAAGCTGAATAATATTGATAGTACAAAGAAGTAACATGTTGTTGGGATGAAAATACGAGATTCTAATCGTTACCTAAAAGATGGCAAATTTCGCGCCACTCTTAGCTTTAACTATGGGGACACCATGGGGATAGTTTAATTTTAGCAATTGCTATAGCTACATAGCATCGTCATATAAAAACAAGAGCGTTTGGCTTATTCGAGGTTCTCGGATTCGACAGTCAAATAGGAAAGGACATACGGAAAAAAAATACAGATATGCACAAAAAGAAAAGGTACAGAGAAAATTTATTTTATTTAATATAAAAGCAAGATACATATATATTTTATAGCTTATTTAAGATTGGTTTATGAAGTTAGAGTAAAGAAAAAGACAACTAAAGAACAAATTAACTTTATTGTAACTCTTGGAAATCCTGTCATAAAAAATAGCATTAGAAGTTCAATAAATCATTTATTGTATACATGTGTTACATTATTCCTCGATTTGATTAACGTATATTCCCCCCATCCCATGAACAAAAACCTCATTTTTCTTAGTAGAATTATATGTGTCACGTACACGCTACCCAAAACGCGTGACAATATATACAAATGTAAACATTCAAGCTTTTTCAGTTAGGAGGAATGTAGCGGAATCGGTTTTTATATATTCAAAATTATTTTGTAGGATGGCTAATTTCTATTTACATTTTATTTTCATGGTTATTATTTTGCTTACATGTTCGTATTCAGGGTGCTAAAAAGTGTAGTTGATTTTTATTGGTTAATCAGTTAGCACTCTCGGTGTTTTACATAGGATAAATGATTTAAAGTTTTTCTTTTCTTCTCGGTAGTAATCAATAGTTGTAAAGAGTGAATTATTTGCAAGTGAATTATATACAAATTTGTATCGAAGTACGCGGTTGGTTAAAGTTGTTATTTCTTTACCTGTAATTAGTATATACAGTAAATATTTTATTGATTCGGCAGCTTGACCGTATAAAGACAATGTCTGTATAAGACAATCAACATTTTGGATTGAGTAAAACCGCCGTTGTCTATCTATAGTATTAAGGGCTTACGGGTGTATTATACCCCGATGTCTGAATAAGACACTGCAAATTGGTTTGAATTAAATTTATCCCGTTTTAGTCCACAGCGTGTTCTAGTAATAATTGAGTTGGAGAGCTTGTGGGGTTTTGAATTTAATATGTAATGAGATTACGATAAAACTAAGGGTATTTACGGTACAATTCCGTTTGTTTAGAAGCCGTAACTTTATACTCATCTTACATTATTTTACAGTGTAATACTTTATGTAACTTTGATACTTCATATTAGTATTGCATTATGTCCATGTGTTGATATTTTGAGAGACCTTATTAAATGATATAAACTATTTAACTCGATATTTTCAGCCATAGAGATTCAGGGCCCAGCGGTTCGAACCTTTGAACGAGGTTAACAGACGGTTTATAATTTTTAGTCGGACTTGTGTTTAGGGAATTAATTATTTCTGAGCTTTAGATCAATAACGCTATTTCAATTAACAGTTAATGTATAGAGATATTAAGATCAAAGTCCGTGATCAGTATTAGAGTATATATTAGTCGATGTAATTACAGGTAAAGATGTGTTCGAATAGTAGACACACGTATTGTTGATTTATACACACGATAAAAAGGAGCTTATCAATTCAACATTTGTGTACAATGTAGAAAATAGGTGGCTGAGTTCACATTTCAGCGGACTTTACCAAATAAAATACAGAGATAATTAAAAAGAATATTTGATACATAGAAAATATACCAAGGTCGAACCATCTCCTGTTATAGTGTCACTTACTAGACCAAAATGATAAATTTCAAGGATAGTGAGCATTAAATAAAGGCAACAGTAGTATACCGCTGTTCAAAACTCATAAATCCATGGACAACAAACTAAAACTGAGGGATACGCATTAAATATAAGTGGAGAACAACGACACAACATTAAAATGTAACACAGAAAAGGACTAAGCATTAAACAAAATACTATGAGAATAACAAATATAACATCAAAACCAAATACGTGCATTTGGGATAGATAAGTATCGTGACACGTCTACTAGTAATGTGAATTCACACTAAAAAATTAGAGAAAACAAACACAACGTTAATAAAATGTAACACACACAGAAACGAACTATAATATAACAATGGCCATATTCCTGATTTGGTAAAAAGGAAAAAATGGCGGGTTGAACCTGGTTTTGTGGCATGCAAAACCTCCCTCTTTTATGGCCATGTGAAATATAACATTAAAATGACAACACAACATTACAGGACTACAATATAAATAAATATTCGTGTGGTTCATTGACAAAGAAACACACGAATAATAGCTAACAAAAGGCAACAAGTTTAAAATTTCAATACGCTAGAAGTGCATTTTGTCCACACAAGACTTACTAGTGACGCCAAAAGTTTAAAAGCCGAAACAAGTACAAAGTTGAACAGCATCGAGGACCAAAAGTTTAAAAAGGTTGTGCCAGAACGGCCAGGGTTTTCTGTTCGGTACCAGAACATCCCTAACGTAACGGTACCCAAATTGCACCTATTTAGCAAAAATAGCAGCGGTAAACATATTTATATATGCATAAAACGTTGATAGTAGTTATCAACAGATGAAGTGTTTACTGAAAAAGCAATATGTACTGAAACGTCACCATGCGACGTCATCAAAACGTCATCTTTTTAAAATGAGCAAATACAATATGTAACAAGTATCCTTTTCTTAAAAAACGATCAGTAAGCACGGACTAATATCCAATTGTTCAAAATATTTGAGTGAGTGAGAGAGTGTTGGTTGCTTTACGCCGCATTAGCACAAAAAGGCTATATCGCGGCGAGAGCTAATTCGAATATTTTTACAATTTAAAGCATATTTTTAAAATAAGACAAAAAGTCCTTCAATATACTAAAATTCTTGACTAAAGCAAATTGAGTATATACAAATAAAAATCAACAGTAAAATAACTTGATAAAAATTAAAATCGATTTAAATATAATAACATTTTTATATTCTATAATAAATTCCAATTTCTTTTAAAAAAGCAACAATATTTGTAAATGGAACATTATTAAATAAATCATACATATTATTGACATTGAAATGCTTCTTACGAAAATCAGCAAAGTCAATACAATTAATTAAAACATGTTTAATAGTATACTTGCAGTTGCAAGCAACACATTGTGGTTCATCTTCATTTTTTAAAAGATACTCGTGTGTTATTCTAGTATGACCAATACGACATCTAGTAATAACACACTGATCTTTTCTGCACATAATATTATTAAAAGGTTTGCCTAAATTAGGTTTAATTTCATGCAATTTATTATCATCTTTTTTACTCCATTTATTTTTCAATATATTAAAAACATATTCTCTAATATTAGATTTAAAATCAGTATATGGTATATCACAGTTAGATAGAGGATCACCCAGGGCATTCTTTGCCTCAAGGTCTACAGCTGTGTTTCCAAGGATTCCAACATGACTCGGAACCCATAGAAATATTATTTCTTTCAGAAGAATTTTTAAATTCCTCATTACATATAAAATTTTCAGGATTGTTGGGTTTTTAATTTTAGTATTTCGTATAGCTTGTAAGCATGAAAGTGAATCCGAACATATAATAAATTTGGATTTATCTGAAGAAGCAATAAATTTCAAAGCCAAAATTATTGCTTCTGCTTCAGCAGTAAAGATGGATGCATCAGATGGCAAACGGAGAGTTGCAGCTCTGTCCCTGAAGACAGCAGCAGATGCAACTCTATCACCATCTTTTGATCCATCAGTATAGACAGTTGAAAAATCTAGATAATCGGCTTTAATTTCAGCATAGTGTTGCTGAATTAAAAGAGGATTTGTTTTATTTTTATTGTGTTCACGGAGATCAAATATCATTTTTGGTTTGGGAAGTTCCCATAAAGGACATTTGCAAGTTTTAACTTGAGCAACAGAATTTAAATCGAAAGAAGCTAAATGTGGTTTTAAACGTATACCTAACGGAGGAATTTTATTTTCATGTTTTGCAAAAATATCTGCATAAATCGGATTAAAAACACAGCTGTAGGCAGGATTATCTGAATGGGCTTTTAGTTTGACAGCATATTGAAGTCCAAGCTTCAAACGTCTGTCAGAGAGTGAGTGCTCATCAGCCTCTATATACAGACTCTCAACTGGTGAGGTTTTAAATGCGCCAAGACAGAGACGCAAACCTTGGTGATGCACAGCATCGAGAATCTGTATGTAGGACTTCCTTGCAGAGCCATACACTATAGAGCCATAATCTAGTTTATATCTAACTAGAGATCTATATAAATTGAGTAAAATGTTGCGATCAGCACCCCAGTCGGTGCTGCCGACAACTTTTAAAATATCTAAAGCTTTTAAACATCTCGCTTTTAACATTTTGATATGGGGTAGAAAGGTTAACTTTTTATCGAAAAGTAAACCAAGAAATTTGGTTTCATCAACCATTTTAATTGGGTTGCCGTACAAAGTTAGTTCTGGATCAAGATGCAATTTTCTTTTGTTACAAAAATGCATCCCGACCGTTTTTGACGTGGAAAATTTAAAACCATTTTCCGAGGCCCATTTTTCAATTCTTCCAAGACATAATTGTAATTGTCTTTCAATGTTATTCATATTTTTGCCTCTGTAACATATTAAAAAATCATCAACGTACAATGAACCTTCAATATTACTTTTTAAAACTTCAACAAGGCTGTTGATTTTAAGACTAAATAATGTAACAGATAAAATACTGCCCTGAGGGACTGTACCCATCTCTTGATCATACAGATCAGACATGGTCGAATTAACTCTAACATTAAATTGTCTGTTAGAGAGAAAATTAGAAATAAAATTAGGCATATTGCCTTTCAACCCCATATCAAATAGATCTTTTAAAATACCATATTTCCATGCAGTATCATAGGCCTTCTCAAGGTCGAAAAAGACCGACACTACATGTTCATTTTTCGCAAAACCATTACGGACAAATGATTCGAATCGAACAAGATGATCAAGAGTACTGCGGCCCTGTCGGAATCCACACTGGATATTGGCTAATAGCCCATTGGATTCAAGGAACCAAACAAGGCGATCATTGACCATCCGTTCGAGTGTTTTACAGACACAACTGGTAAGAGCAATTGGTCGATAATTAATAGGATCCGTATGATCTTTACTTGGTTTTGGAATAGGCACGACGGTTGCAAGCTTCCAGATTGATGGTAAATCACCAGATTCCCAGATGTTATTCATGAGCTGCAAGAGAGCATCTAGTGAGGAATCTGGCAAGTGTTTTAAGAGTTGGTAGTGAATATTATCAGGCCCACAAGCTGTATCATGGGCTTTTGACAGAGATGTTTTAAGTTCTTCAAGAGAAAATAGTTTATTATAATTTTCACCATTTTTTGATTTAAAGTTTAATTTAATTTTTTCTTTTTGTTTTTTAACTTTTTTAAAGTCTTCTCTGTAGTTGTTACAAGAAGAAGATTTCGCAAAAGTTTCACCAAGCTTGTTGGCAATATCCTTTTCAGATGTTAATAAATCATTGCCGTCTTTCAAATGTTTTACAGTGGCTTTAGAATTTTTACCTTTTATTTTATTTACCATATTCCAAACTTTTGTCATCGGAGTGCGAGATGTAATCCCCGAGACAAATTTTTTCCAGTATGTTCGTCGGGCTTGCCTACAAGTCCGCCGTGCCTTAGCGCGAAAAATACGGAAATTACTCAAGTTTTCCGTCGTTGGTTGTTGATTGAACCGTCTTTCAGATTTTTTACGGTCACCTATGGCTTGATCACAAGCTTCATCAAACCATGGTTTGCTGGGATGTTTCGGATTTGCCGAGGTCTTAGGAATAGTTCTGTCAGCAATTGACGTTTAAACTGTATTAAAAGTTAAAATTGGATCTTGTACAGTCTCAAACATCTTTGACTGAAGTTCCGCTTGACAGAGATTCTCAAACAAGGACCAGTCCGCCTTGTCAAGTTTCCAACGTGGTACTCTCTGTTGGGCAGAAGTAAAAAGATGTTCAAGTACTATTGGAAAGTGATCACTTCCACATAGATCATCATGAACACGCCATGAATAATCCAGAAGCAGAGAGGGATCGCAAATAGTGATATCAATAGAAGAATAAGACCCGTTTCCAGGATGAAGATACGTATTAGATCCATCATTAAAAATGCATAATCCTTCTTGAGAGACAAAGTCCTCAATGATCTTACCTTTGGCATTATGAGTCTTGCTACCCCATAATGGATTGTGAGCATTGAAGTCGCCCATAAGTATAAATGGTGAGGGTAATTGATCAGTGAGGTTTTTGAGTTTTGCTTTATCTATAATTGAATTGGGTGGAATATATATCGAACATAAAGTAATTGTTTTGTCTAACGATAAACGAATTGCAACTGCTTGCAGATCCGTGGTGAGTTGGACTGTGCTATGAATGACGTTGTCCTTCACAAAAATGGATGATCCGCCTGCAGCACGTTCATCTACCTTAGAAAATGTGCTATACATGTTGTATCCTTTTAAAGATACATTGTCACTTTCTTTTAGATGAGTTTCTTGAAGACAAAATGCAATAGGTAAAAATGACTGAACTAGAAGTGTTAACTCGAGAAGATTTATTATAAGACCTCGGCAATTCCATTGGATGATATTAGTCATTATTTAATGATAGAAGGGCGAATGCTGTCGAGTTTGTCAGCATTCTTATTTCGCTCACCCTGAGATTGTGATCTTTCGGGTGGCGGAACACTTTCGGTTTCCATTTCAGTTTCATCGACAATATTTGAAAAAAATTAAACAAAAGCTCTATTATTAGACTTTTGACGATGCCAATTTAAGCATGGATGCAATTTGGGTACTCCTCATTTCAGAATCATTGATGGTTTGGAGGTCAGTTTAGACCAACTTTCTATGATTCCATATGGAATCAAAATTAAATTGTTGAAACCATATAATAAATAATGATACATCTGCAAAATAAACATATAATGAAAACCTTTGTCTGAAGTATAAATAAACGTAGGTTAAAAAAACTGTCAAAATAGGGGCAATTTAGAATAATTTATACTTTTGCAAACGGTAAATTTTATAAAATGACTATACAAAAGATATACATGATCAAACTGAAGTATTAACTAATTACAGGAAACAACCCAAATACATTCCATAACCCGACAAAATGCAACACAAAAAATAGACACATCCGAATATTAAGTTAAAACCTCAACGCCAAATGACGTCATATTTGAAATTGTAAAAAATGACATCACATTTGAATAGGGATCATTCACGGTTTTCACGGGTGGCGGTTCCATAAGTGGTTACTAAGTAAACAATATGGCTTCCGGTGGAGCCGGTGATTACATAACCTGGTCTGTACCAGCCTTGCAGAAGGAATTGTCGTTACGTGGGGCTGTTACAAGAGGAAGAAAGACAGATCTGATAGAAAGGTATACGATGTTGTAAAAAATATTGGAATTTCTTCCATCATAAAGCGAAAAAACACAATCCAAACTACAATACATTGCCAAAAAAGTCCGTACGTCACCTACGTTTTTTTTCTATGCTTTATGCTATTCATATATATACAAACACGTTTCCCAACGGCATCTATTGTTAGATAGTTCACAAATAAAGTGTTTTCATGTGCTGAATAGTTTTAAGAATAGTTCTTTATTTCATCTTAGTTGTGTCTCCAGTTGTTTTTGTTTTCTCTTAATTTGAATATGTTTACTTTTTTTTACAATTTGATTTGGTTGAAATATGTCTTTGGACATTTTTTGATTAGAAAAATTATATTTGTAACTGATATCTCATAAGGAAATGGAAATTTTTTATATAAAAGATTATTAAATAATCCTTTTTGTATTCAGTTTTGGTACCATACCAAGTTGATTATTTGAAATGTAATTTCACATGAAATTTACAGTGAAAATTCCAAATTGACACATACTGTTGGCTGTCATGTAGTCCAAATAATTATGACGTCTGGCAAGGCTGTCCCAAAAAAAAAATTAAAATAGCCTTACCAGACATCATAATTATTTGAACTAGCTGTCATGTAGATCTACTTAGTTTGATTGTTTTTAAAAATGTATACACCCCCCAAAAAAATATCACTGGGTAAACAAAGTCATATCATCGGCCTTCCTTTACTTTAGAGGTCCCAATATTACTGTATAAACTCATCTTATAAAGTTTCTCAAAAGATATATATTTTTTAAATAGGGGTACTATACAGATATACTATACTGATATTATTTTGTCTTACAATGTTTAGACCATGCAGACTTAGCAAAGAACAAATTACTTGTTTAGGTAATATAAAAATGTTTAACTTTTGATACTAGAATGATTACACAATTAACGCCTCCAATATGATAATATCACTGTTAAACAAGACATGCACTTTGATTGTGCACATAAACAACTTCTTTATACATGTACATATCTTTGAAGAACCATTAACAAAGGGCTCTCTGTTGTATGTAAAAAAATTGTTAATGAATGAAGCACTTAGCAGACAATTAATTTTAAAGATATGAAAGCTCCAAAAATAACATATTTTTTATGTAAAAATATGGTTGTATGTATTACATTCAATTTTGAATCCTACATGTATCTGTTCATGGTATATAATTTGGCACGATTTTTGTATTAATCAGAACAAAGATTTCATTGTATTATTATTCTTAATACTATAATCATGATAATGTTTGAATAGATTTTGATACAGTGTAAACACAAAAAATGTAACATTGATAATAACGAGTGTATACATTGTTCCATTTCTTAGATTGAATGCATATGACAGAAACAAAAACTGTCAAGAGGAACCAGTTATCTTACCAGAACCATTAGATGTTGGATGGCCTGTTTCTGGGTTTAGGCAGTTACTTGCTGAGCATAAGATGGTGATGCCAAAAATCACAAAGGAGCAGATTGATGCTTACTTTGATAGGTACGTTTTTATATTCAGATGTCAAAAAATATAAATAAAAATAAGATGTGGTATGATTGCCATTGAGACAACTGTCCACAAGAGACCAAAATGACACAGGCATTAGCAACTATAGGTCAATGTACGGCCTTCAACAATGTTTACACTTTGTAAAGAAAAAAACATGGAAGTGGATGACCAAAACTTGGGGTGGCACATATTCAAGTATTAAAGCTCAGCTGAATTTCTATCAAACCTAAATTCTCAGCAACTAACTATAATGCTCTATGAAAACGTTTTCATCTGACGATTTATTTCATGTGTGTATATAATTGTTGACTTATCTTAAACAAATGACATATGTGCATGGAGAAAATCAATAAAGATCAAATTGAATGGTATAAGATTTATATGCTTACTGATTTCAAGATACAATTGTGCCTACAAAATATTGAAATTACCATTAGCATCTCGCTCTTCCTTTTGAGAATCTTTTTTTTCTTTTCCAATTCAGTTGTAACATCATCACTATCTCTCTTTATCTGTTTTTTTGGTGTAGCTTGACTAGCTTCACGATCTTTTTTTTTTCTTTTCCAATTCAGTTGCTACATCATCACTATTTCTCTTTTTCTGTTTTTTTGGTGTAGCTTGACTAGCTTCACGATCTTTTTTTTTTCTTTTCCAATTCAGTTGCTACATCATTACTATCTCTCTTTTTCTGTTTTTTTTTTTGGTGTAGCTTGACTAGCTTCACGAGCTTTTTTTTTCTTTTCCAATTCAGTTGCTACATCATCATTATCTCTCTTTTTCTGTTTTTTTTTTTGTGTAGCTTGACTAGCTTCACGATCTTTTTTTTTTTCTTTTCCAATTCAGTTGCTACATCATCACTATCTCTCTTTTTCTGTTTTTTGTTTGGTGTAGCTTGACTAGCTTCACGATCTTTTTTTTTTCTTTTCCAATTCAGTTGCTACATCATCACTATCTCTCTTTTTCTGTTTTTTTTTGGTGTAGCTTGACTAGCTTCACGAGCGTCTGTATGTGATTCTCTGATTATCAACTGATCTGTGTGGTCAACCATTAGATTGTTTAAGGTAGAGTCTAGCCAATCTTCCATTTTCTTTTTCCCTACAAATTATAAAGTCTTAGATAATGAAATATTCTTTCCAGTTTCTATATTTGTACTGTAAAAATATCATTTGATAAGGAAAAGGGTGGGGATGGGTATCATATGTACTATAAAATTGAGAATGGAAATGGGGAATGTGCCAAAGATTGATTGATTGTTGGTTGCTTAACGTCCAGTGGCAAGTATTTCATGCATATTAAGGACGAGAACAAGTTCACAATAAATACAATAGGTAGGTTGTTGTAATAGAGACCATCTAGGATGATGGTCGGGGAAATTTGGACTACCACTGGAAAATGAGGGTATATTGGATAGGGACAGAAATTTTGCCTTGCAACAGGCCACCTACGGACCCCTCAAAGAGTTGTTGCAAGGGTTCTTAACGTGCAAAGAGCGTGACACTCTCTTTACACGAGGCATCGGATTTAACGTCCCCCTTCTGACCGGACGTGACTGCGAACTTGATACATCCCGCACAGCCAAACGGACGCCCCACTTCGGCAAGCGTTTTACTGCCGGTCGGGAGAAGACCAAGTGACCATATTTCTATTCCCCAGTCACCCCTGGGGGCATGTCCAATTGACATAGTTTTTTTTGTTTATTGCTACTAAAAAATGACCTAAAAGAGTTTGAACATATATATTCACATTCTGACTTTTTAAATGCCCATTTAATTAGGTGTGTGAATTTTTTCTTAATGAGAATGTGAGGCAATGTGGTATACAGGGTAGAAAAATCAAAACTTTGACATTTAAAATCACCAATATAAGCATGCAATTTATCAAGTACTTCCAACGAGTTCTTGACACTCCAAAAGTAATTAATTCCACTATTTTCGAAGGCCTTATTTGAACAATTTATTATCAGGTTTTTAATTGTACCAAGTGTGCTGGTAAGATGAATAGACAAATTAGTAGTGGAACAATGGCTTGAAGACGAAATAAATCTGAATGTGTAAGGTGTTTTGTGTAGCTTCGGAAGCCAGTTCATAGTTGGGACTTTCAGTTGAGGTAAGGATCGTCACGTGGGGGGGGGGGGGGGGGGGGGGGTATTTTTTTCTGTCTTCTTTTTTTTAGCTATATTTTTAATAACTTACACTTTTTCCCATTATTCTCTTAAAGCTTTTTTTGTCCGTTATTCTTTATTCTGTTCAGTGGCGGATCCAGAAATTTTCATAAGTGGGGGCCCGCTTCAGTGATTCCCTATATAAGCAACCAATTTTTTTAAAAAGGGGGGCCCGGCCCCCTCCCCCCCCTAAATCCGCCTCTGCTGTTTATTCACATCCATACCCTCTTATGTGGACTTAAGGTGGTTTATTTTTTAGTTTTTGTAATTTCTACAATAATAAGCCAAAATACTCACATGTTGCAAATAAAAATCTTTTTATCAAATTTTATTACATTTTGAAGCGGCACAGAAGCCCGAAACGCCCGGTGTTCGACGCCGGAAGTATACCTATGACGTCACCTAGTGTAGGGACCAAAGAAGATAACTTCTTTTCGCGGTAATTTCTATAATGAAGATTTTACACTGAAATAATGATTAAAATTTAATTATAAACTTGTTTTGCATTAGAATAGAGATAACTGTATTGTATTTGAAGCTTTGCGGACGTCCATCTGTAGTTTTACTGTCGCAAATACCCGTTTACCTGTCTCCGTTACGCGTCGCCAGGTAAACTAAATTTGCGACAGTAAAACTACCGATGGACGTCCGCAAAGCTTCAAATATAATACAGTTATCTCTTAATTGGCAGGGTATAAGGAACTTTGAAAATGTTTATTTTTTGTGGTTTGGTCTATTTTCCGGATACTGTAAGCAATAAGGCCCCTTTATTTAATAAATGGAATGATTGTAAGATGCACATGTCTGTCTGCCATATTTTATATGACCTTGACCTCATTTTCATGGTTCATTGGTCAATGAAACACTGCATAGTTTTGTCAGTTTATCATATGTTTAAAGTTACAGGTAGATTAAATTTGGTGGATATATAACAATTGTAAGGTGTGCATGTCTGTCTGGCAGATTTATATAACCATGACTGCATTTTATGGTTCTTTGGTTAATGATAAGTTTTCTTGGTTTTGTCATTTTTTCAGATATTATAACATGCATAAGCATAGGTCTACTTGTTGTTGCACGGAATGACTACAAGGTATCATATAACAAGAATGTGTCCTCAGTACACGAATGCCCCATTCGCACTATCATTTTCTATGTTAAGTGGACCGTGAAATTGGGGTAAAATCTCTAATTTGGCATTAAGATTAGAAAGATCATATCATAGGGAACATGTGTACCAAGTTTGAAGTCGATTGGACTTCAACTTCATCAAAAACTACCTTGACCAAAAACTTTAACCTGAAGCGGGACAGACGGACGAACGAACAGACGGACGGACGGACGAACGGACGCACAGACCAGAAAACATAATGCCCCTCTACTATCGTAGGTGGGGCATAAAAATAAGAAGATGTTTGTCTGCCAAGGTTAATTTTACTGTGACCTCATTTTCATAGAATAATGATAATATTAAACAGCAAGAATGATGAGCAAGTCGATGTTATATACAAATGAGGCAAAATTTTCAGTTGCCTACTAATTATGTAATATTAGTTATTTTTGTTTTTAGTTTATTAAATGATAATGTTTACCCTTTTATGTGTAGGGCAAGAACATTAAAGATAAAGGGAAACTTTAAACAGAAGAAATTATCAACAAACATAGATTTACAGAGGTCAACAAAGCCTAAATGGTATGTCCAGTTATAAAAGTTTTGGTCATAATGATTAAATATTTATTAAAATAAGATGTGGTATGACAATGTATGAGAAAACTATCCAACAGAATTCAATTTATTGGATGTAAGCATTGTAATTACTTATTAGAGGCCATTGATGACCTGTAAGTAATGAGAAAACCCATACCCTATACATGTGATAGTAATCTATAAAAGACAACACTAACAAAATTTGAAACAAAGCATCAATTCAAACTTCAAATATACCAGACTAATTTATAAAAACAAAAAATTATGAAAAACAAAAATTACCGATATGAACCAACTTTAACCACTGAACTATGTACCTATGGACAGGTATAATATGGCTGTGTTGATATAAAAATAAGAAGCACTTAGCAGTCTGATTTGCAATGAGACTTTTCTCCAATAGAGATCAAATGACATTTTAAGGAGGCTCTAGGGTATACAAATTTCAGAAAAATATTTAAAATATTTTTTTTTCATAACTCATTTTATTTATAACTTTATTAGTTGTTACTATATCCATGTTATCATATGGTACACAAATCATTCAAAACAATCAATTCGTTTTGGCCCAAGATGACTTTTAAAATGTATATATCATTGAAAAAGCTCCAAATTATCTCCTTTGGTGCAAAATGCCATTTTTTGGCATTAGAATTGTAATATCTTTTTGAACTCATTGGTGACCTATATTTTTATGCCACACCTACGACAGTAGAGGGGCATTATTTTTTCTGGTCTGTTTGTTCGTTCGTCAGTCCGTTCGTCCGTCCGTCCCGCTTCAGGTTATAGTTTTGGTCAAGGTAGTTTATGATGAAGCTGAAGTCCAATCAACTTCAAAACTTAGTACACATGTTGCTTATGATATGATCTTTCTAATTTTAAAGCCAAATTAGACTTTTGACCCCAATTTCACGGTCCACTGAACATAGAAAATGAAAGTGCGAGTTTCAGGTTAAAGTTTTTGGTCAAGGTAGTTTTTGATGAAGTTGAAGTCCAATCCACTTGAAACTTAGATCACATGTTCCCTATGGTATGATACCTCTAAATTTAATTCTAAATTAGATTTTTTACCAAATTTACAGTCCATTGAACATGGAAAATGATAGTGCGAGTGGGGCATCAGTGTACTTTGGACACATTCTTGTTTATTATCATTTTCAAATAAGCTGTACTTAAACTAAACTATTATAAAATATAAGCGATTTCTGTAATTTAGTTCTTTTTTTTTATTTTCGATATAACCTCTATTTCTCCTATTACATGTATTAGTTCAACAACAAAAAAAGTACCTTTACAAAAATGTATGTTTCTTTCGAAGGCAGATTGAGAGCGTTAATGAACGGTGACCTCATTTTTGTTTTTAATTTTTTTTATTAAGTATAAGATAAAGTTCATTTATAGAGAAATATAGCGAAATCATATATTAAGAAAAAGAAAATTCGATTTAGACCCGCAAGCTGCCTTAATTTAACAAAAATAGTTCATTGTACAGCCTTTGACAATGAGCAAACCCTATACCGGACAGTGGTTTTAATAACAGCACAACATTTGAACAAATTGTAAACATTTGTTGCAATGGGCTTAATTCAAAAGACTGCAACACGGAACCAAACAACAACCAATAATATGTAAATCATAGACAAAGCACTGAAATAAGAGTACTAACAATGAATATACATTCAAATGAAAGTTTATCATAATGTTCATAAACATGATAACATAGCCATTTTATTGCTCTCATCACTGATCATTTTTGAGTTTTGTGTATTTGTAGGTCAGACATCTCGGTTTTCATGGTCATCATACAACAGATCAATACTGAACAGAAAACTTAAAGTTGATATTTTTCTTCATAGTGCGACTTTTTTTTTATTAATTTGAAATGGAACGTGTTTTTTCCTACATTTATTACAAAGGAGAAATTTCAACATAATGACTATAAACAAATAGGAGTCATATCATCACGATCATAGATGCACAAGAACTTGATCCTATAAATGCAACAATGTAATTATCAATTGAAAGAAGGAACGAATGAACAAAATATTAGTATGTTGTTCAAATAAACTTGCTTTGTCTTCTCATTTGAATTGCTCCATCCAATAAAGATGTACGAGGAAGATCTGTGAAGAACAGATTGAAAAAATGTGTTGTCTAAGAATTGCAGGAATATTCTGGTGGATGAAATAATTTATTGACTTGACTCTTATATAGTGGACTGAATAATTGTACATAGCAAGCTGGGAAAAAAGAAAACAAAAACTTTAACAAAAAGTGTTTATATTATAAATTTGCAAATATAAGCATACCATTATGTACACCTCAAATGTATATAATTCAAATTGTTTGCATATTCATGTATTGCAATGAAACTATAACAAAGAAAACCTTACCTCGTGAAAAGAGTAAACAATTCAGTCAGAATATGAAATATTTTTTTCAGTTCTATTTTTCATAGTAGAATAAACAAGATTTCAAAACAATATTTTTTCATTTATTTAGACATTTCATCATTTTGTTTCAGTTAAAGGACTTTACTCTTTGACTGTAAATATTATTATACATTCCAAAATAAGAATAATCTTTATTGTCATATAAACAAATTAAAAACATGTTTGTGACAAAATGAAAAAAAAAATTTAAATATATGTACATGTATATTTAATAAATATTAAAAACCTTGTATACATTTAAAACATTTTACTACCAAACAGCATTCATTGCTACATTCACATTACTGTATATTTATATCTATATATTTATAATTTTAATCCCATAGGATTTTATTTTGTCCCATGGGATAATTAAAAGTCCCATGAGATTTTTTTGGTCCCATGGGACAACAAATATCCCATGTGACTACAATTATCCCATGGGACAAAAAAAAATCCCATGAGATAATGGTCAATCCCATGGGATTTTGCCCTGTCCCACGGGATATTTAAAATCCCATGTTTTTATAAATCAAATAGCAAAATAAATATAATAGTAACAGTAGAAAACCAATGAAATTATTGAATCCCATGTAATTCCGCAAATTTTGGTTATATTCATGACATTGTAGCTCTTGTTTGAGGCGGCGGTGGATTTGCAAATGATTGTTTTGCAAATTTAAAGTGTCCAGTGTTGAATGTAAAAGGGACTGGTAAAAAACTGACAAAATTTGATTATTTAAAAAAAATAAATACATCACTCGTAATAAATACCCCCTTTTTGTGAATAACCTGTCAAAATAACTGTTTTATCGAGAAAAATAAAAACAAATAAGTTTAAACATAACTGAATTCAAGAAAAATATAAATATAATAACCTAATCCAGTGGTTCTATAATCTCCTGGCGTGAAATGATTGTGACAAACTTGGTCGTATTTTCCTGGTTTCAATAACTTTTTGCTGGATTGATCAAGTCTTTTTATGGCCACACTTCATTTCAAATTGAATTCAGTGTCTTTTGGAAATCTGCCCCCGCCTTCGGAATTATTGCAGCCGGGCACACAACAATATTGGGGCATAATATGGTCAATTTATCGAGTGTTGATTTTGGTTTCTAATGTAAACAGATGCCGCGTAATGCAATTCAAGCGTCCAAGTGATTAAAGCGTTTACGACAACCACTTATGGAACAACAGCGACGTCTTCAGGAAGAAAAATTACGAATGATCCCTATAAGGATTCATTTAAAATTATATTTGAACTAAATACTGATAATACATTTAATAACAATGCACATTTCAATACTTATTAATAGCAAACTAAGGTAGCAATTAACTATATTATATAGCTATGCCCGGTTTGTTTTGAATCTAACTTCAAACGTAAAACATCGTACAGATTACGTTGAACAAAATCAAATCTAATAAATGAAGGCGGTGATTAATTTTCTTTACCATAACACATTAATATAATAAAAAAGACGTCAACACATTTGACAAAATCCGATAAGAATTACAAATATAACATTTAAACTAAAAACATGAATTTGGGATAGGTAAGAAAACGTCTTATAGTAATGCGAATTCACACTCAGCAAGACAGTCACAACCGGGAATAAGTCACTTTTGGTAATTAAAAGATTATACGACGTAATGACAAACCACAATCTACCATTGGGTAAAAATGTTCTTCGCTAGTTTGGTAAAAGACAATCTAATGGATCCACCAATTCGTGATGGTGTCCATAAAATTTAAGGAGTGTCAATTTTAATCTGTCCTCCTAATAACCTTTTTGGAGCAATTTCTGCGTAAGGAGCACTCTCCTGTATACGAAGTCCGTATAGTGTGAACAAAAACGGGAATAACGTATCAATTCTGATATGTAAACACCATACGAAGGGGCAAAGGGTATGTTACTGCTGAGAAATGGGAAATTAATATTTGCGAAACATTGAAGACGTTGGACACAAATACTAAAAGAAATTACAAAGAGTTTGTGAAAACAGTTGCCAACACAATGCAATAGTGCTTCTATTTAAAACTCATCCAAAGTGACACATGGGTTCTTCTGCACATGTCAGTACATTTTATTCATAAAATGAACATTTGTAGCGGGATCGGTTTTTATATATTCAAAATTATGTGTAGGATGACTTATTTCTATGTTCACTTTTATTTACAGTTATTCTAATAAACTGCATTAAATGTGTAATCAAGATTTTTTCATTTTTATAGAATGAAGTTAGAAAACGTCTAAAACAAGATGGTTTTCAGGGCTAATAATTTTGCGTACAGGTCAGTGAACTAGTGGCAAACTACCAGGTTCACTGAATACAAGAACCAGTTGAGAAAAGTAAGATTTACTATGGTATATTCAAGGAAGCCATCAAGATATTTCCAGAAAAAAAAAGGATCTGTTAAATTGATTGATTGATTGATTGTTGGTTGCTTTACGTCCAGTGGAAAATATTTCATGCATATTCAGGACGAGAACAAGTTCACAATAAATACAATAGGTAGGTTGACACAATAGAGGCCATCTAGGATAATGGTCGGGGAAATTTGGACTACCACTGGAAAATGAGGGTATATTGGATAGGGACAGAAATTTTGCCTTGCAACATGCAACCTACGGACCCTCAAAGAGTTGTTGCAAGGGTTCTTAACGTGCAAAGAGCGTCGCACTCTCTTTACACGAGGCATCGGATTTAACGTCACCTTCTGACAGACGTGACTGCGAACTTGATACATCCCGCACAGCCAAACGGACGCCCCACTTCAGCAGGCGTTTTACTGCCGGTCGGGAGAAGACCAAGTGACCATATTTCTATACCCCAGTCACCCTTGGGGTATCTGTTAAAGTGATAGCAGTGCCATAGAAATGAACCATCACTGGTTAAAAGGTTGTTCAACGTCCTGTTCTGAGACTTTTGAATATGAAGGAAATGTGCTTAACCTCCAATTATTATTAAGGAGTCAAGTAATTCACAGCTGTCATGATGCTAGATGTCTAGATATTGAGGATTAGTTACAGAAGAAATTGAACAAGAAAATGTTGTCAGAAGAACAGTCACTTTAAAACTTCAGGGTCAAATCTATTTATAAACTGTTTTAAATTTTAAGATTATAATGTAAAATTCTTGACAAAGAAATCTGTATCCCTTCACACACAAGTACTACCTGAAATTGTTTTCATAGTATCAATTATCAATTTCGAATATGGTAAATTCTTAATCAACAAATTTGTTCAAAGAACAGAAAAGAACGTCATTAACCCAAATGTTAATGCATTATTTCTGCTTGATTTATTTTTAACCTCAATATATATGTTGTTGATTTGTTAATTTCATTTTTACATTTCTTTCCTTTTGTGAAAAAAATCAAATATTCCTTTATTTGTAATTTTAAGGTATGTAACTATGAAGTTGCATTAGGGTATAAAGTTGTTGATCCTATTTTCAGTGAATAATCAGGCTTTCTTACTCCAGTAGCAGTATTTGAATTTCTACAAAATTTTAATTTAAATGACGGTACACCTGTTTATGTGAAGAATCAATTGACAAGTTTTTATATCATTTCATTGCAATTATAAAAACTTTATCATATTATTTTCGATTGGGGCATAAACATTTTTTCTTTTTAATTTTGTTTTACTGTATCTGATTTCATTGATATATATATATATATATAAAATTGCAATATCTTGTATTATTAGCCGGAGTCACAAATAGTATGAATTTGTCATGAAGATCATATAAGCACTAATTGGTACTTCAAAGAGTGTACCTATTTTAAATGATAATCACATGTACTATGTAAAGGTAAGATATCCCCGGTAATCTGTCAGTTCGCTCAGAGACAGTGGTCAGCAATCACCGAATCAATCTAAAAATTAAGTTACAATAGGCTAATCATCAGTAATTAGCTAAGATGTTATTAGAGCGGGATTTAAAGTTTGTTTCTCAGACTAGACCAAATAATTCTCAAGCTAGAGAATCAATCTCGTTGAGATGACCAACGATAATCTATAATTCGGGGAATGACATAGCTGCGGAACTGTAGCTCTTTGGTAGTTCCTTGTGTTATTTTTGACTATTTGCGGAGCATGTAGACCATGGTCTGCAAATAGTTAAAGAAAATTACAGATGGACCTAAGAAAAGCAGCATTCCAAAAACAAATATTTGATTTACAATTAAAGGCTGGTACTAAAAATCTATTACAGTACATTATATGAAAGACTACTGAAAATAAAAAGAATGTGATGTACTACAATATCAAAATTTTAAAAGAAAAGATATTTTAAGTCACCTTCTAAGTAACTGCCGAAAAAGTTATCTTTTACATTTTCTTGATTCTTGTTTTCCAATTTCGGGATTCAAATTTCCTTAAAATCGGGATGTCTGGATTTCATGTTTTTAAACCCGGGAGTTCGAGATCAGGACCCCTCCGATCCCGCTTTTCACCTAAGAGCTACGGTTCCGCTGCTAGGATTAAAATGCACATTGTATAACTATTAAAACACCCTCGAGAATACACTTAATAGTTTTATGAACATTTTTATTATAGACTACATACAAAATATTTAAAAAAAAAACCTTATGGCTCTGTAAAAACACTGCACAATCATCATGAGCATGGGCTATTACTAGTATAATAGGTCTAATACAATTTAATAAAGTATCCTTTTGTGACCAGTTCATTGATCATGGTGAAGACTTAAATAAGTAGGGTAGGAGGGTAACTGGAACCACACATATTTATATTTAGCCTTAGTCCTCTAATCTGTTTCAAGAATTTTTAAAACACTTTTATCATGTTTATTTCAGAGATCGCGAGATCAGACAGACATCTACTTTCTATAAAAATTATTTAAAAATTATTTTATTAACTGATGGGAAAAGACAGGCTTGTCGTCTTTATTTAAGAATTGAATGCCTCTTTTTGTAACTTTATTTGGGTGTAAAAGCGTTGACCGAAGTACGTTTTGTACATTCTAAAAATGTAAGCACGGTCAACGCTTTTACAACCCTATAAAGTTACAAAAAGAAGCATTCAATGCTTATAATTACATTTTTTTTAGCTATGATCATGAAAACACGAATTTTATAATTTTTTTTATTTAAGTCACCTGTGCACTTTATTGTGGGACCACGTGTTATCCTGAATGAAAAGTTTTATTGAGTAATTCAATTGCTTAAGGAATAACATGTAATGTGCAGTTAGCCAATCAGAATAAAGTATTATAATGAAACATACATGTACATCTAATGTAATTATTAAGATTTAAACTTCAATGTACATGTATTTAACATTTGAACATCATGCATTGAATAATATTTTATTATGCAGTGCAAACAATTAATCCTTTATAAACAACAACCTCTAACAGAGACTGATCAACCACTTGTTTTACTTCATATTCATTTCTTTTTCAGATGAAGGAAAAAATTAAAAACAACGAAACCACCCAAAAAAATAAAGAGGACTGTTTTTAATGGGGCAACTTCCAAATTTAAAGCAAAACATGTCAGGATGACATTTAATGGTTCTTCATGCTAGTGATAGCAACAAGATCAAAGAAGTGACTACCCAACTTTCTAAAATAAACTATCCAGCAGATCAATTTGATTTTTAATGTCAAGGTATTTTTGTATTCATATTGGTCATTTAGATTTTGTATTCCTGAGCAATTATTCAAACCAATGTTCTATCAACATAAAATTATAGCAATGCAGAGATAGTTTGACCATACATTTTGTTGTTTTCATTGAAACACCCGTTTACGGGACGTATTATGATTTACCGTTGTCTGTTCGTCAACAACATGAAGGACATTAACTCAAAACGCTTTAAACCAATTTGCATAAACTTAAGTGACTTGTTTATATCAGTATCTTTTGACGTTAGTCCCCTTTCTTTAAAAAAAAATACGTTTTCAAGTTGCAGGGTTTTATTCATAAAAAAGGGGAAATTTTCCAGTTTTAGCACAATAACTAAAAAATTCCTTCAGCAGTTCTTATAAAACTTTAGTGAATTGTTTATATTTCTTGATGAAAGCTCATTTTATAGACTTTTGTACATTTCCGAGTCGCGAGGTTTTATTCATTAAAAAAGGGGTGATTTTCCAGTTTTTCAGCAATTCTCGTGAAACTTTGGACCATTTTTTTTTATATCTTTAAGAAGTGGTATGATTGTCAATGAGACAACTCTCCACAAGCATACAAGAGACCAAAATGACACAGAAATTATTAACAATATGTAACTGTACGGCCTTGAGCAATAAACAATGAGCAACGCCCACACCGCATAGTCAGCTAAAAAAAGCCCTGAAATGACAATGTATAACGATTTAAACGAGAAAACTAACCACCTAATTTATGTAAAATATGAACGAAAAATATACATGTTACACATAAACAAACAACAAATGACTTTGGACAGACACATTCATACAGTATGTGGTGGGGTTAAACATGATAACAGGATCCCAACCCTCCCCTAACCCGGGATAGTGGTGTAACAGTACAACATAAGAACGAACTGTAAAAATCAGTTGAAAAGGCTTATCAGATGGATAAAATTACAAGTGGACGTGGCCGGGTATTTGTACATCCCAACAACAAAGATACAGATCTGAAAGTACTCGCAGTAACTGACAGCTAGTTCAAAGCCACTTACAACTATTAAACACCAGGCATCTAAGACTAATGCCATTTGTTCATGCGTTTAAATGTAGCTTTGAGAAACCGGATAGAAAAGCAATATTGCAGCTTTTAGAAATGTTTAAAAACTGGTATACTTTGCAATGCTTTGTGAGGTTATCAAATGAATTCCATAAAATAGTTTTGCTTATATTTCATATTACAGTTATGCACAGCCAACATTATAGTCATTACCTCTGTATTATATATGTACATGTATTTCAAGTAACAAAGAAATACAAAGATGTTAGATAAAATTAAAAAAAAATTGTAAGGGTTCCGCGAAACCCAGTGTCTCCTACTGTTTGTGTTAATCGCAGGCTCAACAAAAAATGAGGAAAAAAATCAATATAAATATTCCTCTTGATACTATCTTTTCATTGCAAGATGCTTCTGTCCAAGTTTGGTAAAAATTCAGGATAGTTTACGAATCTTATATATGTTTTAAAAACTTTTTGTACAACTTTGTACTTTTTTTCGCTTTCGATCTTTTATATCTGGGCGTCACTGGTGAGTCTTGTGTGGACGAGCCGCGTTTTGGGCGTATTAAATTTTAAACCTGATGCTTTTTGTTATTCATTTATCATGTGTTTCTTTGTCTAATACGTTTTCCTATTTATTTGTATTGTAGTCCTGTAATATTATGTTGTCATTTCTATGTTATATTTAACATTGCCATTAAAGTGCGAGGTTTGGCATGCCACAAAACCAGGTTCAACCCACCATTTTTTCCTTTAAAAATGTCCTGTACCAAGTCAGGAATATGGCCATTGTTATATTATAGTTCGATTCTGTGTGTGTTACAATTTAACGTTGCGTCGTTTGTTTTCTCTTATTTTTGAGTGTAAATTGACATTGCGATAAAACGTGTCACGGTACTTGTCTATCCCAAATTCATGTATTTGGTTTTGATGTTTTATTTGTTATTCTCGTGGGATTTTGTCTGATGCTTGGTCCGTTTCTGTGTGTGTTAGTCACATTGTAGTGTTGTGTCGTTGTTCTCTTATATTTATGATTTTCCCTCAGTGTTAGTTTGTTACCCCGATTTTGTTTTTGTCTATGGATTTATGAGTTTGAACAGCGGTATACTACTGTTGCCTTTATTTACTGCAGACTGTATGTACTATTAATGTTAACTTGAAGAAAGCAGTCTATTTATAAGAAAAATACGGATAAACAGGTACAAAAATTTCTCCTAGATATGAGCTTTTGATCATAAACAAGTTTCTATCCAAGTTTGGTACAAATCCAGGATAGTTTAAGAAAGTTATTAAAATTAAAAGTTTGAATGTGATGTTTTCCAGCAGAGAAATAAGTCCATTTACAAGTAAAATACGAAAAAATAGGAATTTTATTTTTACAAAATTTACTTCTGGATACTATTTTATGATCATAATAGTTATCAAAGGTACCGGGATTATAATTTAGTACATCAGACGCGCGTTTCGTCTACATAAGACTCATCAGTGACGATCATATCAAAATAGTTATAAAGCCAAACAAGTACAAAGTTGAAGGGCATTGAGGATAAAAAATTCCAAACACTTGTGCCAAATACGGCTTAGGTAATCTATGCCTCGTAAACAAGCTTCCTTTCTCAATTTTATTGTCCAAATTTGGTACAAATCCAGGATAGTTTAGGAAAGCTATTAAAATTTCAAAAACGTAACCACACAGTGAATATTCCTGTACCAAGTCAGGAATATGACCGTTCTTGTCCATTCGTTTTTGATGTGTTTTGTCATTTGATTTTGCCATGTGATTATGGACTTTCCGATTGGATTTTCTGAGTTCAGTATTTTTGTGATTTTACTTTATTTTTTGGACGACGACAGAATGTAGGATTGCTATGTCGCGCTTTTTCGACTTAAGTCGAAGGCTCGACAAAAACATTTTTAGATCTTGAGATTGAATATGATTATAAATACAATTAGTAAATACATTACATAGCACTTTATTTTCTGTGACACATAAAGGCAAGTTATTTTAATAACTTATTTTATGCAAACGACGAAAACCATTAATTATTCTTTATGATTATTTTCATAATCCTTTGGGGAACCCCTGCGTTACGCTCTTTTGACTGGATGCCCATTGGTTAGTTTCTTCACTATGTATCTTATTACACTTTCTTGCATATCTACAGATCGATAGTTTTGTAAACAAGATTTTTATTTTGGGATCTTATAAACTTTTTTTTAAATATTCGGACTTTTATACCGATACAATGATTGAATATGTGTAAGAAAGGAACTAGGTAAATTTTATTTAAGCATTCGTTCGTGCATATTATTCCTTTTGAACTGATGAATGTAGTGATTATGCAGCTCTCTCGATCGCCATCTTTGATATTTTATGTGCACGAACATAGATTATGAATATGTAAACATATCGTACACTTTATAGGAACATTATGTAAAAGTGTATTCCACAACAATGATCATGATGATATATACGATAAATCTTTTAAGCACTTGAGTTATTGAACTTTTACCACTATTGTTGTAAGTCGGAATTTATTCAAGCTTTATACGGAAGTTGATTTGTATGTTCGTTCTCGTCGTCCTACATATTGACATCGTACCTAATGTTTTGATAAAAATACAGTTTTATTTCACGTCTCACTCAAGCTTTTTCAAATGAACCAAAGTTACAACCTGTGTTTAATTACACGTCATGTAGCTATAATATGTAATGGCATTGGTGGATTTTATACAAACTGTATTCAGAAGATGTGTCGCTGGTTCGTTCTAGTCGTTCTATTAACCGACATTTTTTGTAAGGTATTGATAATACAAGAAACAAAATATGATTTTACGTCTCACTTAAGCTTTAAAAAATTACCCAAAGCTACAACATTTGCTTTAATTCAGCACAACGTAGTGGTAAATATATAGTTGTGAAATGGCATTGGTGGATTTATTCCAACTTTATTTTGAAAGAGTGTTGTCTGTTCCTTCTCATCGTCCTATAAATTGACGTTTTATCGAATGTATTGAAACTAAATAACAGCTTTATTACCTGTCTCACTCAAGCTTTAACAATGACTTGAAGTTACAACCTGACCGGAATTATGCGTCACACAGATGAGTGTGTAATGACATTGGTAGATTTTAAACATGTACAAACTTTATCCAGAGGACGTTTCGTTTGTTCGTTCTCACAAATGTATTTTGGTAATAACGCCAGTTTATCAAGTTTGTTGGCTGCCATCTTCATTTTTGTATGCTTATGTAGCATGTGTTACATTTAACATTTTATATCTTTATATGGCTTAGTTGACCCCTTCCTAGGCCAAGCTATTGTATTCTGTATTATTTTATTATCGTTTTATGTTTTGCATTCTTTATTATCAGAGACATATAATACATTATATGTCTCTGTTATTATCTTCTGGGAAAATGTATATGTATATATTATATATTATTTATTTTTGTATGAGAAAATTTTTACTCTGAATAAGTAAAAATATTGCAATTCAATTTCTTGTTTCTCTTTTCATTTATGCATTGCCCAAATGGTCCAATAAATGTTAAATACATGAGATACTCGCCGATTCATTCAAGTGAAAGGCAAACCTCTCGTTGTTTGTTTGGGTTGAAGGAGGAAAGCATAAATATTCATCGTTATTAAAAGTACCCGGATTATAATTACTTACACAAGCAGACAGAACCAAAATTTTCAAAAAGTTGTGCCAAACACGGCTTAGGTAATCTATTCCTGGGATAAGAAAATGCTTAGTTATACATTTGATCAACTTTTACCAGTTTTATGTATTCAGTTATTAATTATTAAAGACTAGCTATCATTAATATGTATGTTGTAGGAGAGAACATCTTCAATATGATAAATGAAAAGCTAAGTCGAAAAAATATACCATGGTCTAATGGTTTGGCTCTGGGTTGTGATAACGCCAATTTTATGGCTGGACACAAAAAGAGAGCATTTGCAGGTGTTAAAAAAAAGTAACCAATATTTTAGCAGACTGTACATTGCATTTAGTCAATATTGGAGCAAAAAAAGCAGCAACAGTTGCTTTACCTATCATTGATCATTTAACTACAAATGTATTTAAATGTGACCCAGAATCTTTGATTCACATGCATTGAATGATGGTTAACATGGGAAATCAGTATTTTTAGTAGTATAGGTTATTGGTCCCCTAAAGTAAAAGGAAGATATTGTAGCATACATGTTTATGGGACTCGTATATATGTGTATTAAAGTATATCGTGTTTATACATAATAGTTTTACAGTATTTTGTTTCTTTAAACGGGTTGAGGTCAAGTTGGGGAAAAGTTGGGTATTCCCTGTATTTACAATTTTTACGGTACATTCCAGTTGGTGTTAAAAAAAACAGTATACAGGAACTTTTTTTTCTCCTCAATTTCTGGTACGAAGTCAACAAAAGGGCACCCTCTACATGTGATATTAAACACCGTTTTATGATACATGTAGCAAGTGTTTTGATCGTGTTTTGATCATGTTTGATCAGATCAAAGGATCAAACTACATGTACACTGTTTTATGATACATCATGTACATGGAGCAAGTGGTTTTATAAGTTCAAAATTGCTTTAGATAATGTTGAAGTTGAAAAACTTCTCGGAATTCATATTGATAAAAACCTATCATGGTCAATTCAAATTGATTAAATCTGCGAAACTATTTCAACCAGAATATATTTGTTAAAAAGGTTGAAACGTAATTTACCATTAAAGGTCTTATTCTTTTTTACAATAGCTATATATTACCCATTATCGACTACTGTTGTACAGTATGGGGTCTTACCACACACATTAATCTTGAATTCAACTGTATTATGTATTTTATTGTGTATGTATTTTTTTCCGTTTTCTATTTGTATTAATAGTTTTTGAAGGCCTTATGGAAGATTAACATGCAATTTTTAAATGTGTTAATTACCTTCGTTAGATAAAGAATTTTATTATTATTATTATTAACCGAATCAAAATAAAACTTTCCGTATTCCTCACATATTCGTATTTAGTTTAAATGGGGTCCAACCGTCATCTGGTTGGAACCAGAAACATATATATATCTGTTGAAACCCGAGTTGGAAACCCTCTTGGCTCAGTGACCTTAGTGGGATCCGCCCCTGCAATGATGTCATCTTGCATGTTTTTTTAGGACCATTTTACTTCAAGGAGTGGGGATTATGTCTTTTTTCCTAAAAAATATATAATTAAGATTAGTGAAGTATTGCGAAGCACGTATGGAATTGATATGATCCTTGTGTCGTCGGAGATTGTGTGAAGGATACTGCAGGGACTTAATGTTTAGTTACTGGTTAGCATGGTATGGTAGCCGGATGCGGCCATTTCCCCTTTTCGTGTTTTCTACTCTCACTTTTCCAACGCGAAATCGGGAAATCGAGAAAGCTAAAACGAGAAAACACGAAAGAGAAAACGCGAAATGAATATCTCGATTTCGCGTTTTCGCTTTCTCGAATTCCATATTTCCCAATTTCTCGATTTCTCGATTTCTCAATTTCTCGATTTCCCGATTTCGCGTTGGAAAAGTGAGAGGAGAAAACGCGAAAACACGAAAAGGGGAAATGGCCGCATCCGACAACCATAGCATGTGGCACACTTTTCCCTCGGTTTTAGTTTGTTATCCCGATTTTGTTTTTTGTCCATGGATTTATGAGTTTTGAACAGCGGTATACTACTGTTGCCTTTATTTGGTATGTTTTCGTTTTTTTCCTCATTTTATGTTCGACACGTGTAATAATTATCAACCAATCAGCAACAGGTCAGGTTTATTGTGGGATGCTAAAAGCGCCAAACAAGAAATCAGTCGAATTCCAGATTTCCCAATTTCTCGACTTTCCATATTTCCCGATTTCTCAATTTCTCGTTTTCCCAATTTCGCGTTGGAAAAGTGAGAGGAGAAAACACGAAAAGGGGAAATGGCCGCATCCGGCCACCATAGCATGTGGCACACTTTTAGGTATGTTTTCGTTTTTTTCCTCATTTTATGTTCGACACGTGTAGTAATTATCACCCAATCAGCAACAGGTCAGGTTTATTGTGGGATGCTAAAATCGCCAAACAAGAAATCAGTGGGGATGGCGTTCAGGCAGTTTAAGTCAAAAGCCGGCAAAAGGCACAATATTGATCTCTCTTGCACCAAACATTCCAAAGGCATGGAAGTAGAGGACTATGTAAGAATTTTAGTAATATATATATTTTCTTGCAAGAAATACCTACTGGTGGATATCCATTATAATTATAACTAGGAGTGAAAAGAGACAATCAAATATTATGTGAATACAGGATATATTTGACATTTATCAGAAAAAAAATGCTGGAAAATGTTAGCACCAGATGGCTAAATATTAAGAGGTAATTTTAATTTGAATATTCCGTATAGATATGAAGATGTGGTATGAGTGCAAATGAGACAACTCTCCATCCGAATCACATTATAAAAAGTTAAAATAGGTAAAAAAAAATAATGGCCTTCAACATGGAACCTTTGTTCACATCGAACAGCAACCTATAAAGGGTTCCAAAACCATTAGTATTACATAATTCAAACAGGGAAACCAACTGTCTGATCTATATAAAAACCGAAAAACACCTATGACCACATAAAAAAAAACAACCACTGTACTTAAGACAGGTGCATACATATTGATTTTGATTTTTTTTTATTCAGAAAATAGATGAATTAAGTAGATCACTTGCAAATTGTTTGATAATTAGTAATACCGGGTGTAAATAACTTTGGAATTTCGAAATCCGTATTGGCTGTACCAAAAGGCGGACATAATTTGCAAATTTAAGGGAGACGGATTTATATTAGTTTTTCTTGTTTCCGAATCCCTGTATTATATTTCATGCACTTTTTGAAAAAAAAAATTGTTTAAACTAATTAACAATCTGCCATTGTAACTAGGGTAAACAACCGCATTTTTGATAAACTATGGTAAACAAGTATTATCTGTACAGGGTTTGTAAGAGTGACAATAGGCACCCAGAAAGACTCACAGAGAAGGATGTGTATCTTATTCCGTTCCCAAAACCATTACGGAATAGATTGAAGAGTGAAAGATGGATACGAGCTTGCGGACGGCATGACTTGAGCGTGGAAAAAGTGACAAAATACAGCTACATATGTTCGCTTCACTTTGTGAGGGGAAGTATACTAACAACCGACATTTCGGAGATTGTTACTGCTTACCATATGATGAGTTTGACCTGTAACCACTTAGGCTAATCGGCAAATACATTTTGCCCAAAAAGCAATGTAAGTATTCACAACCACAGGTACGTGAGTACTGTTATTATGTTACAAAAAAATTCCTGACAAAATGATATTGAGCATGTTAAGTTAAACTGAATGACAAATTTGAATCTGAGCAGACAAACCTTGGCACCTGGAAAGTTAAAGTTAAACTAAATAAATTAACCGATTTGAAGGTAGCATATTTTTGTTGATAGAAACAAAATGCATCGTAAAATTTGAATGGTTGTACACCATTGTTTTTAAAAAGACTATTTTCATAGCAAACATTCACAATTAGTGTCAGGCATTTGGCTGACATTCAGACAACACAATGAAGAGTTCCATCACTTTTGTATATCCATTGTTGAGGAAATGATCTGAATAATTGCTGTTATGGTGACTTGCTGTTTAATATGAAAAGTATGTCTGTCTCACTTTGCCAAATATGTTAATTAATTTGGTCTAATATTTTACCAAGGCTTAATTGGAGTGGTGCTATAGTTATGAGAAATACGACGTCGTGTTAATAGAGAAGTAAGATCTTATATTAGTACTATAGGTTGTAGACACCAACCACATGTTACTCCAAACTAATGGAGAGTCTTTTCCATATTTTTAAATCAGATTGTTCAAACAAAATTTCTTGATCCCAAGAAACTTATGGAACTAGTTTAGATAAACAATAAGTTGGTTGTTGATGTCTGTCTGGCCTGTCTGTTTGTTGTTCAGCTTTCAGACAAGTTTATCTCAGATGTAAGGGGTTAATGAGACATAGTTTAATACTTGTACATTTCTGACCTTGTGCAAGCATAACAATTTAATGCAAGATTATTGTAATAAGAATAAAAATTCAACCATCAACATACTGGATTTAGTGTTTAGAGTACAAATTCGTTACTCTTCTATATCTTAATGGAAATGAACTAATTACTGACCAAGTCATTTCTGTTCTAGGATAACACATTTTTTTTTTAGATAAACTGGTTCTTGGGGTTGCCAGGCGAATGAGAGAGGACATGATGACAACAACTTCAAAAGACCGAATCGGCATGCTGCCTATACATGCTAAAGGCTGCATGTCCTATGGATTCATAGAAACCTTGGAGCAGACAACAGGCGTGTTATGCCTATATGATTTGTGTAGAAAATCGGAGAGAAATACCCTGATCGAATTGGACAATATATTGGCTATGTAGCTGGTCGACTTTGCTAATCGATTTTAATTCCTGAATTGTTATTTCTTTACTGAACAATCAAATTATGATAAGAAAAATTAAATACGACACACAATACAATATGGTAAAAATATAATTGCATATTATTTACACATAGATGTTTCAGTAAAAAAATAACTACATTTCTCTACAAACACAGGTCATTAATGAGTCACTATGACAGGTTAACAATGAAAATTAGTATAGCTCTATCTCAAAAGTTTATTCACCCTTGAAAAAACTATGTCTGCTACCAAAACGTGTATCAGTATCATTCTGGCGGATCCTCGTTTGAAGAAAAACTGTTCGGGAGATAAAATAAAAGATATCCATATCTTTCAGCTGTAGTGGTAACTATTTTAACTGCACGGTGAAAGGATGATATTTTGCATGAACAGGAATGTTGATGATCTTAGAAGAATAAAGAAAAACATTGCTCCTATTCCTCCACCCCAACACAACGAATTGTCGTAGAACACAAAGCAAAGTCCAACAGAGAAGATCCGGATAAAACTATCGACTACATGTTGACGCCTATTTCATGTAAGACAAATTCGCTTTATTTTCTTTTGAAAGTATAACAATAAAAGAATTGAAAGATGGATAGAATTATATGTTAACATAATTAATAATGGCTAGGTCTTCCTCTTCGGGAGATTCCTACTTCCCCTGAATATAAATGAAATTAGGTCTTAAGATATTTTGATGAAATTTAACATGCTAAACACATTAATTTGCAGTGAGGTCGTTAATACAAATCAGAATTAAGAAACTGAATGGGTCCATCAATGCCCATGCTACGTCAATCTTCAAAGATCCAAATGTTGCTAAACACCTATCTGACCTCCATGATGAATATGTTGTTGTCCCCGCAGACAAAGCCCCAAATAACATCGTTTTTATCTGTAAAAGTCATTACATTAATTGCTTGATAAACGAATTAGGTATAGACAATTCACTTGGAAACCCAACATATACCCTCACGACACTTACCAAAGAGGAAATCCTGGATAATCATAGGTCTGTTCTTTGTTCCTTTGGTATTTCAACCAAAGATGAAGAACTGGATCTTCCATCACTGTATTGGATACCTAAACTACATAAGTGTCCTTACAAACAACGGTATATTGCTGGGTCTTCCAAGTGCTCCACGAAACCCCTTTCTAAATTATTAACATCCATTTTATCAGCAATCAAAGACGGGCTTCAAAGTTATTGTGAAACTGCCTATTCTAGAGGTGGCGTGAATCAGATGTGGATACTTAAAAATTCCAAAGATCTTTTAGAGTACATACAATCTAACTCTCTTTCATCTTGTAACAGTATTAAAACATTTGACTTTTCTACTCTTTACACAAGTATTCCACATTCCAAACTAAAAGACAAATTAAAAGAGTTGGTATTACTTTGCTTCATAAAAAAGAATGGCCAACGTAGATACAAGTATCTTGTCTTAGGGAGGGATAAATCATACTTTGTAAAGAACCATTCTGATTCAAACAAAAAATTCTCTGAAACCGATATTATCAAGATGCTTGATTTCTTGATTGACAACATATTTGTTACGTTCGGAGGACGTGTTTTTCAACAGACTGTCGGCATCCCAATGGGAACAAACTGTGCCCCTCTACTTGCTGACTTGTTTCTTTATTATTATGAGGCTGACTTCATGCAGGAACTTCTTAGGAAGAAAGATAAGAAGTTAGCAATATCCTTTAACTCTACTTTCCGCTATATAGATGACGTTCTTTCACTAAACAATTCAAAATTTGGTGACTATGTGGATCGCATCTATCCCATCGAATTGGAGATAAAGGATACTACAGATACAGTTAAGTCGGCTTCATATCTTGACTTACATCTAGAAATTGACAATGAGGGTCGGTTGAAGACAAAACTTTACGACAAAAGAGATGATTTCAGCTTTCCAATTGTGAACTTTCCATTTCTAAGTAGCAACATTCCAGCAGCACCTGCATACGGGGTATATATCTCCCAATTGATACGATATTCCCGTGCTTGCATTTCCTATCATGATTTTCTTGATAGAGGGTTACTGCTCACAAGGAAGCTATTAAACCAAGAGTTCCAAATGGTGAAGTTGAAATCATCCCTTCGTAAATTTTACGGACGCCATCACGAGTTGGTTGACCGTTATGGAATAACCGTTTCACAAATGATATCGGATATGTTCCTTACGTCGTAACTACAATCCCCTTCCCTTTCATGAATTTGACCTACCGAATTAGACTATTTACCGGATTTGTAATCACATAAGCAACACGACGGGTGCCGCATGTGGAGCAGGATCTGCTTACCCTTCCGGAGCACCTGAGATCACCCCTAGTTTTTGGTGGGGTTCGTGTTGTTTATTCTTTAGTTTTCTATGTTGTGTCATGTGTACTATTGTTTTTCTGTTTGTCTTTTTCATTTTTAGCCATGGCGTTGTCAGTTTGTTTTGGATTTGCGAGTTTGACTGTCCCTTTGGTGTCTTTCGTCCCTCTTTTGAATATAACTTGTTTCGTTTTGACGATAAGTATTTCTGTTGTTTTCCTCTTGTAGTTGATGTGATTCCCTCGGTTTAAGTTTATAACCCCCGGATTTGTTTTCTATCAATCGATTTCTGAGTTTTGAACAGCGGTATACTACTGTTGTCTTTATTTCTAACAGTGGTATATATTCTTTTTGATAGGTGGGTTTATTTAACGCATCAATGTAAATATATCGGAAATTGATGAGACTGTCATTAAAGTGAGAGGGTTAGCGCTATAGAACCAGGTTTAATCCACCATTTTCTACATTTAAAAATGCCTTTAACAAGTCAGGAATATGACAGTTCTTGTCCATTCGTTTTTTATGCGTTTTGTTATTTGATTTTGCCATGTGATTATGGACTTTCCGAATTGATTTTCCTCTTAAGTTCAGTATTTTTGTGATTTTACTTTTTATTGCTTGATGGGAAAAAAATACAAAACAATTCAAACTCAGAAGATGAATTGTATAACTGAGCCTGACAGTTTACTTGACACTGTGGGTTCTTAGAAAAAAGGAAATCTACAAGTCGTTTTTCCCCGGATTCAATTGAAATCAACAGACAAGAAAGTAACCGTTCATCTTGGACAGTTAAGAAATTCCAGGAAGAATTGACAATTATTGGAATAAACATCACTTCAAAAAAAGTAAAACATTGTTACAACAAATTTATTTTGATAACTGAACTTGAAAAATTGTCAAATGCGGACCAGGCAGGCTCGCCAACATTACCAAATATGACCAGTCATTCGTTAAATAAACTTCCATTTTTTGATAGGAAATTTAACAGAAGTTGTAATAGGACTAAGGGATTCCATGAATTCTAACACCAAACAGGAATAATGCTAATTCCTCCTATAACGGAGGAGTTTTCAGGGAATATACAAGATACAAGACAAAATAGGTTTCATCAAGTGCACACAGAAGATGATCATGTGTTTACATTATACAAATGGTACGGTGTTTCTCCTAATGACCCGATTGAGGTATACATCATATACAGCTACTATAAACGGAGTGTCATCACCGTATATTCCCTTATTGGATATCATTTCACCAGCGCTTAAAATGCAAATCAATAAATGTAGAGACGTTAATCTAGTCGGATTACTAATGAATGAAAAAGAAACAGTTTATCTAGCAGTGGTCTAGAAATTAATTTGCCAGGAAAAAGGATATCCAGCTTCACAGATCGCTTTTTTTTAAATAATATAGTTCGTATGCGCTTTTGGCAAATATAAGCGCGTCATGTGTAGGGTTTTTCCTCAGAGCAGCGAAGATTAGATTGTTACTTTGCTAATTTAATATCATTAACTTTTTGCTGCCAAAGCTGCACATTTCAAAGTTAAATTTATAAAATTCATATTTTTTGTCGAGTTTAGCTATCAAGTTATCATTCTAACTTTTATTAGTAGTTTCGCATAGAATTCACAGATTTCTACTAAATGTTGTATCAGATTCGAGTTTAGCTATCAAGTTATCATTCTAACTTTTATTAGTAATTTCGCATAGAATTCACAGATTTCTACTAAATGTTGTATCAGACCTTAACAGCTTTATTCCTCTAGACTCGGTCGAGCACAAAATGGAACTTTTACGTCCGTCCGTCGGTTGATTAAAATATTTTTTCATTTCATATCATCAAGAATGCCTGAACGACTCTACATGCATCAAATAATGGGCGGCTCCCAAAGACTGAAGGCATATTTGATTATTGTAATGTTCGACATCAGATATCAAAATAACACATACGTCTCCAGTATTATCTAAATAACCTGTTACATTCCGTTTCAATTAATTTGGCATCATTTTGTAAAATTTATCCTTTTGTAAATTGAACCATACCTTGTGACAATCTTTTTATTTTTATTTAGTTCAGAGGCTATAAAGAAAAGAAAAAGAAGATAAAGGGGAAGAATTAAATCGTAAGTTCCTTTTATCATGAGTGTTTCTGTGCAATTTTATAATCAAGAAAACTATCAGTTTGAAATCATAATTGCATGTAAAGGGTCAAAACTATAAAAGTTTGCAACAAAAGCTGAAAAAGACGACACCTAAAGGCTATCATTGACGAAATAGACAGTCCAGTACAGAGCCTTCATGAATTGAGTGAAGAATGAAAAAATTGAGGCGACAGCGAAAAAGAATAAGAAAGAAAAAAAGAAGAGAAAAATAATCGTGATAAGTGACACAGAATGAGAAGCTGAGTAAGAGTAAAAATACACCTCAACTCTCCTGTACAACAATCACTACAGCAAGCCACTTAAACTTTACAACCTACAGATGATCCACAAGAACATTACAACCTACCTTAACACGAATCTTCCGGAGAAGTACCATATCGTCAAAACCTCCTTAGAATGATCAAATGCTTAACGTCTAGTGGCAAATATTTCATGCATGGTCAATGTAAATTGACATTAAATTAAAAGGGAAGACGCAAACAGGTACTCGTCGACCTGAATGATAGGACTGCTACAATCAGGGTACGCTGGAAAAGGGCAGAAATGAGGAACACCATACATAAAGTAAATTGATAATAATGTCTGAACACGAATTGAGCTGCATACAAATTTTTTACTTGTTGGACTAGTTTAACATTGAAAATTATAAAGCAATAATGAACAGTTATATTCAAAGCAACTGCATCAAATTGACTTTGTTTTGTTCAAAGGGAAAGGTAGCAGAGGGCGGAGACCTTTTCATCCTTTGGTGATATAGTACTATTTCGTATGACACAAGAGCAATCATTTTATTAAATTATCTACGTCACACAGGTGAACAGAAATGCTTTTGTCATTTACAGTAGATTGAGTTGATACTAAACAGTGAAGTGTCAGTCGAAAAGCAATAATGCTGTTTATAAAATTATTTAAAAATTTGTATGATGTTTTATATAATACTATGTTGCGCTGTTCTTTGGGCATTTTTCCAATGTTAACCTCACATAATCAATAATCTACGAATACGAGCTACGACACACCGATACAACAGGTAAATGTAAAATATTTTTGTCGTTATTCGTACTTGACATAATAACTTTGAAGTAAGCGACCGTGTGAAGGTCTCCAATATACAGATACTCGTAGAAGCAGTTTTCACCCTATCGCTTTCTATGTGAAATTCATAAACGATCAAGGTCGGGACACTAACAATTCATTGCCGATTTTGACAAGTTAACGAATGACATTTAAAATCTGCGTCGCACAGGTAAATGAAAATATTTTAGTCGTTGTGTGTACTGTGAATTTAAATATCGAAGTCGTGATTTTAATTTCTTTCGCTAGGTAACTTCGCTGACATGAAAAAGTGGGAATCATTAGACAGTTTCTTTGTTAAATCCCACACGAATTTTTCTAACTGGCTAAATATCTACATACCATCCGAATTTAATTCAATATAATTTTGTCGTTGTTAGTACTCAAGAAAAAAGTCAATAATGATCAAATAATTGGTATGATAACAAAGGGTCAAAGTGACTTGATATTAAAATGTCTTCATTCTGCCATGAAATATACCCTTTTACACACATATCAACCAATTATTTGTGACTTTTTGTCCTATCAAATTTGTGCCTTTATGTCCTGTGACTCTGTCCATTTACCCTAATTCAGTGACCCTTTGGAGAGAGAGTGAAAGGTCTTGTTAGGATATTTAAGTTTATTATTATTGTTAGAACCTCACTTAAATGCTGGTATTAAAGGTTAATTCTAGTAAAGACACATTACTGAATGTAGCTGAACAGACCATTGGCAAATATTAGTCATATTTTCATAACGACACAATATTGAGAAATATCAATTGAAGGAGTGGAATTCGGTGTATCATGACATAAGAAAATTAGGGACTATTTATTCTGTCGTATTACCGGGTCCTCACACATTCTACTAGTTAAAATTTAAAAGTCTTGTTCACTAATTTATGCAGATATGCGCAGAAACGGCTCTGGGTGGATGCGAAAATGTCTACTACCCTCAATGTTCTAGTTCCAAAACACTTCATTTCATTATTTTAAAATTTAAAATATTATTTTCAATGCATGCATTGAACCCATAACTATTTTATGTATTGTGTATGTTTAATTCACGCATCATTGTAAATAAAACGGAATTTGATGAGACTGTCATCAAAGTGAGAGGGTTAGCGCTATAAAACCAGGTTTAATCCCCCAAAGGACTTAATTAACAGATCTGTGAAGCATTTTGATACAGGGGATATCCATGGAATTTGGTTTTCAAGGGTAAGATTAAAAAAAGAATTGAATATTTGATTTGGAAAAATGAAGAACCTTTCTCCTTCCATCAGAAGTGTATGTGCATCAACGGTTGTTCATATCTGTCATTTTTGGTCTCTTGTGGATAGTTGTCTCACTGGCAATCATACTACATCTTCTTTTATTATATCTAATGAAAATAAGGAGATATGGTATGATTGCATATATATCAGACTATCCAATAAATATCAAATGAAGTGGAATTTATTAAAAATATAATGATAACCTTAAGGCTTTAAAATTTGGGAAAACCCCATACCGTTCAGTTAGCTATGATAGGCCTAGACATGAACAAATATTAAACGTGAGGAAACTAACAGTCTAATTGAATGAATCAATGAAAAAGGTAATTTACTGTCATTTATAGTTACATGTAACTGCATGTATTTACACTTAAAATGTAGTCGTGATTTAACTCTTCCTTATATCGTATTCCTACTAGTATCCTCAATTACCAAAGGCCATGCAGTTGGTTGTAGGTCAAAGTCTACACTCAGTTTATTACATGTTGATTTAAATGAGAAAAATAAATAATAATTAACAGTTGATTATTTAAGAAATATAATTCTGCTATTGATGACAATTTTTTCAGTATAATAGACTTGGCAAGATTTTTAATTTTTAGAAATAAATAAACCGGGGGAAAACCTTGAGATTTGTACAGCAGAATTGAATTTTAGATTATTTTGATAATCTTGAACTAGTGGAACATCCAGATTTGTCTACCAACAACATATTGAAATATGTTAGTACTAAGTGTTGCAATTGACAATGGTAAGACCCTTTTGAAATATGGAAGTTTTTAACACGTCCAATACCACTTCCCACATGAATGCGAAGTTGTGCTATTTCTTGCGTCTGGAATACTTCCTCTGTTGTAAATTGGTCCGTTATACCTCTGAAAGGTGGAATATTCAAAGTGCATTGACGTTTTTCTCCCAATAAGTGGAGATGTGCCTTTATTGGCAGAAGTAAGTCAGATACAGATATTAAATAACTGATGGTAAATCCTTTATCAGTCATAACACTATCGTCAGGCTCTAGTAGATCAAGAATACCACATTCACATGTTAATTCACGGTCTTACACTCTTCCACCCAACCTTCTGATATCAATGAAACAACAGTGTATTTTCTTTGTGATTAAAAATGATTGGTACATAACTAACTCCCCTGGATCATCACTCTGCCATCTGTCAACGAATTAAAGCGAACAGATGTGAACGCTGTCATTTGGCTTCCAAACAGCTCTATTAATGACTTTTGTCCACAATGATCTTTTTGTTCAATCTTTGGGGAACATAAAAAAAAATTATACAGACATATCTAGCTGCTTCATTTGCCTTACTCTGGCACAAATATACATAACTTTTTACCATCTCTACCGTTATGGAACCACCAAGACACTGTTACGCGCATGCGTTAGTTTCAGGACCGCAGTTACAGTGAATAAGGTTATTTTTCCTATGGTGGAATACCAGGATTCAATGAATGTTAATTCATAATTGTTGCGAAGTTTAACAATCGGTCTAGTTGTTTAAGAGATTGCCCGACAAACTCTAGTCAGGAATGCAAAAATTGCCTTGCCAATTCATATAAAGTAATTTTGTCCATACATTGTGCTTTAAAATACAAGATGTTAGTAGCTATACTGACAACCCAAGGGTAAAGTTATATTAATCTAGATTTGACGTTTTTAAATTAACTTGTTTAATATACAACGAACGTGAAAATAAGTAAATATAATCCCCAGATATAATATGTACTTAAAGTTCAGTTTTAAAGTTGATCTTGCATGAATAGAAAACTCTATAAAGATTATCTGTAGCAAAAATTTAGGTTGAAATATTTGTGAATTCATTATAATCAGAGTGTTGTTCTTTGAACAGTTACAAATTGTTTCTGTGTGAAAACTAGTTCGACAGCATTCTGACAATACTCCATATATTTTGATTATGGATTGATTGTTGGTTTGGCTGCTTATCGTCCAGTAGCAAATATTGTATGCGCGATGCTGAGGGCGTGAACAAATTAACAACATTTACTCTAGGTAAGTCCAGTAACATAGGTCAACAGGGTTGCATGTTGGGTTTGTCTGTCCCTCTTTTGAGAAAATGAGTGTAAATCGGATAGCAATAGGAATTAAGCCTTGAAACAAATCTAAGTGAACAGCAGTAGGTGTTCTTTTAAGGCGTTATTATTAATAAAAGGTGGTTGCTGAATCAGGGTAACCCATATTATACAGGGTTATATATTAACCATTATTAAAATATTAAAATAAATAGGACAGGAGATATACCATTAACTTGTAACAAATAAAAGTGTGCGTAAAACCTTTACAAAGCATATCGTAAGTGTTAACAACAAAAAATAGTACCAACATGTAAAGAGATGTATATACCTTATACTAAAAATATAATGTTTAAGCCTCCTCCTTTTTCAAAAGGTGACTGGGGAATAGAAATATGTTCATTTAGTCTTCTTCCGACCGGCAGTATAATGCTTGCCAAAATGGGGCGTCCGTTTGTCTGAGCGGAATAAATCAAGTGTGCAGCCACGTTCGGTCAGAATGGGGACGTTACATCCGATGACTCTTGTGGAAAGAATGCCACGCTTTTAGCACGTAAGAACCCTTGCAACAACTCTTTGAGGGGTCCGTATGTGGCATGTTGCAAAGTAAAATTTCTGTCCCTATCCAACATTACCTCATTTTCCAGAGGCAGTCCAAATTTCCCCTACCAGCATCCCGGATGGCCATTATAACAAGACCTACTTATTGTATTTACTGCCAACTTGTTCTCGTCCTAAACATGCATGGAATATTTTCCACTGGACGTTACGCAACCAACAATCAATCAATATGATGGTTAAGAGTGTCATTATTGTCGTAGAATTGTTGTGGTGACTAGTCAATGTCTTGTCACTTGGAGAGCATAATTGTTAAAAGTGTCATAATGTTTAACCTCGCTTTGCTCGTCCGAACATAAATTATTTCTCATTTATATAAAGAAACAACAAAAACTGATATGACAGGAGATACACACCAAACAGTTTTAATTTAACAACTTTTTCAAAATACATATATTCCAATTGAAAATTGACGTCCATATTACATCATGAGTCAAGTTATTCATTTCAACTAATCATACTTATATCTACAAAAAGAAAATACAAAGAATTAGGATTTATACAAAGCATAATATTAAAATCTAAATTTAATAAAGTTGTCGAACAATTTGGTGTGTGAAATCTCGATGAAATGAGAATTACGCGTAAAACAGTAATACAGTCCGAAAACCGAATTACTCGGTATTGCGCAACATAAATAGTAAGAAATATTAAAACGAAAATAAATACAATGCTTGCCGTGAAATTATTGTGATGACCTGTGAATTAATGTCTTGTCCCTTATAGGAAATGCTAATAATTGGAATAAAGCTGTAGTAAAAACAAAAAATCTGTTGTTAAGACCTGTATGCATCATATTAGGTTAATGCAAGGCCATCTTGACGAAACGCAACTAAATCTCCTTCCTGAATTTTATTTTCGTTTCATCAGTAACACATTAGCATGTTTTGTGTCTCAACAAGAGAGAATACTACTAGCTGCTTCCGTGCCTCTAAAACAATGTTTAATCTCCTACTTTCTACACAAGAAAACGTTTGTACCAAATTGGGAATATGACAGCTGTTGTCCATTCGATTGATGTGTTTAAGTTTTTGCTGCCATCAGGGCAAAACCAAATGCTCAAACACTCAATTAAATGGATAAATTTATTTATTCGAATATACTCGTGAATAGGTGAGCTTATTGACACATAATCAGTTGAGATTAAACATGTTATTTCAAAGTATTGGTCTCTCAAGTGTAAAATATGGATGGATTGGAAATCATTCCTATATGCACATGACAGTGGTCTTGGAGGTTAGAAATAGATTGGACTTATTTGGTTTTTTTTCTATGGTTAGTAAGCCAGTTTCATTTTATTTCAAATTGTTGTCTTATTAACTTTGCATATGTGCGTATTTAGTGTTAAATATAAGTAGACTTTGTGAAAATAGATGTGATGAATGTTGGAAGAAAGGAAAATTGGCTTTTACAAGCCTAAAAGTACTAAATTTTTCGTTCTGAAGAATATGCATTGAATAATCTCTTGTTGACAACCTGCTAGTCACTATACATTTATTGATGATATAAAAGGCTGTCTATTTTAGTTCATCATTGTCTTTAGTGTACTATCTCTGCTGTTAATCGTATGTATAGTTTGCCTTACTTGTCGACGACAGCCTGTGTTTATGTAATACTAATGTACATTGAAACGAATAACTGTTACCACAATTTCACAATTTCTAGCATTCCTACTGTAATTCTTCGATTTAGCCTTCGAGGAAGTAATGTTTAGCCTAGTATATCTTCATGAATATCTTTGATGATGAGGCTAAATGTTAGCCTGCTTGAATAAATAGCTGGTTGGTGATGTGGTAAATTTTCTGACCGCCAAAATCCTACAAATCTGTAAATAAAAGTATAATTTCATAATTTATTTCTTGCATATAGAACGGACAAACCTCTGGTGTGACTGGGGAATAGAAATATGGTCATTATTAATCGTCCTCCGACCGACAGTCAAAATTTAGATCTTAACCTTAAAAACTTGGTTTGGCTGTACTAGCTTGCAGCCATGTCTGGTCGGAATGAGGACGTTAAATCCGACGCCTTGTGTAAAGAGAGTGAAACGCTCATCGCACATCAAGAATCTTGGAACAGCTGTATTAAGCTTAGTTTCTGTCCCTATCCATTTTACCCTCATCTTCCAGTGCCATGCAAAATATCTTGACGATCCCCTTTTGTATTCATTTTCCGAATATACTAAACATTTTGATAACTTCAGGTTATCAAATACCAACCCATCAAGCTTTCATGCTTCCAAATTTATGAATGGAATAAATAATAAATAAATAAATGTAAAGGTTCTCCTTTCCATAATTGCAATGGCATATAAAATTGATAACACATGCACACTTGTATAATTAGATTAACTTCAGAAAATAAAAGAATCCCTCCAAGAGACAAGACAAAATTTATATTAACTGGCCCAACCTTACATAGTATAGAATTAATGATTAATGAGGTATAACGATTGATGTACTATAAGTAAAACAATATTTCATTGGCACATAGAAAATAATACAAAATAATACCATATGTAAAAAATCTCCTTTCCATAATTGCAATGACATATAAAATTAATAATACATGCAAATTTGTATAATTAATAATATATACATGTATATACAACAAAAGTTTGATCTGTAATGAGTTTAGACTGCTTAAAATAATTCTCATAGAAGGGATGTAAAGACTTCCCTTGTATAAACTTAAAAAAAACATGAAGGAATTCAACTTCAATAAAAAACAGTTATCAATTGAATTTTTTAATATATTTGCCATTTTTTTAACTTTTAATTAACAACAAGAGCAGATAGAATAAAAAGTATGTTGGATTTTAATAGAAAACGATCAATTGATTGATTGATGGTTGTTTAACGTCCAGTGGTAAATTAAATGCATAATTAGGATGATAACATGTTAATGCAATATGAATATGAACCCTGTTTTGTGCTAGACCAACACGCTGAGCCGGATTTTTAACGTGCTAGTTCGCAAGGAAACAGTCCTCAGGAAGACATATCACCCTACCCTGACACAGCTTAGTCCACCAGTCTTTTCTCTTACTCCTTAATACCGCATGCTTAGTGGAGAACCAGTACATACCAATTTTAAAGTCTTTGGTTTGACCCGGGCAGGGTTCGAACCCACGACAATTCGCGTTCGCGGGGGGACAAAAATAGTCTTAATTCATTTAAAGATCAAACAAATGATAATATAGTTGAATTCCTTCATTTTTATAAAGAATTTCCTTAAAAAACATAAAGGAATTCAACTACTTAAATTATACTCTCCTTTCCATATTTGCAAGGGGATGGAAGGTAAAACAAACTCCATATGTAGCATACACACAAACTATCAACCTAAAATTAATAGTTCAAAAGCACAACACAAAAACATAAAAATATTTTACTGACACTATAATGTAAATCTTTAGAACTCTCAACAATCATGACAATGGTTTTAGTTTTTGTAAGAGATTTAAAAAGAAAACTCTTAATAATGGTTTTAGTCCTCGTAAGAGATTACAAAAAAGTCTAAATCCTTCATGTTTTTAAAGAATTTCCATAAAAAACATGAAAGGAATACAACTAATTACCACATTTGTTTGATCTTTAAATGAGTTACTTTTTAAAACTCTTAAATTCCCTTAAATTGTCTTTATAAACTCAAATGAATATAATTTCAGAATACTAATTTTTGTTTGAGACCTGGTCCTTTTTGCAACAAGATCCTCCTGTTCAACATGCAGAGGGTGGACTTGTAGTTAAGGATGATTCCATAGACAACATTTGTGGCGATGATTTCATATCTTGGAAGTGGAAAGTTGTTTGTTACCTTGATATATCCGAGTCTATTGTTTGTCATCTTAAACCATAAAAAAATGGCAAGACATATCAGGAATGCCACTGTACTAATTGTACCCCAAATGGCGAATCCTGTAAAACACAATTACAATCATTAGATTATCAAAATAATATTGGAAAAGGTAGCAATGCATACAAAATATGTTATGCTGGATGATAAAGAACAAGGATACTATCATTAAAGCTCTTTTTCAACATGGTTATCAAAACTAGGTGCATACTACAATCAGACATGGGGTCAATTACATTTGAAAGTAATTAATTACATTCAATTACAATTACAAAATCTTCAATTAAATTACACATTACATTTGACTTTTTTTACCAATGTAATTAATTACATTCCAATTACTTGGCAAATGTAATTAATTACTTCAATTACATTTGAAAGGAAATTTAAGATAAAACATTGAAAACATGCATTTATTCTATGATATGTACATAAGTATTATACATTGCTCTATAGTTATAACAATTAGACAGTGTTCAACTAGTATATACATTTTTGTATTGTGTCATATAACTTATTTAAGCATTTTCCCATTACATTTGACCATCATCAGCTTTTCAAATGTTCCATCAGCCAGTCTGCACCTTTCCGGCCTAAATGTTTTTCCAGCAGTGCTAAATAAGCGTTCAACTGGTGCAGATGTGGCTGGAATAGCTAAATATTGCACTGCTAACTTAGCTAGACGTGGTAAACGTTGACAGTTACTATGCCAATACAAAAGAGGGTCTTTTGACATATCAATACAATTATCTGACAAGTAATCATCCATTTCTGAACTTACAGAAATCCCTGAAGGGTTTCTTTTTCTTTCTACTGATGGGGCTGGCATGAAACTGAAAAGATCATCATTTTTTGCTCGCTTACATGGGGGAGAATTTTGATCACAAGGGGGCTCAGATGATGTAGGGACTTGACTAAGTTTGTCCTTAACAACAGCTAAACACTGATCAATCTGTTCAGTTTCACACCATCTGGTCTTAAATCTTGGGTCTAAAAAGCTAGCCTGTGATTCCCAAAAATCCTCTCATTTGTCTACTAGACCAGAGATCAATGGTTAAACACACACTTTCAGCTCTTTTAAGAGTATTTACAAGGTTATTTTTTATTTCAACCGATTTTTCATGTAGAAGTTTCGAAGATAAATGCTTTCTGCTAGGCACTTGATACTTAGTGTCAGCTTTTTCCATCAAGTTTTTAAATTCTTCACTTTCGACAATAGAGAGTGGTAAAAGATCCCCAGCTATGAACATTATAAGAGCATTTGTCATTTCTAACTGTTTTGGATCAGACGGTGAATATTTTACACTTTTTTTTATGCATTGTGTCAATGTTGGTTGAATTTCTTTATTCTCAGACTGCAGAATGTACAAATCTCTGTGTTTTCTCTGAAAATTACAAAAGGCCTTATTTAATATCTTGAAAATATTAAATTGTTTTAATTTACCTATTGAAATTTTACATTTATTTAAATTTATTTGATTGTAAATGATACAAAAAAAGAGCACTATTTTTTATTTTTTGAAATGATTTTCATTTTTATCCCAGCTTATTCAAATTATTTATCTTAAATAAGTGATTTAGAAATCTGACTTCTTAAAACAAAAATAAACTTTAGTTTTAATCACAACTAATTAATTTAATAAACAAAATATTTTCCAAATTTAAATGTAAGCTATTAGAGGATATAAGATAAATGAAATCTGATTAGAAATGAAAAAGAAGCATTATGAATTTATTAATTTTTAAAATTCTTATATAGTATTACCTTCATATGTGTAACAAAGTTGGATGTAACTTTATAACTTCCACTAATGAGGGTGCCACAATGCATACATTTTCCTTTGAAAGTATTTCCATTTTGGAAGTCATCAGGAACAGTAAAATGTTCCAGTACACTCTTGGAGCTCATTTTTAAATCTGATAAAATGTTTTCTTTCAACATTCATATATATAGTGAACAAATTTTGCAAGTGAGATTTTGTCATATGCATTATCCCTTCAAGAATTTAAACATGTACCTATAGGCCCTAGGGGTATATTTATCTCTCTCTAATTAGCCTTATATCTGTTTAACATAACTGTTATAAAAACAGTCATTATATAGTTTGTAATAAAACAAATAGCCAGAGGTTATATTTATTGGTTATTTAAGTCCTTGAATAAAGTTAATTATGTTAAATCAATGTCTTAAAATATCTATCTAAATCTACTAATTAAGGTCAAGACAGTGACTTCCTAGTGGTTTCTTTTAAAATTATGGCATGTGTCTACATTTTTTTTATCATTCAATACAAAATGAAGAATCTACCATGGTTGTGTTAATACAGAAAGTATACTGTGAAGGCTTTTCTTTGTCAGCTTACAACATTTGTTAAGATTATTGCTTTTAATAATTTTTTGAGAAAACACAAGATTTAATCTTTTGATCCAAAATTTCAAATGTAATTGACTTGTAATTGAAAAGTAATTGTCAATCACAGGCAATTTTGGCTATGTAATTAATTACATTCAATTACATGTAATTGAAAAAATGCTCAATTACACATTACATTCAATTACATGATAAATTGTAATTAATTACAGTCAATTACAAATACATATTTCAATTACCCCATGTCTGACTACAATGGAAAACTATCATTTTCTCTACATTGTTTGTTAATGATAAGTTAAATCTTATAGTTAAGACCTTTTTTGACTCATTAGAATACCTGTTATGCCATTGCCATTGGGTATCCTGGTGTCTGCTGTAGGTTGTGCTGTTGTGGTTCCTGTTTAGGGGGGGGGGGGATTTTGTTGTGGATCTTGTGGTGGTTCTTGCTGGACGAGTTGATTTTATTTTATCAACTGGAACTATAATGTAAAACTTAAAAAATTACAACTGAACTGTACCATTAAAATTAATTAAATGTTTATGAATTCTACTGTTTCTACTGTTACTGTTACTCTTAGTTACTTCTTATCTGGATAGGTATTTTGAAATACATGTTGAGAAATTAATTAGCAATTCTTTTATTTTCTAACTTGCTCACAATGAAAATGGTCCATTATTTTTTACATGTTAATTTTATAACATGTAAATCAATTCTTGAAAAAACAGTATAAAAGAAGTCTGTAAATTTAAAGTACCTAATGATTGCACTGTTTGATTGTGTCCTTCATATCCTTACTTATTTCAGTAATAAAGACAACTTTTACATGTTGACAGCATATTATTTTAAGAACAATAAACATAATTTTACTGGACAATGAACTTTCAACTTTGTATTTTTCACCTGATCATACAATTTTTACTTTAAATGGTGACTGCACAATATTTGTATGTGAAAATAAGCAGAACCTTACAGACCATCTTTCAACTAAGACATTTCAACTGCCCATGACCTTGTTCATAACTTATTATAGTGAAATTCTTAAAGGACACAATATCTTTGAAAATAAAAATTTGACAACTAAAATACATGTACACTTAAATGGTTAAACAACTTTGTGTTTTTTCACTACTTTTTACTGGTCTATGGTCAAAGTCTTAAAAGAAAAGAATTTTTGAAGATACAAAGTTGACCAGTAGTTAGTTTAATTTAACAGTGTACACCCTCTATTGAGGTACCACATAATAAAATTGTGTAAACATATGTAACCCTGATTTCTATTATTGTTTAATGGATAAGGAATTGGAAGTGCCAAAATTTTTTTTTTTATTACAATGACTGAAAATGACAATTTGCACAAATCTGACAAAATGAAAAAAAACATAAACAGGGTTGTCCTTATAAAGTGTAAATTTTCAAAACCTATAAAAATGGTGTTTTGTAATTGTCAAGTACCCTTTCTGTTATAATTAACAAGAATGAAGATCTAGAGAAGACATCATTATGACTCAACAAATGCTTAAAAGTACTTGTGGTTACAGACAAAGAGTATTTCAAGGCACAGAAGCCTCCGTACAATTTTGCGATCATATCGTGACTTCTCATTACAAAAATAAATATTAATTGCCCACAATGCCAAAGGTTTTCACAATTATTCAGTATTAAATGCCCTCATCGACCGTCACGGTATACGTCCCGATAAGATTTTGTACAACGGTTCAACGATTATGTACATGCATGTAGCAACAAAAATTAGATCTGCTTGCCGAAGGTCTGACACAGCACGCCTTCTATTTCCACGTCTACCTCAGTTGACCACTTTGACAACTTCCTCAGGGACGGGTTTCTCTTCTGGTGGATGTGCTTCATGAGGAGCAGGTTATTGAACCCTAACTTTGTTTACCCTGGGCCGTAATCTCCAGCGAATTTCTTCTATAAGGCATTCGTATTTACGCTCTGGTCTTATCCTTATACAATCTTGTTGAAAAATAATCGTAGAATGAAAATATAGCAAGAACACGTGTTTATATAAGTCCATAAGGCGCTTCAAAGCATATCCTTTCGTATGTTTATATATTAAGTTGTAAGGATTTAACTGGCAAATCGTAAATATTTTTTTTAATTTAAAGGTATACAAATAAATTTCTTTAATTTATTTTGGTTGGTATATATGGAATACATGTAGCACACTTGAGAGGTTCATGTGGACCTTTTGGTTAAATCGCTGCATTTTCACATTAAAATTTTCTCGGAGTACAGACAAACCTGTGTATCAGAAATTATTTTTATGCATAACATACCATAGATAAATACATTTCAAATATGTATTAGAAAAATTTAAAAGAGGATTTTGCAGTGCACTTTTTTGTCATTCCTCCAGAAGGTGCCAAAAATAAATTTAAAAGAGTCATGCAAATGTCTCAAACTTACACTCCATTCTCAGTGTAGATACTGTCTCAGCCTTGAAGTATGCTTGGCTTGTCTTTAAATAATTTGACGTGAGCATGGCATACATTGTAGTTTTTTTTTTGGAGGAAGCAGACCCCCCCCCCCCCCCCCCCAAAAAAAATAAAAATTATGATTTCAAAGTTTATATATTTCCTGATGCCAGTGACAGTAAACTAATTTCAAACAGGTCTTTCATAAGGAGAGTGACAAAAGGGACAGTAACTCTGTACTTGTAATCCTATTGATATTAGTAAAAAATACAAATAACTTTACCGTAACTAAAACCTTACTGCCGATCAATTGGTATTTAATTATATAAATCAAATTTCTGTGCATAGTCGAATCACGGCATTTGTAACAAAGATTGTTTTGCCTCAACAGTACCTTGTGTTCCTCTATAGTTTTAGCTCTGAACCCACGACATTCATTTAACGAATGTTCGGTATTGTGTATTACACACAGATTTTGTTGCTGTGCAGTCTCTCCAGATTGTTGTTCGACCGCTGTCTTGTGAACGATGATTTTCGTTCCAGGCTGAGGTTAGAACCTTGACGCAGCACTTTTTGTACTTTTTTTGTGACTCCTGACCCAAAAATGAATCCAGGATGGTTTTTAATTCTACTGATTTCACTGATGAATGCAGATAACTCTGTAAAAGGAGGAAAGGCAACGCCGTGGTAAGATTTGTATTTAGACGCCATTGTAATCCACTTTTCCTAAAGTCCATAGGGTAGTTTTTTAAATGACAGGGTTTATTCCGGTCGGTGAATCAAAATAAGCTAGCAGACATCCCAGCTTGGGATTTTCCTTATGGTATTCTATTTCTGATAGAATGTCGGACAGTTCATAGAGACGTGCGTTGTCCTTATTCGTCAAGGTTGGGAATTTGTCAAGTTTACTCCTGAGAGAGGCTTCCAACATTTCTGCAGCACCATGACGCTCATCCAATCTTTGCCATAACCTCTGTAGGCCTCTAGTAGGGTTGTTGGCATTTGCTGCCCTTATACTCATGGCATGTTTACCAGACTCTGATCCAAGCCACTTAATCAGTTAGTCTATTTGTTCCGAGTCCGAAACTTGTAATTCGTCTATGACGCTTTTAAACCTAGATTTCCATGTATGGAAGGATTCTGCCTGGCCATTAAAATTTTTTCACTGGACTGGCCGGACCAGTGAGTGTTACCAAGATGACTGGGTTTAAGTAAAGATAAAACAATCCGGAGCTGACTTTTATTTCGCTACCAATCCAAATTTTTGGTGAAAAACTGAAAGTACAAATATAAATACAATTTTACAATGTGTTCAATGATAATTAAAGTCCATTAAAAATACAGATAAACAGTTCGTAAATATATATAGCTGTTAATGTGTTCTTTATGATAATAAACAGATGAATATTCTCTCACACGTCGGGTTCTGTCTTGAATTAAATTGTGTTATCGCAGATACGAACAGTGTGAACGGTAAAATTTTCATAGTCTCTTTAAAATATATATATTAAAACAGTTCATCGCTGATGTAAAGATATGATTTGTAATGATTTAAATGTAGCTCACGCTGTGGTTAGTCACGAATTGTTCCTTTAGACAATGTGTCCGCTGAATGTTCCTTGCAGTTGTGCACACGGCCTGCTGATCAGTTTTCGTCTCTCATAAGAGAAGGGAAAGTAACACGGATTCCTACACTGTCCTGTATAAAACTCCTAAAACTGGAGCACGTACAGCGATGTACGCAATTAAACATTAACAATAAAAAAAAATGATGATCAAATAAAGAACAAATGATGAATAAGTTCCAGAACACTAATTCAGTGACCCTTTTAGGAGAGGGTGAAAAGTCTTGTTAGGATATTTAAGTTAATTATTTTTAGAATCTACCTAAAATGCTGGAATTAAGGGTCAATTCTAGTAAAGACACATTACTGAATGCAGCTGAACAGACCAGTGACAAATACTAGACATATTTCATAACGACACAATATTGAGAAATATCAATTAAGGTACCGTAGTGGAATTTGGTGTATCATGACACAAGAAAATTAGGGACTATTTATTCTGTCGTATTACCGGGTTCTCATACATTCTACTCGTAAATGTTTAATAGTCTTGTTTACTAATTTATGCAGACATCTAGCAACTTTTTACCATGCTTGATTGTTTACGCTACCGTTATGGAACAACCAAGACCCTGTCACGCGCAATCGTTATATATTCAGGACCGCAGTTACAGTGAATAAAGTTATTGTTCTTTCAGTGGAATACCAGGGTTCGATGAATATTAATTGTTGCGAAGTTTGACAATCGGTCTAGTTGTTTTAGAGGTTGTCCGATAAACTCTTGTCAGGATCGAATGCATAAATGGCCTTGCCAATTCTTATAAAGGAATTTTGTCCATACATTGTGTTTTAAAATAAAAGATGTTAGTAGCTATACTGACAAACCAAGGGTAAAGTTATAATAATCTAGATTTCACGTTTTAAAATTAACATGTCATACAACGAACGTGAAAATAAGTAAATGTAATTCCCAGATATAACGTACTCAAAGTTCAGTATTAAAGTTGATCTCGCACGAAAAGAAAAATCTTAAGATTATAATAAAATTTAGGTTGAAATATTTGTGAATTTAATATAATCAGAGTGTTAGTCTTTGAACAGTTACATTATGTTTCTGTGTGAATACTAGTATTACAGCATTCTGACAATACTTCATATGGGTTGATTGTTGGTTTGGTTGCTTATCGCACCCCAAGGGTGACTGGGGAATAGAAATATGGTCACTTGGTCTTCTCCCGACCGGCAGTAAAACGCTTGCCGAAGTGGGGCGTCCGTTTGGCTGTGCGGGATGTATCAAGTTCACAGTCACGTCCGGTCAGAAGGGGGACGTTAAATCCGATGCCTCGTGTAAAGAGAGTGCCACGCTCTTTGCACGCTAAGAACCCTTGCAACAACTCTTTGAGGGGTCCGTAGGTGGCCTGTTGCAAGGTGAAATTTCTGTCCCTATCCAATATACCCTCATTTTCCAGTGGCAGTCAAAATTTCCCCGACCATCATCCCAGATGGCCTGTATTATATCAACCTACCTATTATATGCATTGTGAACTTGTTCTCGTCCTGAATATGCATGACATATTTGCCACTGGACGTTAAGCAACCAAAAATCAATCAATCATGGTTGCTTATCGTCCAGTAGCAAATACTGTTTGCGCAATGTTGAGGTCGTGAACAAATTAACAACATTTACTCCAGGTAAGTCCGGTAACATAGGTCAACAGGATGGCATGTTGGGTTTGTCTGTCCCTCTGGTATCATTCTTCCTTATTTTGGGAAATTGAGGGTTTATCGGATAACGACAGGAATTAAGCCTCGCAACAAATCTAAGTGAAAAGCAGTAGACGTGTTTTAAGGCACTATTATTAATAAAAGGTTGCTGAATCTGGGTAATCCATATGAAGGAGGGTTATACATTAACCATTATTCAAATAAATAGGACGGGAGATATACCATTAACTTGTAACAAAAAAAGTGTGCGTAAAACGAAGCATATCGTAAGTGTTCAGTATTAAAGTTGATCTCGCATGAATACAAAAATCACAAAAAACAGTACCAACATGTAAAGAGATATATATATACATGTACTTTATACTAAAAATATACAATTTCTGTCCCTATCCAATATACCCTCATTTTCCAGTGGCAGTCCAAATTTCCTCTACCATCATCCCGGATGGCCATTATTATAAGACCTACTTATTGAATTTATTGATAACTTGTTCTCGTCCTAAACATGCATGAAATATTTTCCACTGGACGTTAAGCAACCAACAATCAATCAGTATGATGGTTAAGAGTGTCATTATTGTCGTAGAATTATTGTGGTGACTAGTCAATGTCTTGTCACTTGGAGAGCATAATTGTTAAGAGTGTCATAATGTTCTACCTCGCTTTGCTCGCCCGAACACAAAATATTTCTCATTCTATAAAAAGAAACAACAAAGACTGGTATGGCAGGAGATACACATCAAACAGTTTTAATTAATTTTTTTTCTTCAAAATACATATATTCCAATTGAATATGAAAGTTCATATTAAACCATGCGTCGAACTATTCATCTCAACTTTTCATACTAATATCTACAAAATGAAAATACAAAGAATCGGGTTATTCGAAGTATTATATTAAAATCTAAATTTAATAAAGTTGTCGAACAAGTTTGGTGCGTGAAATCTCGATAAAATGAAAAGGGCGCGTAAAACAGTATATAAAGTCCGAAAACCGAATTACTCAGTATTGCGCAACAGAAATAGTAAGAAATCGTTAAACGAAAAGAAATACAATGATTGCCGTGGAATTATTGTGGTGACTAGTGAATTAATGTCTTATCACTTGTAGGAAATGATAATAATTGGTATAAAGCTGTAGTAAAAACAAAACCAAATAAATTGTTGGTTAGACATGTATACATCATAGAAGGTTAATGTGACGCCATCTTGACGAAATGCAAATAAATTAATATCTCCTTGCCGAATATTATTTTCGTTTCATCAGTAACATATTATCATTTTTTGTGTCTCAACAATTTCAGAGAGAATACAAATAGCTGCTTTCGTGGCTCTAAAACAATGTTTAATCCCCTACTTTCTACACAAGAAAACGCCTGTACCAAGTTAGGAATATGACAACTGTTATCCATTCGATTGATGTTTACTAGTTTTTGAGGCTATCAGGGCGAAACCAAAATCTCAAACATGTCAATTCAATGAATAATATTTATTTATTCGAATTAAAAAAAATATATATTGTAAGGATCTACAAGTAACACCCCGCCTTTTTATCATCAAGAACAGGTGTGAGCTTATTGACACATAATCAGTTGTGATGAAACATGTTATTTCAAAGTATTAATCTCTTAAGTGTAAAATATGGATGGATTGAATATCATTCTTATATGCACATGACAATGGTCTCGGAGGTTGGCAATAGTTTGGTCGTAGTTGGATTTTTTATTAGCTCACCTGGCCCGAAGGGCCAAGTGAGCTATTCCCATCACTTTGCGTCCGGCGTCCGGCGTCGTCCGTCGTCGTTAACTTTTACAAAAATCTTCTCCTCTGAAACTACTGGGCCAAATCAAACCAAACTTGGCCACAATCATCATTGGGGTATCTAGTTTAAAAAATGTGTGGCGTGACCCGGTCAACCAACCAAGATGGCCGCCACGGCTAAAAATAGAACATAGGGGTAAAATGCAGTTTTTGGCTTATAACTCAAAAACCAAAGCATTAAGAGCAAATCTGACACGGGGTAAAAATGTTTATCAGGTCAAGATCTATCAGCCCTGAAATTTTCAGATGAATCGGTTGTTGGGTTGCTGCCCCTGAATTGGTAATTTTGAGGAAATTTTGCTGTTTTTGGTTATCTTGAATATTATTATAGATAGAGGTAAACTGTAAACAGTAATAATGTTCAGCAAAGTAAGATCTACAAATAAGTCAACATGACCAAAATGGTCAGTTGACCCGTTTAGGAGTTATTGCCCTTTATAGTCAATTTTTAACCATTTTTCGTTAATTAAAGTAAGCTTTTACAAAAATCTTCTCCTCTGAAACTACTAGGCCAAATTAATCCAAACTTGGCCACAATCATCTTTGGGGTATCTAGTTTAAAAAATGTGTGGCATGACCTGGTCAACCAACCAAGATGGCCGCCACGGCTAAAAATAGAACAAAGGGGTAAAATGCAGTTTTTGGCTTATAACTCAAAAACCAAAGCATTTTGAGGAAATCTGACATGGGATAAAAATGTTTATCAGGTCAAGATCTATCTGCCCTGAAATTTTCAGATGAATCGGTCAATCGGTTGTTGGGTTGCTGCCCCTGAATTGGTAATTTTGAGGAAATTTTGCTGTTTTTGGTTATTATCTTGAATATTATTATAGATAGAGATAAACTGTAAACAGCAATAATGTTCAGCAAAGTAAGATCTACAAATAAGTCAACATGACCAAAATGGTCAGTTGACCCGTTTAGGAGTTATTGCCCTTTATAGTCAATTTTTAACCATTTTTCGTAAATTAAAGTAATCTTTTACAAAAATCTTCTCCTCTGAAACTACTGGGCCAAATTAATCCAAACTTGGCCACAATCATCTTTGGGGTATCTAGTTTAAAAAATGTGTGGCATGACCTGGTCAACCAACCAAGATGGCCGCCACCGCTAAAAATAGAACATAGGGGTAAAATGCAGTTTTTGGCTTATAACTCAAAAACCAAAGCATTTTGAGGAAATCTGACATGGAATAAAAATGTTTATCAGGTCAAGATCTATCTGCCCTGAAATTTTCAGATGAATCGGTCAATCGGTTGTTGGGTTGCTGCCCCTGAGTTGGTAATTTTGAGGAAATTTTGCTGTTTTTGGTTATTATCTTGAATATTATTATAGATAGAGATAAATTGTAAACAGCAATAATGTTCAGCAAAGTAAGATCTACAAATAAGTCAACATGACCAAAATGGTCAGTTGACCCCTTAAGGAGTTATTGCCCTTTATAGTCAATTTTTAACAATTTTCATTAATTTGGTAAATTTATGTAAATTTTTACCAAATATAGTTCTCTGTTACTAATGGGCAAAGTTCATTATAGATATAATTGTAAGAAGCAAAATCGTTCAGTAAAGAAAGAACTTCAAACACATCACCATCACCAAAATACAATTTTGTCATGAATCCATTTGTGTCCTTTGTTTAATATGCACATAGACCAAGGTGAGCGACACAGGCTCTTTAGAGCCTCTAGTTTAGTAAGCCAACGTTTCATTTTATTTCAAACTGTTGTCTTATCGGTTAATCTTTACATGCACCTGTTGCATATAATTCTAGTAGGAAAATTTGCATATGTGCGTATTTAGTGTTAAATATAAGTAAACTTAGTGAAAATAGATGTGACGAATGCTGTTGTGAACTTCTGTTGATCTGTAGTAATCTTTCTGTTGTTTTGTGGATTCGCTTCAGGAGATTTCCTTGGTTTTTGAAATTGGACCATTAATTTAAGTTGAATATTTCTTGATGTAATCCTAGAACAAAAGGAAAATGACTTCTGTAGATACAAATGATCTGGACCATTGGATTTAACAAGCCTAAAAGTACACATTTTTTTGTTCTGATCATGCATGGAATAATCTCTTGTTGACAACCTGCTAGTCAATATACATTAATCAATGATATGCAAGTCTGTCTATTTTAGTTCATCATTGTCTTAAGTTTACTTTCTATGCTGTCAACACTATGGTATTTATAATTTGCCTTTCTTGTTGACGACATTTAGTATTTATCTGATACTAATGCCTATTGAAACGAATAATTGTTGCCACATTTTCACCATTTCTAGCATACCTACTGCAATTCTTTGATTCCTCCTTTAAGGAAGTAATGGGTAGTCTGGTATATCTTCATGAATATCTTTGATGATGGGGTTGAATCTTAGCCTGCTTGAATAAATAGCTGGTTAGTCATGTGGTAAATTTTTTGACCGCCAAAATCCCACAAATCTGTGAAAAAAGTATCATTTCATAATATATTTCTTGCATATAAAACGGACAAACACCTCTGGTGTGACTGGGGAATAGAAATTTGGTCACTAAAAATCGTACTCCGACCGACAGTTAAACTTTTAATCTTAATCTTAACAACAAGTTAGCGTCGGTATGGCCGTACAAGCTTGCAGCCATGTCTGGTTAGAATAAAATGCCTTGTTTAAAGAGAGTGAAACGCTCATCGCACATCAAGAATCTTGGAACAACTGTGCTAAGCTGAGTTTCAGTCCATATCCACTTTACTTTCATCTTCCAGTGCCGTGCAAAATATCTTGTCGATCCATTTTTTGTATTTATTGTCCCGAACTGACAAAACATTTTGACTACATCAACTCATCAATTGGTACTCCTGTGCATTTTCCTGGCAGTCAAGTATTCATGTCTCTTAGTTCCATCAATCGGTAATCCTGTGACATTTTACACGAAGTCAAGTATCCATGTCTTACTTTCGTCTTGACCTTTTAACATGGATTATGGAGATCTTACTAAAGCAGTAGTTTTCAATGTTTATACATGAAAAAAGTATACGGCTATGACAACTTATACACTATACATGTCTTGTATGCGTTTTGGCAAATAAATCAATCCCGAACTTAGTTTAATAAAGACAACAGTAGTATACTGCTGTTCGAAAGTTATATATACCCCCAAGGGTGACTGGGGAATAGAAATATGGCTGTGCGGGATGTATTAAGTTCGCAGTCACGTCCGGTCAGAATGGGGACGTTAAATCCGATGTATCGTGTAAAAAGAGTGCCACGCTCTTTGCACGTTAAGAACCCTACAACAACTCTTTGAGGGCCCGTAGGTGGCCTGTTGTAAGGCAAAATTTCTGTCCCTATCCAATATACCCTCATTTTCCAGTGGCAGTCGAAATTTCCCCGACTATCATCCCTTATGGCCTCTATTATGACAAGACCTACCTATTGTATTTATTGTGAACTTGTTCTTGTCCTGAATATGCATGCAATATTTGCCACTGGACGTTAAGCAACGAACAACCAATCAATCAATCGAAAGTTATAAATCAATTGAGAGAAAACAAATCCGGGTTACAAACTGAAACCGAGGGAAACACATCAACTATAAGAAGAAAACAACAAAGTGCAACAAAAAACCAAACGACAATGTAACACACACAGAAACGTTAAGGTAAACACATTTGCACGAATATTCCACTTTCTTGCGCCCTTCTCTGATTTTTAGTTGATATTCAAAAACGCATTTAATTGCTGAGCAAAGAGAATAGGAAAATTCAGTTAATATGGTCACTTGTCAAATCATTATGCTTCTACTTCACACCCAAAATCAGACGTTAAAACATTAAATTTATAATTGCTCCTATTTGTGTATCATGAAACTGTGTAAATTAAATTTGTGCAAATGCGTAATGTTTAGCCACACAACCGACTTAACCTGAAATTGAAAGTAAAGGTAACACTACAAAGATTGAACATTTCTTGAAAACACAAGAAGCGGTCTTTAGTTGGCCCCGAATCCTGGATTTATACTAGATCGAGAAAATACACGCCTTTCTACACTTCGAAACACAAGTGAGCCTGGAGTGAAAAAAAACCCATACAAGGTCCTCAAATGAACCAAATTTTGAAAACGTTCAATTTTTGCTTAACGGCTGTAAAATACAAATTTTACAAATGGGAGAAAAAAATGCCTGACATATATACAAGCTAAATAAATAAAGTCCTTTTCAGGTAATGTGGTTTCTAAAGTTGTTGTTTGCAAATATTTTTATTTAACAACATAAATTCAAATACGTGCCCCCCTCCCCTCAAGTGGAAAATTTAGATGTTTTCCCCAAATATGGTGTTATATGTACATATGCATATTCAATCTTAATCTTAAATCGTAAACCTCAAGGGTGACTGGGGTATAGAAATATGGTCACTTGGCCTTCTCCCGACCGGCAGTAAAACGTTTGCTGAAGTGGGGCGTCCGTTTGGCTGTGCGGGATGTATCAAGTTCGCAGTCACGTCCGTCAGAAGGGGACGTTAAATCCGATGCCTCGTGTAAAGAGAGTGCCACGCTCTTTGCACGTTAAGAACCCTTGCAACAACTCTTTGAGGGGTCATTTTCCAGTGGCAGTCAAAATTTCCCCGACCATCATCCTAGATGGCCTCTATTGCAACAACCTACCTATTGTATTTATTGTGAACTTGTGAATATGCATGAAATATTTACCATTGGACGTTAAGCAACCAACAATCAATCAATCAATCTTAAATCGTCATAAGGTTTAATGAATTGGGAACTTGAGGCCACTCTTTTTTTTTTCAATATTATTTATCTAGGTTTTAAAGCAACATTCCCCTATGCCAACAGTTATCTTGTTCTTATCTAGTCTGTAATCTGACACAACCAGTGTAGTATATTCTTGGTAGGCGAAAAGTTCATCTTTCCGGAACCCAATGATGATACAAGTCTTTGGTTCGTTAAGACTCGTGCAGCTCCTGTATATCAGGAATATTTTAAGGCATAGCATGCTCCAGATAAATCTGTTTCTATTTTCTTTTAGAAAATTAAAAGCTTAACAGGATTTTGCAGTGCAATTTTTTTCATTCCTTCAGAAATTGCCAAAATAAAGTTGAGAACGAAGTATCTCTATTTTCTTTTAGAAAATTAAAAGCTTAACAGGATATTGCAGTGCAATTTTTTTCATTCCTTCAGAAGTTGCCAAAATAAAGTTGAGAACGAAGTTTGAGAACTTCTCCACAGATAATAATTGAAGTGAGCTGTATTAATAGACATTGACAATAGATACGTGGTAATAATTGGTGATTTAAACTGTGTACCCGAGTGACCATATCAATTAAAACTCAATTGTCAATTTTATCATATACTGCAGGGACACACAAATGTGCCTTGCTAAATCCAGGTAGTTTTTTTTTAAAACATACAATGAATTTGAATATTAGTTATCTGATTATTAGTTATAAGATACGTGTTAGAAGTAATTAAGTAATGATTGAATTCCCGTCGTAAACGTTCACTATTATGTACCGTCTACGTCAACTCGTTACATATAGCTTGCGGCAGATTATCACCAAGTACGATTTTATACATCCAAAAGGTCCCCAACTATTTACATGATTGTGCATATGTCCACTCTCATCTTATTCTATACTACTATTTGGATTCTTTTTTTTGTCGGGGAAAACTCTGTTGACATGATAATGTATTTAACATATCAATAAAGTTTATTAGTTAAAAAAATATATGGATGAAACATACCATTGAAAATACATGATCTTACTAGTAATTAGGGTATATATACATAAATAATTAACACATTTCAAATCTTTATTCTATAATGTACATGTTAATACCAATTATCTGTATTAATCATCACAGTTTTTAAAGAGAGGCATGTCACGCACAGTTTTGGATTGCTCCATATTGATTAAAATTGATTAGGGTCATCAAAAGAAAAAGACAAGATATTTACTTGGTGTAATGGTTTCCATGGTAACGCCACATTCTATATTTTAAGGGGGAAAGGAGATAAGCTTGTTTTGCCAGCACTCTTTTTAACATGTTCCAATAGGTATAACAACTCCATGCTCAGTGTAGATGGTTCTCTTTTGTCACCACTAATACACTGTCTAAATATGCTTTTATATTTTTGTTTTGCATGATCATGTTTCTGATGCAAAAAATAAGTTGGTACATTGCATGCATACCTTCTCAGCCTTGATTTATGATCGTCTTTAAATAATTTGACGTAAGCAGGGCAGATATAGTAATTTGTGAGGTAGCAGATCCCCAAAAAAACTCCAATATCTGACTATTTATTATCTCTTGATCTAATTCACTTAACCTTTCAAAGTTAAGATATTTACAAACTATTACATATTGGTGATCTTTCTTAGAAATAAAATGTGCAATTGTTCTTTTTCATTTATTTTATGTCTAATATTAACTGTATGTAAACAAATGCTGCTATGAATCCTGATGACAGTGATGTAAACAAATTACAAACAAGTCTTTCTAAAGGAGATTAAACAAAGGGGCAGTAACTCTGTACTTCTTATCCTATTGATATTAGTAAAACTTTACCGAAACTACCGCAATTTCCTTTAAATTGGTATTTAATTATATAAGACAGAGAGGAAATTTCTATTGAATATTTTTTCATGTACATTTATATACCAAATTGAGTAAGAAATGTAAAAGGCAGATATACAATTTCGTTTCTGACATTTTTCAAAATTAAAAAAAAGATAAATATAAGTTACCCCAAATTGAAACCTTACTTGAAACACATTGACTATACTTCTTGCAAATTTTGAACTTATCAATGTATTTATAATTTTCATATGAATTAGGTTTAAATGTCTTTGCATGGTTATAGTCCAGATTGTAAACATCTCCATTGATACATTTTTTCTGAAGCTTAACCTCATAAAGTTTTTTTAAACGAAAGAACATAATCATCTTCTATTGCATTATGTGCACTAATAGTTTCCTATTACCCTTTTTTTAAGCTCAAACATAGCATACCCTTAACTTATTTTTTTGTAATTTTTCAACTGCCAGACTCTCCCTCCCATATACCTTATGTAAACAAAAATGTAATTCTTAGATTTATTTCATACAAACCTCTTCTTTTGGTTGAAATTAAAGCCTCTTAGCAGACTCCTCGATTTTTCCTCTGGCCTTGACACTATTCATGCCAGAATGGTAAGCTTCAATAAGAAGCTGCGTCTCTACAGAAGTTAAATCAACTCTTACTTTTCTTTTACCAAATAAGTTTTTTATATAAACATTTTTGGCAACACTGAGGACATACATTCATTAAATTTGAACACATGAATGAATGTGGAACTAATTTTTTCATATACAAACTTCACATTCAATTTGTTTGCTTTACTTGAAGAACATCTTTCATGCCATTGGAGACCTCTGATGCAACTAAAGGAGAAATATAGTAAACATCTTTAATCGATTATCCACGGTGTATTAATGCTTCATCAAGAGTTTTGAAATTGATAATGAAAATATATGAAGTTATCAGAGTAAAATGTTGTTATCATGAGCCTCAGGTAAGTAATATCTGAAGGAACATGTATAATTTGTTGCAAAACGGATTAACGCATAAACCAACATCAACAAACTGGCAAACAAGTTTAATCTTCATTACAATTAATCACTGAAGGTTTAATAGAAATGAAAAGCATTTCATTTTTAGATAAATAAAGGCAACAGTAGTATACCGCTGTTCAAAACTCATAAGTCCATGGTAAAAAAACAAAATCGGGGTAACAAACTAAAACCGAGGGAAACGCATTAAATATAAGAGAACAATGACACACCACTCAAATGTAAAACACACAGAAACGGACCAAGCATCAGACAAAATCCCACGAGAATAACAAATATAATGTCAAAAACAAATACATGAATTTGGGATAGACAAGTACCGTGACACTTCTTATCGCAATGTGAAACAGAAACGAACAATAATATAACAATGGCCATATTCCTGACTTGGTACAGGACAATTTTAAAGAAAAAATGGTGGGTTGAACCTGGTTTTGTGGCATGCCAAACCTCGCACTTTAATGGCAATGTAACACTTTGTTTCTTCTTTAAATTGCTGTAATATCGACATTTGTTTTATTTATATCCAACCCAAGGGTGACTGGGGTATAGAAATATGGTCACTTGGTCTTCTCCCGACTGGCAGTAAAACGCTTGCCGAAGTGGGGCGTCCGTTTGGCTGTGCGGGATGTATCAAGTTCGCAGTCACGTCCGTTCAGATGGGGACGTTAAATTCGATGCCTCGTGTAAGGAGAGTGCCACACTCTTTGCACGTTAAGAACCCTTGCAACAATTCTTTGAGGGGTCCGTAGGTGGCCTGTTGCAAGGCAAAATTTCTGTCCCTATTCAATATACCCTCATTTTCCAGTGGCAGTCCGAATTTCCCCGACCGTCAGCCCAGATGGCCTCTATTGGATCAACCTACCTATTGTATTTATTGTGAACTTGTCCTCGTCCTGAATTTGCATGAAATATTTGCCACTGGACGTTAAGCAACCATCAATCAATCAATCAATTTTATTTACATGAAGAATACCAAAATCAACATATTCAAAATTCCAAATTGTCTCTTATTTGTTGAGAAACAATTAAATCAATTTCATGAGCTCATGACATTAACAAGGGACCAGTATTTTTTAAAGTTACAACCCGGTCCCGCCTGAACTGCCGTATTTTTCATTCCGAGGTAGAGACTGTTTATTAGGCTCCACAGATTAATCTGCTTGCTGAAGTTCGGGCGTAGCACGCCTTCTTTTTCCGTGTCTTCCTGGGGGACGGGTTGCTCTTTTGGTACAGGTGCTTTAAGAGGAGGAGATTGTTAAACCCTGGTGTTGTTTACCCTGGACCGTAATCTCTGGCGAATATCATTTCTTATCAAAAGAATTTGTATTTACACACTGATTTATCCTTTTGCAATCTTGTTGAAAAATCATCGTGGAATGAAAATTGAGCAGGAACACGAGTTTAAATATGACCTAAGTCCATGAGCCGCTTTAAAGCATATGCTTTCGTATGTTTGAATGTTTGGTTGTAAGGGTTTTAATGGATAACCGTACATAATGGACTGACGTACATTTGAAACACAATAAACACAAACAAAACACATCAGCAAAAACTAAAAATAATACAAACACATTGACGGGATGTATAAGTACCGAGCCACGTCAAATGGGTATCACGGGAAACTGACCAAAACAGTTACAGTAATATTAATAATAGATTAAAGTTAAATACAAGAATAATATAACACGTCATTTCGATATTTAAAGACGGCAGTACGCTGAATCCATATATCGAGACCATCACGTATTAATTAAGATTGATGCGTGATACAGTTTATTTGATAAATTTATATAATTATCGAAGATATATAAATTACCCTCAGGTTTATTATTTGTTAATTTAATAGTCTTGTAATTCTTTTAAAGTATGGAAATATCTCCCTGGTGAATTATCTAAAAGATTGTACGTATTCTTGTGTAGTTGTTTTTAATGTCGAAATTGATTTTGCAGTGGAAAAAAAAAGTAAAATCACAAAAATACTGAACTCAGAGGAAAATCAATTTGAAAAGTCCATAATCACATGGCAAAATCAAAATACAAAACGCATCAAAAACGAATGGACAAGAACTGTCATATTCCTGACTTGGTACAGGCATTTTCAAATGTAGAAAATGGTGGATTAAACCTGGTTCTATAGCGCTAACCCTCTCACTTTAATAACAGTCTCATCAAATTCCGCTACATTTACATGATGCGTTAAATAACATATTCTTTTGCTTTTTCTGTTCTTTGAACGGCTTTGAAAGTGTGACATTTCTGATGACAATAATTTGTCTTTTTGATAAAGTTCAGCACATTTTACTGAAAAATAAAAATGACATTTTAGTGAAGTAACAAACAAGAATTGCCCTTTCACATTTTGCATTTTATATAGACATGCAAGTAAATGAGTGAGTGAGTGTTGTATTTACAGTATTAGGCCACACCAATTTAATTTCTTGTTTTACGGATTTTTGGACTCCAAAATTTGGGGCGAGCGAGCGATTTGAAAATGTTAATAAAAAAATATTTAATTTGCAAATTCTTAGGCGAAGCTTGAAAAGTAAAGGCGAGCGATTATATTTTTTTTTTGTAAACATAAAAAAGTAGGTTTTGACAATAATAAAACTTGATTTATAACTTGTACTTTGACATTTCTTTAATTTCTGAAGTATTTTTTTCCTGTTCACCAAGAAATAATTAAATCTGGTCTATTTATGTGTGACTGACAATGAGACAATTCTCCATCCAAGTCATAATCAGTTTGGGGGCAATCCCTTAATGTTATAAATATCCCTTTTACATGTTTTATGAGGGATCAATATAAGTTATAATATATTTGTTTGTACAAAAGGGCTCATATTTTCTCAAAGAACTATATATCTATCTAGTATTAAATGGTCTTTAATCATGTTAAATTAACACATTTACTTTAACAGTTTAATATTATTCAAAATAAGTATTTCGGCAATTTCATATTTCAAGTTTGGAGATAGTAAATTTTAATCTTGTGATAAGTAAAGTTGAAAGAATTAAAATGGTATTGGACATAAAACATTATAATATTATTACTGGGTTATGTATATGCCATTAAAATTGAATAAAATCGGCAGAAGAAACAAAGGCCATACACAATCTTGTTGGTTAAAAAAGTGTCTTATGTTTTCTTTGAACTATATAGCTATGTCTGCAAGGCAAACTGGGCGTATAGTTCTTCTGTCTATGCGTCTGTCCTTGCAAGGTTAAGGTACACGTTGACTTTGTCTTTCTTAATAGAATTTCCGTGTTAAAAAACCAGGTTAAGTTTCAGGTTTAAGTTTTTGATATAAGAGTTATGATATCATCAAGCAGCTATGTACATAGATAGCTTATGATGTGGACTGTTTGATGCAAAGTTGATGCTTGGGTCGTAAAGTCAAGACTCATTGACTTTGTCTTTTGTAATAAAAAGTCAATGCTAAAGACCCAAAGTTAGGTTAAGGCCAGATCAAGTTAATTGATAGATTCTCATCCACCTAAATTGAAAATATTGGGTTGAGTTGGACTCTTATATTTTATTTTTATGTATTTTCATTACAGATTCCAAAGAACTTTGTAAAAATACTTAAAAAATATAAACCACCTAATTGGTTGGAATGGATGAGGATGAGAATGTAAAAATAATTTGATATGATCTTAAGGTTAAGTCTGTAATGGGTCTGTGTCTGAACAAACTGTTAGTTATTTTAAATACAGATCATTGGCGGGCATGTAGTGTCATTGGACATTCTTTTTCTAAAAGGACAGTAATAAAATGACATATAATAATTAGACAATGACTTTATGAATATAAAACTAAAGAATTACAAAAATGGCACCTTTACACCTTATAGGATACTGATTTATAAACAAATCATAATTAACACATCATCATAACAGTTGGACATTAAGTTCATGACATGATACGAAAGGGATCTGTATATGTTTCAGCTAAACAAAATGTATATTTTTTGCTATTATTCATTAAAAAGCTGTCACTTGGACCATTTGAAAATTTCTATATTTTGTCAATAATATTAACAACATGTAAAGAATATATTTATGTATGAAAGTGCCATAAAGTCCTGTTAAATTATAATGCCCTCATTTCTACTAAATAAGTACACAATCATAATGCAATATGCATCCATTTGCAATATATCAAAACTTAAGTAGAAATGTTCATAACTAATCATAACTACCAATGTTCATAACTACCAATGTTCATAACTACCAATGTTTATAACTATACCGATAAATGAGACACTGTAAACTTTTGTTTACTCCGAAAACTTATTCTAAACTAGAAATGTACATGCTTCTACCTGAAACACATTCTACAATATCAAATGAATAAATGTTACTTGTTGTTTTTGAATACATTTTGATAATATTGCCGATCGTCTAAAGGCATATATTTTAACATGGCTTTCAAGTCTTTCACTTTATCTGCTGTTAAAATGTTTGATTTCGACAAAACAGACACTTTTGGCATAACAACAGGCTTATCTTTTTTTCTAGTTTTAGGAACAATTGACACATCATTGAAGTCATCATTAACTAAAGACTCTTTAAAGGATACTTGCAAAGGATCTTGAACATCTAGTCTAATGTATTTCACCTTAGTAAAGGGAACTTCAGAGAATTTGAAAGACTGACTAGTCGCTTGAAAATTAAGAAAATCACCAGGCTGCAACTCGATTATTTTCATGGATTTTTTCCTAACTTTTGTTAGCACTCTAAGAAGGCTGACTGGGCTATATATCTCACTAACACTAAGAGCTTTTTCAATCTGGCTATGCACAGAGTCCACTTCTTGAATGGAAGAGTGACCCGGCTCACAAAACTTCTGTTCAATGGTCTAAAGGGCGTAATGGTTGTTTTGCAAAAAATTCTTCAATGCAATAACCATTATAGAGTTCCGGTTTTGCGGAATGCAAGAGTCAGACCATAGTGTTATATTCTCTAACAAAGAAAAATCCTGTACAACTTTCTCAAGGATTTTTAGTAAAGCACTTGAAATTTCGTTTGCTCCTCGACCTGCTTGATGTTCGGACCAAACTCATTGTAAGCAGTTTTATTTAACGACATATGAGCAGTAAGGTTATATACATTAAATTTCCTTTTATAGAAAAAATTTGATATGTTAGCCCTTGGACAAGTAAGCACATTCTCCATATCAAAACAAAGGACTGGTTTCTCTGATTTCCTGTCATTGTCCCTTTCAACTTTTGTTTGTGTTTTACCTAAGACATGAGATTCATATTTCTGCTTCAGCTCTTTGCTAACCTGTTTTATAAAATCATTTGCTTTGTATTCCTAGCACATATCACACCTGTCTTTTTTGGGAAAATGAAATCCCAGATTGAAGTCAAAATTAAAAATGTTTTTATATGTGTGATATTTTTCTGGACTGATGCCTTTAGAATTACTGAAATTCATAAAGCTCATACATTTTGGAAATTGTAAGACATGGGTCCAGATATTGCCTTTTTACTGACGAACGACAGTAATGAGACTCGACACGAGGAAATGAGTTTATATGATCCTTTATAATGACTTTAGCTTCATCGGACACTTTTCTCTTGACATGTTTACCCCTTTTATCTTCAAAGGAAGGAAATGTTTTTTTTTCAAAAAACCACTGAATTCTACGAGGACTTATGTCTAATGTAGCAAGGAAAAATTCCTTGCAAACACGAACTTTCCCGCTTGATTTAGGGAAATGATATACATATGAAAATTTCCGCCTTGAACTTTTGCTATCTGTTCGAGTTCTACCCTTTTGGATTTCGTCAATGCTGCTACTATAGAATGCATTTTTTTCGCTATCGTTATACGACCAAAAACTATGAAATATATCCTTTCGTTCAGCATCAGAAAATGTTCTACATTTAAATTTGCAGGTTCCATTACAACCATTTCTTTTTATTTCCCTTTTACATCGTTTTTTTCCCCCGTCGTGGCGACGTATTCAAGGCATGCCTGTCTTTTCCTTTTCCTTATAGTTTGTTTCCACATGTCGGGATTTCTTTTCCTTTTTCTGCTTCTACTGTTAGTGCTATCCTCATTTGATTGGCCTTCTGTTTCTTGTATAGTTTCGACTTGTTCGATGGCATCAAAATCATTAGAAGTTTTCTGTTTGGTTGCATTGTGCAGAGGGACAGCAGTATATAATGCATCCGGTTGATCAACTACTGTAGGCACTTTTTGATCTTGATCAGCACTAATATTTAGTAAATTTGTAATTTGTACATCTGCATAAACATGACCTTGGTTCGACTCGACAACATCATGTTCAATAGGATTGTCTCCGTTAACAATAATTATGGTACAGTTTTCATCTGAGTTTTCAATAATAGATGCCAACTGCTGATCACTGTAAACTTGAATTAATTCAGGTACTTCGTCCAAATTTTGTGTAGTCATGACTGTGTTGGCTTATAAACGGTGTATGCAAGGTCAGTATAATTAAAGTGCATAAATCTGTCAAAATCGTTTTCGTGAACAGTGGAATCAAGACTAAGATAAAATGTCATCAGTGACTTATAACATTTATCAAGAATATTGATCCCATGAATGTATTTTAGATGTATCCCACAAACGTCCAGCACTTGTATGTTACAGTGTGCACAAAATATGTCTTATAATTTTTGTTTAAGATAGCACAATACAAAGATTTTTCCTCCCCAATCAGACATCTTTAAACTGATATAATTTCACTCATCCTTTTTTAAATTTTATAAATGAGGTACCAAAAGAAAGAAGAATGATTAATCTTTCAAATTGTGATAACTTCATTATGACATAGTTATTTGTTATGTAATTAGTTGCTATATTGTGATGTCCATACTTGAATGAATTTAGCTTCTTTGTTATTCATAGCATCCCAAAATATTTTATAGATTCTTGCACAACACAGTTTGACCTCCAAAACTGTGTCTCAGATTTTTCCTATTGTATTTCATTCTCTCATTAATATATAATGAAGTTTGCAACATCAATTCATAAGAGATCACTAAATTCAATTGGGTATAAAATTTGTTCTATTGATGTTTTTGGAAATCTGAGACACAGTTTTGGAGGTCAAGCTGTGTTGTACAAGAATCTATAAAATATTTTGGGATGCTATGAAGAACAAAGACGCTAAATTCATTCAATTGTAGACATCACAATATAGCAACTAATTACATAACAATTGATTATGTAATAATTATGTCATAATGAAATTAGCACAATTTGAAAGATTAATCTTTCTTCTTTCTTTTGGTACCTCATTTATAAAATATAAAGAAGGATGAAATGAATTACATCAGTTTAAAGTTGTCTGATTGGGAGTGAACAAATCTTTGTATTGTGCTACCTTAAATGCGTTTTCGATTAGTTCATTTCTCACCTGATATAAAATGTGCTGAACACACTCGTATGTTGTCTAAATTCTTTTCTTCAAACTTCTGTTGAAGGCGTGCCAACCTCACATGTCTTGCCTTATCACACAGCTTTGCACAAACTTCGCCTCGACTTTTCTGCACTTTAGGAAGCCGGTAAAATTGTAAATGAGTCTCCCTGTCGGCCCTATTACGACAGCCTTTCACTTGACAAGAGTTTACCATATTTAAATGCTCAAAGGCACTCAGTTGCGCAGGTAAACAATCTGAGGTTAAAAATCAATATGTCCAATATGGCCTACTTGAAAACAATCTATACATTTCTGTTGTAAAATGAATTAGGGATTAGTGACGTTACGTGAAAACAATCTATACATTTCTGTTGTAAAATGTTATCATATCTTTTCTTCACATCATGAAAGTATTTGTGAAAAAGTTCTTCATCAAGGACTTCCTTCTGTAGTTTTCCTGTTAATAAAGTACTCAATACTCTAACATCTTCTTTAGCATCATGCGCTTGATACTTACAGTTTGTGAGAAGCTAACTGACCTTATTTTTCTGCTTACAGTTGCCATTCGAGCGTCACTGATGAGTCTTTTGTAGACGAAACGCGCGTCTGGCGTATATACAAAATTAAGTCCTGGTATCTATGATGAGTTTATTTGCCAACATCAGACTTTTAAAGATTCTTTCTGAAGTTTTCAGAGTGTCAACAAAACCAAAATCATAAGACGAAAATTATGAAAAGGATTTGAATTCAGCCATTCTATTGCAAATAATGGGAATATCAAAACTACAGGCATTGTGTCCTACAAGAACGTGTTGAGGGACTCTTTTAAATACTCATTAGAGTCCAAAAGAACTTCTTGTATAGGTTTTGATGTTACTGGAATTCCTCTATATGGAACATAGTATTCGATTTTTTTTTTTATCATATCTTAACATATTCACATCGGATGCCTGGTCAGAAATATCACAACATGGCTGAGCATAAACATTAAAGTGATGACCAGCTGATAGTTAATACTTCTCCCTCTGCTAGTTGTTTCGGTATCAAATACAACATACATGAAGGGATTTTCTCGCAGTTTCAATCTATTTAGAATTTCTGTTGTTTGGGTTAATGTCATTCAGCATCTTCAGAACTTTCTTCGCTGCTTCTTTACGACTTTTCGATATATTTTTTTTACCAGACGTTTCCTCATTGCCCGTAGACTTATCTGCCTAGCTTTTTTTCCCCTCTTTGCAGCAGATTTTAATGCAATTTTAAAGGTGAATTCTCCAGGAGATAATTCCACAGCTTTGTTAACCTATGAAAAAGAGACAACATTTATTTCAACTAGCTTTTTAAATCAAAGATAAAGATGTGAATTGAAGAGCATTTGATGAAAAAATGACCAGAATCAAATTCTTTTCCTAGTGGTCCTCAAGGTAGATCATAGGTATATATTTCCTCAGATAAATTTTGTTTATACGTTGCCAAAATATAGTATTTTTCTATGCTTTTAAAAATATAATAAAAGTTTGGGTGTTGTTATTGGTCGTACAAATTGTCCAAAATTGTCCAACATTTCTAGATGTCGTATTGGTTCTACTAGAATCTTTTGAAAAATAAAGATGAACCACAATGTATACTATTAAACATGTTTTCATTAATTGTATTAACTTTGCTGATATTCGTAAGAAGCATTTCAAAGTGTATAATATGAATGATTTATTTAATAATGTTCCAATTACACATTTTATTTCATTTTTAAAAGAAGATGGAATATATTATAAAATATAAAAATGCTGTATAAATTTAAAACGATTTTTATTTTAATCCCGTTTTCTTAGTGTTTTTGTTAACATTTTTAGTTTACTTGTAGGACTTTTGGTCTGATTTTTAAATAAAATACTTAAAATTGTAAAAATATTCGAATTGGCTCTCGCCGCGATATAGCCTTTTTATGCTAATGCGGCGTAAAGCAAACAACAATCAATCCGTAAAAAATAGAAATATGATCACTACGAGTATTCCTCCGGCTGGCAGTGAAACCCTTGCCAAAGAGGGACGATCAAACTGGAACCTGTTCAATTCTAATTTCGCTCATTGTCATTATAACCAAGTATATCCCTTCTATCGGGTTAACACGTATAGAAATTTCCGACCTTGCGTCGAAATCTATATTCCTAAATATTCTAGGAGAACCCGAATCCTCTAGATTCGAAACTAGTGGAATAATGGGTCTAAGGGTGTCGGATCTGAGCAAACCTTGTGTATCTCTATTCTGACCCCTTGAATCTGGATTAGTTTCAGATCTGGGCATACCTTGTGTATCCCTATTCTGAACTAACTCCCGTTGTTATTTGCCCTACTAATATTGGCAAACGATTGCATCATGTTAAATAAAGTGTCAAACTTATAATCAAAATTGTCTTGCAAACCTTTGAATTTCTTGTCATACTCCTGTTGCAAAGCAGATGACTTTGACGGTTTTTGTGGCTTTAGTTCTGGACATATCTTTCTCATTTTCCGGTATAGAAGATGGCGTATCTTTGTTTACCTGAATCTCCGATTTCACGTGCACCTCGAGATCGGATTCCATACTCAAATAAATTTAAATTTTCAATTTAAACGATATACTAATAATATAAGTTTTCATTAGAAAAAAAACTAAATTTCTGATTTTGTTGAAAACTTTGCAGCGACGAGAACATTTGTTCGCTAGCTCGCAAAAATTAGAACTGATGAGAATACCTGTGTATTTACCTGTATTGGGGTGTATGACACAGGCAGGGTAATCGGACTTCCTAGGGATGTTTTTATTTCTAGATTACTTAACTGTTTGCGATGAGAACTAGTTAACACGAATTATATTCTAATTTAGTAAATGTCAATTTTCACTGGTAGGTATAACTATTATTAAAAATCATAAATCGAAAATAAACTGACAACGCCTGGCTAAAAATGAAAAAGACACATAAGAACACACGACACAAAATAAAAGAACTGAAGAATAAGCAACGCTTAAACTGGGGGTGATCTCAGGTGCTCCGGAAGGGTAAGCAGATCCTGATCTGCATGTGGCACCTGTCGTGTTGCTTATGTTATAACAAATCCGGTAAATAGTCCAATTCGGTAGGTCACATTCATGAAAGGAAAGGGGATCGTAGTTACGACGTAAGCCAAATATCCGATATCATTTGTCAGACGGTTATTCCATAACGGTCAACCAACTCGAGATGGCGTCCGTAAAATTTACGAATGGGATGATTTCAACTTCACCATTTGGAACTCTTGGTTTAATAGCTTCCTTGTGAGCAGCAACCCTCTATCAAGATAATCATGATGGGAAATGCAAGCACGGGAATATCGTATCAATTGGGAGATGTATACCCCGTATGCAGATGCTGCTGGAATGTTGCTACTTAGAAACGGAAAGTTCACAATAGGAAGCTGAAGTCATCTCTTTTGTGTTAAAGTTATATTTTCAACCGATCTTCATTGTCAATTTCTAGATGTAAGTCATTATATGAGGTAGGCGTAACTGTATATGTTGTATCTTTTATCTCTAGTTCGATAGGATAGCGTTCGTTCTGATCTGAGGGGTGATCAAGTGCGCAAACATTCGATCGTTTGTAAAATTTTCTATAAAGCTATAAACGATAATAAAATTACCAGGTAATCCAAAGGTACCAGGATTATAATTTAATACGCCAGACGCGTGTTTCGTCTACATTAGACTCAACCCTTCAAGGGTGACTGGGGAATAGAAATATGGTCCCTCGGTCTTCTCCTGACCGGCAGTAACACGTTTGCCGAAGTCGGGCGTCCGTTTGGCTGTGTGTGATGTATCAAGTTCGCAGTCACGTCCGGTCAGAAGGGGGACGTTAAATCCGATGCCTCGTGTCAAGAGAGTGCCACACTATTTGCACGTTAACAACCCTTGCAACAACTCTTTGAGGGGTCCGTAGGTGGCCTGTTGCAAGGCAAAATATTTGTCCCTATCCAATATACCCTCATTTTCTAGTGGCAGTCCACATTTTCCCGACCATCATCGCAAATGGGCTCTATTGTATTTATTGTGAACTTGTTCTCGTCCTGAATATGCATGAAAAATTTGCCACTGGACGTTAAGCAACCAACAATCAATCAATCTTCTGACCGGCAGTAAAACGCTTGCCGAAGTGGGGCGTCCGTTTGGCTGTGGGGAAGTTCGAAGTTACGTCTTGTCAGAATGGGGACGTTAAATTAGATGTTTCTTGTAAAGTGAATGCCACGCTCTTTGCACGTTAAGAACCCTTGCAACAACTCTATGATGAACCGTAGTCGGCCTGTTGCAAGACAAAATTTCTGACCCTATCCAATGTACCCTCATTTTCCAGTGGCAGTCCAAATTTCCCCGACTATCATCCCAAATGGCCTCTGTTATGACAAGACCGACCCATTGTATTTATTGTGAATTTGTTCTCGTCCTGAATATGTATGAAAAAATTGCCACTGTACGTTAAGCAACAACAATCAATCAATCGTAAGACTCAACAGTGACGCTCAGATAAAAAAAGTTATAAAGCCAAACAAATATAAAGTTGAAGAGCAATATCTTACTTTTCTACACTTTACACAAGTATTCCACATTCCACACTTAACGACAAATTGAAAAAGTTGATATTGCTTTGTTTCATGAAAAAAGAATAGCCAACGTAGATACAACTATTATGGATGGATACATCCTACTGTGTAAAGGATCACTCTGATTCAAACAAACCATTTTCTGAAACTGACATTATCAAGATGCTTGATTTCTTGATTGACAACATATTTTTTACGTTCGGAGGAGGTGTTTTTCATCAGATTCGGCATTCCAATGGGACAATGTGGGAACCGATTTTGCTCCTCTTGTCGACTTGTTTCTTTATTATCATGAGGCTGAATCCATACAGGAACTTCTTAGGAAAAAAGATAAGTGAATATCCCGAATTTCTTGAATGATACATTTCAGATTGAGCTGAAGAACTACATGACCGAAAAGTAGAACCAAAACGTAGTTATACGGAGAGAGTTATGGGTTAATTAAAATTTATAAAACAATTAAAACATGGTAATTGGAAATCAAAGCTGCAATTGGTCAAAACTGGAACTATTGCTCTATAATGACATGTGAATAATATAGACGGTAAGTGTGAATGCCATATATATATACAATCTAAAAGCCTGAATTAATGGTACAGCTGTCTTTTATGTTATTGAGACCAACAGTCTTAGGAAAGATTTTTTTCCAGTTTTCGTAGTCGGACCCTAGAGAGTTGTGGACTTGGGTGTAGGCCGTCTTTGTAAAGCAAAAAAACAGTCTTTACCTTTGGTGTTGGTAGGCCTGTACTTTCTTGAAAAAGAATCTTGCAGGCTTTAAAGAGGTCTTTTTAAAGGTATGGAGTTAAAAGCTTTTCTTCCTGGTTCTTTCATTCTGGAGTTAGCATGAAGTATTCTTGACCTAAACTCTCTATTTTGGTCTGTGAAGTCTTGTAGGCTATGAAGTGACTTGTTTTTGCACGAAAAACAGAAGACTATACATGGAACAGCTCAAGGCTATGTATTGGTATCCCCCCAAGGGTGACTGGTGTATAGAAATATGGTCACTTGGTCTTCTCCCGACCGGCAGTAAAATGCTTGCCGAAGTGGGGCGTCCGTAAAGAGAGTGCCACGTTAAGAACCCTTGCAACAACTCTTTTGAGGGGTCCGTAGGTGGCCTTTTGCAAGGCAAAATTTCTGTCCCTATCCAATATACCCTCATTTTCCAGTGGCAGTCCAAATTTTCCCGACCATCATCCCAGATGGCCTCTATCGTATCAACCTACCTATGTAATTTATTGTGAACTTGTTCTCGTCCTGAATATGCATGAAATATTTGCCACTGGACGTTAAGCAACCAACAATCAATCAATCAATCAATGTATTGGTATCAGTGGCGGATCGAGAACTTTTCATAAAAAGGGGGGATCCAGTCATGCTTCAGTGATTCCCTATATAATCAAACAATTTTTCCCAAGAAATGAGGGAGGGATGTGCCTATGCGTATTGTATGAATAAAAACTCAGATTGGAACAGCAGTCAGCATAGACGATATGTTAGTTGTACGTCATTGTCAATAGCAAGGAAAGCATCCTATATCAATAAAAGTGTAGATAACGCATTTATTTTCATCGGGGTTTTCCATGATACATTTTCTGTTTTAATTTACCTATTTACAACTTTCGTTCTAAAAGGATAAACAAACTTTGTGAAAGTGTATATTCGCCAAAAAACTTGTGTCATTCTGCGAAAAAAATTCACGCGCAATTTTGTGAATGAAAGGGGGAAAGTAGATCCTTACGCGTTGCATTCGCGCATGTCATTTGCGTACTGATCTAATAATTTTTATATCACGGCCAGTCCACTGATACTGACATTATCAGCAAGTACACATCAAAGCGCTTCGGACGCATGAAATTAGAAAACGTGCTGTTTTGCTGTTGTTTTTTTTTACATCACTGGGTCGATACCTCTGCTGGTAGACAATCAGTCCCTGAGGGTATTTTCAGCTCAGTAGTCAGTACTTCGGTAATGACATGATTTAACATTTTTTTTCCTAAAATTATCAGTTGATAAATTTTGAAATTATTAAGAAACTAAGGTTTCAATTCCCTCAGGCTAACTTGACTTTAAATGAATTTGGCAATTTATTTTAGGTATTTTTTGTCATTTAGCTCTTCAGCGGGTTCGGTACTCGTCCCTATATAGATTCTTGTTTTAATATTTCCTGGCATTGTGTCTGTAAGTGTACGGTATCTTGAAGTCCTGAATAAATCGTACGAGAAGTCTGGTGAAAAGTTGTTGAGAATATTTTTTAAAAATTTGATACTAGAGTTTAGAGCTGAGATATGGGTATCAAGAATTTAGTCCTGTTCCAGAAATTTAATTGGGTCCATATGACCATGAGAATAATTCCACTTCCGTATGAAATATATTGGTATTTCAAGGACTTTTACTTTACACTGAGGATAAGTGGATATGATTTAGATTATCAACTGAAAATTCGTTGTGATTTGCTCTTTGATCTCAGACTTGTCTTTGGAAGTTAAGTTTATGGGGAATGTAGAGCGGTCCAAAGTTCCTATCCAAATATATAGCCAGATTTTATTGTATTTTTAAGTTCAAAAGATTTGATGTTCTTTTCGAGCCACTTTACTGAAACACGAGATTGTGGCCTTTGAAACACTTCCATACAATATTTTCTTGAATTGATGGAAAATGTTATCTTTCATATATGTGCCTTTTCCGTCTAATTAGATAATTGGTGTATAGGTTTTCACACCTGCAGGCTCAATTGATAGGTTTGTTACTGTACTTTTCTAGTTTTATGTCGGACATAAATAGAGGAAAATAAAGCACACAGAAAATAATATGATAATGATGCTGCAGGTTATATGAATAAATATAAAGCTATCTAACAAATGTTATTGGTGGTTATAATAAGACAACAAGCACGAAGCTTTTTCGTTTGTTTACAAACTAAATTTGTGTACGGGATTTTCAATGGCAGGAAAAAGTGTCACAGGTAAAAATCCGTTCTTTTGTGTAAAATTTAAAAAGAGTTTTCTATAGGGATACTAATGAATATATACATATTTCAAAACCTGTTAATCTGAGAAGAGATGCAGTAAACAATAAACAATTTGGTGAAAATTCCCCATTTTCGAATTCCACACACATACGTCTACATCGAACATTCGGAACTCGATCAGCCACGTCCGGTCAGAATAGGGACGTTAAATCCGATGTCTCGTGTAAAGAACCCTTGAAACAACTATAGAGGGGTCCGTAGGTGAACTGTTGCAAGGCAAAATTTCTGTCCCTATCTAATATACCCTCATTTTCTAGTGGTAGTCCAAATTTCCCCGACCGCCGTCCCAGATGGCCTCTGTTACAAAATCTGTCTATTGTTTTTGTTGTGCTCGTCCTGAACTTTTTGCTTCTAAAGTTTTCACAAAGTAATTAGTATGTTAAAAATTTACAAGCTCCACTGTAAACTTTACATTTTATTTCCTTAATACTGATAATTGAGGCCAAATTGGATAGGCCCAGTAATATTAGAGGAAAAGAATATGTATGGTTTAATGGGCAATCACAACAAACGACTGATCCCGAACGATGAGAAAAAGTTTTCATTGGCCCTTTTAGAGAAATTCTTTATTAATTTGTGATGTGTCTTCATTTTCCATCCTATAAATCTGAAAAAGAAAAAAAAAACCTTTGGCAATGAATTATGAAAACTGTATAAATAAAAGTAAATTCTTTTCCCATATTACACATAAGGGAATCTTAAGGTTTATTATATATAATGTCCCGAGTATGTATTTCATATCTGACGTTATATGGATTTAGGACTGTTTCAACAACTTGGATTAAGATAAGGGGCCTTCTGAAGATAATTCTGAATAAGATTTTTTCACAGTATTTCTGGATATGCGGTGCTGCCAATGTTTTAATGATATCTTTCTTAGTAATGGTATACCGGAATTCATCAATTTTCCACACATTACTAGTCCTTTTTAGCTCACCTGTCCCGAAGGGACAAGTGAGCTTATGCCATCACTTGGCGTCCGTCGTCGTCCGTCGTCTGTCGTCGTCGTAAACTATTTCAAGAATCTTCTCCTCTGAAACTACTGGGCCAAATACTTTCAAACTTTAACTGAATGTTCCTTAGGGTATCTAATTTATAAATTGTATCCGAAGTTTTGATCTATCAACAAACATGGTCGCCATTGCTAAAAATAGAACATAGGGGTCAAATGCAGTTTTTGGCTTATAACTCAAAAAACAAAGCATTTAGAGCAAATCTGACATGGGGTAATATTGTTTATCAGGTCAAGATCTATCTGCCCTGAAATTTTCAGATGAATCAGACAACCTGTTGTTGGGTTGCTGCCCCTGAATTGGTAATTTTAAGGAAATTTTGCTGTTTTTGTTTATTATCTTGAATATAATTATAGATAGAAATAAACTGTAAACAGCAATAATGTTCAGCAAAGTAAGATCTTCAATTAAGTAAATTTGACCAAAATTGTCAATTGACCCCTTAAGGAGTTATTGCCCTTTAAAGACTTTTTTCACAATTTGTTCATCATGTTGACTTACTTTAAAAAATCTTCTCCTTTGAAACTGCTGTATCAATTTCAGCCAAACTTAGGCTAAATGAGTTTCAGAGTATCTAGTATAAATTTTATATTTTATTTCCTTGTATGTCAAGAAACATAGCTCCTATGGCTAAAATAGAACATAGGAAAAAATGATTATTTTTTTTGGCTTTTGAAGAAAATAGGACGATCCAAAAAACATTTAAATAAATTGAAAAGCCAAAATAATCATTGATGAGAGATTTAACCAAAAGAATTAAGGTGAGCGATTCAGGCTCTTGAGAGCCTCTTGTTTATAATCTGAGAAAATTGCACCCAAGGCCAGTCAAAGACCTGAAAAAACAAGATAAAAACTTTTACGTGTTTGCTTGCTTGTAAGGATAAAAAGGGAAACTTTGATACAAAATTATGTGTATTCCTGTACTATACATCATATACATATGACTCTTTGGGCTGTGAAGAATTCAAATAAAGATCTATGAACAGCAACGTGTACAAGTGTGACAAATATAGATTATTGCTGGTCTTCTTAATGTGATCAATTTTATCGCTTTTACTATTTACGCCTAGGGTGAGAAAAGCTATTTTAGTGAAAAGAACTTGTCACTTCTGAACATTAAAGGAAAAATGAACAAAATAGCAATAATATACTTTGAGGTATTTTCAGAAAGCTTATAACTTAACATGTATGCTCAAAAAGGTATAGAAGTAACTTTCACCATTTTTCTACATTTGAAAATGCCTGTATGAAGTCAGGAATACGACAGTTGTTGTCCATTCCTTTTTTGATATGTTTTGTCATTTGATTTTGCCATGTGATTTTATTTTCCTCGGAGTTCAGTATTTTTGTGATTTACTTTTTTTTCTTCAAATAAGCCAACTGTAGTGTCTTGTATGGTAAAAAAAAAATACATTGAAACAAAAAGAATCTATCGGTATAAAATAAAATTGAGAATGGAAATGGGGAATGTGTCAAAGAGGCAAGAACCCGACCATAGAACAGACAACAGCAGAAGGTCACCAACAGGTTTTCAATGCAGCGGGAAATTCCCGCACCTTCTGTGCAGTCTTCTGTTTCTGAAATTCATATTGTTTTCGGCGTTTTTCATTTATCCGCCTTTTCTTTTGTGGATTCAAGTTATCTCTTTGTAGTAGTATATCCTTCTTCACCCTTTGTTTCTCTTTTTCTTTCCTAGTCTTGGTTTTTGGGTAACTTGCAGTTTCTGTTCCTTCGCTTTTCTTTTTTTCTCTATTTTTCATCCTTATTTCGTTTTTTGTTTTCATTGTATTTATTTTTCTGTTCAGGGGGACATAACTACTCTAAATGATTTGAACCTTAATGTTTCAAACTGCCTATCCCCAAGGGTGACTGAGGAATAGAAATATGATCACTTGTTCTTCTCCCGACCGGCAGTACAACGCTTGCCGAAGTGGGGAGTCTGTTTGGCTGTGCGGGATGCATCATATTCGCAGTCACGTCTGGTTAGAATCTGGACGTTAAATCCGATGCCTCATGTAAAGAGAGTGCCACGCTCTTTGCACGTTAGGAACCCTTGCAACATATCACATCGAGGGGTTTGTAGGTGGCCGGCTGCAAGGCAATATTTCTGCCCTTATCTAGTTTATCCTCATTTAGATGTGGAGAAGGATCTGCTTACCCTTCCGGAGCACCTGAGATCACCCCTAGTTTTTGGTGGGGTTCGTGTTGTTTATTCTTTAGTTTTCTATGTTGTGTCATGTGTACTATTGTTTTTCTGTTTGTCTTTTTTCATTTTTAGCCATGGCGTTGTCAGTTCGTTTTAGATTTATGAGTTTGACTGTCCCTTTGGTATCTTTCGTCCCTCTTTTATTATCTATTGTATTTATTGTGAACGTGTTCTCGTCCTGAATATGCATGATATATTTGCCAATGGACTTAAAGCAACAAACAATAAATCAAACTATCTGTATTCTTCGATCTGGTACCTGAAGGAAGTTTCAAAATATATAAAAATCCTACAGATATATATCAAAATGTTAACATAAATGTGTATCTTGTATTCTTATTATTCTCGAATAGTTAATTTTGGATGTAACGCGTGTTCTGATTGACGTTGTTTTCTTTATCCGCTCATAGACTTAATATTGTCATGTGACCGTGACGTCATCGTTTTTGCATGATTTGCTCCGTTTTAAAACGGAATTAAGAGTTAAATTATTAGAAATGAATGTTATCTAGTGTGCACCACATTGTTTTGTTATTTCTTATAGACAGAAAAAATATTACAGTCGTTCCTTCAATAAAATTAATATTTGTATTGAAGTTGGTATATATATATATATATATAAATATATTATGACGTGCAATAATATACATGTATGGAGATAAATTTACGTATCCTCGTTCAAGGATGTTCAAAAATTGATCAATTTCAATTGTATTGTAGGATAGATTAGGGTCGTTGAACGAAATATCCACCAACCATACCTCTAAAGGATTCATCTAAGAAGAAAATAATGAATGGAAATTAGTAATGACCTGTAAAGACTTATCTTGACCACACTCATAATTACATACATATAGCGGCAATTGTATACATATTTCTACACTTTAGGGTGTGGTGTTGATCAACATATGGTCCGAGATCACAACTATTTCGTAGTGCATTTCTTTTAGAACATAAATGAAAATTAAAAATATCCCACCTGCCCTTTCTCAATGAAATTTTTACAGTGTGTTGTACTACTTTTGGGACAAATTATATCAAAGTTATAGAAAACTTCATCGGCTCTAACTCAAAATATGGACAATTTTATGTTTAGAGCGTCTTGAAATCTTTTGACAGCTTCCGAAGTGCTAATTTTTAATCTTTTTCAGCTGGACCAAATCACTACTTTCCTGTAATATTCCGGACCCAAATTGTTTTACAATATAATTCCCCCCCCCCCTTTTTACTTGCAATTTGAGGTATTAAACGTGGAGAAATAAATTTGGAAGGGGTATGCAAATTAAAAACAAGTAACCCACTGTCAACACTAGGGACTATATTCGTGGACAACGAAAATCAAGGGACGACAATTGTGGTCTCGAACCATATGTCAACAAATTCTGCATATGTCGGCTGACTTAAACTTACTATGATGCACGATAAATTACTTATTTTTAAAGGCTTCAAGGTAACCTCAAGATAATGAACAACAATAAAAACATTGTTCCATTGATTTTTAACAATGTATTGGTTGTGATTTTTTCATGAAAATTTACATCATATCTCTTTTTTCATAATTCTTCATTAAGATAAATATTACACAGATACAACAGTAAGCAATTATAACAGATTAGTCAAATCATCTTGTGAAGAAGTACTAGTCAATAATTGATTGGTTGTTGTTTCAAACCAACTATGTTCCAGCGATATCGAAGCTGTATTTTTTTTAATGAATAGTATGGTTATTTTGTTTAACAATGTGTGATCGACTGGAATTATGTTTTCTTGTTTGTGTGTTAGATCTTTTGTCCCTCTTCAGGTTAAGTTTATTATAAGTTCAATTAACTGAATATTTAGTACACATTGATATATCTTTCTAATTTAAATGCCAAATTATGGCTTTTATCCAAGTGTCACGGTCTACTAAATTAGAATATGATAGTGCGCGTTTTGGGTTAAATTTATAGGTCAAGGTTGTTTTAGGAGAAAACTTGAAATTAGAACACATGTGCCTCATGATCTTTCAAATATAAATGCAAAATTAGATTTTTTTTATCAATTTCACTGAATATTAATAGTGCGAGTGAGGCAACCATGTACTATTGACACATTCTTGTTGTGATCCCATTGTTTTCAACCGTATTTATATAATTACCTCTTGTCAAGAATGTTTAGATCACCACGGGTATGTTTTTAAGGCTTTTTTTATTGTTACATTTACTTGTTAACGAGAGGCTTCAGTAAACGTATTGCGTGTTAATTGATAATTGGTCTGTATATATTATGTAGGATTTGGAGGTGCGATGGGGACGCTGAAGTGTGGAGGTCTCGCTGAAGTGCAATGGTCTACACCGAAGTCCGATGGTCTATGTTCTTATTTATAGTTTCATGCTAAATAAGAGAAGATTGCTGCATGATGATATTTGTATATGTTAATTTAATTTAAAGACTTAACCTTGTTCCCCTAATCTGAGATTACCGGTAATATTAAGAATGTTCATGAGGGATATACAAATCATTCCATATTTTCTCAGCAAGGTTGCAGGCAAAGTCACATACGGATGATAAGTTTGTTAGGTTCTTATTATATTGCGTTTTAAGCAGCTATCACATTTTCAGTCATTAAAATAAGCATTTTTTTTTCAATGGAAAAGAATGTTTGCATATAGCGAATGGAACGATTGAATGAATGTTAACCTTTTTGTCCAAAGCCTGAGAGGTAACTTAAACGTTACAAGTATAACTGGAAATAATTGATTATTTACTTTATAAACAAGAAAGGTTCTTCTGTGACAAATATTTACTTCTTCATCGAAAAACACTTAACACAATGCAATTTAAGTTACCCATCGCACGTCAGCGTAACCACCGTCGTACTTCGGCGTAGCTATCAACAAGATAGTGCATAATGCCTCAATCGCACTTAAGCGTGATCAAACACGAACTTAAACGTCATATCATCTCACCTCAACGTGACCATCGCGTTTCAGAGTCCTACATATACATCCGTATTTGGTTTATGTGAGCATGCATCCAGAAAAAACTAGTTTACCTAGGACCTTAAAATAGAGAAATAAATTGACTTCTTTTTGTTTCTACATTTCATAGTTATTATGGATCCTTGCTGTCTAGCTTTTCTTTAACCTTTTGCAACTCTACGGTCTTAATAATTGAGGCATTCCTCTTCTGTACCTTTTTTTACGGTTCCCAATTTGTAAATACTATGGGTTTAAATATCGTGGCATGAAGTTGAATTCATTATCTAGTACTAAATGACTGATTTAAACACTATGTTTGTAGAATAAATCATGCAGAGGCTGTAATTTACTCTATAGACAGCATTGTCATGATTGTATTATAATATTGTAGCGGGTCAATGGAGAAAAGGACAGAAACACATACACCAAAACTTAAGATATAAAATCCCAGCCTCACCTAAACCTCTGTTAAAACTGTTAAAACAAACTAAAAGAAAGGGTTCTTTATTTTGACAGCAAACAATTCACCTTATGTGAACATGCACTCGACGAAGATGATGAGGATGAAGATTGGCATTTTGAATCCGAGTTGCTTGTCGTAACCATATTCCACTCTTCTGCTGAGGGTGTGGTTGGATTTGTGTTGGTCTGATCAAACACCAACTCGTCTGGCTGATTCTCGCCTTTTAGCTCCTTTTCTCGTTCAATGGTTCTTCTCATAGGTGATGAAAGTGGTGTACCCTATGGCTCTTTTTCTTCCACCACTCCAACCTGACCACTAACGTCAACCTGATGTACTTTTTCCACTTCAACCTGATTTACCTGATCTTCCATCTTTTCAACTTGCTGTTCAACAGGAGTTCGCCTAAATATAGGTGTTTATCCGTTGGCGGCCCAAGGTAATCCTTATCAGGGATTCTACTCGAAAAATCTTTTCCAAATCCAAGCCTACTACAATATTAATCACTCCAAAAACAAGCACAGATGTTAATATAGATACGAAGAAAAGGCGCACGAACAACTTAATAACACATCAAAATCAAAAGGACAAGTATAAAACGACGGGATGTACAAGTACCAAGCCACGTCAAATGTATATTTAATCCATGATCTAACTTCTTCGGAATCGGTAGAATTTTTAAAACAAATTGAATGACGAAATAATAAACAGCACATCTTTCTTCATAATTACAAATCTCTATATATGATATATTACCGTACTGGAATTAACATGGGCAATACGACGAGTGCCACTTGTAAAGCAGGATCTACCTTTTTTCGGAGCACCCGAGATACTCACCCCCCTGTATTTGTTGGAGTCCTTGTTGCTTATCTAAGTCTTTTTATGTTTAAGTCGGATTATCTTGCATGTTTAAGACTTATGACTTTGAATGTACATCTAGTTGACATTAAGTTGACCTAAGCTAAAATCTTATAATTGAACTGGGTGATAAGTAAAACAGAAACTACAAACGATAAGACATTCGACCAAATCGGATGAAAATAACATATATAGTATCAAAACTAAATTCATGCATTTAAATTTCGAACATAAAAAACCCGTGCCACGTCTTATAGCAATTTGAATTCATTCACACTCAGCAAAACAGTCACAATCGGGAATGAGTCACGTTCGGTACTTGAAAAAAAATCAGACCACGTAATGGCTAACCACAATCACGTAGTAAAAATGTCACTAGTTAGGTAGGACAAAGATCCATCGTATGGATCAACCAATTCGGGATGGTGTCTATATAATTAACAGAGTGTCATTTTTCATCTGTCCTCATCATAAATTTGATGCACCCGTATCTGCATTAGGGCTCCTGCATATTAAGTCCGTATAGTGTGAACATGCACAAGCATAACGAATCTACTGAGTGAGATGTGAACACCATACAAAAGTTTCTATAAATCATCAATTTAAACGTCAAAATAACTATATTAATGTTTTGAATTTGTAAAAATTGAAACAAATTATAAAGAATAAAATGTATCCAAAATCATCAGGTAAAGATAAAAGTAGTTAATGCCACTCAATTAACAACATATTTCAGACTTGAACTCCAAGATGGCCGGGTACTTATTGTTCAAACATGACACATTTGAAGACAAGAACGAAAATTTATCTGAAGAAAACAACATCTTTAATTTTAGATAGCCAACACAACTGCTGTAAAATTTACCTTCGAAGCAAAAAACCAGCTCAAGGAAGAGCTTGCCTTATAACAAATATAACAATGCAACGAGACAAAACAACAGAGAAAGGTGTTTGTTTGGCCATTTGTTTATTAATTTTTAATTCATGTATCAATTATGATTCTTTGAATGATGAAGCTGCATTGAGTGTGGCTTAATTGTAATTACTATTTGCTTTTACATAGGAGTGTGTAAACAAAATGAATTTGTTGGCCTCAAATAATTTCAAAAAAAGAAAAATCAACAATATATCAATGAATTTAATACGTTTAAAACATAGAGGCTAGTGCCTGGGAGAGTGTAACCGGTTCTGAATTGCCACCAACTAACTTCTGTAAAAGCTCAATTTGGAGTTCCAGTTTTTTTTCTATTCTAGGTCTATTTGAATGTTCTGCTTCTCTTGTATCACTAATTTACCCTGCAGTGCACGATATTGTATATCATGTATATCATATACTGTTTTTTAAACATAGAGGCAGGTACGTGGGAGAATGTGACGGTTCTGAATTGCTACCAACTAATTTCTTTAAAAGCTCAAGTTGGAGTTCCATTTATTTTTCTTTTCTAGGTCCATTTTGAATGTTCTGCTTCTCTTGTATCACTAATTTTCCCTGCAGAGCAAACTGTACCTCATGTATATCCTGCACTGTTGCCTTTTCCGAGGGTGTTCACACTATCCTACAAATAAACAAACATCATCTATATCATTTAAATAGCGTGGGGTAATACTAGAACCCCAGTGGCACCCCTATCAATTAAGTATTGACCTCCACCTCGCCCACCAATCCCCGATGCTTTTTTAGATGCTAACATAACTAAAACTTTTAATTAAATACATTTAAAGGTATTATGAAGAAAATATATCACTATAACATATTGTTCTATCTTAGTAGAATTTGTCAATACTTTTTATGTTTGGGTTTTAAAGATTGTCAGATTTAGTGATATTAATATGACTGCATTGTCATGAATAACCGATAGCAAAATCTCACCTTAAGTTCATTGTAGGAAATATAAACATGCATTGACAAATTTAATTTTATACATTGCCTCGAGAAAAACGGTTTAACAAAATTAACTAGCGGAACCTGTTTACACAACACATTTTTAAAGAGTTCTTGTTGAAGGCCTTACGGTGACCTTTAGTGGAGAGTTGTCTCATTGGCAATCATACCACATCTTCTTTTTTTTTTATATTTGTGGATTGTCACTAATCAGTGATGCTGCTGAACCATAGAGATCCTGGCTTGAATTTTCCTTTGGCAACGTGGCATTGATAGTTGGTGGATCTGTAATAAATGAGAGAAAATTGACTCGTTGATACTGTTCTTGGGTATTTTATTTATCTTTTTATTGGTGGCAATGGAAACATATTATCATTCAATTCAGATACATTTTCCCTCAAATTTCAAGTAAAAACAAATACACAAGACTAAATAAGACCCTCTATCAATCCGTTTAAGAGTATTAAGGTGGTCGGCTATAAACTGTGTTCCTGTCTAGGTTCAGACTGCTACAACCAGTAGATTAATGTGTTTTAGTATTATGAATCATGACTGTTTTCGCTCCAAATTAGCTATTGTGGTTCCTTTTAATCTAACAACAGATACCAGTTTAAAGACGACATGGCGGGCACCTGCCGCTTGTGAACAAATGTTGAAAATAACACTTTCAAACCGTTATCAGTTTAAGCAAATGCAATATTGCAATAGTAAAACAATAGGAAAACCTTCAAACCAACAATAACAATAAAAAACACCTTAAAACGAAATTTTGCCAACAATTGTTTGTGTATGTAAGATAAAAACATGTAAACACAGTTGAGTGAAACTGATCAATTTCACTTTTTACAAAGTGCAATAAAAAGAGTAGAGCTTTGAGAAGTTCTAATTTTAAGGAAAAACAACATTTGGAGATATATTTTTATGTGCTAAATATTATTTACTTACTTGTCTGGAATGACTCTGTTTCAAGTCCACTCTGAATTCCTCTGAAGTGCGGGGTCCTTCATCATGTGGATAACTCTCTCCACTGCTGTGCTGGGTTGCCATGGAGCTGGTCCTTCCCTAGTTTCAAATATTTCACTCTTGTGTGTTAAAAAAACGACATTGGCCACTTTTGTGGTGTTCTTGCATTTGTTTCGTACTTCTGTATGAAGAGCATTTCCAAGACAATTTACCTTGATGGTAATCTAATCCTAAATTTCCTTTCTTAACTTGTTTGCCACTGTGTTGGTTAATTTTCAATTTATGATATTGTAGTTTTTTTCAACAAGTTGTTGTTTAAGGTCTTCTTCCCCCAACAGTAAAGTTTGTCTTTTTAAGTCTTTCTACTTTGCTTGGAGTTGGTTCTGCAGATACAGTCATTTTGTTTAGACAGGAAGCTCCAAAAACAATGCATGATTGGTAGGTTTTATTGAATCACTTGATTAAACAGTTGATAAAACTTTAACTTTAAATATTGTTGAACAACAGAAAAAACGACTCGTTAAATTTAATAAATCATTAAAATAACGACAAGATGAACAACAGACCCCTGATCTCCACTAACCTCTTTCAAGAGTTTAGATATAATTTGGTTTCGATAGAGCCTGAAAATATCCACGTACTGTTTTTCATACTCTGACTTTAACAATGTTTAAGAACTATACTGCCAAAAAACTTACCCCTAAATTCTGAAACGCTGAAGGTGCAAAACTTTCGTCATTATGAAACGTTGTGTTATCAGAAATCTTAAATTAGATACTGAGGTGCTTACATCAATTGGAACGTTTGTCTATTGCACAATGAATATAACCTTTCGGCATCTGCATATATATAAACATGTACTGTTGAGTAGCACTTTAAAGATTCCCAATTGCCAGTTAAATTTGTACATATTTAAGAATTGGTCAGACTACATTTCTTTGGAATGCAAATGGTGTGATTATTTTATGAATTCTTGAGAAGTCAACTTACTCAAGTAGATGCGTAAGTGCTTTAGACTTCTTAACACTTCCATTAGTATTGCCCGTATCACAACCAGTCGCAAAACGTAAGAAATTTAGTAGGAGGGGATTATAGTGCGACAACCACTCGTTTTTTAATCTTCATTCCTGTAATTGTGTTGTACACTTTTTCCGTCTCCAAAAAGATCTGAATTCATTGATGTACCACGTTTTGTGCAATATCACATAAAAAGCCGCGACTTTTATCATCAATCTTTGACTATTCATGAAAAGAGGATAACTGTGTTTAAATGCCTTCAAGGTCAATATTATTGTAATCTTCAAGGGTTTCGTCATCCAAAAAGTCGGTATTATGCGAAAAAAGGCAGATGAATCAAGATCATTAAATGTGCTATTGTCAGTGTCTATAATTGCCCCACTTACATTTAGGTCTAAACAACTACTCTCTAAGACTGATTTGTGTGTGAAATTCTGTTGTGCTTAGTCTAAACAATCTTTACAAACTTATTTGATCTTTGGCGAAGTTAATTTTTTCTCAACTAACACCAAATACGAAAATCTACTACATAAATTTGTTGATAGCAACAAGGAACAGGATAAACTTTATTAAAAAACATTTTGACTTAAGAAACCACATTTTGCAGCAAACTTCCAATGCGATCTGACAAGTGTTGAAGATCTTCAGGTGGCCATTTATCACAGAATCTACAATTAAATTTTTTTTTAGAATTCCCCCCAAACCTCCCCTCCCCCCCCCCTTGATATTGCTATTTGTTTAATCGACTCCAATGTCACTTGTCTTGCATGAACATGACCAATTTTCTGACTGTCCACTTAACTTTCTTTGTCGTGAACATTACTTTCATCTTTTAAAACATAACACACAGTTCCAATATAGTGTTTCTTCTTATACCGTGATGTCCGGTTATTATTCTTGAAATCTGATCCTTCGTCATTAAAAACATTTTGAGAAGAATTTGTTACCAGAAATCGCAAAATTGCCGATATCCGGATGGAAAACATCGCCGAATTTACCGATTTCCGATCATAAAAATTACCGATCGTTTCGCGAATCAGGATTTTTCGCGAATTCTTATTGTAATAACACACCAAAAATTCCATTAAACATTATTTAATGATCATTGGATAAGTATGAAACAAAATTGCCGCGCAAACAAGGGTTTATGACCAAACTTAACAACATCGGTATAATTACCGATAACGGACTGCAATAAATTTTGATACTCTGCAATTTTCATTCTCAAAATGGTTTGTTACGAATCTTTGCAAAATGGCTAAAAGTCTAGGTTTTTTCGCTAAAATTATGTGTGTTTAATTCAAAATTCACAGCTGTTTTAGTATTATCCTGCAATAAAAAGAAAAGTAATGTTATGTTTGCTATAACTTTAGCATTCCCTTTGTGTATATAATACACAATAAATTTATATAATAAAACTAAACTTTTAGCCTTCCCAAAATTTGAATTCAAAACTCGTACGGCTAAAATTTTAACTGCATAAAAAACGACAAAATTTTTTAAGCTAAAATTTTAGCATTTTTTCGCAATTTGAACAAGTTCTTATAATGTTGAAGTTACATGATATGAAATACTAAAGTTTTAGCTTTTTTCGCAAAATAATAAATTTTATGTTTGATACAGTAAATGTAAAATATTCAACATTTAAGATGTTGTGTATATTGTCTCAGGGTGGATATGGGAGGGGGTTCGGGCGTTGGAACTCCTGGAAATATATGGTTGGACCCTTCCCCTTTCCTACTTTTGAAAATGGCTTCTTCTTCTTCTTCTTCTTCTTCTTCTTCTTCTCTTCTTCTTCTTCTTCTTCTTCTTCTTCTTCTTCTTCTTCTTCTCTTCTTCTTCTTCTTCTTCTTCTTCTTCTTCTTCTTCTTCTTCTTCTTCTTCTTCTTCTTCTTCTTCTTCTTCTTCTTCTTCTTCTTCTTCTTCTTCTTCTTCTTCTTCTTCTTCTTCTTCTTCTTCTTCTTCTTCTTCTTCTTCTTCTTCTTCTTCTTCTTCTTCTTCTTCTTCTTCTCTTCTTCTTCTTCTTCTTCTTCTTCTTCTTCTTCTTCTTCTTCTTCTTCTTCTTCTTCTTCTTCTCTTCTTCTTCTTCTTCTTTACTTCCTTTCAGAGCATTCTTTTGTATACTTCAAATTCATATTGGATATCAGACAGTACTGTATATTATATTGTGTGTCCACATATATTATATATGTCGTTTGTTCATTTGACAATATATAATCCATAAAGATAAAGTCAAGACAAGACAAATTAACCTAAAGAGGGGTTTTCATCATCATCATCTTCCAATAATGGTCAGGAGTCGTAGACGACTGTAAATATTGACCAGGCGTAGGTCTGAGGGAGCCACTCTCCACACAGGTTTTATATGTACAAATAAAAAGCTTGTATTTACAGTTAAAACTATCTACATCAAATGGTGGTTTATGTGGTTGTCCTCAGGGCCGCCGCTGCATGGAGGCTGGCCTTGAAGTCGTCCAGAGTGGATGAGTTGGTCACCGTTGTTGGTAGCTGGTTCCAATTCTGGATAGTGCGAGGAAAGAAGGATTGTCGGTACACTTCTGTTTTGGTGTAGATCTGCCTCAATCTGTTTGCCCCTCTGGTTCTGGTGTCACTTTTGTTGATGATGCTGTTGGCTTCTGGTATGGAAATCATACCATTGATGGCCTTGTACATGATCAATAGGCGATGGTCCTTACGTCGATCTTGTTATGATTCCCATTTCAGAAGCTGAATCATGTTGGTGACACATCCAGGAGTTTTGTCTCTGTAGTTATTACAGACATAGCGGGCTCCCCTTCTTTGGCTCTGAACAGGAGAGTGAAGATGTCCAAAATATGTTAAATAAAAGATGAATGAAAATAAATGTATAACAACCAACCATTGACCGAGCTGTTTGGTCATATATACCAGCTATAGAACTTGTGTATGAACATATGAGTATCGTAGATACTTTGTTTACATTTTTGCATTCAAATAAAAACTAGATAAACAAGTCAAGTATAAAGAAATACTCGCGTAAAAGATTCCTGATTTCTCCCACTATATTTGGTATACTTCTTTCTCTAAAAGAAAATTCGCAAAGCACAAACATTTGATGTTTTGTCATGTAACCATAAATAAAATATAAATTTGCGCCATTTTGTAGTCTTTAAAATTCTTTATCTTTCAAACGCTTTAAATAAAAGATAAATCTATCTAGGACTTTTCAAACGTTCAGGTGAGTTCAGCATACAAAAGCGCTTCAATGATTTAACTTCTGTCTCTTAAAAGCTTGAATAATTGTATTAACTTTATATTATTTATTTTGAGGTAGCAAAATACAAAGATTTATTATCCCAAATCAGACAACTTTAAAGTGATGTAATTCCTTTCATCCTTCCCTATATTTTATAAATGAGGTACCAAGGATAAGTCTTCCGAATTGTGATAATTTCATTATGACATAATTAATTGTGATGTAATTGGTTGCTTTATTGTGATGTCCCCACAGCTGGCCTTCGACTATTTTATCTTTTTTGTGTGTTATTTTGGCACTTCAACTGTTTCTGTTATGTTTTTTTACATCCTTAGCTTTCTAATAAAAAGGTTCTGAGCGTAAATGATTAAGATAAACCCAGAATAGCTTCATTTTTATCACTTTTGCAGCGAATTTTGTTGTAAACGGTTATCTTGGTCTGACCCCAGTCACGAACTGTTTTAAAAATGCTGTAATATGTAATATGTTTAACAACACGAGCGGAAAATGTAAGGTAATTTGTTTTTTTGCTATAGTGGACAAAATGATGACAAGAGTATTTTTTAACTCGTGCAACGTGTGATTTTTGAGGAAATTACCGATGCTCACGTTTTTATATATAATATGCATGTTTACCACTCTAGTTTGTAGTTCAGAACCTTCCACTTAGTCATGTTTACCTTTCATCCACTGGTGGTATGACTGAGAATGTCAACCGTTAAAGATAAGTGCAAAACAAAACAAATAAAATGATATAAACCAAAATAAAAGTTAGTAGCCCAAGCAAACGCTTGCATTCAGTTATACAACTCTTAACATAAGTCGACATTTCAAAATTTTGGCATTGACAATTATGAACTCATTTTCCGCGCTCTCGCTGAAGAAGCATCCAGAAAAAGCACTCTGGGGACACTTTGTTTATGAAATGTAATGGAATTTCTTCATGCTATCAATTTTTATGTATGCATAAAACAAGCCCTTCATTTTTCGGCGAAAGCTTATAATTTTGTGTTATAACTTAATGTCTAAAGTGAGCTGAATTTTAATACTGGTATTATATGGCTGATTCACTCGTTGAAATTGATCTTTTTTCTATGGAGAACACTTGTTCTGCTGACAGAAATGATAGGGTCCTGATATTTTGTGTACTTTAATATCCTATACTCTCATTCAAGGTTTATCCTTAACTTGGTCTCAACTTTTGAATAATCTCTTTTTTTCTATTTGTCTTGAAACAATTTTAGCAGGATTGAAAGTTCTTCAATAAATTCAAATACCCTATACTTGCCAAGACATCTCTAAAAAGATAAAAAAGAAATTATAATACATGTACCTTACATCCTGAGAGTATAGATTTATATATACTACATGTATATTCTCTACTTTTTGGTTGATTGAATGTTGTTTAAAGCCAACTTGGGCAATATTTCAGCTACATTGTACAACTACAACTACTACACAGTTTGGAGTAATAATCAAGTGAAATAAAGGTTTTATATGTTAACTACATGCATTTAATTAAAACTGTGCTAACAACATTTTAGAACTTGTTCATGGCACAAAGAGTGTTCTTGCTATTCTACAAGTTTTTGAAAATAAAGTAGACTTGGATTCAGTCTTGGTCTTTTCTGATTTTTCATGATTGTTCGATCTCTCATGCTTAATAGCACAATCTAATTTGTAGATTTTACACCAAGTTACAAATGAATTAGTTTTTGTGTCACTGTGAACTTTGCATTTATTATTCAATTATAGATAAAGCTTAACTCAAAAACCTTACTGATCAATTGTCCTCAGCATTTATACTTATGGGCGACTTCAATGCCCACAATCTATTGTGGGGAAGCAAGTCTCATAATGCAAAAGGTAAGATCATTAAGGACTCTGTCTCTCAAGAAGGATTATGTATTTTTACTGCCCTCCGGTGGATCGCTATCCTTGCCGTGGTCGGGGGGCTTGCGTGTCTCAGTGACCACAAGAGCTATGTCAGCTGGAGCTTCGTCTCCTGGTAGGGTTACCCATGCTGGACAGGTCGAAGGGTAGAGACCAGACTAAAGTGATCCGAACATCGTGAGATGCCCGATGTTTTAAATAAAATAGGCTCTCCAATCCGTTTGCCGTGGGTTGCTACCCGTGTCGGTGGTTGACGAGATCCTTGTGGATGAGGGCTATAGCCAGACTCTTTACGGTCAGAAAATACCCTGACGGACGAGACTATAGTTCAATAAGCTGCTTTGGCTTCGATATCATCTAAACGGGAGGTCGGATGGACCCGGTTCGATCAATCGGCTGGTCATGTCGAGCCCTTCAGTTAATCCTCAACAATAAGCTTTCTTGTAGCAATTTTCATAATATACACGTGTATTTTAAATTAAGCTATTTATATTTCGGATAACTGAAGAAGGCGATGGCTCATGGGTCAATCAAGTGGTACGCTTTCTTTTTCGCTTGATGGATACGCTCTGCTTGAGTATACTATTCTTGGAACATCTGGTGCTTTCCGCAGTGGATCTTAGGTGCTGATTTTTAGGACCAGCTACATTATATTTGAGCTCGTTTTCAGCATTAGCACTTGATCCCGGTTCGCCACGGAAACACAGCATCGCCCTTGTAGGCACTCCGAGGTGGGTGGATGACAAGAATGGTGAATCTTTCTCCTTTCATATGGCACAACAAAACAAACCCTCTAAATCAGCTTTAATACATAAGAAAAGAAAATGTGATGATTCAGAGCTCTGTCGGGAAGATGACAGTTGGCCCAGATTTATTGTAATAAAAGGAACAGATGAAAAACCAATTTCAAAAATATCGCCCTTCGTAATTCACAAACAAATTCAAAGCGTTGCTGGTACTGTAAAAAAAGTTTCCAAAATGAGATCTGGCAATTTGTTAGTTGAATGTTTCAACAAAAGTCAATCAACAAATTTACTTACAATGACTACAATAACAAACTTTCCTGTTTCTGCCTCTCCTCATAACAGTTTGAACAGCTGTAAGGGGATCATTCGAGACAGAAGTCAATACCTTGGTGACCTTACCGTGGACGAAATCGGCGAGGAACTTTCAAGCCAAGGTGTAACTGATGTTATTAGATTTCAAATTAAAAAGAATGGCAATATAATCAAATTAAATACATATCTTTTGACCTTTAGAACTCCAACTCCTCGTCCATCTATTACTTTAGGTTGCTTCGGAATCAGAGTTGACATGTTTATCCCTAACCCAATTCGATGCTTTACTTGTCAAAAGTTTGGGCATGGAAGCAAACAATGTCGTGGTAAGCAGAGATGCTTCAAGTGTTCTGACGAAGGACACGAGGGAACAAACTGTAACTCTGAATCTTCTAAATGCGTAAACTGTGGTGAATCCCATTTTTCATCGTCTAGGGACTGCCCTGCTTACCTTAAAGAAAAAAATATTATTAAAATTAAAACAGAAAGAAACATCAGTTACCCAGAAGCTAAACAGATAGCTTCTGTTTCGAATGATCTCCTTGTTTCAAACAGACCATCGTACGCCAGCAAAGTTGTCCGTTCATTCAGTCACGAGAATACACAAACTCGCATGACTTGGCCAATTGATGCGGACAATTTTACAATGCTGCCTGTTGAAACAGAACCTACCGATAAAATATTAATCCCAAGAAAACCAAAACCTTCCCAAACCAGTACTCAGTCAACTCAATCTTCCCTACAGAGCTCAATATCATCACCAAAAAAAAAATGAGAAAAAGAAATCAAATAAAAAAGAAACAGTAGAAATACACAATTGGAGCGGTGAATCTGTCTGAGATCTTCCCACTGACATAGATGATTCTTCCACCTCAAAAAGTTTTCCTTCATCTAAAAAGTTAACTTCTTCGTCCAGTACAAAGTCTACTAAAGCCCCATCTCCTCTTCGTTCTCCAGAAAAGAAGGATGTCCAAAAGAAGCCAGTAAATACATCCTCTCAGAAGTCTTCTGATTCGAGGTCGCGGGGTAGGGGTCGAGGCGGAGTAAAACCAGCTGCGTGTGGTTCTGGAGATCGACGACTCTCCTCGCACAACAGATTTTCAACACTTGTCGACGAAACTGAAATGGAATTCGAAAGTGTTCCGCCACCCGAAAGATCACAATCTCAGGGTGAGCGAAATAAGAATGCTGGCAAACTCGACAGCATTCGCCCTTCTATTATTAAATAATGACAAATATCATCCAATGGAATTGCCGAGGTCTTAAAATAAATCTTCTCGAGTTAACACTTCTAGTTCAGTCATTGTTACCTATTGCATTTTGTCTTCAAGAAACTCATCTAAAAGAAAGTGACAATGTATCTTTAAAAGGATACAACATGTTTAGCACATTTTCTAAAGTAGATGAACGTGCTTCAGGCGGATCATCCATTTTTGTGAAGGACAACCTCATTCATAGCACAGTCCAACTCACCACGGATCTGCAAGCAGTTGCAATTCGTTTATCATTAGACAAAACAATTACTTTATGTTCGATATATATTCCACCCAATTCAATTATAGATAAAGCAAAACTCAAAAACCTCACTGATCAATTACCCTCACCATTTATACTTATGGGCGACTTCAATGCTCACAATCCATTATGGGGTAGCAAGACTCATAATGCCAAAGGTAAGATCATTGAGGACTTTGTCTCTCAAGAAGGATTATGCATTTTTAATGATGGATCTAATACGTATCTTCATCCTGGAAACGGGTCTTATTCTTCTATCGATATCACTATTTGCGATCCCTCTCTGCTTCTGGATTATTCATGGCGTGTTCATGATGATTTATGTGGAAGTGATCACTTTCCAATAGCACTTGAACATCTTTTTACTTCTGCCCAACAGAGAGTACCACGTTGGAAACTTGACAAGGCGGACTGGTCCTTGTTTGAGAATCTCTGTCAAGCGGAACTTCAGTCAAAGATGTTTGAGACTGTACAAGATCCAATTTTAACTTTTAATACAGTTTTAACGTCAATTGCTGACAGAACTATTCCTAAGACCTCGGCAAATCCGAAACATCCCAGCAAACCATGGTTTGATGACGCTTGTGATCAAGCCATAGGTGACCGTAAAAAATCTGAAAGACGGTTCAATCAACAACCAACGACGGAAAACTTGAGTAATTTCCGTATTTTTCGCGCTAAGGCACGGCGGACTTGTAGGCAAGCCCAACGAACATCCTGGAAAAAAATTGTCTCGGGGATTACATCTCGCACTCCGATGACAAATGATTTATTAACATCTGAAAAGGATATTGCCAACAAGCTTGGTGAAACTTTTGCGAAATCTTCTTCTTGTAACAACTACAGGGAAGACTTTAAAAAAGTTAAAAAAAACAAAAAGAAAAAATTAAATTAAACTTTAAATCAAAAAATGGTGAAAATTATAATAAACTATTTTCTCTTGAAGAACTTAAAACATCTCTGTCAAAAGCCCATGATACAGCTTGTGGGCCTGATAATATTCACTACCAACTCTTAAAACACTTGCCAGATTCCTCGCTAGAAGCTCTTTTGCAGCTCATGAATAACATCTCGGAATCTGGTGATTTACCATCAATCTGGAAGCTTGCAACCGTCGTGCCTATTCCAAAACCAAGTAAAGATCATACGGATCCTATTAATTATCGACCAATTGCTCTTACCAGTTGTGTCTGTAAAACACTCGAACGGATGGTCAATAAAATCCAATGGGCTATTAGCCAATATCCAGTGTGGATTCCGACAGGGCCGCAGTACTCTTGATCATCTTGTTCGATTCGAATCATTTGTCCGTAATGGTTTTGCGAAAAATGAACATGTGGTGTCGGTCTTTTTCGACCTTGAGAAGGCCTATGATACTGCATGGAAATATGGTATTTTAAAAGATCTATTTGATATGGGGTTGAAAGGCAATATGCCTAATTTTATTTCTAATTTTCTCTCTAACAGACAATTTAATGTTAGAGTTAATTCGACCATGTCTGATCTGTATGATCAAGCGATGGGTGTCCCTCAGGGCAGTATTTTATGTTACATTATTTAATCTTAAAATCAACAGCCTTGTTGAAGTTTTAAAAAGTAATATTGAAGGTTCATTGTACGTTGATGATTTTTTAATATGTTACAGAGGCAAAAATATGAATAACATAGAAAGACAATTACAATTATGTCTTGAAAGAATTGAAAAATGGGCCTCGGAAAATGGTTTTAAATTTTCCACGTCAAAAACGGTCGGGATGCATTTTTGTAACAAAAGGAAATTGCATCTTGATCCAGAACTCACTTTGTACAGCAACCCAATTAAAATGGTTGATGAAACCAAATTTCTTGGGTTAATTTTCGATAAAAAGTTAACCTTTCTACCCCATATCAAAATGGTAAAATCGAGATGTTTAAAAGCTTTAGATATTTTAAAAGTTGTCGGCAGCACTGACTGGGGTGCTGATCGCAACATTTTACTTAATTTATATAGATCTCTAGTTAGATCTAAACTAGATTATGGCTCTATAGTGTATGGCCCTGCAAGGAAGTCCTACATACAGATTATTGATGCTGTGCATCACCAGGGTTTGCGTCTCTGTCTTGGCGCATTTAAAACCTCACCAGTTGAGAGTCTGTATGTAGAGGCTGATGAGCACTCACTCTCTAACAGACGTTTGAAGCTTGGACTTCAATATGCTGTCAAACTAAAAGCCTATTCAGATAATCCTGCCTACAGCTGTGTTTTTAATCCGATTTATGAAGATATTTTTGCAAAACATGAAAATAAAATTCCTCCGTTAGGTATACGTTTAAAACCACATTTAGCTTCTTTTGATTTAGAATCTGTTGCTCAAGTTAAAATTTGCAAATGTCCGCCATGGGAACTTCCCAAACCAAAAATGATATTTGATCTCCGTGAACACAATAAAAATAAAACAAATCCTCTTTTAATTCAGCAACACTATGCTGAAATTAAAGCCAATTATCCAGATTTTTCAACTGTCTATACTGATGGATCAAAAGATGGCGACAGAGTTGCATCTGCTGCTGTCTTCAGGGACAGAGCTGCAACTCTCCGTTTGCCATCTGATGCATCCATCTTTACTGCTGAAGCAGAAGCAATAATTTTGGCTTTGAAATTTATTGCTTCTTCAGATAAATCCAAATTTATTATATGTTCTGATTCACTTTCATGCTTACAAGCTATACGAAATACTAAAATTAAAAACCCAACAATTCTCCAAATTTTATATGTAATGAGGAATTTAAAAATTCTTCTGAAAGAAATAATATTTCTATGGGTTCCGAGTCATGTTGGAATCCTTGGAAACACAGCTGTAGACCTTGAGGCAAAGCATGCCCTGGGTGACCCTTTATCTAACTGTGATATACCATATACTGATTTTAAATCTAATATTAGAGAATATGTTTTTAATATTTTAAAAAATGAATGGAGTAAAAAAGATGATAATAAATTACATGAAATTAAACCTAATATAGGTAAACCTTTTAATAATTTTATGTGCAGAAAAGATCAGTGTATTATTTCTAGATGTCGTATTGGTCATACTAGAATAACACACGAGTATCTTTTAAAAAATGAAGATGAACCACAATGTGTACCTTGCAACTGCAAGTATACTATTAAACATGTTTTAATTAATTGTATTGACTTTGCTGATATTCGTAAGAAGCATTTCAATGTCAATAATATGTATGATTTATTTAATAAAGTTCCATTTACAAATATTGTTGCATTTTTAAAAGAAATTGGAATTTATTATAGAATATAAAAATGTTATTATATTTAAGTCGTTTTTAATTTTTATCACGTTATTTTACTCATATTGATTTTTATTTGTAAATAATCAATTTGCTTTAGTCTAGAATTTTAGTATATTGAAGGACTTTTTGTCTTATTTTAAAATTATGCTTTAAATTGTAAAAATATTCGAATTAGCTCTCGCCGCGATATAGCCTTTTTGTGCTAATGCGGCGTAAAGCAACCAACAATCAATCAATCAATCAATCAATGTATTTTTACTGATGGATCTAATACTTATCTTCATCCTGGAAACGGGTCTTATTCTTCTTTGATATCACTATTGGCGATCCATCTCTTCTGGATTATGCATGGCGTGTTCATGATGATCTATGTGGAAGTGATCACTTACCAATAGTTCTTGAACATCTTTTTACATCTGCCAAACAGAGAACCACGTTGGAAACTTGACAATGCGGACTGGTCCTTGTTTGAGAATCTCTTCCAAGCGGAACTTCATTCAAAGATGTCTTAGACTGTATAAGATCCAATTTTAACTTTAAATACAGTTTAAATGTCAATTGCTGACAGAACTATTCCTAAGACCTCAGAAATCCGAAACATGCAAGCAAACCATGGTTTAATGACGCTTCTGCTCAAGCAATAGGTGACCTTAAAAAATCTGAAAGACGTTTCAATCAACAACCAGCGACGGAACACTTAGAGTTATTTCCGTATTTTTAGCGCTAAGGCACGGCAGACATGTAGGCAAGCCCGACGAACATCCTGGAAAAAATTGTCTCGGGTATAACATCTCGCACTCCGATGACAAAAGTTTGAAGTATGGTACAAAACAATGGTAAACATTCTAAAGCCAATGTTAAACATTTGAAAAACGCAATGATTTATTAACATCTTTAAAGAATATTGCCAACAAGCTTGGTGAAACTTTTTCAAAATCTTCTAACAACTAGAGGGAAGATTTTATCAAGTTAAAAAAAAAACAAAAAGAAAAAGAAAAAATTAAACTTTAAATTAAAAAATGGTGAAAATTATAATAAACTCTTTTCTCTTGAAGAACTTAAAACATCTCTGTCAAAAGCCAATGATACAGCTTGTGGACCTGATAATATTCACTACCAACTCTTAAAACACTTGCCAGATTCATCGCTGGAAGCTCTCTTGCAGCTTATAAATAACATCTGGGAATCTGGTGATTTACCATCAATCTGGAATCTTGCAACCGTCGTGCCTATTCCCAACCCAAGTTAAACTCACACGGATCCTATTAATTATCGACCAATTGCTCTTACCAGTTGTGTCTGTAAAACACTCGAACGGAAGGTCAATAATCGGCTTGTTTGGTTCAAATGGGCTATTAGCAAATACCCAATGTGGATTCCAGCAGGGCCGCAGTACTCTTGATCATATTGTCCGATTCGAATCATTTGTCTGTAATGATTTTGCGAAAAATGAACAAGTGGTGTTGGTCTTTTTCGATCTTGAAAAAGCCTGACACTACGTGGAAGTATGGTATTTTAAAAGATCTTTTTGATATGGGGTTGAAAGGCAATATGCCAAATTTTATTTCTAATTTTCTCTCTAACAGACAATTTAATGTTAGAGTAAATTCGACCATGTCTGATCTATATGATCAAGAGATGAGTGTCCCTCAGGGGAGTATTCTATCTGTGACATTATTTAGTCTTAAAATTAACAGCCTTGTTGAAGGTTTTAAAAGTAATATTGAAGGCTCATTGTACGTTGATGATATTGTAATATGTCATAGAGGCAAACCTATGAATAACATAGAACGCCAATTACAACTATGTCTCGAAAGAATCGAAAAATGGGCCTCAGAAAATGGTTTTAAATTTACAGATCTAAATCGGTTGGGATGCATTTCTGTAAAAAAAGGAAATTGCATCTCGATCCAGAACTCACTTTATATGGAAGCCCAATTAAAATGGTTGATGAAAGCAAAATTCTAGGGTTAGTTTTCTCCCCCATATCAAACTGTTAAAATCAAGATGTTTAAAAGCATCAGATATTTTAAAAGTTGTCGGCAGCACCGACTGGGGTGCTGATCGCAACATTTTGACATAATTAAAAGATCAAACTAGATTATGGCTCTGCAAGGAAGTCTTTCATACATATTCTCGATGCTGTGCATCACCAGGGTTTGCGTCTCTGTCTTTGCGCATTTAAAACCTCACCAGTTGAGAATCTAATGATCGTTCACTTTTTAACAGACGTTTGAAGCTTAGACTTCAATATACTGTCAAACTAAACGCCTATTCAGATAATCCTGCATACAGCTGTGTTTTTAATCCAATTAATGAAGATATTTTTGCAAAACACAAAAATGAAATTCCTCCGTTAGGTATTCGTTGAAAACCACAATTAGCTACTTTTGATATAAAATATGTTGCTCAAGTTGAAACTTGCAAATGTCCTCCTTGGGAACTTCCCAAATCATAAATGATATTTGATATCCGTAAACACAATAAAAATGAAACAAATCCTCTTTTGATTCATCAACACTACGCTAAAATTAAAGCTAATTATTCAGAATTTTCAATTGTCTATACTGGTGGATCAAAAGATGGCGATAGAGTTGCATCTCCTGCTGTCTTCAGGGACATAGTCCGAGATTACTCTGATGTCCAACGGCTGTTTTGCCAGACAAACTGGGGCCGTGGGACGTCAGAGCTCGTCCCATATCAAAAAGTGGATATTTGCCCACCCAAAATAGATGCGCTGCTTCGTCGCTATTGATGCCGACTGACGGCCTTGGAATTATATAAATCGGGCATTCATATTATTCTACTGTACGTAAATACTGACAGCTTAACGAAGATTTCATTGAGACTGAACCATGTGATTTTGAACAAAACGTCATGTTCCCCTCTGGAAATCATTTTCCATTGTCATATTCCCCTTATTCGAATTTCTCAAGATTATACTTGAGTTATCCTTCTTTGAACAAAAAATAATTAATTAAAAAATCTGGAGAGCTTCTGAATACTTTTTGTTTGTAAACAAAAATGGCCGATGAACTTGGATAATTGTTACAAATCAAAGATTCGCTGAACACCAAAAAAAAAAGTAATGCAGTGGCAATTAAATGTTTCCGAAAATTTCTTGAGGAGAGTGAGAGGGAAAACACAATTTTGAGGAGTATGAACTTTTAGAACTGGACGTTAAGCTGAAGAGTTTTTATGCTGGTGCACGTAAATCTGACGGAAGTTTGTTCAAGAAATCGGCTATACAAAATGTAAAATATGGATTAAAAAGATACCTATATGAACAATGATAAAAAAAAAGAAACATTGACATAAACAAGAACAATGAATTTACTCAGAGCAGTTTGATATTCCAAGCCGTAAAGGTTGATTTAAAGCACAAAGACTTTCCTTAAGTTGATCACTATCCTGACATTTTTTAGGAGAATTTACAGAAACTATACAGTGGTGATACCCCTGTTTTTTACATTACAACACCTTATGGCCTCCAGTTCAAAGCAACCAACAATCAATCAATCAATCAAAGTTTGGTTTGAATTAATGCTTTTCCTCTGTAGGAGAGGTCAGGAAAATTTGAGAACAATGACCAAAGATACATTTCATGTGACAAAAGACGTAAATAACTACTTGACGGTGTATTAATGATTGACAAATTTTGAGAGGTTCCAAAATTAATCCGAAAGGATCATAGAACCTACATAATCTCGCCAATATATAGGCTTGAACCCGTCTGAAAAACAACCTACAGTACGCCAAACACAATGAAAAAAACTATAGAATGAACAACACAAACCCAACTGAAAACTTGTGTTCTCTAAAAGGGTGCATCGATTCATTCCCACTTGTGACCCCGTGAATATATTGTACATCGTTCCTCGTTTGTCTTGCAAATTATTTAAAGCTTCATTTGAAAACGTTCATCAATAAATGGTTTAGTTTATTATGAAAATGGATAAGTAAAAAACAAACTCTTTGTTGAATGTCAGACAAATTTGTTAATTAACTTTAAACGCAAGATTAAGTATAACATTAAAATGGTATCCAATTAAGTTTGTTTCCGCACCGATGAAAAGATAAATGATAATTAAAGTTGAAGTTTTATATTTCAATAGTTCATTCAAGTTTAACTACATAAAACAAACATAACAGACAAAATAAAGTGGTCATGTGTAAAACTTGTGAAACATTTGATAACGTCATTTTAACGAGAATAAAAGAATTATTTAAATATATATGTTATCATTAACAACGATATTTAAGAAAAAACAAAGTGCTTCTACTGTTTCATGTTTTTGTAAGGTTATTTGATTTCTATCTTTTATTTTGAATTTAACAGTTTTGTTAAACAGCGCAATACATCCCAATAAACTTTAATTAATTATTACCACACACATACACATTAGTAGACTCTTGTGAGATTTTAAAATCAGCTACAAACATATATCAAACACTTTTGTGGTCTAAGCGTAATTTTTTTTCAGCGTGACACGTGAAAGTCGAATAATTAAGCGTGAAAACTGGAAACGAAGTCCGGTGGGACACGGTAAATTATGCGCTATAATGGCAACAAGGAGCGGGATACGGGATTCTAACTAAACAATAATCGGTATCCGGGATCAGAACCCCTCCCACACTAATGAGAACCCCGACAATCGCGACATTCATGCATGCAAAACACAAACAATTTACTACAACATTATAGTGATAATTAATGTGTTATCAGCGCTTAAAAATTTACAATTTTTCACCCAATTTTGTTTTATTGTAATTATATCATGAATCGTGATTTATTAAAAAGAGGTACATTGTATTATATTTAGGAGGGGTATATACGAAAAGTACATTTCATGGCAACCTACAATCAATCAAAACTATTCTTGGAGATGCTACAGTCGCGAATTAAAAAAATTTGGATTATATTTTGTCTCTTTATATAAATACGATGTAATAAAGCAGTTATATCGTCTCCAGGATTGTATTGTATAAGGAATACAAGTCAACTTCGAAATTTTCTTAGATCTTGAAATGTCAAATTTTTCCGAGTGGTATTTAACGTAAACTCCCCTCCTGAACATGCTATTATTGATAAAAAAAAAAAAAGAAAAAAAAAAGCCCTATTCAGAATGAAAGCCCCCCTTATACATACATTTATAAATCATAAACTAAACTATATATCATTAAGATGGAAGCCATTTCTGTGGGATCCGCTGTGAATAACGTGTGATTAAAAAATATATCTTTACCATAGGACATGGGGTTGTCAACTGAAACCGAAGTTTTTGACCTTGTCCTTAAAGAAAGTTGTTCATACATTATGACACAACCTCTTGTGTTGGTGAATAAACATTTGAAGTATCAACTTTGAAATAATTACGGTTCTCTCGATATAGAGTGGACATTATTTTTTATGAACGGACGGACAATCTGATGCCAGAATTTAGCTGTTTTTAATTTCCTACACTACAATAATGTGTACGGAAATCAACCAGTTATTAAGTTACTAAACTTCTAATACCAGTGTTTGATGCGAACTTATTGTATTTGACACAGATAATAAATGATCAGAATTATACTATTGCTTATGCTAATTTATTGTTTAAATTTAGTTGATGAATATAAATTGTGTTGATTTTTAATGGAACAATTTTGTTTTTGTGTGATGTTTTTAATATACTTGTCGACTTTACAAGCTTGTTAAAAGTAAATTCAAAAAAAGAAATATGATGACTGGGGAAAAGAAATATGGTCACTTGGTCTTCATTCGACCATCAGAAAAACGCTTGCCAAAGTGGGGCGTCCGTTTGGCTATGCTGGATAAACTAGATTGCATCCACGTCCGGTCAGAATGGGAACGTTTAATCTGATGACACGTGTGTAGAAAGTGCCTCTCTCAATGCCCGTAAAAAACCCTTGCACCAACTCTTTGAGGGGTGCGTAGGTGGCCTGTTGCAAATTAACTTTTCTGTTCCTTTTTAATATATCCTCATTTTCCAGTGGCAGTCCAACTATCCCGACTATTATCTCGGATGGCCTCTATAACAAGACCTACCTATTTTATTTATTGTTACCTTGTTCTCGTCCTGAACATGCATGAAATAATTGCCACTGGACGTTAAGCAACCAACAATCAATCAATATCAAATTCCATTTAGAGGTTATTTAAGAGTGTGCTGTAATAATAAATTGACATTATATGGCACTTTATAACAAACACGTCGAATTTGAATTAAAGAAAGAAAAGACATTATGCTTTCAAAAAGCAGACAAAATAAATTTTTTCCTAGTTTGGTATTAACCATTCTTTTAATTATCATATATTAACATAAATGTATATATTTTAACAGTCTCAAAACAATAGGCGTTAAATATATTTATTAATAGTATCGGAAGCACATGTCTGTGTTTGTTTATGTTCAACACGTGTTGATGAGCACATGGTTGCATACCTGGTTTGTTATTGTATGATTTGATTGGCTATTGTATGTCGCAATGCAGGTATCCTACCCGTTTTTACGAGGGTAGGATCGTGATTCTCGTGCAGAATCTTAATATAAATAATAGATATTTTTATAACCAGTTATTCGACGTTCTGCCTTTTCCGAGTAGCATACCTTCCGTTTCGTTATACATATCCCCCACCCCAGCCCACCCGTTTGATAGATTTGAGTTAGACAGTTTAATGATGTGACAAGATGAATTCTAATAATTATGTATTTATTGTGTTTTGTAGATTGTTGTTGATTTTGAATTTTAGTTGGATGGAGTCCCAATACGGACTTTGTTGTATTGAGGAAACTTGTGCGATTTTCTTGGATGAGTTATTAGATGCAGAATAACATTTGAATGAATATTGAAATATGAATAGATGAAATGGTATTTTGATGCTTGGAGGAAAAAATAAAGTATTAAAGTGTGCTACTCACAAGGTGAGCTCATTCCTATGTGTTGAGTTTTATTGACTAAATAATTTATGTTCGGTTAAGCTTAGCGAATTAGAACATAATCGATATTTAACTTGTTCTTTACATTATCAATTTAATTTGTTTGTTAAATGTTTTTAGACTCGAGTAAATAATTGAAATTTAATATTTCAACTTTAATTATCTTATTTTGTTGATCAATGCGGCTGCAAACTAGAGTGATGATATTCAAATCAATAATATTTGTGCAGTTAAAGTTATTATGTTAAAAGTTAATTAGAAACAACTCCATCATTGAGTAATGACGGTAGTACTAAATAACTTTACCAGTATCAATATTTAACTAAAAAAGATTATTGATAAAAAAATTCCATTAAAACTTTTCATAAGTCTTTAGAAGAGGAACGAGAAGGATGTTAACTATATTTACACTTAGATTAGTTACAATTTCTTACTTGACAATATCGTGGAATATACAAAACGTGTTAGGTTTATTTCAGAAAAATAAACAAATGGGCGCAAATGTGATATTTGAAATGGAAAATAGAGGACCAACCATGTGTCTTCGGGAATGTACACATTATAAAGGTTGTAGTGGGGTAAATTACAGACGAGATACCTTGACTTGCCAACTGTTGTCTGTATCCCTACCAGGAGACCAGTTAAAATATAGTGAAGTCTTCTCATTCTCTGATATATACAATTTTACCTTGGTAAGATTTTTTTTATACTAATTCTAGTTGTACATTGTTCTAATTCTAATCAACAATAATCTTAATATTATAGTATTACCTTGTTTTTATTATTAAGCAGTTGTAAGTATGATAGTTGTTTGGCACAACTTTTTTGAATTTTTGGTCCTCAATGCTCTTCAACTTTGTATTTGTTTGGCTTTTTAACTATTTTGATCTGAGCGTCACTGATGAGTCTTATGTAGACGAAACGCGCGTCTGGCGTATAAAATTATAATCCTGGTACTTTTGATAACTATTAAGTAGATAAACTCATTAAAGAGGCCAGGATTAAATTTTGTATTTAAGCCAGACGCGCGTTTTGTCTACAAAGACTCATCAGTGACGCTCGAATCCAAAAGATTAAAAAGGCCAAATAAAGTACGAAGTTAAAGAGCATTGAGGACCAAAATACCTAAATCTTTTGCCAAATACAACTAAAGTAATCTATTCATGAGGTAGAAAAGCCTTAGTATTAAAACAAAATCAAACGTTTTGTAAAAAGTTAATTTTTAAATATGACGCAGAACGTGTAGTAATATTTGATGGGTACGTTGTTGTATTGTTGTAATAGTAAATGAAAATCAGAACAACATTTATAGGAAGATTATAGTGTTTGGAGGTCCGTGTATATCTGCGTCCATTCGTTTTTCGTTTTGAAATATCAAAAACAAAAAACAAAAAACGAAAGTGTTTTCATTTTTCGTTTTTGATTTCTTAAAAACCAAAACGAAAAACGAAAGTGTTTTCATTTTTCGTTTTTGATTTCTTAAAAACCAAAATGAAAAACAAAAGTGTTTTCGTTTTTCGGTTTTGATTTCACAAACAAAAAACGAAAAACAAAAGTATTTTCATTTTTCAATTTTGATTTCTCAAAAACTAAAATCGAAAAATTAAAGTGTTTTCATTTTTCATTTTTGATTTCACAAAAACAAAAAAACGAAAAACGAAAGTGTATTTATGTTATCTTTCCAACACAGTTTAATTGTCATTCAAAAAATGACAATGTTGTCATTTGTCATTCATTTAAAGGTTGTTAAATTATACATGCACAGAGGTTGTCAGATCAATACTACTTTAATCGAAGATAATGTCGACGGATGCAAAAGTCTTTAGCAATCGGAACAATATGGGTGCGTGAACTTTATTACTTTTAGGTTTAGAAAGGTCGATCCAAGATTATTAGAATTGATGACCAAGATCCATCTGCCAGTATTTTACGAACTACGAGGACGATAATGTATTTTGCTTGATCAAATTTTCAAAATTTCCGCAATTTCACAATTCAAACTGGGATATTAAATTGGTTTGTCATTAGGAGCCTATAAGGTATTAATTTTGCTTATTTGTGAAGACTATAAGGTAATATTAACTAGAGGTCGTTGATGGGGAATTATGGAATTGAGAATAGTGGACAAAAAATATAAATAATAGAGACAATGGACCAAGAAATAAATAAAACGGCTAGAATAATGGTGTTAAAATGTAATGATAAGAGAATAATTGTCAAAAAGTATAAAGAATAGAGAAATATGGCATAAAATATCAAAGAATACAGAAATTAAGATCCCCGCATCAAGACCATCATACTAGTTGCATTAATGAACGTTAGTTTGTCTCTGGGAGATTGCTATTGGTTATCATACGGTTTCTCTTTATTTCTATGTCTATTAATTAAGAATCGTGCTTTCATTATTTACCCTGTAAATTTTTTTCAAGTGGACCTTTAGCTACCCACCATACCCCATCATTACTTAAAAGTTAATAAACAAATGTCTACGGAAATACTTCTGTCTGAACAATGTGTAAAGGGGAGCTTGGTAGCTGATGTCTGCTGGAGAAAAAAATCAAGGTTGTTGTTTAGCTTATTTTTTTTCAAAGATACGTCCAAAGTTGGGGTCGAACACCGAACTCCATCCTTACCGAAAATGTAATAAAAATTATCCTCACTAGGTGCAAAGGGAAGCTGGGTAGCTGGGTTCTACAGTAGAAAAATTCAGGGTGTTGTTCTGCTTATTTTTTTTCTTCTAAAGTAGGTCTTAAGTTGAGGTCGTATACCCTATAAAAACCCTTACCAGACAGGTAATAAAAAAATTCTGCGTCAATACTTTTATCTGCACTAGGTGAGAACGTAAGCTAGAGATCTAGGGCCTACTTGATCAAAATTACAAGTTAATTTATAGCACGGATCAATCTTTTTTAAGCTAATAAATAATTTATTTGCCCACCATACTTTGAATACAAAAAATAAACCTTAAATGCGCTTTTGTCCAGTCATATTTAAGCGAAATCCACTAGTTCAGAGGTAGAATGTTTTGTAAAAACAGTTTTGTGTGGCAAAAAAAAAGTTAAAGCACGAGTGCAACTTTCTTTTCTTTTAATGCAGAATTATTATTACTTTTCATGAACTCTTTGACAGGATGCCGATAATAAGGAAAGCTATTTCACCCAATAGTGCAATTTTGTCATCATTAAAAAAAATAAATCATAATTATTTACGATTCTATAAACACCCCAAGTGTTGACTATTTAAAATGTAAAGCGGGCAGTACGCTGTGTAATATATCGAAAGCGATTGATTTTGGCTTTATATAACTAATAATAACATAAGATGTATGTTTCATAATAATTCGTTATTCTGATTGGCTAACTGCACATCTCATGTTACATTACACAACGAAAATCATTATTCATGATGACACGAGGTCCCACAATAAAGTGCAAAGGTGAATTTAATAAAAAACTTGATAAAAAACGTGTTTTCATGATCCTAGCTAAAACATGTAATTATAAATATTGAATTCTTCTTTTTGTAACTTCATAGGATTGTAAAAGCGTTGACCGTGCGTACATTTTCAGAATGAAGCGCTTCCGCTTTTCATACAAAATGTATTTCGGTCATCGCTTTACACCTCAATGAAGTAACAAAAAAAAAGCATTCAATTCTTAAATAAACCAGAAATGAAATTTTAATATTCATTGAAAAGTGTCTTTGACTGCTGAATTATATTTTAAAAACTGATGATATAGTGGTTATATATTAATAAAAACATTTGAAGTACGTTTGAGTCTTATGCAATATTTGTTTTTATATATTTGAAAACTGACTGCTACCGACTGGCTGCTTGAGCCTGGTCTCACAAACTCCGCATTTTCATTACAGCCGATTACAATGAGTGTGTAGACAAAGATAATATCTTTGGATCGCTTGTTTGTTAGCTGAACTATGAAGTAACTAGGTAAGGTATACCACCCTCCTGTAGAAGGAGCCTAGTCCTACAGACATATTGATTGGTTATCTGTCGAACTAGTCTACTCTTAATGGAGGGTAGTTTACCTAACCTAATAATACAAGCAATCTAACCAAGGATATGCTACCTTTGCCTACACACTCAGTTCAATCGGCTGTAACATTTTTACATTACAGGTTGCAACACCTTGCAAAATCATTGGGTTCCAATAAACGTTTGAAAAATTTAATTAATGTGCTTTCCCATAGGGTTTTATGAAGAACAATTACCGGAAATCTATTATGGAAACTAGCAAAAACAATATCAAAATCGAAATCTAAGTGAACAATGAAGTTACTCACATTAAAAAAGGTAGAGACATTGAAGGCCAAATATTTTTTTTTTTATTCTTGCGTGTCTTACTATATTATAATCTTGGTGCCTTTGATAACTATTTACACCACTGGGTCGATGCCACTGCTGGTGGACGTTTCGTCCCCGAGGGTATCACCAGCCCAGTAGTCAGCACTTCAGTGTTGACATGAATATCAATTATGTGGTCATGTTTATAAATTTTCTGAATATAAAACTTTGAATTTTCGAAAAACTAAGGATTTTCTTATCCCAGGAATAGATTACCTTAGCCGTTTTTGGCACAACTTTTTGGAATTTTGGATCCTCAATGCTCTTCAACTTCGTACTTGTTTGGCTTTATAAATATTTTGATATGAGCGTCACTGATGAGTCCTCAATGCTCTTCCGGTCACATTTGTTATACTAGATAACCCAATGATGATGGTGGCTAAGTTTGGTTGAATTTGGCTTAGTAGTTTCAGAGGAGAAGATTTTTGTAAAAGTTACGACGACGGACGCCAAGATATGAGAAAAGCACACTTGACTTTTATTGACTGTCCCTTTGGTATCTTTCGTCCCTCTTTTGACACTTCGGGCCAGGTGAGCTAAAAAACGAGAAGCGAGAACGACATCAACAAACGACAACTACTGTTTTTTTTTTTTTTTGTGTGATTTTTTTATAACTAGACCAAATATTTCATGATTTTTTATTATCTAGGACTATTTTTTTTATTAATAATTGATAACCAAGTTTAATAAAATCATATGTGTGTATAGCAAACATATTAACTTTGGCTTGAAAGACGTCTATTTAATTGTTTTCGACTCGCTCTGCTCGGTCGGAAAAATTGGCAAGAATAAAATCCTCAGATTGAACGCGTTCGTTCAACAATCTTATCAAAATTAATATATATATTAATTTTCTTATACACATAAGTATTACGAAATCAGAGATATACATTTTGATTAGATTAGTGCGTCTAATTTACAAATGTAGTGTTATCTGTAGTAAATTTACTGGCTTCTTTAATAAAGGATTTGAATAAGAATGTGTCCATACCACATAAATGCCCCACTCGCACTATCATTTTCCATGTCTAGTGGACCGTGGAATTGAGGGTCAGAACTCTATATTTGGCATTGAAATTAAAAAGATCATATGATATAGTATATGTGTACTGAGTTTCAAAAAAAATATATCTGTACTTCACTTTCAAGTATAGAGATTGTGATTTTTTTCTGAGACAAGTGCTTGTGACAATCCAAAAGAACTTGCAGTCATTCGATGTTCAGTACTTCAGTACTTTGATTGTTTGAAAACGAGGTAAAAATACCCTGCCACATTCGGTATGTGTTTTTGTTAGACCTTTTTTTTCTTCTGTTTTGTATCGATCTCATACGTTAAGCCCTTTTCCACTGATTTGTTCTTATACTGTGCTGTAACAAAACTGTCCCGGCTGTTTACAAGCATGTTAAACGCCCAATATATTGCATGTGCCTGCTCCAACTCAGGAGCATGTAGTTCAACGGTTTTCGTTTGTTGATGTCTTTTATATGTGTTTTTCGTAATTCATGTTGTTTTAAAATAGGCTGTTATTTTTCTCAATTGAACTGTTTCATATTTTTCAATTCATGGACTATTGTAGCCGACACTACCGTATGTTTTTTTCTCATTGTTGAAGATTATATGGTTGCCTATATATAATTGCTTACATCCACTACATTTGAACTTTGTTGGATAGTTGACTCATTTGCATTAATACCAAATCTCCTTATTAAAAGTTGAGGGGTGTTTGTTTCTTTGGAAATTTCAATTTTTTTCTCCCAGGTCACCCAGTTTGAATAGAATATTTTGACATTTTGCTGTGCTCTTGGATTTGAGTTAAAAGCCAACCAAAGCTCACGGCCTGTTAGTGGGTAGTTGATGACTATATGGTAAGCTCTGGATGTCTTTTTGAGTATTGCATACGGTGATTTGGTGATGTCTTCATGCCATGCATTGTCCCATTACTTTATATAGACAGCTTATCAGTCAACCTGATCTATCAAAGTAGCTCTCCTCGCCTTTTGTATATTCAGACGAAAAACAAGATATAAACTGACTTAGCTTGGTATATACATGTTTATTAAATATACTCATATAAATATAAAAAAGAAGATGTGGTATGATTGTTATTGAGACAACTCTCCACAAGAGACCAACATAACACAGAAATTATCAACTATAGGTCATCGTACGGCCTTCAACAATGAGCAAAGCCCATACCACATAGTCAGATATAAAAGGCCCCAAAATGACAATGTAAAACAGTTCAAACAAGAAAACTAACGGCCTAATTTATGCACAAAAATTGAACAAAAAACAAAAATGTAACACATAAACAAACGACAACCACTGAATTACAGGCTCCAGACTTAGGACAGGCACATACATTTTAAATGTGGCGGGGGTAAACATGTTAGCGGGATCCCAAATTCAAGTCAAATTGATATTTTAAAACAACATAAAAGTGTAAAAGTGTAAAAAAAAAAATATTTTAATAAATGTTGAAAATATTATTGTGTTTGTGAGTGGAAAACTACTTAAAATTGTAGAAATATTCAAAAGTAGCTCTCGCGTTTTTGTTCTGCGGCTACGTTAACGGAACACCAATCAAGTAATCGATCTTCATGACTATGGCTTCAATATTTAATGGTATAAAATATCATATTCTGCTTGTCGTAGACTCAAAAAGACTACAAGTTGGAATAGATCTAAGAAGACTAAAGAACGTTCATGTGTGGTTTAGCAATTGTACATGCCCACGACACCGACGTCCAGATATTGTTCGGAAGATGTTTTGAAAAGTACCGGACAAGTAAAATTAAACTTTTACAGTGTATACAAATCCCAATCCCAATCCCACGGCATCAAATAATTTAAAAAAAAACATATGACCTTTAACATTGGAGGTCTAAACTAGCATTGAGCCGTGTCCAGGTCCGAAATAAAGAGATGTGGAGTAAATGTTCACGGGACAAAATCGCACACAATATATAGAAAAAATACAAATTATTAATGAACAGGGCTTTTATGCCTGTTCTTCATCTTGAGAGGAGCTGGAGGGTCTTCAACGAGGAACTAGACCATTGATCCTCATTATACAAAAGTAACATAGGTTAGTGCATCGGACTATACAAAAACATAAGTTCCTGGTTCGATCACCGTTCCGGTGAGAAAATTTCCAATCCAAACTAACAATAGCCACACACTTGACTTTGTGGATTACATTATTTTTTTCATCATCCTACATTATGTCTTTTGATATTGTTCATACATGTCAATACTAAAAGTCTTACACTGTATCTATATATTTTGCTCCGAGACCAGAACATAATAAAATAGATAAATTAAAACTTGCGCTTTAGATTAAGAAAGGGTATGAAAGATTTTGTATCATTTTTTCCAGTTCTTCTGGAGTCCTTGAGCCCCTCCCTCGCCAACAATATATAGTTTGCCTTATTTGTAAAAGAGGCTAGTTACGCTACAGTATTATCATCTAAGATTAACCTCTCCAAACTTAAAAGTAAAGATCACGCACCCTTATTGTTTAGATTGATAAAGACTTTTGCATCCGTCGACATTATCTTCGATTAAAGTAGTATTGATCTGACAACCGCTGAGCATGTATACTTTAACGATCTTTAAATGAATAACAAATGACAACATTGTCATTTTTTGAATGACAATTAAACTGTGTTGGAAAGATAACATAAATACACTTTCGTTTTTCGTTTTTTGTTTTTGTGAAATCAAAAATGAAAAATGAAAACACTTTCATTTTTCGATTTTAGATTTTGAGAAATCAAAATTGAAAATTGAAAATACTTTTGTTTTTCGTTTTTTGTTTGTGAAATCAAAAACGAAAAACGAAAACACTTTTGTTTTTCATTTTGGTTTTTAAGAAATCAAAAACCAAAAATGAAAACACTTTCGTTTTTTGTTTTTTGTTTTTGATATTTCAAAACGAAAAACGAATGAACGCAGATATACACGGACCTTTGGAGCCTTCTTTATCCAATCTGGCTTTACATTGTGCAAAACAATGACATGTTTTAATAGGACTTAATGATTGGTGTTTGCTTAACGCTGTATCAGCATTATATGATTTATCGCGAAGAAACATCGACGTGAAAGCATGTTTACTTGTGTTTCATTCGTTAAGCATACAAAAACAAATTTTGCGTTCTTTTTGTTATTTGTACTTATTTTCTTTATATAACTTTAATTTCAGGAAGGAGATAGTTGTCTGCCTACCAATCCCTGTAAGGAACGTGAAAAGTGTGTTCCATTGGATAAGAATGGACACGTTTGTGTATCGTATCGTGAGTAAACTTCAACACTTAATAACTTTCTTAGTAAGACTATTTCCCAATTACAAAGATTTTTGTTGTTCATTTTGTCCTCTTTGGATATTGCAAGTTTATGTAATGTTCGTTTAAGCGTAAATGTAGAAATTACTATATGGTTCGTCAAAACATGTATCATATACTATTTATTTTTTAATTCCATTCGATCAATTTTAAAAATAAATCTACAGTGGAATTATTCCACATAAGAGCACTAAAGGGATAATAGGATGGAAGCTTTAACGAGTAAAGTCCACAAAAACTAAACAAAAAGTTTACAAAATATCACCATTAATACACAACATACTTAAGATGAGAAACGCCACCCTTTGGACAAAATAACCTTGTTCGCCAAATGAATGTAGTTTCTGATTGTCAATTTTTTTTAAATCCTAAATTTAACCGAAGTCATTTGTACATTGATGGTGTTTCTCTGGTTTGAATAAACAATATCCTTGATTGTATTGAGTTGATAGTGTTCGCTAATGACTATGTTGTTGCTAGGAATGAAAGAAAATGTATGGTTTTGTGTCATTGATGCAACAACCCAACAACACTAAAACAATCTTATCATCTTTAACAATTTAGAGCTGGAGGTTTTTTATTTAGAGACAAGGTGTTAACAAAGCAAAGACAATATTAGATATTTCTACTGTTCCCTCGAGGACCTTAAATGTCATATCACAATTGAGAGCAAAGTTAGTTTATGATTTAACGAAGTAGAAGTTTACTTTAGTGTCTTTACAATTTGAGATTTTACATTGCAGCTACCAATTCTATGTTTTATTAAGATATTAGAAATAATTAAAATGAATGAATATACATGTATTGCAGTACCAGTATTTAAAATGTGTCATTTCAGTTCCCTTCCTCAAACTACACTGGACAGGGTATCATTCCATGAAAATGATTAGTTAATACAAATTTGGTTCTGTTTTCTGTGTTCAGTTTTTTCAGCAAACACTATACAATATATCAAGCTCCAAATCGCTAACAATGTACAAACATAACGGAAACAGAATTTTCTAAAGCAAGTCAAAATGTTTAATGATATAAATCATTTCAATATTCGAAAGATCTTCTGGATGATTTTAAATCTCGATCTTTTTCTGAATTAGTTCTACCAGAACTATACATTTTTCAACCCTGTATACAATTTTGAAAATAATTTGAACAAAATTTATTTTATAATTCTTCCTGTGTGACGTTTACATTCTGACGTCAAACACGTGACTCTACACTCGAGTTGATGTGAACCTTGCCATTCAGTCACAGGACTTCAAATATTGCAATCCTTTATGGGTTGATTTACAATTTCTTTGTTTTTGTCCTAATTGAGATTGTGACACAGTGATGACTGCTGTACCTCTATATTGACTATTTTACCTATTATGTCTGTTTCGTTTACGTATCGTTGTGAATATAATGGAATTTGATGCGACTGTCATACAAGTGAGAGGTTTAGAGCTATAAAAAAAAGGTTCAATCCACCATTTTCTACATTTGAAAATGTATGTACAAAGTCAGGAATGTGACAGTTGTTTAACCATTCGTTTGATGTCTTTTATCATTTGAATTTGCCATGTGGACTTTCCGTTTTGAATTTTCCGTGGAGTTCAGTATTTTTGTGATTTTACTTTTTAAACTGTTATCCATTCATTTTTTTAATTTTAATGTCAATGCTTGATTTGACCAACAGCTTAATAAATGATTTCATTATATCAGTACTCGATATATTGATGTTATCTTATCAGCGTTCAGAATAAGCAATTATAAAATAATTAAACGGTAGATAATTGTAAATAATATATAAACCTATTTATTTAAATATTATTTTTTTTTTTATATAATCTGTACTAATGTACGACTTCCAATCCTTAACAAAAAATCAAATCGATATTATCACTAAAATACAAATATCAAAAATGAATGTTTTCTAGATCGTTTGTTTTTTGAACGATTTTCTTTCTTCATGTTTTCCAGGATATTTTCGATTTTTACTCAACTAATAATGTTTGCTTGACCCAGTGTGGTCTGCTGCCTCTTATTACAGTTACTTTTCTAATCTAAATCATGATTAACTTACATTAATAAAACTCGTATTGTCTCACCATTTTCGGTGATAAGGTAAAGGTACGGTTGAGAGGTCAAAGATATGTCTAATACATTTTTGTTTAATTTGCTTTGCCAGAAATGAATGAGCAACCTATTGGTGAGTTTTAATTGTGTTTTGTATATAATCATTAGTTAAATTCAGGCTCTTAGTTTTAATTCCCCCCCCCCCCCCCCCCCAAATTATGTCAACCTATGTCTTTTAACTACACTCTATATAGTCACTTCTTTTTGTTGTTAGTTGTATCAAAAAAAGTACATCACACACTCTTATTTGAAAAATAGTTTATTTGTAATTGGTATTTCTTATTCAGAAAAAAAAATGATCCAAACACTATTATCATGACGATTTTACCGATATGACTTAATCTAGCGGAACTTGACAAATTCGCAAACATGGCAAAGGTATAGAGTCATTTGAATTGTTTACATAAACAGCTGCAATAAATACGTATCGAAGTTTATTTCATGAACCTTTTTTTATGTAGTATACACATATTTCAAACAAACTTTTTGTACGTTAATATCCACAAAACGGAAATAAACCTGTTAAAATCTTTACAAAGAAAAGCTCATGTACCAATGTTTTTATATGTATGAACGACTTTGAACTCAGAATGAATGATTGACACAATAATCTTATTGTATTATTAATGCGACAAAAAACAAAACCCCAAGAAAACTGAAATTATTCAGAGTTTGGAAACGTAATGGTTACTAAATGCATGTAAAAATCTGTAAATTTGTCGTATGTGATGATTGTCATAAAATAAAAAATAAAACGAAATTTTTACACTGACTGGAATGCTCAGATCCGTGTTCATTTGTGAAAAAATATGATAAAATACCACGCCTATGAATCAAAAAGTATTACAAGTCGTTATTATTAAAATTAAACCAATAATGTAAAAATAACAATACCGTTTTTTATCCATTTACAGGAGCACCGTGCGATGCACAGCCTTGTAAAAACGGCGGCATCTGTCTTAACCAGGTGAACAGCTATTTATGTACGTGCCCTGATGAGTGGACTGGTCCTCAATGTGAAAGTAAGTTGAAACAATCTGAAAATCTATTGTTATTACTACACATTAAGAAAAGAAAGATCAAATATTCATGTGCTAAATAGTTGTTTCGTATATTTGATATTATTTGCTATCGATACCGTTCTGACTGCAAGGTCTACGGATGAATTGTCATTGTAGTTAAATGATTTTACTTTATATCGCAGAATGTTTGATTTATAACGGTAAATTCGGTCAAAACATCTAATTTATCTGTTGTGTTTCGAAATTGTCGGTAGCTATTAATTGATAATATTTATTTCAAAGGTCAAAAACTTGAAATCGTAGACTTGAGTACAGATATATTTGACTGCTTTTAATGTATAAAAACAAAAACGAACAAAAAAAAACCGATTGAAAACCTTCTTTTTCAACTACGGCAAGTAAAATATGGTTTAAAATATGTTACTTCTAACAGGAGGCATGGAAATAAGGATCGCAGAGTATCAGTTAATATTTTGTATGTGTTAAAACATGATACCTCCCCTCCATGTCATAGTACTATCTTTATGTTGTGTAATGTATTCTGTTGTTTATTTGTCTAGTTCTGTTTAAAGCCATGTCGCTGTCAGTTAATTGAGCCATTTGAGTTTAAAATTACCTTTGGTATCTTTCGCCACTTTTTAACTTATGATGAAAGAAAATATGTAAATTCCAAGGCGTTAGTCATTTATGATACTCCATTTGAACAATGAGCTAATTGAATTACATTTCTAAGATCAAGTATTACTTCTGAACATATCTTTATTGTAGCAAATATATGTGATGTAAAGATGGACTGTTCTGATCTCAAAAGTCCTATCTGTAAAACTGGTATATACCAACTCAATATAAATGGCACCATGAATGTACTCTGTGAAATGAATGATAATGGAGGCGGGTGGACTGTAAGTATTGAAAGTTAATGATAAAAAGTTATCAAAGGTACCAGTATTATAATTTAATACGCAAGACGCGCGTTTCGTCTTCATAAGACTCATCAGTCACGCTCGGATCAAAATAGTAATAATGCCAATAAAGTACAAAGTTGAAGATCATTGAGACCAAGTATTGAAAGTTAATGGTAAAATGTCCTTAAAAGAGGGAGGAAAGATGCCAGAGGGACAGTCAGACTCATAAATGGAAAATAAACTGACAACGCCATGGCTAAAAATGAAAAAGACGAACAGACAAACAATAGTATACATGACACAACATAGAAAACTAAAGAATAAGTAACGCGAATCCCACCAAAAACTCAGTGATCTCAGGTGCTCCGGAAGGGTAAGCAGATCCTGCTCCACATGTGGCACCCGTTTATTTTGAAAAATAGAGCTCTTGTTTTAAAATTTCACAACTATGCAAAACAAATCCTAGGTTTAACAAGCCTCAAAAAGGAAAGGGAGTGATCATGACGTTAAACGAGGATCAAGCAATGATTGGGACATGATAAATGCATTATTCGTGATCTGAAAATATTTGTGGCCTCATAATTGCATTTTACGTGATCTGACACTAAATATTACTTCGTATGTGCTTTATCCGGGATCTTACAATGATTATTATTCCTTATGTGAATTATCCGGGATCAGATAACAATGGCAACTTCGTAAGTGCATATTCCGTGATTTGACAAGAAGCATGATTCCGTTAGTGCGTATTCTGTGATGTTACACTCTGTATGACTATAGGAACATATGTCTCTGTTTTCTTTCTTTTTTTTTTAGCAATGGCGTCGTCAGTTTATTTTTGTTCTATGAGTCTGTACGTTCCTTTGGTATCTTTTACCCCTCTTTTAAAATATCATTTGTTATGTATATTTGATAATATATTTTACGCCCTCAATTTGGCTTCAAATTTTAACAATTATAAAAATTGTCTCTAACAAACGTGCATTGTCAATTATTGTTAAATAAATTGAGAAGGTATATAAAGTATTTTCTCATTAAAACATGTGAAAAGTGCCTTTGACATTTAAATAAAATATAGTATTTACATTGTTATAAAATAGAATCCACTTATATTTTACGCTTCATCCGTAAGTGTAGAAGTCATCAAATAACTAGCTTAACAATTTCACACATAATTTATTTTATCAATAAACGGTTTTAAATCATGTACTAAATGTCATAACTACAAAAGATAGATTTGACAATTGAGAACGCAAAGCTTTTCAGAGCGTAAATCTTACAGGGCCTCAACATTATTCAACCTGAAATAAAACAAAAAAATTACATTTAAAAATGGTGTAAATACATCAGATAATATCTCCTTATTTGCATTGAAATATTTATTAACGAATAATTGAAGGGAACTGAAAACTTGCATAATAATAATAGTAATAATTTCTCAATGTATAACTACTATTTCAATACCATTATTCTGTTTTTTTCTGACTGTTACCATGTTTGATATGTAAGATTTTCCGTCTGTATATTCGTGCATTTATGTATTATGCAATTCATATGTATTTATAAGCCTTGCATCTTTGATAACTATAAATACAAATACAATTTACACAATACATTATTTTTATAATTACAGACACCTTTTTTAATTAGTTAGTCTTGTTTAAATTCCCAGTTGATAGGTTATGTCACAATTTGTATGTTGACAAAACTGCTGTCATTATACCTGCAATTAAATTGATTAAGGAAAAAGAAAAAAAACTCTTTTTTTGTTGACAATATAATTGGTTGAAGTCAACTTTATACACGTGATCATAACTTGATATCTTTTATATCATTGTTTCTGTAAAAATGACATAACCAGTAGTTTATTATCCGAGTTTAAAGATTAAAAAAGACAAGAATAACAATGCCACTTTTCAAACAATATTGAATTCAATGTGGAATTCTTATTTTGGGTCCCACCAAGGGTGACTGGGGAATAGAAATATGGTCATTTGGTCTTCTCCCGACCGGCAGTAAAACACTTGCCTATATATCTATTGTATTTATTGTGAACTTGTTCTCGTCCTGAATATGCATGAAATATTTGAATATTTGCCACTGGACATTAAGCAACCAACAATCAATCAATCTTATTTGGGGTTTAACCACAGTCAATTAGAATGATAATAATGTCGACCAAAAGAAATCGAGAAACCATGTTTTTTGTAAACAATGGTAATTTACTGAGATTATCTTTTTTGAGATACATGTAGCTGATAATTATGACGGTCCATTAATAGGTTTCTTATTTAGGTGCAAGTATAAAAAACTAGAGGCTCTAAAGAGCCTGTGTCGCTCACCTTGGTCTATGTGCATATTAAACAAAGGACACAAATGGATTCATGACAAAATTGTATTTTGGTGATGGTGATGTGTTTGAAGTTCTTACTTTACTGAACGTTCTTGCTTCTTACAATTATATCTATAATGAACTTTGCCCATTAGTAACAGAGAAAAATATTTGGTAAAAATTTACATAAATTTACCAAATTAATGAAAATTGTTAAAAATTGACTATAAAGGGCAATAACTCCTCAAGGGGTCAATTGACCATTAAGGTCATGTTGACTTATTTGTAGATGTTACTTTGATGAACATTATCGCTGTTTACAGTTTATCGCTATCTATAATAGTATTCAAGATAATAACCAAAAACAGCAAAATTTCTTTAAAAATTACCAATTGGAGGGCAGCAACCCAACAACCGGTTGTCCAATTCATTTGAATATTTCAGGGCAGATATATATTGACTTGATTAACAACTTAACTCCTTGTCAGATTTCCTCTAAGTGATTTGGTTTCCGAGTTATAAGCAAAAAACTACACTTTACCCCTGTTCTAATTTTAGCCGTGGTGGCCATCTTGGTTGGATGGCCAGGTCATCGGACACATTTTTCAAACAAGGTACCTCAAAGATGATTGTGGCCAAGTTTGAATTAATTTGGCCCAGTAGTTTCAGAGAAGAAGATTTTTGTAAAAGATAACTAAGATTTACGAAAAATGGTTAAAAATTTACTATAAAGGGCAATAACTCCTAAAGGGGTCAACTGACCATTTCGGTCATGTTGACTTATTTGTAAATCTTACTTTGATGAACATTATTGCTGTTTACAGTTTATCTCTATCTATAATAATATTCAAGATAATAACCAAAAACAGCAAAATTTCCTCAAAATTACCAATTCAGGGACAGCAACCCAACAACAGGTTGACCGATTCATCTGAAAATTTCAGGGCAGATAGATCTTGACCTGATAAACATTTTTACCTGGTGTCAGATTTCCTCTAAATGCTTTGGTTTTTGAGTTATAAGCCAAAAACTGCATTTTACCCCTATGTTCTATTTTTAGCAGTGGCGGCCATCTTGGTTGGTTGACCGGGTCACGCCACACATTTTTTAAACTAGATACCCCAAAGATGATTGTGGCCAAGTTTGGATTAATTTGGCCCAGTAGTTTCAGAGGAGAAGATTTTTGTAAAAGATTACTTAGATTTCTGAAAAATGGTTACAAATTGACTATAAAGGGCAATAACTCCTAAAGGGGTCAACTGACCATTTCGGTCATGTTGACTTATTTTTAAATCTAACTTTGCCGAACATTATTGCTGTTTACAGTTTATCTCTATCTCTAATAATATTCAAGATAATAACCAAAAACAGCAAAATTTCCTCAAAATTACCAATTCAGGGGCAGCAACCCAACAACGGGTTGACCGATTCATCTGAATATTTCAGGGCAGATAGATCTTGACCTTATACACATGTTTACCCCATGTCAGATTTCCCCTAAATGCTTTGGTTTTTGAGTTATAAGCCAAAAACTGCATTTTACCCCTATGTTCTATTTTTAGCCGTGGCGGCCATCTTGGTTGGTTGACCGGGTCACGCCACACATTTTTTAAACTAGATACCCCAATGATGATTGTGGCCAAGTTTGGTTCAATTTGGCCTAGTAGTTTCAGAGGAGAAGATTTTTGTAAAAGTTAACGACGACGGACGACGACGACGACGACGACGGACGACGGACGACGGACGCCGGACGCCAAGTGATGAGAAAAGCTCACTTGGCCCTTCGGGCCAGGTGAGGTAAAAAGCTGTGGTATGATTGCCAATGAAACAACTGTCCACAAGAGACCAATTTGCAAGTTGGCTCGAGTTGTCGTGTGCTCAACAAATTGATTGTCTGTATCGATAATAGGATGTGTCAAAATCCATGTCACGAGTTTAAAAAGATTTCACTATTTTTTTAAGGTATTCCAGAAAAGACAGAACGGCAATGTTGACTTTTACAGGGATTGGGATTCTTACAAACTCGGATTTGGAAATATGAGTGACGAGTTCTGGCTAGGTAGGATGTATTTCTACGTATTTGAATTATTATTTAAATTCGTATAGAAAGTGCATTACAAAAGTAACACAAATGCTTGGCTTGACTGATCAGAGCGTGAGTCTTGAGTACGGACGCCGATAGCAAATATAAAAGTGGTTTTTTTTTACTGTTCTATTGTTCAGAAAAAAAATGTAATATACATGTATAATAAACAACATTACGTCTCTTAGCCAGTAAGCATGATAAGATGCAAACTATTTTTTATGAAAGTTTTTCAACAATGATGATACTCAAAACCTAAGGGAATTGCAAATTTTTCATTTTGATATCTTTTTTTAATCAGTTATTAAGTGGACGAAACGCGCGTCTGGTATAATCCTGGTAGTAGACGAAGCGTGCGTCTGGCGTTACAAACTATAAACCTGGTACCTTTGAAAACATTAGAGGAAACGAAATAGAATTCTGTTAAATCCACATATATTTTATTTCAATCAATTGAATACATCTATTTACATTTTTGGAAATATATTGCGTTTAACATTTGATGCTACAACTAAATAGAGTATAATAATTAAAACTACCAAGTTAATCAAACTCCCTTTGTACACGTTTGATTCATATTACTGTACTGGTAAAACATACGGGCATTTGAGTCACCTTTGGGTTCAGAAACAGATCAGGACACGGATCCAGTCTATTTATAAAAGAGGGGCGAATGAAAGTTGTCAATATTCAAAGTTGTAATGCCAATTGTTTTTTTTTAAATTTATCTTGGAAAAGATCTTGTTAGATGAACAATTATTTGCCAAGGATAAATTGCAAATCAAATCTTAATAGCGTAGCATTATCTATCTTATCCTTTATCTTATTTTGGTTAAATGAAAGAAATGCCTATTGGAAAATTTTATGAAATGTTAAAGGCCCGAGTGAAATCGAATTCGAAATTAAAACCTGCCAATTACAGTAGAACATGCCAATAACGGTCTTCCTAGGGAGTTGGGAACACTGACCTAACATGAGGGTTGATATAGATTATTTAATAATTGAATGCTTCTTTTTGTAACTTTATTGGGGTGTAAAAGCGTTGACCAAAGTACATTTTGTATAAAGCGCGGAAACGCTTCAATCTAAAAATGTGCGCAGTGCACGGTCAGCGCTTTTACAACTCTATGAAGTTACAAAAAGAAGCATTCAATACTTATAATTACATTTTTTAGCTAGGATCATAAAAACACGATTTTTAAAGATTTTATTTAATTTACCTGTGCACTTTATTGTGGGACCTCGTGTTATCACGAATGATAAGTTTTATTGTGTAATGTAATTGCTTAATGAATAACACGTGATGCGCAGTTAGCCAATCAGAATAACGTATTTTAATTAAACATACATTTTATGTAATTATTCCGGTTTAAACTTTATGAGGTACTCATGTAACTACAGTGACAAAAGACAAAGAATAGTGACAAGAAAGTTGATATTTATTACAGCTTTGACTGTACTTTAAAAATTCGTTTAGTTTCCACATAGCACGAATAACAAACCTACTGTAAATTAAGATATAATCCATTTAATTTTCAGGTAATACATATCTACATCTTTTAACAAACCCAGGCAACTTTACAATGAGAATCGAATTAGAGGATTTTGACGGTAATCATCGTTATGCTGAATACACCCACTTCTCTATCAGCGATGAAAGTTCTGGATTCAAACTGAAGTTCAGTACCTATACAGGAGATGCAGGTATTATTTGAGAAAATGGGAAAAGTTGTTACAGTTTAAATCTTAGAGGTTGTTTACATAACCTTTAACACGTCTGACGTCAATTAGTCTAAGGGAGTGTTAATTTAGGAACTACAATTAAAACTGTCCAAACAAATATTTGAACAAAGTAGATCTCAAGGTTGCTCGGTTGTCCTCCGCCAGTTTGTATAGAAAAAACAGCAGAAACTATTGCATGTATTTGTCAAGATCTATAATGTCATTCATTTTTTTTAGACTTTCCATTTAAACGAAAAGTTTCTACTTTTTAAAAACTGAAAATACTATTGATTGATTAAAATTATCACTTTTCCATATAAGGGGCGAAAACACAGATAATGTCACATTTTAATATGAGAAAGTGTTATAAATATGCCTACTTAATGGAAATTTTTTCTGGACAAACTGTTGTGTTCGCCTTCGGCGAGAAACAATCTATGTTTTTTTTGGCAACAAGTTGAAAACAATTTTTAATTTTAGCATAACATATAGTGGCAGCTGAGGGTGAAACAAACATTTTTTTTATCAGGGTCAAAAACAAATTATTTTTTCTCTCCAAGAACTGGTTTAACATATGATCTGCTATCCGGCCATCATGTCTTTTTTCATTGTAATGCAGCTAATGAGTCTGATGTTCACTCTCGTTCTATGTATTTAATTGTAATCCTGGTATCTTTGAGAATATCTTCTACACATTTTGCGTATAACCTAAATTGATTGCAATTTTTATTATAACATTGCAAGTATTCTTATCGTTTATCAATAACACTCAGTGAAATTATTTACTTTAGGAGATGCACTTACGTATCACAATGGACAAATGTTTTCGACTAAAGATAAACATAAAATGAAATGTGCCCAGGACTACAAAGGAGCTTGGTGGTACAATGCTTGTCACAGGAGCAACCTGAATGGACTTTATCTGAACGGAACGCATACGACATTTGCTGATGGTGTGAATTGGAAGGAATGGAAAGGACATCACTACTCACTTAAATCAACTAGAATGATGTTCCGTAAAGCATAACTTTAATTAAAGCGTAAATTACAGTGCAGATGTTGTAAACGCCACGATTGCTGCTTAATCTTAATGTGACACTCAATAATCACAAAAAAATCATTTCGATAAACTGTATCAGAACGAATGCTATTTTTCTAGCGGATTTCTATATGATTAAAATTATCACAATACAATATTGTGTTTTGTGAATTATTTGAAGAAATAAATCTGCCACATCAGCAGATTTACACTTCTTCATTAAAAATCTGAAAATTCTAAAACCGTATAAAAAATGCTTAATTTCCGCTTGCTGTCTTTTCCCTCATTTTACAATGTTTACATGATTTCTTCCATCGTATTTATCAAAGATGATTTTAACTTATTTATATTCCTGACTTGGTACAGGTATTTTCTTAAATGGAAAATGGTTGATACAACCGGGTTTTATAGCTATCTTAACCTTTAACTTGTATGACAGTCGCATATAATTGTGGCCTTATTAAATATCACATAAGGAATCTGAGACTTAGATCTGAGCTGCGAGTTATTTTCTGGATTGTTTTTGGACTAAAACAATAAGATATAATAGATTATCCAACCGACAATATAACAGAAACTACAACAATAAATATATAAATGTTGGATGTACAAAATACCGTATATAATTGCAAAATCGCCCTCAGTATAGCAGTCATATTCGGGAATAAGACAATGATGGTATTGAAAGGCAACTTTATTTATTTTTTAAGACACCAAATAATAAGACATAACACGTTATTAAACCAAAACAAACAGTCAAAACCTTATCGAAGAAGTAAAGTTATGATTCAAACAAATACATAATAATTGTCCAACAACAACATGTCTACCTTCGTATATATTTACGGTAATATTTCCTATAGAGGAATGTTGAATCATAGAAAAGTTGGAAGCTTAGAAGTGTTTACAGTCTTATAATCATTATTACTAAATGTTTTCTATGAGATGACTCACAATTGTCAATGGTATGTGTTACTCAATGTAGATCAAAATCAGTAAGTACTAAATTATCATCATTTTGAAGATCTATATACAATGTAATTGGATTTAAACATGATTACTGTCGATATTTCAATAACAGACTGTTCTGTACAAACAGACGTACTACCGGATACAATATCAGACAATATATGGACATTTCAATTCGTTGATCTAAGGATGCTTAAAAATATACATTTGTAGACGCTACATTTTACTGCATTACTGTTGTTGCCTGAACGTGCTAATGCAACAATGATGTTTTTCTTGCTGAAGGATTAGCTTTTCGACCTGTTAATCATCCTTTCTATGACATTATCTTTACTAGTTCACCAAGTTTATTCTTGCCCAATGACTGTTCCATATACATTGTGTTTATTTGTCGAAATCATCAATTAAAAAAACAAATGTTACTTATTTGATACGAAATAATAGAAACAAGCACATGTTAACAACATTTATGAAAATAATTTGGCAACACTCTTAGGATTATTATGTCCTTAATACTATTCAACTTAGTATTTTATTTGGGATGTTTATAACTCTTTTTATTCGAGTGTCACTGATGAGTCTTTTGTAGACGTAATACGCGTCATGTGCAAATGCAAAATTTCAATCTTGATATCTTTTATATTGTTTACGTTAGATTTTTCACTTGAATGTCTATTTATTGATGACTGTGTGGACTTTAGCGCGTTAGGTTCATACTCTTCACTTTTTAAATCCTCGCACATGTCACAGATCAAAAACAATTGGCAACATATAGGTCCATGTTGTCATTTGCATTGGTTGAAATCGGTTGTTTTCCTTTCCCTTTTTCATTGTTTTCGTGTTTAGTTTCAATATATTTATTTATAGTGGAGTACTCGCAATGATGTCAATCCCTGAAATTGTCGGGAACCTTTGTGTTTAAGTTCAATGCTCTAACCTCTACACCACGGTTTTTGTTATGTTAAGGGCATACAATACAGTTACAGGGGAGGTAATGACGTTGCTAACGTAAAATGTTATTTTCGCCACGTCAAACTGTGACATATTGGGAAAAGATGCATTTTTAGACTGATTTTTATCCTTCAAACTGATTCATTTTAAAAACGAGTGCATGGACCTCTATTTTTTAAAACGACATTTCTATTCATTTTGTACATAAGTTGTGCATTTTTTTTTCATGACCATTTGATAAATGTGAGTTATTTCTGAATAAAAAATGCAAGAATTTTTATGATACTTATATAATACAAAAATTACAAATTATTCAACAAAAACAAATTGTGTTTATCTTTCGAATTCAAAACAAACCAGTTATGGCTTTCTTTCGAATTGAAAAATATGGCCACAAATCCGGCAAATCTACAAAATTTCGACCATATTTAACTCAAAAAGTATCACATGAAGGTATATTTTTTATAACATATTTGATTTAATTATGCCAAAAATAGCCTATATGGAAAATTTCATCAAACTGTAAATACGGAATCAAAACTGTATCGTATGCCCTTAAAAGCCAAGTGTGAAACAAGCTTACGTTACTTTTCCTAATAGCATTAGCATTTTCATCGAGTAAATAGTATTGTTTGTTTCTCCTACACTCACATTTATAAACGGATCTTCCTCTATCATGTTCTTTCTAGTCACATATTGTATGCATTTTTTTGTAAACAGACGATACCGGAAATACCATAAGTACTTTACACGAGTGGCACTGTTGTGTATTCTTGCGCGAGAGTACCCTAATATGGGTTATCAGCCGGGATGTGAAGTTATGGCTTGTTTACTTCCATTCATTATACATATGCAAAATCTTTCATATACATGCTTAGTAAATGATAAAATACGAATAAATATACACGATTCCATGATTACAGTTTATGGATCAGATTGGTATTGGTATTAACCACAAATTCTGTCAGAAAAGTAATTTATTGATTTACTGACAAAGTTAACCAATTATACATCCCTACCTTTAAATTGAATAAAAGGAAATTTAAAATCATTTTATGAATATAAGTAGAAACACACAAAAAGATCAAGTTAAAATAAACAAAACCAACTTATTGCACGTCTGCTTACATACAACCAATTAAATCCTATTGTCTTTTTAACTTATTTTTCTTCCATATTACCTGTAAAAACAAAGCAAATTTCAATTTTTAATTGCTCTTACTCGGCATTAATTCCATATGCAAAATCATGAATTGCATTTAAAAGATAGCAGCAGAGGAGGTATGCATGCCAATGAGATAACTCTTTCACCAAAGTCACAATTTGTAAAAGTAAACAACTACGTTTGAATAATACTGATAGGTAATCAATTTATTGGTTATTCATGTACATCATGAACATCTATTGAATGTCATCCACTTTGAAAGATAAAACATCCAAAGTTAAACAAGAAAAGCAGGCAGATAAATGCAATCTAGAGAAACATAATTATAATATAATAAGTATTCCAGTTTTTCAATACTCAGAAATCAATGTAGAATACACAGTACAACCGAATTATTTGGATAAGATTGAAACCCGATAGATAAGGCCACACAACTAAATACTTTGTCTTATGTTGAATATCAATATTGTGTTTATGTCATTTCCATAAACAAAAAAACAAAATACAGTCACAAACTATATCATTTTCATACAATATAAAATAGATTATAACTTTTTAAATCATCCTTCACCGAAAACAGTGTTTACAATCAAAGCAATGTTATCAAAGACCCAAATGGTATTGGTTAACCTGTGATGAAGCATGCACTATCAGAATCAGTACTGCTAAATAAGATTGGATTGTCTTCCCTTCAACAGATTAATCTTTGCATTGAACTATTCGTCAAAAGACAAAACATATACATTTACATTAAAAGTAAAACTTGCATGTATAAAATGACATTTTGACATTTCCTGGTTTTTCAAATATGTATTACCCTTGTTGCTTAAATAATTAAAAGTAAAAACAAATAAAAAAATATATGTGTGTGGTTTTCACATTTAAAGTTTTGATGTAAATTTTAAATTGCAAGTGTTTTAGTTTAATTTCTTTAATTCAATTTTAAATATCTATAATCCTTGCTAAAATAATTATATAAACTAATTTTGGATGTAACGCGTCTTTTGATTGGCTGACGTGGTTTTGTTTATCATATCATAGACACAATATTGCCATGTGACCATGACGTCATCAACGTTTTTGCATGATTAACGCCGATTTAAAATGGAATTTAGAATTAAATTATAAGAAAAAGCTGTAATATTTTGTCAGGCTATTCGAAATAACATAAAACAATGTGGTACACACTGTTAAATCATCCGCTACTTTTTCCTCAAAGACAGAAAAGATATTACAGTCATTCCTTAAATAAAGGTGATTTACCATTATTTTGTGATTTTCACTTTTAAAGTTGCGATAGTGAATTTTAAACTGAGTGTTGATTTAAAATTAGTAAGCATAATATGTGGGTATTCTCAATGTACATAATATGAATTTGTTTGATGTATTCAAATATGCAACTTGCATGCAATATAGCACGAACTATGTTCCTATGTTTGTGTACCTTTGTAGTCTATACATGAACGTCAATGACGTCGTCGTGGGCGGAAGTAATTGTATATATTATTATATAGGGCCAAGTGAGCTTTTCCCATCACTTTGCGTCCGTCGTAGTTAACTTTTACAAAAATCTTCTTCTCTGAAACTACTGGGCCAAATTAAACCAAACTTGGCCACAATCATTATTGGGGTATCTAGTTTAACAAATGTGTGGCGTGACCCGGCCAACCAACCAAGATGGCCGCCATGGCTAAAAATAGAACATAGGGGTAAAATGCAGTTTTTGGCTTATAACTCAAAAACCAAAGCATTTAGAGCAAATCTGACAGGAGTAAAATTGTTTATCAGGTCAAGATCTATCTGCCCTGAAATTTTCAGATGAATCGGACAACCCGTTGTTGGGTTGCTGCCCCTGGATTGATAATTTTAAGGAAATTTTGCTGTTTTTGGTTATTATCTTGAATATTATTATAGATAGAGATTAACTGTAAACAGCAATAATGTTCAGCAAAGTAAGATCTAAAAATCAGTCAACGTAACCGAAATGGTCAATTGACCCCTTTAGGAGTTATTGCCCTTTTTAGTCCATTTTTAACCATTTTTCGTAAATCTTAGTAATCTTTTAGAAAAATCGTCTCCTCTGAAACTACTGGGCCAAATTTAACCAAACTTAGCCATAATTGGGGTATCTAGTTAAAAAAATGTGTCCGGTAACTCGGCCAACAAACCAAGATGGCCGCCATGGCTAAAAAAAGAACATGGGGGTAAAATGCAGTTTTTGGCTTATAACTCAAAAACCAAAGCATTAAGAGCAAATCTGAAAGGAAGTAAAATTGTTGATCAGGTCACGATCTATCTGCCCTGGAATTTTCAGATGAATCGGATAATCGGTTGTTAGGTTGCTGCCCCTGAATTGGTAATTTTGAGGAAATTTTGCTGGTTTTTTTTTGTTATCTTGAATATTATTATAGATAGAGATAAACTGTAAAAAGGAATAATGTACAGCAAAGTAAGAACTAAAAATAAGTCACTATGACCAAAATAGTCAATTGACCCCCTAAGGAGTTATTGCCCTTCATAGTCAATTTTTAACAATTTTCTTAAAATTTGAAGATTTTCAATAACATTTTCCACAGAAAGTACTGTTATAGATAGAGATAATTGTAAGCAGCAAGAATGTTGAGTAAAGTAAGACCTACAAACACTTCACCATCACCAAAACACAATTTTGTCATGAATCCATCTGTGTCCATTGTTTAATATTCACATAGACCAAGGTGAGCGACACAGGCTCTTTAGAGCCTCTAGTTTTCTTTCTATTTATAAATTTATAGCGGCGGATGTTTGCCAAAAAATTTGTTTATAAATTTATGTTTATGTATTTTCATTTGTGTATTTAAATATTTATGATATATATTGTGTTTTGTAATATTGAAGAAATATTTATAACAGGCAATACAAATTATACCTATTGACTTCCTTTTATTTCACACACTTGATAATTAATCTATACAGAATTGTATTACGACTATAACACATATAACTAAAACTGTGAAATGTCTGACAATCAACACCCAGGAACAAGTTATCAACTGTTGTCATTTCTGTAATATGTATGAAAACATTATTTCGAATATCAAAATTTCAAAATCAAAATCCATGATGTATTCAACCTTGTTTTTATTCTATCACAACAAACTCAAATTTATGTCTTCAACAAAGTATGATGTAAAAAAAAACACAGCTTTCTGTTGGTGGGTGTTACCTTTCCTCGTTAGTTTTTTTTTTTATTTAGCGTCGTAAAACAGTACATGATATATAACATGTATAAGGCATGAAGATGGAATATTAAGGATCAGATGAATTATCTATCGTGTAGGATCTTTCAAATAAATGTAGGATGCAGTCACCGCGTTACTGTATTATAAGTACGTATCAACCAGTGACAATTCCACGAAGATTTTTAGCAATCTGATCCCAGTGATGGCGATACAAGGCTTTAGCACATTTTCTGTATATGCAATTCGTATAAATAGTAGCAAAAAAATGTTAGATCTGTAAATTTGCGTAAACATTTTTTCGCAAATTGTTTTATCTTCCTGGCCGGGATCGAACTTATGCTTATCGTGGCACCAAATCGCTTTGCACTATGCCCGACGCTAGACCACCTGTGTTTGATTCAAATTCAAGCTTTCGGTTGCCAGGTGTTACCCTGTACACAATTTTAATTTTGTTTGTTTATGTATATTTTCTAGGCAACAAAATAATAATATAATTGATTTATGTTAGTAAATGTTAGTAATAGTGTTATAATTTTCTTTTGTCGGTTTTCCTTTTTAACAAAACTGTATAAATTAAATTCCTGTGCATGTATTAAATTTAATAATTAAAATATTTATCAATGAAATTTTCGATAAAGGTTGTCATAATTGTTTGCAATATCAACGAATAAGGATGTTAACTATCTTTACACTTGCAGAAGTAATAATGTCTTACTTGACAATATTGTGTTGTATTCAAAACGTATTAGGTTTATTTCAGAATAACAAACAAATGGACGCACATGTAATTTTCGCAATGGAAAATATAGGACAAAAGATGTGTCTTCGAGAATGTACGCGTTACAAGGGTTGCAGTGGTGTCAATTATAGAGCAGATACCCTGACTTGCCAACTATTGTCTGTTTCCTTGCCAGGAGACACACTAAACGACAGTGAAGGGTTTTCTTTCTCTAATCTAGACAATTATACACCGGTAAGATTTTAATTCTGATTCTGATTCATATCATACCACTTTTTATTATCAGTAAGCAGTTGTAGTAGTAGTAGTATTAGCGGTTTGTCGGTATAGTTGGTGGATGCTGTTGTAGTATATCTGCCAAATAGAAAATAATCAAACTTTACCAAATGTTTACTATAATTTCAGGATGGGGATAGTTGTCTTCCTCCGAATCCATGTAATGATCACGAAAAGTGTGTTCCGTCGATAATGAATGGACACGTTTGCCTATCCTATCGTAAGTTAAAATTAAATTAATTGACTTTTTACTACCAGTATGTTGTCCCTTTTTATATGTTTTACATGTGCAACGTTTATTTAATGTTCCATTTTTTAAAGTTAACATGTCTCTGTGGTTTATCGTATCGTGTATTATAAATTATCTATTTTATCATTACTATCAGCTTTAAAGTTTTATTAAGTTATTACAAAGTTGAAATTAATAAGAGGAAACGAACGTGACAGTAAAAATTAAAAAAAAAAACAAATGGGACAGTAGAAACAGTGAAACCAAAATGTCAATAATATAGTGTTATCAACTGGCTGTTTCTGTATTGGCACTGGTGTAGATTCAAGGTTAACTGTATTGGCCCTGTTTTAAAAAAAACGTGATCAATACAGGGCCAAAACGGCTTTTTTCCACCTTTTAGTGTATTGGCCCTGTTTTTTTCCGTATAGGCCCTGTTCGAAGAGCAATATTAAATCTTGATACGTTTTCACATTGCACATGCTTATTTATCCGTATAAGGGCTCATTTGCTCATATCATTTAATAAAGTACACCACTGTCCCAGGTTAGGGGAAGGTTGGAGTTTTAATAACTGTCTTTAATATCTTTGATTTCTACAAAACTTGGACAGAAGCTTGTTTATGATCATAAGATTGTATCCAGCAGTATATTTGTAAAAAACAAATCCTGTTTTATAACTTTCTTAAACATGTTAAACTACCATTGATTTGTACCACACTTGGACATAAGCTTGTATATGATCAAAAGCTAGTATATCGAAAGAATTTTTTTTTTTTTTATATTAATCAGAAGTTTTTCTTTCACATAACATTACATATAAATGACTCAGTCTGCAGTTAAAGTTTTAAAAACATTTGTTAGATTTATGAACAAACTAACAGGATAAGTAGGCAAGACACTTGATTCTGCGAAACCCATACAAATGTTTAACTTTAAGATATGGATATTAGTTATATGCATTTGTAACTGGTAAACCATAAGTGATAGAGACAAATGGTCTAATGATTTGAAGTTTAGAAAGGTCAAACGTCAAGATCACATTCTAAATTTTGATTTTGGCCTTTTACTTCTTTTCAAAAGTGTATACGATATCGACAACACATAGTTACAGTTAAAAGTTGACATAATATGGCAGTTTATTTCACCTTTATATTCAAAATATAACATATGGTGATATATCTCACAAACCGTATATAATAATTACCCAAGATATATTTATTTCAGGTCCTTGGTTTATGACCTTAAAATTTAAGTCAAGGTCATATGTAATTTACACGTTCAAGAATTTGTCCTTTGCTTTACCTTCATATAGATATAGGAAGATGTGGTGTGAGTGTCAATGAGACAACTCTCCATCCAAATAGCAATTTATAAAAGTAAACCATTATAGGTCAATGTACAGCCTTCAACACGGAGCCTTGGCTCACAGCGAACAACAAGCTATAAAGGGCCCCAAAATTACTAGTGTCAAACCATTCAAACGGGAAAACCAACGGTCTTATATATATAAAAAAAACGAGAAACGAGAAACACGTATAAATTACATAAACAAACGACAACTTCTGTACATCAGATTCCTGACTTAGGACATGTGCACACATTTGCAGCGGGATTACACGTTTTAATGGTACTAAACCTTCTCCCTTTTTCTGAAACAATAGCATAACATCCCAACATAGAAAAACACACGATAAAATATCAATTGGCAGGCTTAACTCAATCAAAAAACGTAAATTAATACACTATGAACGAATAAATTTGATCTACGATATCTGAATGCAAATGCACAGTTAATAAAATATTAGGGACAAACATGTAAGGCCAAAATGCAAACAAACAAGTCCAAACAAAGCCATGGCAAGACGCCACTGCGAAATATTTAACCCTTCAAAAATAATCACTTAAAAAAAAACGGTTTTAATAATACAGGTAAATCTTGAAGTTTATACAAATGTAGTACGAATAAGTGATAATTAGAAGATATACCAAATAATCAAAACTGGTATATAGACAAGATCCATATTAATATTAAATAACAAAAAAGCATTATAAACAGTATCAACAGGTCAAATTAACATGAAAGTACGATTTGAGAGTACTCGGAGTTTCTTATATGTTTACATGATAAAGCAATATGACGTTGTTATTACGTTGCAAGCCATTTGACTTTAAGAAACCAAATTAGAAATGACCCTGTGTAAACCTGATGTTGCTTTTTTTATTTCTATCTTATTTGAAAGCATATCTTTTAATAAAAATTGTCAAGTAAACTATCAGATATAACCGGTTATAGAAATGTTTCAAACCGGAATCAACATATTATTACCCTTATTTCAAACAACAGTATTAATAATGTGGTCATTTTTATAAATATCCTGTTTACAAAACTTTGAATTTTCGAAAAAAAACTAAGAATTGTCTTACCACAGGCATAGATTACCTTAGCCGTATTAGGCACCACTTTTTGGAATTTTGTTTCCTCAATGCTCTTCAACTTTGTACGTGTTTGGCTTTATAATTTTTTTGATGTGAGCGTCACTGATGAGTCTTATGTAGACGAAACGCGCGTCTGGAGTACTAAATTATAATTCTGGTACCTTTGATAACTATTAGAACAAGTATTGTTGGAATCAGTTCCTAATAAGCTATCATTTCACATTGGAAATGACATGTTGGACTAGTTTTAATATTTTTATACCGCCTTACACAACACTTACTCATGTAAAAGTTATCTCCGCGAAAACTGCTTATTGGGTGTGTTCTTCTTCTACGCTACCATTAAAGACTACAACAAATTTATTTTACCAAGTACTCGTTACAAAATAAGTTGTCAAGAATGATTTTGATATAATAGATCTGAACATTCCATATGAGACATAGTTCTGCTGATGCATTTTACTTAATTATAAGTCATATATCTAAAGTGATAGCGACCTTGGTTCTACTGATTGGGTCCTTGGTCCATAAAATAAAATTAGGTCAAGATCCTGTTTATGGGGGTTTTTTTTTTGGCTTTTGCTTGTGATGCTACTCCTGATAAACGATAATAGATATCGACCGTGATATCGACAAAATATTTTCACAGTATTGTTAGTCATGATCTGTCGCAATAGAAATGTTGTGTCAAAGCGAAACGTTAACATTTCCTTTTACTATGTTGAAAAAAGGATGCCTGATTAGTTTGTCCTTTTTGAACAATTGAATATGTTTAAACTTAATTATTGACGAAGAAGTTTTTTCTCCTTGAATATTCAAAGTGATAATTGTAATATAGTTAATGACAATACATAGTTGAGACTTAATGTCTTTTGATATGAGTCTCTTTACTTGATGACCTTGAAATTAAGGGCAAGGTCAGAAGTGAGTATCACGTTATATGGTTTAACCTTGGCCTTAACTACATGTGTATGCTTGATTCAGCCATTGGATATTGTTAAATATGTGTCAAGTCATACAATTCCAACTCAAACAAAAAATTTCTGCACTTATTTAATGTTAAAGTATTAAGAACCATATATTCGGATTAAATGTCACTTTATTGATCAAATAAAACCGAAAGTGGCATTTCTCAAACCATAAGTAACAAATTATCTGTCTTATTTCAAATAAAAGTGTAAGGAAATCGTATATTTTTTTTTAAATCAGCGAACAATAAGCTATCATATAAGACTGGAAATACTATATTTTCATATCAAAATAAATCGTTTGGGGTCGAAATAACTTCAAAAGAAATATTCTAACATGACGTCCTTCAAACGCTTTAAGTACACACCCGTGATAAACTATGAATATATTGTTTGGGTTGTTCCGCATGTTCCGATCTTACTCCCAGGTCATAGAACTATGACGTCAGAATATAAGAATTTTACGGAAAAATGCACGCTTGCAAAAATCATCACAAACAAGGAAACGTAAACAAATGATGTTCTAATGTGTTATATAAGTGAGTTTTGTATACTTATAAGACATACAAGTTTTGTATACTTATAAGACATATAACATGTATAAGAACAATTGTCATTTAGATTCATCCAAACCTATCTAAATATTCTATTGTCAATAGTTTAAGCATGTCACTTATTCAGTTTGCTCCGTTCTTTTACGTCAATTTAAAAGTGCGTTTATTTATGAGAACGGCAAATTATGCCTTCACCTAGTTTTTCCGAAGATTAAAAAGTCAAAGCAAACTATTTTGGCCTCAAATTCCAGGTTCGTGTGATGAAAGATTTTTATCAATTTGTTAACACTTGCGTGTCTAATGCAGTCGATTCAATTAATTTATTTAAAATATTTGAACTGATTATTTCATTAAAGACGCCCAAATGGAAGCTTCAATATAAATGTTTTGTCAAAAATGAAAGTGGCCGCATCCGTGGTCCTCCTTAATCTTTATCTTCATGTATATATTATGTATTATCATCAAATACAACCTACATTTAAATATTAAAAATGAACCCAAATGCGGCCACTTCCATTTCAGACGGAAACCGTCTACCATTTAACTCATTTTTGCTATCATTGCGAAAATTAAAGTAATTCAGCATTACTTAATGTTGTTAGTTACCGATATATGTGCATTGTATTTTCCAAAACAGACCATATTTATGTAGCAGACGTAGGCTTATCTATACTGCAACTAGTTGTATTTATTTCATAAATATAGTAACATAGCTAAATTTTGTATAATGTCAATTGCATCATGGCACACATTCTCCACAATCAGGGGTCCATTAAGGGAAGAAAATACGTTTGACATTCGTGTTACGAATTAAAAGCTATCAATGTATAAGTTTAATTCGTAAAAACAGTATTAGGTCAATGTCATAATAATATAAACTTTTATGTACTCGCCGAAAAACTGTGAAAGGGTAGAACCTCGCCCTTTCTCAAGTTTCTCAGCCTCATACAAAAAAGATTATATATTTTTCTGAAATTGACCTAATATTGTATATTTATTATAAATAGCTAATTGTTAACATTGTTATAATTTGTAACACAGCTATATTTTCGGGCAAAAGAGTGGTCTTACTGGACCTACTCCTTTGACGAAACAATTAACCAATTGATGGCTATTCCTGAATTCTATCGTGAGAGACAATAGAGTGATTTGTATATTATTTTCAAATAATGTAAGGTATATTGTTGTAGTGCTGGAACATAATAACCGTAATGTTTGTCATATGAATGTTTTTCCACATCACGTTTGTTATCACTCAAGTTGGATATAAACCTATTGTTTAAACAATTGGAGTTGCCAAAAATGTATGTGTGCATGTAAACACTACTACTTGTTTCTTCTTTATAGCTTACTAGTAAAATCAGTTTCTTGAAACAGTGCGTTGATCAATAAGGCAATAATATGCTTGATTTCTTGATTGACAACATATTTGTTACGTTTGCAGGACGTGTTTTCAACAGAATATCGGCATTCCAATGGGAACGAATTGTGCCCTCTTCTTGTCGACTTGTTTCTTTTTTATTATGAGGCTGACTACATACAGGAACTTCTTAGGAAGAAAGATAAGAAGTTAGCAATATCCTTTAACTCTACTTTCCGCTATATAGATGATGTTCTTTCACTAAATAATTCAAAATTTGGTGACTATGTCGAACGAATCTATCCCATTGAACTTGGGATAAAGGATACAACAGATACAGTTAAGTCGCCCTCATATCTTGACTTACATCTAGCAAATGACAATGAGGGTCGCTTGAAAACAAAACTTTACGACTTAAGAGATGATTTCAGCTTTTCCATTTCTAAGTAGCAACATTCCATCATCACCTGCATACGGTGTATATATCTCACAACTGATACGATATTCCCGAGCTTTCGATTCCGATCATGATTTTCTTGATATAGGGTTGCTGTTCACAGTGAAGCTATTAAATAAAGAGTTCCAAATGATGAAGTTGAAATCATATCTTGGTTGACCATTATGAAATAACCGTTTCACAAATGATATCGGATATGTTCCTTACGTCGTAATCAATCCCCTTCCCTTTCATAAATGTGACCTACTGAATTAGACTTTTTACCGGATTTGTTATCTCATAACCAACATGACGGGTGCCACATGTGGAGCAGGATCTGGTTACACTTCCGGAGCACCTGAGATCACCCCTAGTTTTTGGTGGGGTTCGTGTTGCTTATTCTTTAGTTTTTTTATGTTGTGTCATGTGTACTATTGGTGTCTGTTTGTCCATTTCATTTTAAACCACGGCGTTGTCAGTTTATTTTCGATTTATGAGTTTGACTGTCCCTCTGGTATATTTCGTCCCTCTTATTATACATCGTATTACACTTTTGAGTATATTTGTAAAAATTATAAACTTTATTATAATTTGATAGCTCAGGTAATCAATATAAATTTTCAGAATAAGCAATTAGACAATTTTTTGTAAATAATTTATTAAATTATTCATTATAAATATAATTTATTTACAATGCCATAATGTGTTGTTACCATCTGTACAAGGATCGATTTCTCATTATAAATAGATAACCACACGAAAAGTATTATTAAAATGCAAATATCGAAATTCTAATATTTTCTAGACTTGAACATGTTGAATGCGTTTTTATTTTCATCTATTTGCTTAACCATGGTAATATCGACTTTACTTTAATTTATTATCTGTGGTTGTCCCTTTGTTGTCTCTTTTCTCTTTTAACAGTTAATTGACTGATCTAAATAACTAGTTAAGTATGTTTATAAATCAATCATTTCTGATATAACATTCTCCCATGTTAGAAAATGATGAGCGCTCAAATTTATGCTGAATCCAACTGCATATTATGTTTGCCTTTCCTTCGACAGAGGGAATGAATCTTCAGCCAAGAGGTTGACGTTTGTTATAATTGTGATCCTATTTCGCCCCTATATTATAGGTTAAATAGGCTGTGAATTCTTAGTTTTTGTAATTTTTTCAAATTTCTCATACCAAACCTTTGAAAACTATCTACAAAGTATAAGCATAAACACTGACTTTTATGGTTTGCCCTAATTGTATCCAAACAATCACACCACACACCCTTATTTGTATAAATTATTTCTGTTATTTTCAATCCCGAAGAAGAAATGTGCTCAGCAGTAGTATGGCATAATAATCATTTTCCTCCCACACATCCTTTTTTATATAAATTGTTTCTGTTATTTACAATTCTGAAGAATTGTGCTAAGCAGTATGATTGCGTAAAAATCATATGCCTACCACACCCTTTTTTGGATAAATTGTTTCTGTCATTTACAATCCGAAGAAGAAATGTGTTCATCAGTATTATGGCGTAACAATCATATGCCTAGCACACACCATTTTGTGTATAAATTGTTTCTATTATTTACAATCCCGAAGAAGAAATGTGTTCAGCAGTATTATGGCGTAATAATCATATGCCTGCCACACACCCTTTTTTTGTTGTAACTACATTCCCTTTCATAATGTGACCTTCCGAATTAGACTATTTAACCGGAATTGTTATAACATGAGCAACACGACTGGTGCCACATGTGGAGCAGGATTTGCTTACCCTTCTAGAGCACATGAGATCACCCCTAGTTTTTTGTGGGGTTCGTGTTGCTTATTCTTTAGTATTCTATGTTGTGTCATGTGTACTATTGTTTGTCTGTTTGTCTTTACCATTTTTGATCATGCTGTTGTCAATTTATTTTCGATTTATGAGTTTGACTGTCCCTCTGGTATCTTTCGTCTCTCTTCTATGCATATTTCAAACAGCTCGTTTATCAGTCAGTAAAAGCACAAAGCAATAATACACCCGTTAAGTGTAGGTAAACTTGTATCTATATAATTAGCCTTAAAGTCAACTGGAATGGTTAATATTATACTCTTCAAGTTACATAAATGTAATCTGACAGCATAAGCATAAAAGATTTATTTAAAGTCGGTTATATCAATACAACATAAGCTCTGTAGAGCTTTTATCCGACATATATATAAGACAAGCACAATACACAAAAGACATAAAACATAAAGCACATCAAACAAAATAAATAATGTTATCCAGCACAGCAATTAATAAACACAATTAAATCATATATTAAGAAAACATAAAATGCAGATAAAATAACGTTCATCTAATAGCTATTATAAAGCACTAAAAGTAATTCAAGCGGACTCAAATAAAAAGTTATGCCTAATAATTTAAAAGCAAGAGTATACAATATAAATAAATAAACTGATCTACAGCTCTTCGAGATCTGCAGGAGGAACACTGACACGAACTGCCCTCCAAATTACCAACCAAACTTTTAAACTGACCCAATGGCATTTCTTCCCTCATCTTATTTGGTAATTCGTTCCCGATTTTGTCTCCTGCATATCTGAATGAGTGTAGCCCATAATAGTTGTCCTTACCCTGGTAATATCTGCTATGTTGTTATTTCTAAAAGAGTAATAACATTTTTTTTATTATTTCAATAAGTTAATGTAGATAAAATGGTCATTGTTTATTAATAGTTTTATATACCTCTATTGCTATCATTCTAATTCTTCTGATTTCTAAACTTGGTAATTTTGATTTAATTAACAGTTGTTGACAAGTACTACAATAGTCTTCATATATAAATCTTAGGATACGCTCCTGTATTTTCTCTATTTTTCTGGTATTACAATCACCACAGAAGTGCCATATTACAAGACAATAATTAAAATTTGACATAATAAATGAATATTATATAGTAAGTCTACCTAATTTTGTTAAATATTTGCCAATACGTTTAAGTACATGTAATTGTCTTGATGCCTTTTTACAAATGTTAGAAATATGGGCATCAAACTCAGGTTGATAGTCAATTGTTACACCCAATAATTTCACTTCTTTTTCACTATGTATAATACATTGTAATATTAACATCTAAATTAAATGAAATGTTTTTATTTTCATTTTTTTTTTGCCTATGGCTATTGTCTGAAACGTTTTCAGAGTTGGCCTTCGTTTGATTTAGACTGAACCAATTTATTAGCTCTAAGCTTTCTTTTTCTTAAATATTTACCACAGTGTCTATATCAGAATGTGAATATGACAAAGTATTGTCATCTGCATAATTATACAATGAACTGCTTAATAAAAAGGAAAATGTTAAAAAGTAAAGGTCCTAATATAGAGCCTTGCGGTACACCTTTATATATCTTTCCAAGTACTAATATCTATACCAACTTTTACACATTGTTTTCTTTTACTTAGATAGCTGTATATCAAGCTTAAAGTTGTTTCAGATAACCCATATGCCTTTAGTTTTAAAATTAATAAATTATGAAGGAAATCAAAGGGGTCCATCAACACAGCAGCAATGTATTGATTATCATCAATAGCCTTCTCCCAATCCTAAATGATTTTCAAAAATGCTGTCAGGCAACCGTATCCTGCTCTAAAGGCAGACAAATATGGGTGGAATATATTTTGAAAACTAAAAAACTTTGATACAACAGGTAAAATACTGACTGGCCTATAGTTGCCAACTTCCAGTTGACTATTCTTCTTGTGAAGTGGCACCAGTTGGGCCTCTTTTAGTTTGGACAGAAAAACAGAGTGCTCAATAGATTTGTTTATTAATTTTGTTATTGGTGTCACAACTGCTGTTCTGCCAATTTCAGTATTGTAACAGATAACCCGTTTTTACCTGTAGCCTTATTTATACCAAGTGTTTTTATTTGTTTTTCTACAAACTTCTCTTCTTTACATTAAAAAATTAAATTACCTTCAGTTCTACAATTATTATAAATAGCTTTTATACTAGGGTGGTTCAGATCTACAGTACAGACTGATCCAATATCTTTTGCTACATTAACAAAAAAATCATTAAACATATTAGCCACCTTTGACTGATCATTTATAATGTTATCATTGTCACATCAACATGATTAAATAATTTTGTTCTCAAAATAACTACCTTTGTTTGTTAAGAAAGGTTTGATGGTGGGCCAAAAGTCTTTAGTTTTTGGTCCCCCTACACAACGTTCTATAAAATAATTTCTGACTGATTTACGCTTGATCTTGTTTACAAAATTTCTATGGGCTCTGTATTTTTCCCAGTTTTTCTTAGATTTTACCTTATTGCATTTATTGTACAACATCTTTGTCTTAAATATAGATTGTATTAGCTCTTGATTCATAAATGGGGCAGGACTTTGTACATTTTTTCGTTGTTTCAATGGTATGTGTTTATTACCAGTATTTAGAAGATCAGATTCAAAGTCTTCATATGCTTTGTTGACATCATTGTTCTCATCAATTTTCTTTGAAACTTCTTTATGATTTATTTTGAGGTTTAATTGCTGACACATTGCTTTTAAATTGAAATGATATCACATTGTGTACATCACTTAAACATGTTAAAGCACAATTGAAATTTACTACATTTTGTATATTATGTTTTTTGTTAGTTAGTATAGCATCATTTAATGTTGGTTGTGTGATGCAGGTGGCATCTTTCACTACACTCTCTAGGTCACATATATCACAGACTGGCTCTAATGGGGTCTCTAATGTTTGTTTCTTCTCTTTAGAAAGTTGGTCATAATTAAGGTCACCAAGAAGTACAATGTTGTCATATTTTACTGATATCTTGTCATACGATTGTATAAAATCGTTTTTAAACTCATCTGTAATTGACTGTGGTCTATATAGACCGGCAATCAGCCTCTTTCTTGCATTTATAACCAATTCTACACATAAGGATTCTATCGTTTTGAACACAAGATGTGACTGTAAAGAACAAAACCCCGCTGGAATTAGAATATATTGTTGGATTCTAGTTGCATGTAAAAATTTTATCATGTGATATTCATGAACATAGAAATAAGAATGAATTTGATACAATGAGTGACGTGTTCCGACACGTTGTTATTTGTAAAAGAACTATATTAGAAATATGCGACAATAAACCAACACGAACAGACAAGTTTCTATATTGATGCATTTCCGTCCAAAATTTGGTTTTAGTGAAAATCATTAGTGCGTTTAGCATCGTCACTCATGGCCCCATTTTGAACGAGTGGTTGACAAAATATTATCCTATATTGAAAGAATTTTCGGCATATTAAATTTTTATGATTGACAATTAGCACTGCTGTCATTAGGAAATTGCGATTAAGTACAACACACATGTCAAGTTTATCCATGCACAATAACGATAACTAAGACGCCTGATTAATATCGACCGTGCAGGGATACAGACGATCACCTCTTTCTGGAAGCGCACAAAATTGACGATAACTTGGAAGTGGTCTATTGTATAGTAAACGGTATTTTGACAAAATATAATTAATAAATATTATTTTATTCATTTACAGGAGCACCATGCGATGCACAGCCTTGTAAAAACGGAGGCGTTTGTCGCAACGAGGTCAACAGCTATTCATGTACGTGTCCGGTTGGATGGACTGGTCCTCAATGTGAAAGTTAGTTTAAGATATAATTATATATAAGCCATATTGCTAGACTGACTAGGTTTGAAAAGACTGAATAAGGTCGTTATAAAAGAATTTCAAAATTGTTTTTTCAACATTAATTGAAAATTAAATTAAGTTTCGGATGGAAAACTCAGCAGTCGATCAACGACCAGGCATTTTGTTTTCTGTTTTAAAAAATATCAAGACAGAAATCATACATATTTGTTTTTTTTATGAACATGAAGAAACACGCACATATGTGGTTTTAATTTTGTGGATCCTACATTCCATCGTCGTCGTCGTCGTTGGCGGAGGTGTTCACTATATTCACTTTGTGGTTAACGTTTTTTTAATTTTAATGACTTTCTTAAACTCTCCTGAATGTGTACATAACTTCGACGGAAACTGGTTAATAAGCATATGATAGTATCAAGAAGTAAATTTTGTAACATTTTTTTTTTTGTATTTTTCTTATAAATTGACTGAGTTATTTTGCCAGGAAAATTAACACTCACTCTGTGGTAAGGTTTTAAAAATTTCAATAACGTTTTTAAACTATCCTGGTTTTGTACCAAACTTGAACAGAAGCTTGTTTATGATCATAAGATATTATCCAGAAGTAAATTTTGTAAAAACAAAATTCATTTTCCCTGTATTTTACTTATAAATGGACTTTGTTTTTTTATGCCAGGAAACAAAACATTCACTCTGAGGTTAATGTTTTTAAATTTTAATAACTTTCTTATACTATCCTTTATTTGAACAAAACTAGGACAGACGGTTGTTTATGATCAAAAGCTAGTATCCCGAAAATTTTGTACCTGTTTATCTGTATTTTACTTACATATGGACTTAGTTTTTCTTTCAGTTGACAATACATACAGTCTATTAGATTCATAAACTATCCGTGATTTTTACCAAACCTAGACAGAAACTTCTTTCAATCAAAAGATAGTATCAAGAGGAATATTTGTATTGATTTTTATCCTCATTTTTGTTGACGCTGCAATTAATAGCAAAAGTAAGCGAGACACTGGGTTCCGCGGAACCCTTACAAATTTATTATTTGTAAATTCATGTTTTTTACAATTAGAAAGCAACTGCTATGGTTAACATGGTTAAATATCACTTTCATTATAAGAATTTTATGTTTTACTGGTATGCGTTTCAATCATTTTGTGTAACTTGTCCACTATGAGCCTATATTTTGTTTTAAGTATTCGACCAAACAGTTGTCATAATTTTGTCCTTTAATTGTATCGATAGAGGAAAGAGAGTGATTTGCATATTGTTGACAAATAAGGTAAGGTTTGTTATTATAGTGCTGGAACATGATAAAATTAATACTTCCCCCTGAAGGCGGTACCCAACACCTAGACTAATATTAAATTGGCCCGTTTAATTTTCATAAAACTTTGACAAAATATTTATTTTGACCCCTTTACAAAAATATAAAACTTTCAAAAAATTTAAACCAACCACTTTATCAGAAATATTTTTATGGTTAAATATCAGTGTGACAAACACATATTTTGATCATTGAGAGGCTTAATCTTTACTTAACAATACAATGTTATATACACGTTTAGCTGATTTTTACAGATTTATCTCCCAGTTGTGTTAGATACCACCTTAAACTTTTTTACACATTATGTTGACTTGATTATAACTAAAACGATATAGAGTTCGATTTCAACCTGTTTAAACAATTCCAGCTGCAAAAAATGTATTAGTGTCATGAAAACAACCGCGTGTTTCTAATATATTGCTTACTATGCTTACTAGTTAAGAGACTAAAGAAACAATATATTGACCAAATCCGTAGTATGGATTGTATAACACATGATCTGCTCTGCGTAAATTTGAAATAATAGTTATCAATTTAAGGAATTATCAAATTTATAATTTCATAGCTCAAAAATATCAATTTTCAGAATAGGCAATGAGAGAATAATTGTAAATAATTTATTAAATTATTCGTTATAAATATAATTTATTTACAATACTATAATATGTTGCTACCATCTGTACAAGGATCGATTTCTCATCATAAATAAATCATCAACAATTATTATTACGAAAATGGAAATATCGAAATTCTAACGTGTTCTAGACTTCATTGCGTTTTTGACGTTTATTTATTTTACCATGGTAATATCGACTTTTCTTTAATTAATGGAGTTTGATTGTCCCTTTGGCCTCTGTTTGCTATTTTTACAGTTAATTGAATGATCTAAATGCTTATTAATGTTTGTTAATAATTCTGTTATTGCTGCTACACAATTGTCCTAGGTTAGAGAAGAATGCGCGCTCAAAATTATGCTTAACTCAACTACATTCTGCTTTTGCCAGAACTCAATCTTTATTCACAAAGCAAAAATGAATCCGTCAGTATGATATTTTGTGTATTTATATGAACAACCCAAAAATTTACTTGAATGGCTGATACTTTACTTAAAAATTATTCTGATTGGGATAAAGAACAAAACCCCGGTCAAATCAGAATATATTCGTGGTTTCCACTTCATTTCTATTTCATCTGATCTGGCGGAGCGTTCGTGTTAATTTGCATAACGACTGTCTATTTGAAGATGTTGGCAATAAGGTTGATTGCCGTTATATATATTATTTATTTCTAATTTCTAATTCATGAGTTTATCCCAAAACTATAGATGAACTGGTCTTAAATAAGAAAACCGGTTAAATCCTGCCAAGTCAAGTGAACTAAATCAAGTAATAATTGCATGTAAAAAGGTTAAAATGTCGTATTCCGTGCACTTCATGAACTCAGAAATAAGAATGAATTCGAAACAATGATTGACATAAGTAGGTACGTGGTCATTTTAAACAAGTTATAATAAAAGAGTGTGCCAATAAACTTAGACGACAAGACACATTTCAATTAAAAAATGGTTTTAGTGAACATCATAAGTGAGTTTAGTGTCACTATCACTTCCAGTTCCAAGTTATGCGATTGGTTGAAAATATGATCCTTTATTGCTAGATTTATTTGGCAATATCAACTCATATAAATAACAATCAATCATTGCTGTAATTATTAAGTACGAACGGGGAAAAGAATTCTAGTTTATCCTTGGACAATGTCGACCACTAAGACGCTTGATGAACGTTAAAAGTGCAGGGATTCAGGCGACCCCCTCCATCCATTAAATGAAGTCAAACATGCCCGCACTTTTGACGGTGAAGGACTTATCTTAATAGTGGTGTATTGTATCGAAGACGGTATTTCCACAATTAAGAATTAGACAGTTTTTTATTATGAGAATGTTATTCATTTACAGGAGTAACATGCGATGCGCAACCTTGTAAAAACGGAGGTATATGTAGTTACCAGGGGAACAGCTATTTATGCACTTGTGCGGATGAATGGACTGGTCAAAACTGTGAAAGTATGTTTTATTAGTCTTAAGTTGTTCGTTATATAAGCCATATTGTTATACTGACTAGGTTGGAAAAGATTGAAAAGAGTAATAATAGAAAGATTGACAAAAATCAAAGAATTTGTAAATCATGTTCTTCAATTTTCAAATTAAAATGAAATTAAATTTCTTATTGACAGTTCAGCATTCGAACAACGACAAGTAATCTTAAATTATGCTTTAAATAATATAAATGCAGAACACATGTTGATTCTGCTTCTTTCTTTTGAACCTGAGGTATACTTAACTCTTCGGCTCTATTTTAAAAAATACAGTAAGAAAACAACTGCTATGGTTAACATAGTTAAATCCTTATGATTTTACGTCTTCAATGTTTTTAAGTATCTCTATTGTAAATCATACATGGGACATATCTTTTATTGGTCGATTAATGGATAGAATAAGTACAAATGTATTAGTATTTGTCAAATCCAAACCTACCAAAGGATGTAATGTTTGGTTAAAAACAAATACACTAACCACATTTTTTATATTTTCCCACGGAGAAACTTCTTACGATGATCTATAATTAGCAATTTTTGCTGGAATTATATATTTTTGATACTCCATTTTGGCCTTTCAGAAACACCTAAATATACAACTTTCCTAAAATCAAGTACTATTTACTTTTAGTTAGTCCATGCAGTGTTAAGATGGACTGTTCTGATCTCAAAAACTCAACCTGCAAAACTGGCATATACGAAATCAACAGGAAGATGACATTTAATGTTCGCTGTGAAATAAATGATGATCAAGGCGGCTGGACCGTAAGTACTGTAAGATAGTGGTCAATTGTTCTATATTGACAATTTAGAAATTAAAGACTTTATTTTCAAAATTCATAGATTTTTCATAATTATAGAAAAAAAACCTAGAATATTTTATCGTGTGTTTTTTTTATGTTGTGAAACACAGCTGTAGACTTTCAGGCAAATAATGCCCTGAGTGACCCTTTATTTAACTGTGATATACCATATACTGATTTTAAATCTTATATTAGAAAATACGTTTGTAATATATTAAAAAATGAATGGAATAAAAAAGATGATAATAAATTACATGAAAAAAAACTAATTTAGGTAAACATTTTCATAATTAATTTTATGTGCAGAAAAGATCAGTGTGTTATTTCTAGATGTCGTATTGGTCAATGTTATTATATTTCAATCGATTTTAATTTTTAACACGTTAACTTACTGTTGATTTTTTTGTAAATAATCAATTTGCTTTAGTCTAGAATTTTCTTTTATTGCAGGACCTTTTGTCTTATATATTAAAATATGCTTTAAATTGTAAAAATTCGAATAAGCTCTCGCCGCGATATAGCCTATTTGTACAAATGCGTCGTAAAGCAACCATTAATCAATCAATCTATGTTGTGATATTATACTATTGTTTCAGGGAAACGGGTGAAGGTTTGGTACCATTAAAACGTTTAATCCCGCTGCAAATGGGCCCTTAATAGCTTGTTGTTCGGTGTGAACCAAGGCTCTGTGTTGAAGGCCTTACCTTGACCTATAATAGTTTACTTTTATAAATTATTATTTGGATGGAGAGTTGTCTCATTGGCACTCACACCACATCTTCCTATATCTAGGTACGACAAACTGTATCTTCACGTTAAAGACGAAGTGAAGTGATGAGATCATAATGTATAAAGCAGGGTCTGACCATAAATTTGGAAAGTGCACTATTCGTGATATGATAATGATTAAGACTTGGTAATAACTTGATCCGTGCACTGACAATAATTGTGACTTCCTTAGTACGTTATCCATGATCTGAAAACAATTGTGACTTCGTAAGTGGATTTTCCGTGGTCTGAAAAAGTCGTGGTATGCATAATCTGGCATTATTTTTTTGCATTTTCCGTGATCTGCCAACAGTTGGTACTTTAAAGTGCATTATTCATAACCTAACAATAACGTTGACTTCGTAAGTGTACTATACTTGAGCTTGCAACAACTTTGACCTAGTATGAGTGTTTTCCTTGATCCGATAAAATATTTTGACTTCATTAGAGTAATATGCATGATCTGACAATACTTGTTACTTTGCAAGTGCATTATTTGTATTATGAATATAATTTTGACTTTTTATATAATCAAATAACATGGATGTGAAATTTATTAAAACATAAACTTTCTTATAATCCTATTTCTTATAAATTGAACACAGGTACTTGTCTTTAACTCATTTACATTGTTAATAATAGTCGATTAACCTGTAAAGGTATATCGAGTATTGTCTCAGAGACAAGTGCCTTTGAAATGAAGTTGGTATTCAATTCAAAAATCTACCAGCAGAGGCATCGATCCAGTGGTGTATCAAAGGTATACGGCTTATAGTTTAATACGCCAGCCGCGCGTTTTGTCTACATAAGACTCATCAGTGACGATCAGATCAATAGTTAGAAAGCCAAAAAGTACAAATTGAAGAGCATTGATGACCCAAAATTGCCGAATCCGGCTAAGTATAAATATGCCTTGGATTGGAAAATCCTTATCATTTTGAATAATTCAGACTTTTCCAAACAATACATTTGTAAAACCCGGAATGGTTTGAGCTAAAATGATTCATGCGTTTTGAACACCGGTTTACTACTGTTGTCTTTCTTTATCGCGTATATGATATGTTTCTACAAAAACAATTTCACGTTACCAGCAAGCTTAACCTAATTGTTTTAGGTATTCCAGAGAAGAATGAACGGCCATGTTGACTTTTACAGGGATTGGGATTCGTACAAAGTAGGATTTGGAAATATGAGTGACGAATTCTGGCTAGGTAGGCTCTATTTCTACGTATTTGAATCTCAATTTGAATTATCATAAAAAAAAGTATGGTTAAGAAAAAAGTATAATATATATGTACTAGAAACCACATTCTGTCAAATGATATATAAGATGCAAATGATATCTTTTTATGAACGTTATTTTTGACAGGGAAACTGCTTCATAAGCTTGGGAAGCTATTTGTTTTTACAGATTTGAGCATCAGTTATCAATATAATGTAAACAGACGAAGAATTTAAACTGTAATTTTTTTTATGATCTAAAATTTACCATCAAATTTTCTGTTGACCAATCTTCACTAAGATGTAACCCGCTATTTTGAATTGCTTGGATACAAAAATGTTATATTACTACATTACCATCGCAATACAACACCTACCTGTCCTACATTGAACGGTAGAAATAACTTTATAATCTTTTTGAAATGCATTAGAATCAAAATAACAGTAATGTAGTCGAAGAATTGCCTTCGTCAATGTACGATGGCAACTCCAAAATTACAGTACTGTTATTCCTTAAATAGATTACGGATTATTATTATTAATTCAATCAAGTGAACACGTACATTTCATGAGATAGATTGTGATCAATATTTGTCAATACATGCAATTTAAATATCTTTACAGTCACATGGAAAACAAATTGACTTTCCCGAAACTTTTCTTATTCATGCATTGGCCATGGAAACTTTAGCCCCTGAGCAAATCAAAACAAAAACCTTCTAAGGTCATCATTGTTAAAGCAAAACAAAAAGTTGCATCATTACATTACGGAAGAGTTGATCATAGGCCCATTAACAGAGGTGAAAGCAGGGAATGACTTCGAACCATGATATGATTACAATAGGCATTTCACAACAAGGATTATTTTATGAAATACCTTAATCAGCATGACCAAGTATGCTCATGACTAGAATGTATATCTACTCCATTACATTTTTCAGGTAATACATATTTACATTTATTGACAAACCAAGGGAACTTTATCCTGAGAATCGAATTAGAGGATTTTGATGGAAACCATCGTTACGCTGAATACACCCACTTCTCTATCAGTGATGAAAGTTCTGGATTCAGACTGAGATTCAAATATTATACAGGAGATGCAGGTATTATATTTAAAACATATGAGAAGTTGTTTTCATGTTTTAGTAGGTGGAGAACATGGGGAAATATAGAAACTACAAAAGTAATAGTACAGGTATAAAAAAAAGTGTACAATTGTATCGGATAAGAAATAATTTGGGATAACAATAAATGACTAAAAGATTCCTTTCGGGATTGAATAAAAAGTTTCATCTTTTATGATTACACTTATTTAAATATATGTCTAGATATGTCTAGCCTCAGTATTATAAAAATGTCCGGTCAATGTTAAAAAAAACTATTTGTATTCGGCATGAAACTGTCAATGGCTGTGTAAAGCCTCCTATAACAATGTATAATCACGTTATGTACAACCAATGAATATTGAATACATTTTACTAGATACGCCCGAAGCTAAAATTGCGAAAGCAAAAGCTACGAATCAATTTGAATCTGAGAAGGAAGAGAGGTTCTGTAGATAACCATAAAATAAAACGTCTCAGGTCAATTTAGTGAGAAAGACTTTTTAATTAATGATTGATAGAAAAAGTTTAAAAACAAACATTTTCACATTTTAAACCTTACATTTGCCTGAATGTTTTTCATCATCTTGGATTGTAATAAAGCAACACAAAAGTGGTCCAGATCTAAAGGAATATGCAAATTTAGAGAGCAGAATGTAATTCATGTATAACACTTTTCATCTTAAGAAAGAAAATACTGTGTTTGTAACATTTTTATGAATGTATTTAAAACATTCATTATATTTTGTGTTTGATTCAACTTTTTCATTTTGCAATATAGGGAGAGGAAAATTCTGATATTGTTACTTTATATTTAAGGAATGACTGTACTATTTTTTCTGTCTATAAAGAAATAACATAAAAAATAGGGTGCACACTGAATAACGTGTGTAGAGGGTTATTTAACAGTGTGCACCACATTTTTTAATGTTATTTCGAATAGACAGAAAAAATATTACAGTCATCTCTTATATTTTAATTCTTAATTCCATTTTAAACCGTAGAAAACCATGAAAAACGTTGATGACGTCACGGTCACATGACTTAATTATTTCTATGGGCTGATAACAAAATAACGTCAGCCAATCAGAAGACGCGTTACATTCAAAATTAAATTATTGAAATGTGTAATAAATTAACGTTCCTTATTTTGTAGCAAGAAAGCGAGCCCCGTGACCCATATTTTCCTTTCATTTACCAATAGCATCTCCTCAAATTTTATCTATTTGTAGTTTTCTTCTTATTACACAAAGAGTGTTCTCGATTAACAACCTATTCAAAATTTGACAATTTTGCACGACCAGAAGCTTTCAAAAAGGCCATATGATCCCTAATATTTGTTATAAGGGAGAAGGTCCGGTAAGGAATGATTTTGGCCTCAAACTTCAGTTTTATCTGATTTCATGACAAACCATTTCCTTGTCATTTCGGTGCTTACAGAGAATGATTCTTAAGTGTCTATTTCTTTCGATACAATTAGTTTCTGTGAAAGATTTCAAATGATTTAGTCAATAAATACGCTCATATTCAAGCTTAAATATGAAAAAATCTATCAAATATGCAATAATATGTCACTTTTCAGATGTTTTTTGTCAAAAATGAATGTGGCCGCATCCGTGTTCACTCTCAACCTGCATATATGTTATGTATTATTATGCACTACAACTTACATTTAATTGTTAAGAATGAACAAAAATGCGGCCAATTCCATTTTAGACGAAAACCGTTTAAAATTTAAGGCATATGCTAAAATTGTCAAGATTTTAATAATTTAGCATGACTTAAGGATGTACTTAGGTAATCTAAGGTAAAATTGAATAAATCAAGAGTTCAAAATTGATACTTCAAGCTTGAAGAGTATAAGTTAAGAATCAAAATTAACTTACAATATTGATAGGTCATGGACTTTTACCTTATATTTGCATTGGTATTATTTGGGTCTCAAATCAGAAGAAAGAAAATTAAGAATCTGCTGAAATTTGTCAATTGACCTTTTATGAGCTGTTAAGTCTTATATTAAAAGATAAAAAGGAGTTATGGGCCAAAATATTTTACTTTGTATCATAGGAAAAAGACCAAGGAGTCCGAACATTTGACATTTATTCAAAAACCTCACCTTAAGACATCCTTAATTATGCTTGTACCTGATATATATGTGCATTGTATTGTAAAAAACAGTCCATATATATGGAGCAGAAGTATTTTACTTTCAAATAAATAGCTAAAAGTATACAACTGCTATATTTTGGGTCCAAAAAGGTGTCTTACTGGACCTACTCCTTTGATAAAGCGATGAACTGAACTACATTTGACAAGTTATTAATAGATTTTAACGATTTCATTTGCGCCCTTTATCTACATTAAAAGCCAAGAGAACCGACCAAACTTCTAAGAAAAAAATGCTTGATAAGTTTCAAATACGTGTTTTAGCTTAATACATTGGTTTTAATTTGTACGCTGTTATCAATAGAAAAATAGAGAACTATTACTAGAGTACCTACGTTTGTAAATAACATTTACTGGTTTATCATATGATCATATGATCTGCTTTTTGGCCTTCAAACTAGATTGATTTTATATAGCCTTGTATACTAAAGTAGTATCCTGGTTTCTTTGATGACATAACACACATATATCTTACTTGTTAATCGCCATTTTTTGTTCTAACATTGCAGTCGTCCTATCGTTAATCAGTAACAACCAATCAATTAATATTTCAATATCTTTTAGGAGATTCGCTTGTTTTCCATAATGGACAGATGTTTTCGACTAAAGATAAAAATCAGATGTATTGCGCACAGCGCTTTAAAGGAGCTTGGTGGTACAATGGATATGGTTGTAGTGCTAGCAACCTGAATGGTCAGTATGTGAATGGAACTCATGAGTTAGTTGTTAATGGTTTGATTTGGAGGCATTGGAGATACTACTCGCTTAAGTCAACAAGAATGATGTTCCGTAAAGCATAGAAATCACTCATGTATAACTTAAACTTAATAATTTAGTTTGTAACCCGGATTTATTTTTTTCTCAATCGATTGATGAATTTCAAGCAGCGGTACACTGCTATTGCCTTTACTTAATAAGACGCTCAATAATAACAAAAAAATCATTTGAAAACGTGAAACAATTCTACTCTGCTATTCATCAGCAAATTATTTCTATTGAGATGATTAAAATACTAAAATATTTGTTGTCGTTTTTCATCTGTGTCAAATATACATTGATTTAAAGATAATCGGAAACTTTGATAACAAGTTAGTGTGATATACCAGTTTAATGGACCCTTGATATCTTCTTCCCTATATTACATGTCTAACATGATTGAATCATAACTTTCTCCAATCTATGTGACACACGTTAATATGTATTTATTTATGGGATCGTTTCTTGCAGGTTCTTGAAGAAGTGATGCAAGTATATGAAATGGAGTGTACACATTTATGTAGTAATAAGAAAGCATGCATTTATTAAACAAAATAATTGAAATTATTGGTCCTTATTGTTACACCTGGATAATTACTGACTACAAAGCTGAAGATCTATATATTAATGTGAACAAATACAGCACGGTGACTGATTTTCATAACCCTTCCTCACACTGCGAGGATTTTAGAGGAATGTATTAAAAAAATTGACAAAAAAAACAAAGAGATAGTCAAACTCATAATTCTTAAACATTGTAATTGCAATAAAAAAAAAAGAGGACAAAAAGACTAAAAAATAAAACATAGAAAACTAAATATAGCGACACAATCACTCACTTTGGTTACGTGCATATTGATTTTTATTTGAATCACATGTGTTTGGGTTTTTTCTTCATTGGCTAGAGATAATAAAATTAACGGTACCAATTTTCTTGCACCAGATGCGCATTTCGACAATACATGTCTCTTCAGTGATGCTCGTGGATAAAGGTGGAGGGTTGAGATATCAAAAAAGCATGTTTAACCCCGCCACATATGTGGGCCTGTCCCAAGTCAGGATCATCTCTCTTTGTAAATAATTTTTTTTAATTTAAGTTTCTTGTGTCTTTTTTCTTGTTTCTTTAATTCTGAGTTTGGTATGATGTCCATTATTACTGAACTAGTAGACATATTTGTTTATGGGCCAGCTGAAGGACTCCTTTGGGTTCGGAAGTTTCTTACTGCCTCGAGGACCCATTGATGGACTTCGGATGTTGTCTGCTCTATGGTCAGGTTGTTGTGTCTTTGACACATTCCCCGTTTCCATTCTCCTGATTTTCATTTTATAATGCGGTACTTTTATTTAAATCCTTAAGCTTATTTTCTTTTAAACCATTGCTGTAATTGTATGCATGATGTGATCATATTTCTATTAATTATACCACTTTCACAGAAAATGACCTTTTTTTTTAAAAATAAACAGTTGTTTATTGATCACATTTAAACAAATCAAAACAGTTTTACCCTCCTTATACATAAAGTTGACATACATATATGGTTAATACTTATATGTTTTATAACCGTTGAACATGCTTACAACAAGTATAAAGTATAGGGTGAATAAGTCATTCATGTCCAGTGTAGAAAGTAGTACCGATATTGTCGACATCGAAAGTAGACAATGTCGACATAATATTGTACAACGTTATTGATATCGTTTCATATTCTTTTCTACATCGTTGACACTAACGATATCGCAAAGTAGACAATGTCAACATGATAGTGTACAACGTTGTCGATACCGTTTCATACTTTTGTCTACATTGTTAATTTTTGATATCGCTAACACATTACTCGTGTGTACATTGCTAATTTTGAATACAACAATGTCGACATGGTGTTGTATGAATATGTTTCCGTTGTATTTCATCTGTAAACTTTTTGAATTATCAAACTTTTTAAAACTTAGTTTGTATGATATATGGTTTGTCATGATCATCGAGTAAACTCATCATAGATACCAGGATTAGAATTTTATATTAACGCCAGACGCACGTTTCGTCTAGTGACACTCGAATAAAAAATGTCTGAAAGGCCAAATAAAGTATGAAGGTGAATAGCAATGAGGACCAAAAATTCCTAAAGATTCTGCAAGATACAGCTAATGTAATCTATTCCTGAGGTAGAAAAGCCTTAGTTTTTCAAAAATCCAAAGTATTGTTAAAAGTTAATTTATAAATATGAACATATCAATGATAACTCAAGTCAATACAGAAGTACTGACTTCTGGACTAGTGACACCCTCGGGGAAATGAATCTCCACCAGTAGTGGCATTAACCCAGTGATAGCAAATTAACTCATCATAGATATCAGGATTAAAATGTACGTTAGACGCGCGTTTCTTCTACAAAAGTAGACACCAATGGAGTAGGAACTTTCCTCTTACAGGCAGCCAGGTCTGGAAGACCCCAAACAAAACAAGAAGAATCAAACTCAAGAGCATAACACATATTTAAGTATCTTATTTAAAACTAAAAGGTTTAATAAGACAATGACACATCAATGACCAAAACACTCCTGACTTCGCACAGGCGCATACAAATGCGGTGGAGTTTAACTGAGTTTTGTTGGATCCAAACTACCCCCTCTGCTTAACCAGAGATTAAAAAGAAAAAAAAATATCCCCAGAAAAAATACATCCTTAATTTGTCCGTTTATAAATTTATAAATTATTTAGAAACTAAGGTTTCAACTCCCTCAGGCAAAGTTGGCTTTAGATGAATTTGGCTATATATTTTAGGTATTTTTGACATACAGCTCTTCAACGGTTTCGGTACTTATACATCTTCGGATTTCAAATGTTTGGCTTTGAGCGTTCCTGATGAAGGTATATCCAGAAAAGCGCTTCGGACGCAAGAAATTAATAACGTGTTGTTTTCAATATTTTAATGAATCCAACCGAAAAAGATAACCACCAAAAGGCAGTTAAAAATGAAATACTAAAAAGTAAAATCACAAAACTACTGAACTTAGAGGAAAATCAATTCGGAGAGTCCATAATCACATGGCAAAATCATATACAAATACGCATAAAAAACGAATGGACAAGAACTGTCATATTCCTGACTTGGTACAGGCATTTTTAAATGTAGAAAATGGTGGATTAAATCTGGTTTTATAGCGCTAACCCTCTCTATTTGATGACAGTCTTATCAAATTCCGTAATATTTACATTGATGCGTTAACTAAACAGACACAATAAATAAAATAGTCAAAATATGGGTACATCAGTCATCATCGAATAATAATTTTAAAAGGAACAATTTAACAGAACACAACAACATTTATCTACGAATACATTCATTGAATTGTGTGTCTGACGTCAAAAAATGTTTTACTTCACATAGATTTGTCGTTCAATGTGCATACAAACAATTTTAAAATTAACATAGGCAATGCTTGCATACAGGTTTTTTTTTAAAAAGATAGCTCGCAGTTAATGAAAGCTAGCTAAGGATACATTTAGAAAAAACCAGTCCACAAAATTGCCAATTTAGACTTTTTCCCGGTATTCCTCTTCCATTATTATGGGTCTAGAGTTATGTTTTTATTAGGGATGTCAAAAGATCTGAAATTTAATACTCGGATACTCGGTCATGATACTCGAGTACTCGCGAGTACTCGGGTGAAGCTTAAATGTTTATTGAAAAGTTTAGATTTTAAGTGGGATGCAGTATTTTTGTTAAAACCTTTCATAAACATGTTAACGAAAGATAAACGTAGTACTACAAACATAGCTTGATCAATGCTGTTTTGTTTGTGTCAATTAAACAATGAATTGCCGACTGCCGTTTCTATAAATAACCTATAATCATAACAACACTAATTGTTTGTGTTCGTGTTCATAAACCTTATTCCAAACAAAAATCAAAAATATTTACATATGAATACCGACAAAGTAGACAATATACATGTTTGTATCGTCTGTTTCTTAGGAGTTCGTATTTTTTTATAATACGACTTTTCCATTTATTGGCAACAACAATATTGGACTTCAGTTAATTGTGCTTATTCGTGTTGTTCAGTCTTACTTTTTCTGTGGGTTTTTTTTTTGCGCTATCCTTTGTCTGATCTTTTTTTAGCCATGCCGTTGTCAGTTTATTTTCATTTAATTACATTAATTTAGATATACATCTCATACCAATTACGTTTACATAGAAATCTTGATTAACAAACAAAGGTAAGTTTTTACGGCTTGTGATGAGTTAATTATTAATCCATGAAAGTGTTGATCGTGTACAAACACCGTTAAAAATGTCTCTAATCAGTTGTGTAGGGTTTAACGCAGGTCATTTTGTTCTTGTTTAGAAATATGATCTGGTCAACAATTTCAGACGAAAGACTGTTTGACTTTCTATGTTTGTTTCAATAAATGTATATGAAAAAATTCCCTCGGAAGGAAAGCACGTTGCTGGTACTACTATAACAAAAAGTAGCCTCAATATATTATATTTATGTTGTTAATTGATTTTATTTAAGTATTACGAATGGGTTATTTCAAAAGAGCTAAAGTGAGTGGGAATGTGAAGAGAAATATCTCAAGATGTATAACAGCCAAACGAGTATCCGAGTACTAAAACTGTACTCGAGTACTCGGCCTTTTGATCGAGTACCCGATTACTCGAGTACTCGTTGCCATCCCCAGTTTTTATAAACAAAAATGACAAAATACGAAGTCGTACAATGCCAAATATAAAACATATACTAAGTGTATCGTATAACTCACCAAGTAATATCGGCGTTGTCAACAATGTAAACAGCAAGTAGAATGGTGTAGACGCTGTTGTAACAATGTTGTCAACTTCGCGATGTCGGCAATGTCAACGATAGTTGACAGAGAAAGGGGACGATTTAGACGATGTCATCACGATATTGTCAACATCGCGGTGTCAACGATGTCGACGATGTCGTCACGACGTTGTCAACATCATGATTTCGGCGATGTCAACGATGTAGACAGGTAAGGGAGACGATGTAGATGACGATGTCAACGATGTAAATAGGGAAGGGGGATGATGTATACGATGTCGTTACGATGTTATCAACATCACGATGTCAGGGATGTCAACAGTGTAGACAGGAAAGGGGGACGATGAATACGAAGTCGTCACGATGTTGTCGACATCACGATGTCAGCGATGTTAACAATATAGACAAGAAAGGGAGACACTGTAGATGCTGTCGTCACGTTGTCAACATCACAATGTTGTCAACATCACAATATTGGTGATGCAAACGATCTATACAGAAACGGGGGACGATGTAGACAATCTGACGAGCAGGTATAAAATCATGAACCAAGTTGATAATCGAGTCACAGAGGCCGAGAGCATTTGTACTGAGGAGGAAACTATTATGATAGAAACTGTATTTGCTGAGTTGGTTACATAGATCTTTGAAACTCAACGAAAGACTGAAGAATCAGTAGTTTTTCGATAAGCAGACCTGACAAACCTCTATTTCGGGAATTTTTTACCATTTTTTTGGTTTAATTTTTGTCCTGTTGTTTTTCATTTTGGCATATATTTTTTTTTTTTCAATTTTGGCAAATTTTATTAATCCCGGGATGAACACGGGTGGGGTGTTATTTACACCATGGTAATTAACTAATCATATTGCAGTACTTTTGCTGCATAAGAAATAAAGCTTATAGATACATTGCTTCAACATGGGATATGCATATCGTATGACCAGGTACTGTAAATATCAACTCAACAAAGTGAAGTTGTTATTGAACGTTATTTAAATGAGGTTTGTCCGCTTTTATTCAATTGTTTCACTAGGGTTTAGTTTGTTACCCGGATTTTTTCCCTTTATCGATTTATGACTTATGGGCAGCTGTATACTACTGTTGTCTTTATTAACCACAGCTGCAGTCGATAACATAGACCATAACTCCATCTTAACAACATCAAACTTATATTTCTTGGGACCAGAATCTGTAATTTTCAACAAACAACGAACGAAAATGTTGGCATTAGAAAGGATCAGATTATATTACCCACAAGTAAACCAAAATCTAAAAAGTTACCTGAACTTCCTAATGCTTACATGAATATTAAACCTGCATCTGAAAACAAAACAAGAACCACTTATTTTGCCCGAAGATGTTATTCATACTGCCATTCTGTTCTAAATTACGACTATCTGTTCATGAGTTTACAGAATAAGTTTGAGTGGTCAAAAGTGCATTTAAAGGGAGTGAAGACGACACTAATAATTAACGTAGTTTTTTTCAAGACACTTAAAGTAGATTTTTTTTGGCATTTGATAAAGGAAATGACCTGCAAGATAGCTCCTGATTTACGAAATTGATCACACTCTTGGTTCGTAATCAGAGATATTGCCATTTATTTTACGCTTTAACTGGAAATAAACTCATCATAGATACCAAACAAAACAATTATATTTACATCAGACACGCGTTTCGTCTACAAAAGACTCACCAGTGACGATCGAATAAAAAAATGCTTAAAAGGCCAAATAGTGACACTCTCCAATTTTCATGGAAATGAAAAGAAGCCTGCATGGCAGACTCTGGAAACCGGGGTGTTTGTGCGATTGAGTAAGAAACCTGCATCGGTGAGTGATGCTGAAATGGAGTTGAAAGAGGCATTAGTTTTAGTTATGCATAACCCCAACACCAATATTTGACATCAATGAATCAAGGCTGTAATTGTTTGTAAGGAAACAAAAACAGTATGAAACAATTCCGTCTACCAGAGCTGCACTGCTTGCGCACACCAAACGAACTGCATATCAAGGTAGTCATGTATAGGGACAGGCAGTCAAACATGAACAGCGTCTACCTAGTCCGGGTGATTTTTGATGGATTAATGAGACTGCAAATGAGTTGTGGATTCCAAATTGGACACTGTAGAACTTTTCCATGAAGAAAATTGATGCAAGAAAACTTGTTCTGGTAGAGGCAAGTCCGTCAAACCAGATTCCACAACAATGTGTTCCTGTAGCTGTTAAAACGAAAAACACCAGAAAATATGGTGAAGTAATATATTAATCGACCTTCCTGTCTGTCTAAAATAATGGACTTATACCAAATGTTTATAGCATATCCTTGACACTACTATCTAAGTCGATTGTAAGAATTTACGACCGTAACCGGAAGTGGTGAATTATTTTCTGCCCTAAAGAACGTATGTGCCAAATCTTATGCTTGTATCACCATTTGCATGATTTTGTCAAAAATCGCACCACTGGGTCATACCACTCCTGGTGGACGTATCATCCCCGATTAAGTGTTGACATGAATATCAATAATATGGTCATTTTTATAAATTTCCCGTTTACAAAACTTAGAATTTTTCAAAAAAACTAAGGATTTTCTTAACCCAGGCATAGATTACCTTAGCCGTATTTGGCACAACTTTTTGGAATTTTGGATCCTCAATGTTGTTCAACTTTGTACTTGTTTGGCTATATAAGTATTTGGATATGAGCGTCACTGATGAGTCTTATGTAGACGAAACGCGCATCTGGCGTACTAAATTATAATCCTGGTACCTTTGATAACTATCGGTACTTAGCCGCCCCACTAACATATACTTGGAATAACGATGATGGATGATTGAATTATTAAAATTTTCTAAATGCATTTATCTTGATACAGGGACGTCAACTGTTTCACCTAAATAAGTCATGCAACTTGCTTTTTAGATCATGTTAAATGATATTTTTCAACGAATAGCCCATATAGCAAGCTTTTCAAAATAAATTAAACAGTCTCGTTGTAACAAGTCTGGTCGCATTAATAACAGAAACATTTCCTACATGTTTTTTTTTAAAACGAATACATTTTTAACAGTTTCATGGACATCATGGAAGAATATATGTATTGAACAGTTGTACATTGATGTTTAACTAAGTGCAATTACTTATAAGTAAACTGAATTGTCAACTTGTTTAATGCAGCCGTTACTTGTATGTTCAATATGACAGTTGGTTACCATTCATTTTGTTGATTGGTGACGTTTTCTTATGTAAGACTGAAAAGAAATAAGCAATGAAAAAATGATAAGCACCCCCTTGTTATACAGTGAATAAAGTAAACAACTTACAAAAAACTTGTTTTTTTTCTTATACCTTATCATTAAATTAGAAGCTTGATGCATGCAATAAGATAACGTTTAAATACTTTTGTGTGAATTAATTTTAATGTGTATTTTGTACGATGATATTTTTGTATTGATGATGAATAAATATGTTAAAACTAAATACCTTTGTCTGATATCTAGCATTTAAAGATCAAATCTTGCCAATCTACTGTAAAACGTTGACAAAATATTTATTCATGTTGATACACGAAGAATTAATAGTATTAAGGGAATACGATACAGTAGCAGGGGCAGATAATAATGTTTTCAAAACTTTTCGTGTTGTTTTCGCGACGTTGGTAACCAGAACGTTGTAATTTCGCGATGTTTCTAATAAGAACGTTAACATTTCGCGACGTCGCTTTAAATGAAGTCATATTTTCGCGGAATATTCATTAACGTCATAATCAGGTTGCGCGAATTGAAAAAAAGTACCTGCTAAAAAAGTGGCTATGTCGTTTCTAAAAGACGGCGAAATCCGCCGAAGAGCAGTGAGATCAAAGGAAATACTGGAGATGAACAAAAATAAATCAAATACAACTTTATATGACGAATTGAAGAAATGGTAAAAGACTCAAAAGAGAGTTCTGATAGTATAACATGGAAAGACGGAAGAAGAATTGTGGGGGTTTTTAGTCTGGCAAAAGCACTGAATAACTGCCAAAACTGTACGGCCAAACGGAATCTGCTCAACGTACTAAGAGAAAGAAAAATTGCAAGGATTTCGGAGCTATCCTACTATTCGTTGCTTAAACTGTAAAATGCTTAATAACATTTTAACAAATAAGACACATTACGGAACAAAAGGACCTGCTATTTTTGACATCAGCACAAATATGACAAAAGCTGCAATAGTTAATTATGAGTATAGATTTTATATAGATTGGACCGTTGGTTTTCCCGTTTGAATGGTTTTACACTAGTAATTTTAGGGCCCTTTATAGCTTGCTGTTTGGTGTGAGCCAAGGATCCGTGTTGAAGACCGTACCTTGACCTATAATGGTTTACTTTTATAAATTGTTACCTGGATTGAGAGTTGTCTCATTGCCACTCATACCACATCTTCCTATATCTATTAATAGCTGCTTAACGTCCAGCGGCAAATATTTAATTGAACATTTATGATATCAACATGTTATTCTAATGAAACTAAAAGAAATGAGAAAACGTATGAACCCGTGATTAATAAGAAAATTTTAACAAAATATATGGCGCGTAGGGTGGCCGAATCGGGTCTAGTGTTGGAAGATTTGAAATCCATACACAAAAGTCATTACTACGGTGTGGGGTACATCTGTGCAATATTTTTCATGACGAGAACATTTATTTTCATTCATTGATAATGAAGTCAATAATACTATATTGAATTGAAAGATAATCAGAATCAAAATAGTTTGTGTCTTTATTTTTTTCTTCTTGTATAGCATTGGGCAGACTGCAAATTGAATGGTGAATTGTTATTGTACGGCCGAATTTAACAGACAATCAATAAAATAACAAAACCGACTGCATATGCGAGACCCTCATGGGTGGACAAGGTCGTATAACACCCCTATTAGTAAATAAAATTATAGACAAAGAAGTCTCTCATCCTGTTCTGGACTTGCCTTGGTACATAAAAAAAATTTGCAGAGTTTAATATTTTTTTTTTTAAATATATGATATTATATGTGTATGTGTATGTAGAAAATGTGTCAATAAAAGTCCGTTAAAAAGTTTTAAAAAAAATACATTGGTGTCGTTTTTGTTTTGAATTAAAGCAAAATATTGCCAATAGATGCAGAATTGTCACACGTTAGTTTGTTTAATTGGTTTATTTTTTGGGGAATCAGTCTGGATGTTATAGACCAAAACAAGAAAACGTCCGTTCACGTGCTGTTGAAAGGTCTTGCAATTCAATGGTGTCGTTTGTTATTGTATATCATATTTGTATTTCGTTCATTGTTTTGTACTGTAAGTTTCTCGTTTGAGTTGTTTTGCATTTGTCATGTAGGGTCTTTTCATAGCTGACTATGGGGTATGGGTTTTTATCATTGTTTAAGGCCGTCCGATGTCCTAAAGTCGTTTACGTCTTTGTCATTTGGTCTCTGGTTGAGATTTGCCTCATTGGTAATCATACCACATCTTCTTATTTGTATAAGCATCTGCCTTTTGTACTTCAATGTATTGAGAGATATAAATTGAAGTATCGACAAATGTACACTAATTGCAGACAGATCAGAAAGTGTACACACGTTAAAACTCGTCGCTGTCAAGCTGATGAGCAAATATGAAGTCATGCAGTAGCGTTGTTTCTGAGAAAAGTAACACAATTATAGTTCGACGATCGGAGAGAAGAACAAATAAAGTGTTTTCAATATAGCTCTACTTCTAGACAAACAAGTACGCCAATATTCATACAGTTACGCCGTATGAAAGGTAATGCAACTTATCTATTGATAAAGACATCCTTGAATATTATTCTCTAATACTAGCTGCAGTACTTCCTATGAAATGTTATACTACAACTTCATTTTCAGTCGACTGAGGCAATGATGACATGAAATTGCACAAAACAGCTCAAACTATAGAACAAGAAGTACTCCTTATAATCTAAATTTGAAAGATGATTATCTTTAGAATGTAAAAAGAAAAAAAATCCAAGTACGTCGGGGCCTTTTAAAGCTGACAGGTTTTGTCATTGTTGAAGGTTATACGGTTGTTAATTAATGGTATCACCTCACTTTATTTATAGTTGGTTCACAGTTTGCCATGTTAGGGCCTTTGCAATAATGTTGGCGATCCTCTTTCGGTACATGAAGTAATTTAAAACTAATGTCGGACGGAGCTGCACCTGTATACTTCTATAAGATTTTTCTGTTTTTCCGTACATCTGACAAAGTAATCTGTTGGGATCCTTTTCTATATCCTTTTTTTTATCATGAAAAGGTTCCTGTCCAAATTCCGTTTCGTAAATGTTTAGCCTCATGTTTAGCACAAATGTTTAGCGATTTTACGAATAACCATCTTATGAATTTTTATGATAAGTATCAACGCTTTGGAAAACACCTTCATATACCTGACAGCAAAGTCGTGTACGGCGGGAATAATTACACGACGTTGGTGCGATTAAAACTTTATACAACGTAATTTAGCGCCATACTGACAGACGTCGTCAAAATTAAGGTATATGTCTTTTATTGAAAAAACAAGCACATGGACCCATATTTTTTTCTTTTGCAATCAATCAAGTATTGTTTCAAGAACACTCCGCCAAAATTTCAAGAAAAAATCAACGATCATTTTTTTTCTGCACTTACGAAAATACGCAAAAATATGGTCAATTTCTTTATTTCGCATATATCAATCTAAATCCGGAAAACTATAATTTGGTTTAACCTTAAACTTGTTTCAGATGACATTGATCAAGGGAACGTTTTACAAAAAACCCGGTTAAGTTATGACTTTTTGTTCAAAAGTATTGTTACTTTCTTTAAAAGTCATTATTTATGAATTTTCGGGAATTTTCTTCCAAATATGCAAATTTCGAACCAAATTATCTCAAAAAGTAAGTCATGAAGGTACTTTTTCTTTTCATATTTGGAAAGTACACATTAAAATTGACCTACTGGAAAAAATCAACGAGGGATCTCTACTGTATCGTATGCCCTTAAGAAAATAAGGTTCAGAATCTCGCAAGCAAAGTTCATCTATTATTCCGTTAAGATATCCGTTTGGTTATCTAGCGCTTAACGTTCTTTGATTTGCTTTCAAATATTTGGTTTGAAACGTTCCAGCTGGTGACGGAAAATGTAGAAAAAACACGTCAGACTCTAGAAACTTATATACACTAGAATCATATTCTATTTTTTAAGTTAATAACGAAAAGGAGGATATAATTATTTGTGTACAAAAAACATTCATTTTTTTTTAAGTTCTATTGAACCGAAAGGATCCAAACAAAGAGTGAAAGGAAATAGTTATCAAAAGTTCCAGGCTTATAAGTTTTAATACACCAGACGCGCTTTTTGTCTACATAAGACTTATCAGTGACGCTCATATCAAAATATATAGAAAGCCAAACAAGTACAATGTCTAAGAGCATTGAGGAACCGAAATTTCCAAAAATTTGTTCCAAATACGGCTTAGGTAATCTATGACTGTGATAAGTAAATCCCCTTCGTATTTCGAATGATTTGTACTTTTGCAAACAGTAAATTTTTAAAAATGACCATATTTTTTATATGCTTTTCATCACCGAATTGCTGACTACTGGACTGATGATACCCTCAGGGACGAAACGTCTACCATCAGTGGCATCGATTCAGTGGTGAAAATAGTTATTGTCTACAAAAGAACGATTATATCAATTATGTATATTGACCCCAACAAAATCTAAAATCGTAAAGATTATAACAGTATGAAAACTTATCGTTTTATACATGTATACTGAGCCAAAAAGTTTTAGCAGCTCTAAGGTCTTACCTGTCGCATTTTTCCCGGTTGACTGATTTCGCGGCATTTAAGCTTCCCACGTGAAATTAATGTTTAACCTCTGTACCTGAATTTTTTAAACGAAATTTGAAAATTATTTTTCACTTAAGGTGGTACCTAACAGCAGGTGGAAGATAGGTCCGCTGCTGTATGCCCTGAGGTAATCGGTGCCCTCAGGTAATCGTGGTAATAGTGCCCATATGCGTAGTAATAACATGATCTAAAAATAGAATAAACTAAAAATACATTATTCTACCAGTCTTCATACACTACAGATTAACTGAGGTCCCCTGTATTTATTGATTGAAAGAAGGTGAAATCAATATGAAGACTGGTTTGATAAACCCCGGATGTTATCTGCTGTGAATGAAAACTGGTTAAATAAAGTCCTCATGTAATCTGTAGTGTTTTCAGACTTGTTTTATAAAGGTGACCTCAGGTAATCCGTATATGCAGATTCAATAAATAAAGGGGACCTCAGGTAATCTGTTGTGTAAGACGACTGGTTTTATTAAGGGGACCTCAGGTAATATGTAGTGTATGAAGACTGGTTTAATAAAGTCTTTATGTAATCTGTTATGAATGAAAACTGGTTTAAGGTGCCTGTTGTGAATGAAAACGGGTTAGATAAAGTCCTCAAGTAAACTGTAGTGTACTAAGAATTGTTTTATAAAGGTGACCTCAGGTAATCTGTCTATAAAGCATGGTTTAATAAAGTTGACCTCAGATAATCTGAAGTATATGAAGACTGGTTTGATAAACCTCTAATGTTATCTGTTGTGAATAAAAAATGGTTAAATCAAGTCCTCAATAAATCTGCAGTGTATTCATATTTGTTTTATAAAGGTGACCTCAGGTAATCCGTATATGCAGATTCGATAAATAAAGGTCACCTCAGGTAATCTGTTGTGTAAGAAGACTGGTTTTATTAAGGGGACCTCAGGTAATCTCTAGTGTATGAAGACTGGTTGAAAGAAGGTGAAATCAATATGAAGACTGGTTTGATAAACCCCGGATGTTATCTGTTGTGAATGAAAACTGGTTAAATAAAGTCCTCAGGTAATCTGTAGTGTTTTCAGATTTGTTTTATAAAGGTGACCTCAGGTAATCCGTATATGCAGATTCAATAAATAAAGGTGACCTCAGGTAATCTGTTGTGTAAGAAGGCTGATTTTATTAAGGGGACCTCAGGGAATCTGTAGTGTATAAAGATTGGTTAAAAGAAGGTGAAATCAATATGAAGACTGGTTTGATATACCCATGATGTTATCTGTTGTGAATGAAAACTGGTTAAAAAGAGTCCTCAAGTAAACTGTAGTGTATTCAGATTTGTTTCATAAAGGTGACCTCAGGTAATCTATATATGCAGATTTAATAAATAAAGGTGACCTCAGGTAATCTGTTGTGTATGACGACTGGTTTTATTAAGGGGACCTGAGGTAATCTGTAGTATATGAATACTGGTTTGATAAATCCCTGATGTTATCTGGTTTAAGGTGCCTGTTGTGAATGAAAACTGGTTAGATAGAGTCCTCAGGTAAACTGTAGTGTATTAAGATTTGTTATATAAAGGTAACCTCAGGTAATCTGTCTATAAAGCATGGTTTAATAAAGTGGACCGCAGATAATCTGAAGTATATGAAGACTGGTTTGATAAACCCCTGATGTTATCTGTTATGAATAAAAAATGGTTAAATCAAGTCCTCAATAAATCTGTAGTGTATTCATATTTGTTTTATAAAGGTGACCTCAGGTAATCTGTAGTATTTTGAGATAAGTTTAATATAGGTGACCTCAGGTAATCTGTCTATAAAGACTGTATTATTAAAGGTGACCTCAGGGAACCTGTGTATGCAGGCTGGTTTAATTAAGGTGACCTTTGGTTATCTGTTTAGTATAAAGACATTTTAATAAAGGTTATCTACGAATGCAGACTTTCTTGATAAAGGTAAACCCACGTAATCTGTTGTGCTTGAAGACTGGTTTAATAAAGGTTACCTCAGGTAATCTGTAGTGTTTTGAGATTTTTTTTTATGATGGTGACCAAAGCTTATCTGTTGTTAATGTAGACCGGTTGAATAAGAGTGACCTTATATAATCTGTCTATGAAGACGTGATTAACAAAGGTGACTGAGTGTAACCTGTGTATACAGACTGATTTCATAAAGGTCACCTCAGGTAATGTGTATATGCAGACAGGTTTAACAAAGGTAACCTATAGTGTATAAAGACTGGCTTAATAAAGTCCTAATGTAATCTGTTTTGAAAGAAAACTGGTTTAATAAAGTCCTCAGGTAATCTTTAGTGTATTGTATTATGAAGGTGACCTCAGGTAATATGTCTATAGCTATGAAGAGTCGTTTAATAAAGGTGACCTTAGGTAATCTCTGTATGCAGACTTATTTAAAAAAAAGTTGACCTCAGGTAATCTGTCGTGCATGAAGACTGGCTCAATAAAGGTTTCCGCATGTAATATGTAGTGTTTTCAATTTGTTTGATAATGGTGACCTCAGAAATATGTTTTTAATGTAGAGTTGTTCAATAAAGGTGACCTTATGTAATCTGTAGTGTATTGGGATTTGTTAAATAAAGGTGACCTCAGATAATGTGTGTAATCTGTGTAAACAGACTGGTGAAATAAATGTGAACCTAGGTAATATGTTGTTTATGAAGACTTCTTTAATAAAGGTGGTCTCAGGTAATCTGAAGCGTTTTGAGATTTGTTTGATGATTGTGACCTTAGGTAGTATGTTGTGTATATAAACTGGTTTAAAAAAGGTGACTTCAGGTAATCTCTGTATTGCGATTTGTTAATTAAAGGTGACCTCAGGTGATCTGTCTATACAGACTGGATTAATAAAGGTGACCTCAGGTAATCTGTATATGCAGACTGGTTAAATAAAGGTAACCTCAGGCAATCTTTGTATGCAGACTGGTTAAACAAAGATGACCTCAGGTAATTTGTCGTGTATGAAAACTGATTTTATAAAGGTGACCTTAGGTAACCTGTAGTGTATGACGACTCGTTGAATGAAGATGTGAAATGTATGAAGACTGGTTTAGTTAACCCCTTATGTAATCTGTTGTGAATGGCAACTGTTTTAATAATGTCTTTAGGTAATCTGTAGTATATTCAGATTTGTTTTATAAAGGTGATCTCAGGTAATCTGTCGATAAAAAATAGATAAATAAAGGTTACCTCAGGTAATCTGTTGTGTACGACATTTTGTTTATTAAAGTCCTCACGCAACCTTAGTAACGAAATGTGCTATCAAAAGTTCCGAAATATCGTGAGCCTAAATCCATCAATTGGAAATACAACTTTAAAATGTTGATGGATTCAGTCGAAGATTATGCCAGGCAATGGGCTAAGTACAAAAGGGAAGACGTAGACACTTTTTCAGAATGGATTAAGGCAGTGAAGTCGTTGATGCAAATTAGAATTAAGAAACTGAATGGGTCTATTAATGCCCATGCTACGTCAATCTTTAAAAACCGAAATGATGCAAAACACTCATCCTACCTCCATGACAAATATGTTGTTGTCCCCACAGCTAAAGCCCCAAAACAACATCGTTTTTGTGAGTAAAACTCATTACATTAACTGCTTGATGAACGAATTAGGTATTGACAATTCACTTGGAAACTCAACATATACCCTGACGACACTTACCAAAGTGGAAATCCTGGATAACTATAGGTCTATTCTATGTTCCTTTGGAACCAAAGATGAGGAACTGGATTGTATTGGATACTTATACTACATAGGTGACCTTACAAACAACGGTATATTGTTAGGTCTTCCAAGTGCTCAACAAAATCTCTTTCTAAATTATTAACATCTATCTTATCAGCTTTCAAAAACGGCCTTCACAGTTATTGTGAAACTACCTCTTCTAGAGGTGGTGTGAAGCAGATGTGATACTTAAAAATTCCAAAGATGTTTTAGAGTACATACAATCTTACTCTCTTTCATCTTAATAGTATGAAAACATTTGACTTTTCTACACTTTACACAAGTATTCCACATTCCAAACTAAAAGACAACTTAAAAGAGTTGGTATGGCTTTGTTACATAAAAAAGAACGACCAACGTAGATATAAGTATCTTGTCTGAGGGAGGGATAACTCCTACTTTGTAAAGGATCACTCTGATTCAAACAAAACATCTCTGAATCTGACATTATCAAGATGCATGATTTCTTGATTGATAATATATTTGTTACGTTCGGAGGAAGTGTTTTTCAACAGACTGTCGGCATTCCAATGAAAACAAATTGTGCCCCTCTTCTTGTCGACTTGTTTCTTTATCATTATGAGGCTGACTTCATACAGGAACTTCTGAGGAAGAAAGATAAGAAGTTAGCAATATCCGTTAAATCTACTTTCCACTATATAGATGATGTTCTTTCACTAAATAATTCATAATTTGGTAACTATGTTGAACGCATCTATCCCATTGAACTAGAGATAAAGGACACTAACACCGTATTAAATTATAATCCTGGTACATTTGATATACTATACTACAGATACAGTTAAGTCGTCCTCATATCTTGATTTACATCTAAAAATTGACAATGAGGGTGGGTTGAAAACGAAACTTTACGACAAAAGAGATGATTTCAGCTTTTGTGAACTTTCCATTTTTAAGTAGCAACATTCCAGCAGCATCTGCATACGGGGTATATATCTCCCAATCGATACGATATTCACGTGCTTGCATTTCCTATCATGACTTTCTTGATAAAGGGTTGCTGCTCACAAGGAAGCTATTAAACCAATAGTTCCAAATGTTGAAGTTGAAATCATTCTTTCGGAAATTTTACGGACGCCATCACCACGTGGTTGACCGTTTTGGAATAACCGTTTCCCTAATGATATCGGATATGTGTCTTACGTCGTAACTACAATCCCTTCACTTTCATGAATGTGCCCTACAAGACTATTTACTGGTTTTGTTATCACTTAAGCATAACAACGGGTGCCACATGTGGAGCAGAATCTGCTTACCCTACTGGAGCTCCTGAGATCACCCCTAGTTTTTTGGTTGTTGCTTAATCTTTAGTTTTCTATGTTGTGTCAAGTGTACTATTGTTTGCCTGTTTGTCTTTTTCCTTTTTAGCCATGGCGTTGTCAGTTTATTTTCGATTTATGAGTTAGACTGTCTCTCTGGTATCTTTCGTCCCTCTTTGAAGTAAGAAGAATGGTTTAATAAAGGTAACCTTAGGTTATCGGTTGTGCATGGAGATTAGTTTGATAAAGGTGACCTCAGATAATCTGTGTGAATGACAACTTGTTAAATAAATGTGACAGATTACCTGAGAAATTTATAAAACTAGTTTTCATTCACAACAGCTTACAATAGGGCCTATTAAGCCAGAATTCATACACTTCAGATTACTTGATCTTATTTGTATTCAACGATTTTTCATACATTACAGATTACCTGAGGTCACCTTAATTTAACTAGTCTTCATACAGAACCGATTACCTGATGTCATCTTTGTTAAAATAGTCTGTGTACACAGATTACCTGAGGTCACCTTTATCAAACAAATCTGAATAAACTACCGATTACTTGAGGACTTTATTTAACCAGTTTTCATTCACAACGAATAACATCAGGGATTTGTCAAACCAGTCTTCATATACTTCAGATTATCTCATTTCACCTTCTTTCAACCAGTCTTCATACACTACAGATTACCTGAGGTCCCCTTAATATAACCAGTCTTCATACAGAACAGATTACCTGAGGTCATCTTTTTTTATTCAATCTGCATATATAGATTACCTGAGGTCACCTTTATGAAACAAATCTGAATACACTGCAGTTTACTAGATGACTTTAATTAACCAGTTTTCATTCACAACGGGAAACATCAGGGGTTTATCAAACCAGTCTTTATATACTTCAGATTATCAGATTTCACCTTCTTTTAACCATTCTACATACAATACAGATTACCTGAGGTACCCTAATAAAACCAGTCTTCATACACAACAGATTACCTGACGACACCTTTATTTATTAAATCTGCATATACAGATTACCCGAGGTCACCTTTATAAAACAAATCTAAATACACTACAGTTTACTTGAAGACTTTATTTTACCAGTTTTCATTCACAACAGATAACATCAGGGGTTTATCAAACCAGTCCTCATATACTTCAGATTATCTGATTTCATCTTCTTTCAACCAGTCTTCATACACTACAGATTACCTGAGGTCCCCTAAATAATACCAGTCTTCATACACAACATATTACCTGAGGTCACCTTTATTTATTGAATCTGCATATACAGATTACCTGAGGTCACCTTTATTTATTGAATATGCATATACAGATTACCTGAGGTAACCTTCATAAAACAAATATGAATACACTACTGATTACTTGAGGACTTTATTTAACCAGTTTTCATTCACAACGGATGACATCAGAGGTTTATAAAACCAGCCTTCATATACTTCAGATTATCTGATTTCACCTTCTTTCATCCATTCGTCATACACTTAAGATTACCTGAGGTCCCCTTAATTAAACCAGCCTTCAAACACAACACATCATCTGAGGTAACGTTTATTAAACAAATCTCTATACACTACAGATTACCTGATGTCAGCTTTATTAAGCCAGTCTCCTTACACAACAGTTTACCTGAGGTCACCTTTATCTAACCTGTCTGTATAGACAGATTACCTGAGGTCACCTTTATAAAACAAATCTTAATGCAGTGTAGTGTATAAAGACTGGTTGAATGAAGTTGAAATTAGGTAATATGTATTGTATGAAGACTGGTTTAATAAAGCCCTTATGTAATCTGTTGTAAGATATTACAGCATAATTATATACTCTTGAATGGTATCTTTATATCTTTTATTACAGGGGTACCTGAGGTCACCTTCTTACGAAAGACAAATGTAACCCATTTTAATCAAATTATGTCAGTTCATCTGCAGAAAAAAAAACATAACACAAACAATACAACGTCCATCAAGTCCTACTTTTTAAAATGAAAAAAAAAAAGATTTATTACAGAATTATAAACCCAAGCATTGTATCTATTATCTATTCATTACAAGTGGTACTTATGGTAACCCTCCGAAAAAAAAACCATAAATATTATCAATTAAGCTCAAGTTATCTTAACAAACATATGACATAAACTATGCAATGTTCATCATGTCCATGAAGTCCTACATTTAAAAATGAAGAAATTAGTTTATTACAGCATAATAATATACGCTAGCATTGTATCTATTATTCTTTCATTACAGGGGGTACCCCAAAAATAAAACCCGAGTATAATCCATTTAACTCCAAATTAACTCAGTTCCCCTTAAAGAATACGTTACACAATTAATACAACGTCTATGAAGTCCTACATTTTAAAATGAAGAAATTAATTTATTACAGAATAATTATATACCCTATCCATTGTTTCTATTACTATTTTATTACATGGATAACTAAGGTAATCCCAACCCCTCAAAACAAAAAAATTAAAAAAAAAAACAAACCAAGAAATATAACCAATCTAACTCAATTCTTATCTTAACAAATATATGACATAAGCTATGCAGTGTCCATGAAGTTCTACATTCAGAATGAAAAAAATAGTTTACTGCAGCATAAAATATATCATAGCATAGTATTTACTATTCCTTAATTAAAGGGGTTACCTGAGGTCACCCCCTCCCCCCCAAAAAACAACCTTAAAATTCAACCAATTCATCTCCAATGAACTCAGATCACATGAACACATTCATAACATAAACAATACAACGTCCATGAAGTTCTATAATGTGAATGAAGACATTATTTAATTAAATTGGTTTTGGTATTAAGTCACATTACAATGTGGTATTAAGATTGATCTACATAGGGAACTATATTTTCGTGCGAAATAATCGATGACCAATTTCCCCCGGTTACCTGAGGGCACCGATTACCTCAGGGCATACAGCAGCGGACCTATCTTCCACCTGCTACCTAACACTTCAGGGAGATAACCCTGTAAAGTCTTCTTAACGTTTTAATTACGTTGTGTTGTAAAAGGAATATTCTCAAAAATCAAAATTGGTCTTTGTCAAATTGCTATATAACCAGTGTAATTTTTCTGACAAAACGGTTGTTTCAAATTTTTTTTAATTTTTATATTTTTGTTAAAGTGTCAATGTAAATACTTTGACAAAATTTTATGAAAATTAAACGAGCCAAATTAATTTTAGTGAAAGTGTTCGGTACCACCTTAAACTAATATAATCGTTAGAAAAAATTTCGTTGGGCGTCAACCAATTCTCCCCGAAAATGACCGTAAGAAATTTCTTGGAATGGTCGATTCTGGAATGAGTATTGCCGACGTCGAGGATTGATCTAATGTGCATGAGTCAATAGTTTAGAGACTAACACACAGATATCGACAAATTGCAACTGCACAGGATAGGTCGATATCTGGTAGACCAAACAAAACTAACGTCAAGAGAGGAGCACTGCCTTCGCTTTACGTCAATACGTGACAAATTGATTCCGGCGAACAGAGTAGTGAATAAACTAAGGACAGCTACTGACGTGTTTGCCAATCTTTCATTGATGCATGTGAAGCATAGCGAGAAATAGATTTTAGATAACACTATACTCATTTCCGCATTTTGACCCTTCTGCGCTCCATAAAAAGAAATTTCTAGTAAAGGAGAGTGATTAACATGCATGTTGCTCCTGACATGTCATAATTCCATTTTGTTATTATTAAAATTATATCTTGTCATGATTTTGTTATAAAATAAAATGTTATATTTTTTGCAAAACTTTTTTGACTCAGTATGTATGTGGTACATAGATTTATTCTCAAAATGGAATTTAAACTTTACAATGTATAGATGCCTTTCTTAACACAAATTTGTTTCAGTTTCCATATGTCAAATTATAGTTTTATTCGACAAATTTTGGAAATTGTGTACAAGTATTTTTAATTCATTTCAGAAATAAAAATCAGCTTTTGATTATAACTTGTTGGATGAGTGCACGTCCCGATTAGATTGTGTGGTGTTTAGAGGAAAACATTGGTATTTTATCTACCAGTCTTTGTAAAATAATTGGCCCCAAGTCATAAAAAAAACCACGATAACAACAAATAGTCCACCAGAACCTTAACCTGCTTAACTTAGGTTGCAAAATAATTACATTGCTAAACAATATTCCTAAAAGATTATTGAATATTATGTTGTAGAAAGCGCAATCAAAAAATGGATCCTGATTGTTCATATATACTTAGTACGTAAATATACGGCTTCATATTATTGTAAGGTATAAATCTATGTGTAAATACACTTCAATAGCCGTGCGAATCAATAAGACACCAACTTAGCAATTCTAATAACAAATTTACTTTTAGAGGTCAACATACATTCTTGCACAACTAACGGTGACGAGATTTATAAAAACAAAATCATCAAAGATATCAATCAAGCTTGAGAACTATGAATGTATGTTGGTAACAATTGAAGTATGCCTGAATATCGGAAAAAACATTCTACGAAACATAAAGTATACACTGAAAAACAGAGCAGGCATTATATCCTTGTCCACCTGTTGTACATTCAGTGTTGTTTTTGTAATGTTAAATATTAGCAGTTATAGTAATTCGATTATGTCATTTCCGGAAAACACTTGTAGTTCGTGTACGTAATCTGATAATTTACTTTACTTCATAAGAGGGGCTGAAGTGTAGTTTTAAGAGTTATAAGTAGTTGACATTCCTAAGCATTTCATTACTTTTCGTTTATCATATCAAGTTAAATTGTACCATGTGTACAGATCAAAATTCAAAATGGTATGAGCTTTAGATGATAGGCACCTTCAAATTCAATGTTTTATTTTCAGTCAATATATATACCTTCTAACAGAAGCTACAGAGCGTTTCATGATGAAATAGCAAATAACAACATATTCATGCAGCGTTTCTCAAAGGTAAAATACAAACATAACATTACAAGTACTGTTGCAATACATACAATACATACAAAATTCAGCAATACAAACGTTGTTGCTATTGGCATCTTATGATAAACTTAAAAGCCCATGTAATTCAAATCTATACAAACGCAAAAACGAAACAACGAATGTATGTCTCGTGTTAAAATTGAGAATTGAAATGGGGAATGTGTCAAAGAGACGAACAACCCGACCAAATAAAAGACAACAGCAGAGGGTCACCAACAGGTCTTCAATGTAACGAGAAATTCCCGCACCCGGAGGCGTCCTTCAGCTGGCCCCTAATCAAATATATACTAGTCCAGTGATAATGAACGCCATACTAATTTCCAAATTGTACACAAGAAACTAAAATTAAAATAATACAAGACTAACAAAGGCCAGAGGCTCCTGACTTGGGACAGGCGCAAAAATGCGGCGGGGTTTAACATGTTTGTGAGATCTCAACCCTCCCCCTATACCTCTAGCCAATGTAGAAAAGTAAACGCATAACCATACGCACATTAAAATTCAGTTCAAGAGAAGTCCGAGTCTGATGTTAGAAGATGTAACCAAAGAAAATAAACAAAATGACAATAATACATAAATAACAACAGACTACTAGCAGTTAACTGACATGCCAGCTCCAGACTTCAATTAAACTGACTGAAAGATTATGATTTCATCATATGAACATGAGGCACAATCCTTCCCGTTAGGGGTTTAGTATCATACCATCATAACATATATGAGAAGAACATAACCCGTGTCATGCCAACAACTGTTTTTAGAATAAATGTGTTTAGTTCCGATGCAAAGACCTTATCAATGACTCAATGTTAACGCCAAAATATGCAATCTTTAATGACTTGACAACAGTATCGTAATTATATCCCTTCTTAAGAATTCTATTCAAAGGTTTTGTAAGTTTCTGAGGTGAATACTGATACCTTTGTGCTTTATAAAGAATATTTCCATAAAAAATTGGATGTGAAATACCTGAACGTATTAGAAGTCTGCATGTCGAGATATATTTACGAATGATGTCTTTATACCGATGATAAAATTTAGTAAATGTTTTGACGAGTTTGTGATATCGAAAACCCTGGTGTAATAATTTTTCAGTAATACATAAATTTCTCTCGTTAAAATCTAAAACATTGTTACATACACGAGCGAATCGTACAAGTTGAGATATATAAACACCGTAAGATGTTGACAAGGGAACTTCACCATCTAAAAACGGATAATTAACGATAGGAAATGAAAAATAATCCCTTTTATCATAAATTTTAGTATTCAGCTTTCCATTAGTGATATAGATATCAAGATCGAGAAAATGGCAGTGGTCATTGTTAGTATTAGCTTTATTTAAAGTAAGTTCAACAGGATAAATTTCATTAATATACATACCGAAGTCGTCATTATTGAGAGCCAAAATATCATCCAAATATCTAAAAGTATTATTAAATTTGTTTATCAGATGTTGTTTTGATGGGTCTTTGCTTAGTTTTGTCATAAATTGTAACTCATAACAATACAAAAACAGGTCCGCAATAAGTGGTGCACAGTTAGTCCCCATTGGAATTAAGCATTATTTGTGGCTAGAGTCTTTATTTAATTATTATGCTTTATTGCATTTTTCACTACCATTTTTTTGTAAGGCTCATAATTCTTTGTTCGTTTTTGGCATGTTTAGCATGTTAAGCACTGCATTACGTTTTTTTTTTTGTAAACCCCCTGCACTTTTTCTCGATTCTCATATATGAGCCAAATTCATTTACTGAAAAAAAGTTATGTGCTCATAATCATAGCTGCTTACTTAAAAAAAATTAAATACAAGTCCATATTGTTATTGTTTTCTTGAACTTTTCTTAGATCTTTCTGTGTGTTTATTCGCCACAAACGATCCTCCTGACATTGTCCAAATGAAAATATAAGGATAAAAAGTTCATATATAGTCTTTCAACCGAATGAATATTTTCAGGCCGAATGACAAAATATATATTGTAAGGATGTCATTTGCTTTCTTATCAATCTTATATTATAATGGTCTTTATAATGTTTATACACAATTAGCATGTGCAGTTAAAGTCCACGGAGAACCATCCTTTTCAAGATATAAAACATGTTGGTGTTCAACATGTGTTGATAAAAGATGCAAATGTAAAATGCTACTTTTGTTGCATACTTTTTGTACTCATAATCATTTTGTTGTCGATTATTACCAATTACTAAATCTCAACTATGAATCATATAAAGTGACCGCTATTTTTACAGAAAGACAAAACCCTTGGTCCATTCAAGGTTTCACAGTTCACCTCTGAAAAAAGTTTCATTCGTAGATTTATATGTCTTTAAATGTTTCTACATATTTAGATACATTATGTGCCATATTGCTTTTGTATTACGTCATGTCACGCAGAAAACAACCATTGAAGGAATATGATAAGATTTATATAATATGACTTTTTCTTTTATATATCACGAGCGTCTATAAGATTAAATTTATATTGAAAGTATGTTCTACCTCTCCCTCCACTTTATTGTCTTCAAAGGAAAACAAGGCATCCGGTACTTATGTGTATTTATACCGGTTACATTCCAAAGTTGTGTCTCTAGGAGATGAAAAATAGGTATCATATCTAGGAACCTGAATGGTCTTGAAGTATCGATTATGCTTACTGGCGTTGTTTATTATCTTAATAACGTGTTATAGTATTCGTTGTTTTATGATTTTTTATATTTTAATTCTGTTTTTTGGTGATATCCATTTGAAGTGACTCTAAACTTATGCACCCCGATAGTGTTCTATAGTTTTATGTATTCTTCTCTGTCTTGTGTGCGTTGTCTATATGACCTTTTGTGTTTCTTTGATATATATGACGTGACTCTGTACTTTTACATCCCGCCATTGTGTTATTCATGTTATTGTTCTATGATAATTTTTGTAATCTTGTCTTTCATAATTGTATAGTTTTTAATTCTAAAAACGCATAATTATATGCGAAGTTCGTTTTCTTCAACATTTCGAAATTCTCTACTATCTATAGTATATGTTCAGTGAGTACTTTTAAGTAACTTTGTTTCATTATTAGATATATTTTCGATTAGGTATTTGCGCGCCATTAAGAAAAAGGCAAATAAAAATAAACACCATATAGTGCACTGCTTTGGATCGTCGTGATTTATAACTCTATTAATATCTAATATCATATCTACAGTAATAGTTAAAGCTTGTTGTGGTAAATGCTGCTTCTCTCTAGTAATCCCTTTCAATAATAACTTGACAGAAAATTCATCTGAATGAACAAAAGGTTTGTCTAACATCAAATGCATAGTTTTAACCCCACATACATAATTTTTTATAGAACTGACTGATTTGAACGATGTACTCAAAAATTGAATAAATAAACAGATCGTTTTTAATGAAACAGGACATTCATTTAAATTAAAAAATGTACAAAAAAGCAAAAAGGCTCGCCACTTAACCAATAATTTTTTTTTGTTCCTACAGCAAAGGCTGATAATGTCGATATCGTTACATCCCGTTCTAGTTCTCTAATTTGTCTATCTGAAAACGTAATTTGCCATTCGTGAATAATGTTTTTTTAAATGACTTGTTTTGATGCTGTGTTATATAAACTTGGAAGTTTGTTATATCCTGGGCTTGTATTTTTATTATGATTTCCTTGACAGAGGATTGCTACTCACAAAGAAGCTATTAAACCAAGAGTTCCAAATGGTGAATTTGAAATCATCCCTTCGAAAATTTTACGGACGCCATCACGAGTTGGCTGATCGTTTTGGAATAACCGTTTCACAGATGATATCGGATATGTTCCTTATGTCGTAACTACAATACCTTTCCTTTTCACGAATGTGACCTACCGAATAAGACTATCTACAGGATTTGTAATAGCATAAGCAACACGACGGGTGACACATATGGAGCAGGATCTGCTTACCCTTCTGGAGCACCTGATATCACCCCCAGTTTTTGATGGGGTTCGTGTTGCTTAGTTTTTTGTTTTCTATGTTGTGTCTTTTTTACTTTTATTTGTCTGTTTGTCTTTTTTTAGCCATGGTGTTGTCAGTTTATTTTCTATCTATGAGTGTGACTCTCCCTCTGGTATCTTTCGTCCATCTTTTGTTAGATATATTTGTTTGTTGTACTTTTTAAATAAACTCTATTGTATAACACTTTATGAATAACATGTCAAATATAAATAATAAAGAAAAGCAATCAATCAGGCGTTTAAAAACAGGAATCAATGAAATGTAACACCACTCGTTGCCATGTAATATGTTTTGTTGATGAAAACATATAAATATTAATATGTATTGATATAGTCTCAAAAAGAATTGCGCAAACACATTTTGTACTTTTTAACTACATTATAACTTAAATATGTTTGAAATATTGTTATACGATGACTAGACTTGAATAAACAATTGAACTTTGAAATATAAACTTTATATGATTTAGTGCATCATTGCATAACAGTTGCTAAACAAAATCAATACTTATTGTGCCGGTATAAGTTACTATTGGTTAATCAAATAGTGTTCTATAGTAATATTTAATTACATTATCAATATCAATAATTAACCAAAAACGATAATTGATGAAATTGTCAAATAAAACTTTTCATAACTATATGCAAAAGAAACGAGGAAGGATGTTAACTATGTTTACACATAAATCAGTAGCATTTTTTTACTTGACACTATTGTGTAATTTACAAAACTTGTTAAGTTTATTCCAGAAAGACAAACAGATGGACGCACATGTGATTTTTGAATTGGAAAATAGAGGACCAAACATGTGTCTTCGGGAATGTACACATTATAAAGGTTGTAATGGTGTGAATTACAGACGGGATACACTGACTTGCCAACTGTTGTCTGTATCCCTACCAGGAGACAAACTAAAAGATAGTGAAGGGTTTTCATTCGCTAATTTAGACAATTATACTTTAGTAAGTTTTTTATTCTGATTCTAGTTTACAATATGCTTAATATTATACAAATGTATATTATAACTTTAGTTACAATAATTACAATACAGTTGTAGTTATGATAGAAGAAGGGGAGAAACATGAGGAGGAAATTGATGAGTGTTGTTGAATTGTTGTATAAGTAAACAAAAATCAGTATAATAGTTAGAGGAAGATTATAGGCACTGGCGCCTACCTTCTCCCAATTTGGCTTTAAACTTAATTTTAAACTCTGACAAACATTGACTGACTGATTGATTTGTTTGTTCTTTAGACTGCAACATCACTAAAGACTACTCGCGTTAAATCACTAGACGTGTGAAAGCATGGTTTATTCAATATAATTCTTTATTGTCTAAGATTTGACTGGGGTATTAAAATGTTATCATACCTTCAAGTTTGCCCTTCCCTACAGTATCGCTTTTGTCCACTTAGCAATTTGGGATATTCAAGTCTACAGCCTAGTCCGGGCGTAATGTGACATGAAATCTTATGTGTTCTGAAGGGAGAGATAGAGATTGCGTGGCACGCTCTTTGCACGTTAACGAACCAAAACAACAGCTAAATGATGGGTGTTTTGGATTTTTTTATCCTCAATGCTCTTCAACTTTGTACTTGTTTGGCTTTATAAATATTTTGATTTGAGCGTCACTGATGAGTCTTATGTAGACGAAACGCGCGTCTGGCGTACTAAACTATAATCCTGGTACCTTTGATAGCTATTAGGTGACTCCTGCAATTTAAAATGTCTGTTCATATCCAAGATACCTTTATTGTCAATTGGCTGTCCAAATTATCTGCCTTTAATCCCGGTCGTTCTAATTGCAGAAATTACTCATTGTATCAACTTGTAAATATGTTCTTGTCCTGAATACGCACAAAATAATTGCCATTGGAAATAAAGCAAGCACCAATTATTTTACAGACGTGACTAGGTTTTGTCCGTGAAAAATACAATTAATCTGAATATTATTATAACCACATTTTAACATTGATATAAACGTTACTTTATGACGCAATAGTTCTTCATCAAATACCATTGCTTAAATATTACACGACACCGCTAACAGAACGTGACAGTTGTTTCCATTCGTTAGATGTGTTTGCGCTTTTTAATAAGGGACTTTTTTTCCGTTGTGATTTTTCACAGATTAGATAAAACATACCTGTTAAGATCATGACTAAGAGGTGCCTGGCAATCACTTATAAATGCGGCTATTTTTTATTCTTTGGTAATCGCTACATAGTTATAAGATTCGAAGTACATTTGCCGGAGAAGTGATTCAATTTTACGTAATAACATTTTAAGTATAATGTTTATATAAATGTATCTCTCTATAAATGTACAATATTTATTTATATATTGTCATTACTGTGCACTGGACGGACGTTAACTGTATTGATTTTTTTAAGATTATAATTTCAGGATGGAGATAGTTGTCTGCCTACCAATCCCTGTAAGGAACGTGAAAAATGTGTTCCATTGGATAAGAATGGACACGTTTGCATATCATATCGTAAGTATACTTCAACACCAACGGACATTCTTAGTGAGAGTTATTTCCCAACTAAAAAGTTTGGTTGAGTTTGTTATTTTTTCATATTTCATGTGTGCAACGTTTATGTTCAAAAAAGTAGAAATGGCACTTGAATACGCGGTTCGTCAAAATATTTATCATATACTATTTATTGTATTATTCCGTTCGACTTTAAAGTTATAGTCATTTCCACATGGTACAGGCATTTACTGATGCTGAAAATTGTGGATAAAACCTGGTGTTATACCTTGTTGAAGTTCTTACTTTTAAAAGACATGGAAGTAATCAAAAGGAAAGTAAAAGTGAAAAGAAAGCATACAAGAATGTCGAGGAACGGCGAAAATAATGGCAAAAGACAAAAAGAAAAATAACAGCAAAAAGGTTACGAAACATCTCACAAAATACATAAGATGAGAAACACAACCCTCTCGAAATACTATGGTTGGCCTTAAAGTGTAGTGTCTGATTGAACAATCATTAACATAAACCAATAGAATGATCTAACTATATTTGCTAATAGAGACTCGCATTATAAAAACAATGAAGAGCAACAAAAGGCGGTTTTTCATTGACAAATATTATTTTTCTCCAATTTCCTTTTATTTCATCCTGTCCATATGCACCCCATACATGCTACACTATACGCTATATGCTAAGACAGGGCTATGAATCAATCAAATTAAGGTCAAAACTCAAGAAATTTTACGGTAACCATCATGAGCTGATTGGCCATTATGACAAAAGTGTGTCAGAAATCCTATCTGATATTCATCTTCAGTCATAATAACCTTCCATCATTACCGAACTGAACAACGAAATAACACGACGGGTGTCGTATCCGGTGAAGGAAATGCTTACCTTTCCGGAGCACATAATTTAACTCCCGGTTTTTAGTGGAGTTCGTGTTGTTTCTTATTTATTACATATAACTGTTGATGTAAATGTCTTTTGGTTTTACGAGTCTTTGTTTACTCCTTGGTTTTGATTGTTATTGTTTTGCTATACATTTTTTTGTGGTTGAATGGTTTTCTTCTGCCATTCAAATATGATGACCTGTCAGTTTTTGTAAACCCTAAATTTACAAACTAATTGTAAATTCATTTGTGCATTTCTTGTCTGTCTGAACACACTTCTCTTTATTGATTGTATTAAATAAATGGTTTTAGCTCATATATAGTAGCTAGGAAATAAAAGAAATGTGTAAGTTCGTGTCATTGACGCAGCAAGCTAACAACACTTAAAACAATCACAAAATTGTCAACAGTTAACAGATGTCTACATATAGTTTGCTGAAGTAAAAGCTTTATCACAGCAATTACAATAATTGAGATTTCTACTGTTCTCTCCTGGCATATGGCCCAATGGAGAACAAATGGAATTTATGATTTTATCACGATACAGATGTTGTAATGTCATAGAAATACAAACTTTGTATTTAAAATTGTAACTACGAATTTTATTTTATTTTTAGAAAACTGAGATTAAGTTAAATGCGTTACAGTACCAGCACTTTCCAATGTGTATATTATAGTTCCCATTGCTCAAGTTAAGCTCGAAGGATCTTATACCTTCAAAGAGATTAGTAAATTCGAGAATGATTATGTTACCCTTTTCTTAACAAACACTCTATATAATACATCACTACCATCTAAATCAGTACCAGCATATAAAATTTTAAAAAAACTTTTGAAGCAAGTCAAATTGATTAACTTTTTCAATCTGTAATCCTTTCATGTTTTACATTAAATGTTTCAATGTTTGATTAACAGCTTAATTAATAGTTTCATTACTCAAGTAATCTATATATTGATGTTAGCTAATAAACGTACAGGATAAGCAATTATAAAATAATTGAACGATAGATTATTTGTAAATGATATATGAACTTATCCATTATTAAATAAAGTGTAATGACATTTTCCTTTTGATACAATCTCAACTAAACAGCTTCTCATTATAAACAAATAATCACATGAATATTACCACTAAGATATAAATATCAAAATTGTTTCCTAAAATTGATCGTCCTGAAAATCATCAAAAACATTTCATTAAAATAAAGTATGTCAATAAAGGTTTTGATTTTGTTAATATTGCTGGTATTTTTAACGACCATTCTGTTAAAGAACAAATTCCTGGATATTTTGATAATACTGAGCTCCATCTTATTTGTTATATTAACAAGAAATCTACCCTTGGTACAATTAAAAACTTGATAATAAATTGTTCAAATAAGGCCTTCGAAAATAGTGGAATTTATTACTTTTGGAGTGTCAAAAACTCGTTGGAAGTACTTGATAAATTGCATGCTTATATTGGTGATTTTGAATCTGTTCAAAGTTTTGAATTTTCTACCCTATATACCACATTGCCTCACATTCTCATTAAGAAAAAATTCACACACCTAATTAAATGGGCATTTAAAAAGTCAGAATGTGAATATATATGTTCAAACTCTTTTAGTAGCAACAAACAAAAAAACTATGTCAATTGGACATGCTTTGATACTATATCTGCTCTTGAATTTTTACTAGTTAACATTTTTGTTCGCTTTGGTGATTCCGTATATCGTCATGTTAACGGAATTCCAATGGGGACTAACTGTTGACCACTTATTGCAGACCTGTTTTTGTATTGCTATGAGTTACAATTTATGACAGAAATCAGTAAAGACCCATCGAAACAACATCTGATACACAAATTTAATAATACGTTTAGATATTTGGATGATATCTTAGCTCTCAATAATGAAGACTTCAGTATATATACTTAAGAAATTTATCCTGTTGAACTTACTTTAAATAAAGCTAATACTAACAATGACCACTGCCCTTTCCTTGATCTTGATATATATATTATTAACGGAAAGCTTAATACTAAAATTTATGATAAAAGAGATGATTTCTCATTTCCTATCGTTAATTATCCATTTTTAGATGGTGACGTTCCCTTGTCACCATCTTACGGTGTTTATATATCTCAACTTGTACGATTCGCTCGTGTATGTAACAATGTTTTAGATTTTAATGAGAGAAATTTGTGTATTACTGAAAAATTATTACAGCAGGATTTTCGATATCACAAACTAGTCAAAACATTTACTAAATTTTATCATCGGTATAAGGACATCATTCGTAAATATAGCTCAACATGCAGACTTCTTATACGTTTAGGTATTTCACATTCAATATTTTATGGAAATATTCTTTGTAAAGCACAAAAATGGCAGTATTCACCTCAGAACCTAACAAAACCTTTAAATAGACTTATGAAGAAGGGATATAGTTACGATACTGTTGTCAAGTCATTAAAGATTGCTTATTTTGGCGTTAATATTGATTCACTTATAGGGTCTTTGCATCGGAACTAAACACATTTATTATTTATAAACCAGTTGTTGGCATGACACGGGTTATGTTCTTCTCATATATGTTATGATGGTATGATACTAAAGCCCTCACGGGGAAGATTGTGCCTGATATTCATATGATGAAGACATAATTTTTCAATCAGTTTAATTGAGGTCCGGACCTGGCATGTCAGTTAACTGCTAGTAGTCTGTTGTTATTTATGTATTATTGTCATTTTGTTTATTTTCTTTGGTTACATCTTCTGACATCAGACTCGGACTTCTCTTGAACTGAATTTTAATGTGCGTATTGTTATGAGTTTACTTTTCTGCATTGGCTAGAGGTATAGGGTGAGGGTTGAGATCTCACAAACATGTTTAACCCCGCCGCATTTTTGCGCCTGTCCCAAGTCAGGAGCCTCTGGCCTTTGTTAGTCTTGTATTATCTTAACTTTTAGTTTCTTGTGTACAATTTGGAGTTTAGTATGGTGTTTATTATCACTGAACCAGTATATATGTGTTTAGGGGCCAGCTAAAGGACGCCTCCGGGTGCGAGAATTTCTCGTTGCATTGAAGACCTGTTAGTGACCTTCTGCTGTTGTCTGCTCTATAGTTGGGTTGTTGTCTCTTTGGAACATTCCCCATTTCCATTCTCAATTTTATTGTTCACGTTTTGGACGATATTCCCACTTCTTGTGCTGCCTCTTTTCGAATTTAATTTACTGATTTAGATGATTATAAACGTACGTAAATAAACACTCACTGTGACAGTCGTAATATCATTTTCCTTGTTAAGGTAAGGTTGAGCTGTCAAAGATATGTTAAATTCATTTTTGTACCACCCAACTTTTTATATACTAGTATTTCCTTTTACAGAAATAAACCTACAGCCTGGTGGTCGTCGTGAAAAAAAAGTGTGTTATAATTGTGTTCCGTATATCTTCGTTATTTTAAACCTGGCTCTTAGTTCTATTTTTGTTTACAATTATGTCATCCTCGGCCTTTTTACTACAAAGTTTGAATTGTTGTCACTATTTGTTGCTGTTATATGTATCATTGAAAATCACACCATACAGCCTTGTTTGAATTATGTTTTATCTGTAACTCTTGTTTCTTATTCCGAAGACGAAATGGTCTAAACATTGCTATGACGTTATAATCAATATGACTAATATTCCAAGAAGTGACAAATTCGAAAACGTACAAAGTCATTTGGATTTATTACATACAAAGCTGCCACAACATGTACCATGGTATATTAAGCAGTATATACATATTTCAAACATCTATTATACGTCAAAATTCATCAACAAAATAAACCTATTAAATACTCTACAGAGATAGCTTTATGTATACGTTTATTTATATGAACGCCTGTGAAGTCGCAATCCATGATTGCTACAATAATACTCTTGAAAAGAAACAAAACTACACAAATCGGTATACATTCTGTGTACTGAAAACATAAGAGGTCTATACAGTAAAATCTGAAATATGTCATATGCGCTGATTGTCCTCATAAAAATACAACATTTTACACTTACTGGATTGCTCAGATGCGTGGTCATTTATAAAAAACATAATGACAAACGATTTAACACACAAAAAATAAGAAGATTGTTTACAAGTAGTTATTGATAAAAAAAGAATATGATAATTAAAATAATAATACCGATTGTATCATAAACAGGATCGCCATGCGATGAGCAGCCTTGTACAAACGGAGGGGTCTGTCGTAATCAGGTCAACAGTTATGTATGTACGTGTCCGGATGAATGGACTGGTCTTAACTGTGACAGTAAGTTACAATTTTTTATTCTAAATATGTGACTGACGAGGTGGACGAATAAGGGTATACATGCTCTCGGAGCATGGTCCTTTATTTTGTTGTTTTATTATCTGATAGTGTATGTGTGTGTGTGTGTGTGCTTACGTAAGTTTTATTTTTTTCTTAATAACATCAACGAATTTTCTATTAGTTTATCTTTCTTGCTTATATCATTTCACAATGAACGTAGTTTAAACGTGCTCCCTCACAACTTCATATTTTGCATAAGAAGAACAGCCCGTATAACTGTTGTTATTAATGGTAGAGACATTTGGAAGAATCAGATAAAATATAAATGAGCTAAAAGGCTATTACGTATTTAAAAAAAATCAACATTACGATATTGTTCTTGTGAAAAGGTTTTCGGATGAATTGCAAATGTCACAAGAGAAAAAATATATACACAACAGAATGTTTATACGATTAACACATTAATTGTTGTCTTTTAAAATGCTTTGTACGTTATGTTGTGTAAAGTATTCTGTTGTTTTTTATTAAATTTTTTAATCCCTGGCGTTGCCAGCGGGTTTTTTTTACTTGAATTTTGCTTTGTTATCATTCGCCTTTCTTCACTTTCGATGATACATGGTAAAAATATTTCAAGGCGTTAAGCATTTTTGATAGTCCGTTTTGATCAATTGCCAATGTCGAAATATAATACAATCTTAAGATCAAGCACTACATTTGAACAAACTTTTTCTTTAAGCCAATGTGTGTGGTGTTAAGATGGACTGTTCTGACCTTAAAAGCCCTATCTGCAAAACTGGTATATACCAACTCAATATGAATGGCACCATTAATGTACTCTGTGTAATAAATGATAATGGAGGCGGCTGGACTGTAAGTATTACAAGATAATTGTCAGATGTTCTAAATTGTCATAGGTTGTTTAACGATTTTGTTTCTTTGCAATGGAAAAAAGTCTGAGGTTGGCAAACTGTATCATTGCATTAAGACAGGAAGTGAAGTAATCATTGTAAAGTATGGGGGATCAGACAGTTATTTCACTCCGTTAATGCATTACACGAAATGAATTATATAACTTAAGTTTTTCCTATGAGTTGTAGATCGTTTCAATAGATAAATTGAGAAAATTGAAATAAGATTATCTACCAGCATAGTAAGAAACTACAGATTATTTATACGGCCTTGAACAATATGTAAAACCACGTTAAAATGGTCTTCGTTAGACCATAATAAAAGCAAATGCGTTCTGGTCAAAATTCAAATGCAATCTATCTCTGTACGTACATACTATTTAGGAGATAACTGTGTTGTATTTAACGCTTGGCATTATAAAAAAAATATATTTAACAGTCGCAAATTGAGATGACCAAGCGATGCGTAGCAGAAATGAGAAAAGAAATCTGATGTATGCCAGAACTTTGACATCGTGTTGGATTTGACATTAATATTTAACCGCTGCTTATCAGAATGGTGACGACAAAAGAATACATTTTTAAGTTAAAGATTTTGTTCTCCAATCAATGCAAATTTATTTAAACTATTTGTTTGAGATGGCTACAATGTCATGGATAAGACAGATCATTGAATGGTTTCATAGGTGAAGGTTGACTCAGATGCATATGTCGTTAGCACATCATTTTGGTATATATCCATGTTGGTTATATTATAAGTAATTGCAAAACTTTGTCAAATAACCAGCCAGCCTAAACTAATTATTTTAGGTATTCCAGAGAAGACAAAACGGCAATGTTGACTTTTACAGGGATTGGAATTCTTACAAACTCGGATTTGGAAATATGAGTGACGAGTTCTGGCTAGGTACATGGGCTGTATGTTTTAAGTTCAATTGGCAAAGAAAATGCATTACATAAGTAAAACAAATGTATGGTATATCTGATCAGAGATTTCGTCTCCAATGCAATAGGCGATAATAAATAGAACAAGAGTGCACACGCTGAAATGTCTCGCCTTCTTTACTTATCATTGCTATTATGTTCATAGACCTAAATATAAAGCTTTATTACAACTGTCACATAAACTCAACATTAACCAAAGAAAACAAAACATTGATCATGAAAATGAGGTCAAGGTCAGATGAACCATGCCAGGCAAACATGTACAGCTAACAATTCTTCCATACAACAAATATAGTTGACCAATTGGTTATAGTTTAAGAAAACAGATCAAAACACAAAGCCTTAACACTTAGCAATGAACCGTGAAAATGAGGTCAAGGTCAAATAAAACCTGCGTATCAGACATATAGATCATAAAATATTTCCATACACCAAATATAGTTGACTAATGCATAAAGTCTTAGGAAAAAAAAGACCAAAACTCATAAACTTAACTTTGACCACTGAACCATGAAAATGAGGTCAAGGTCAGATGACACCTGTCAGCTAGACATGTACACCTTAGAATCATTCCATACACCAACTATAGTAGACCTATTGCATATAGTATAAGAAAAACAGACCAAAACACAAAAACTTAACTATAACCACTGAACCATGAAAATGAGGTCAAGGTCAGATGTCACCTGCTAGTTGGACATGTACACCTTACAGTCCTTTCATACACCGAATATACTAGACTTATTGCTAATAGAATCTGAGATATGGACTTGACCACCAAAACTTAACCTTGTTCACTGATCAATGAAATGAGGTCGAGGTCAAGTGAAAACTTTTTGACGGGCATGAGGACCTTGCAAGGTACGCACATACCAAATATAGTTATCCAATTACTTATAATAAGAGAGAATTTAACATAAAAAACTACTTTTTTTCAAGTAGTCACTGAACCATGAAAATGAGGTCAAGGACATTGGTCATGTGACTGACGGAAAGTTCGTAATATGAGGCATCTATATAGAAAGTATGAAGCATCCAGGTCTTCTACCTTCTAAAATATAAAGCTTTAAAGAAGTTAGCTAACGCCGCCGCCGCCGTAGCCGCCGCCAGATCACTACTCCTATGTCGAGCTTTCTGCAACAAAAGTTACAGGCTCGACAAAAACAAATATATATTTGTTCTGATCTAGAGTTAAGAAAAAAATGTAATACAACTAAGTACAGATGAAAGCTTTTTATAAAAGTTTTTTCGACAAGAGCTGTGGTCACAAAAAGTTTAGACCTGCATATTTTCTCTAACAAATATATATATATATATATATATATATATATATATATATATATATATATATATAATTATTTCGTTTTATGTATCAGAAATTACAGACTGAGACATGATAATACAATCCGGATAAAAAACAAACATAAATTAGAATTTACAAAATACAGTTGAATTTACCAATAAAGGTTTTCTTTGGGATCACATGAACTTACTTTACACATGCTACAATAGAGGTGATACTTTATTTGATGTATTCATTATTAAAAAAAACAGGCATTCGATTATAAGAGAGGACATTTAAAGCAGGTTTGATTGTACTTTGTACATTGTTTCTTATGAGTTTTTTCTTCAAAAACTGTATAATCTATATCGTATCAATAGTTTCGGTGGCATGGAAAACAAAACTAAATTTTCTGAAAGGCTGGTAATAAGTTAAGGAAAGGTCTAAGACCCGCACTAACTATATTAGGTATGAGATCATGACGTGCAGTAGCCACTTAACAACGCACTGAAACCTCTTAAAGTCTTTTGTTTTCCCGTTTGAATGGTTTTACACTAGTAATTTTGGGGCCCTTTATAGCTTGTTGTTCGGTGTGAGCTAAGGCTCCGTGTTGAAGGCCGTACTTTAACCTATAATGGTTTACTTTTTAAATTGTTATTTGTATGGAGAGTTGTCTCATTGGCACTCACACCACATCTTCCTATATCTATTTTGCAAAAAAAAACGTTTGGATAATATCGAGCGTTGATTACAGGTCTATGGTAGAGATGATATTGGGTGTAGGCAATTCACAAACAGCGAGGCTTCGACCCATACTGTAGTTTTTAACTGTTTGTGACAACAATGCATATAAATAATCTTAAGCAAGTGTTCCGGGGGCAACATTTGGATGACCTAAAATACAAAATGTTTGGGACCCTTCTCACCGACATAGCAAACAAAAACAAAACTTCCTAGAGTTTGCAATAGCTGAGAGATTAACCAGACTAATTGGGACAATTTAAATCTAATCCATTTATTTTCAGGTAATAAATACCTTCATCAATTAACAAACCAAGGCACCTTTACTCTTAGAATCGAATTGGAAGATTTTGACGGAAATCATCGTTACGCAGAATACACCCAATTCTCCATAAGTGATGAACGTTCTGGATTTAAACTGCACATCAGTGACTATACAGGAGATGCAGGTAGTAAACAAACATGATCAATAGTTGTATCAATTGTTTGTCGATATAGCTTGTACAGAACATGGGTATCATAGATTGATGTTCTTCGTCTGAATGTCACTTTAAGGTAACAAGTTGAACACAAACCAACATGTTTCGTAATTTTATAAAGCTAAATATGATTACTGTGTTCAAACATGTGTTTCTGAAATACACATTGAACAACGCGTTTTAACATTTGGTCTACTCATTAACATACCGTGTGTGTAACACTTGTTTGAAGTACACAGTCAATAACCGATGTGTACTATACATATTTCAGGAATACGCAGTGAAGAACCGTACGTGAAACATGTAATTCTTCAATATTAAGTAAATAGCCGTGTGTACAATGCGTGTTTCTAGCATGAACAATAAACAAATGTGCATGTGACAGGTGTTTCTAAAATAAAAAAAATAAAAATAACTGTATGTGAAATACATCTAATTTGCAGGTTAACACTTCTGTTGTCTATATCAACTAACTATAGAAATGTTCGTGCAATGTTGAATTCATGTCACATTTCTACACAATTTTTGGTTCGTTCTAGGGTTGGAAAAAATTATAAATATATGTATAGCGATGTTTAACTGCAGTTTAAATCAATAAAAGATCAATGAAAAAATATAAAAACTTTTTGGCATTCGACACCATACTGCGGGTCTTCTAATCTTTAAAAAATATTGTTTACAGGAGATGCGCTTACGTACCATAATGGATATATGTTTTCAACGAAAGATAAAAATAACATGGAATGTTCCAAGACCTATAAAGGAGCATGGTGGTACAATGCTTGTCACCATAGCAACCTGAATGGTCAGTATCTGACAGGTGCGCATGCTTCATTTGCTGATGGTGTGAACTGGTATCCGTGGAGAGGACATTACTACTCACTAAAGTCGATAAAAATGATGTTCCGTAGAGCATAGAAATGTTTTATGTGTAACAAACGATATAATGTAGAACATTGTTTTATGACAATAATGTTGTTCCATAGATATAGATATCTTTCATGAGTAACGTACATAACAAAACCTAGCAGATATCGCAACCGCTGCTTAATCTCAAAATGACAATAAAAACAACATAAAATTGTAACAGTTCGACTCTGCTATAAATTACTTTTATATTAAAATGATTAAAATGCTGTCACTACAGTAGTTTTTGTCAAAATTGGTGAACTATCAAACAATAAATAGTATGTTACCAATTTTACACTTTTACACTTTCTCAGAAGTACATTGATTTGAAGACAATCAGAAATATATAAGAAATATATATAACAGGTGAGTGTGATATACAGGTTGAATGTACCATATCGTATTCTTCATTTTACATGTTTTAAATGATTGATTCATAACTGTAACCCCATCTTTGTGAACAAAGTTTAATATTATTAGTAAAAGTAATTATATCAGTTGACTTACTTGTTTATGATGAGAAGCCATGGTTATAATATTATGTTATTACATTATTCAATTATGTTTGAAATAAATAAGTTAATATGTTATTTATAACATAATCTACATCTAATACTTTCTATTTGCTCATTCTTAACGTTGATAATGAAGCTACCATGACCTCCATCTTTACTATGTATACCAGCTTTGATAAGTGTTTGGTATGACTATAACTGTTCACATCATTTTGTATTCGTACTATAAACAACATATTTATGTATTTATCTAAAAACAATATTATTTTCATCAACCTGTGTAAATTATTTTATTTGGCGATATAAAGTCCAAAGTTATCTTTATCTTTCTGATATCGTTTAACATCTTACTCTCTATATTATTGATTTTGTATTTACATTGTGTCTTAAATCAAATGCATTCGTTCAGTTTATATTCACTTGTTTGTGTTTATATGACTTTTGATTGAGTTAAGTCATTTCAATTTATATTTGATGATGTGTCTTCCTATGTTGTGATGTTACACTGTTGTTTTCATGTACATGTAATGATGAAGGCTGGTAACTATGGAAATGTTTGAACCCGCTGCATTTGTTTGCAAAAGTCCTAATTTAGGAACATGATGTTGTATTTGTCTTTTGTTGATGTGGTTCATATAGGTTTCTCGTTTTTTTTATATAGATTAGACCGTTGGATTTATATTTGAATACTTTTACACTGACTAATAACTTTTTGGGGCCTTTATAGCTTGCTGGTCGGTGTGTGCCAAGGCTTCATTTTGAAGACCGTTCTTTGACCTATAACGGTTTACTTTTACAAATTGTGAGCTGTTTCATAGGCACTCATATCACAACATCTTATATCTATGAATTACTTGTACAATGATAACAATAATGTATCTGTTAATTAAATCGAGCATTAAAAATAAGACTTAATGTATGCATTGATTTCAGTTTAAGTAAGTTTATCTGTTTAACGTTTTAAAACTGAAATATTTAACGTAAGAAGATTTGTCTGGAAAAAAAACCCATTCATATGAGAAAATGATAAAAAGCATATCAGTAGTATGATAGTGGTTGAATGAAACTTCCCTTAACACATCGGACTATATACTATCAAAGTTAACATAATATGTAATTATATTTTGTAATGATAAGAAAAGCTCGATGGTATTTCTTTTAAGGTCTTTGTCAGCTTTATTACTACTTTTCTGCAATTAAAAGAGCTTGATGCATTGTATATATTGTTTGCCGAAAAAGTAAGTCGAAACGTCAAATTATCCATTTGATATCAACTGACTTTGAATATCTCTGGTCCCCTGTCGTTTTTATTGATCCGCTGTTCCCTCTGACTATTCCAGTGATTTTTTTTTATCTCCTCAGACTTTTACTTTACATTTAGTTTCCCTCGACTTTTCCTAAAAATTTGGTTTCATCTGACTTTTACTGTGTTTTTTTTTTGTTTTCGCCTCTTACATGTTATTGAAAACTGACATTTCTAGGTTTTTATAATAATTAATTTTGTAACTTGTTTTACTTAAATAATTAAAAATATAAATATATAATATATATTGGTGTGGTTTTCATTTTTTAAAATTGTGGAAGTACTTTTAAAATTGTGAAAGTGCATTTTAAATTGCACGTGTTTTAAAAGAATTAATCAGTTTATTTGTTTGATAATTCTACCGTATATAACAGCTAGTTTACTCATGTGTATTACTGATGTGTTAAATGAACCCTGATCAGAAATTGTTTTTCAAGCACTGTGTTATGCAATAAAAAACAATAATATGTAAATGGAATTGAGTTTGTAATGGTGTTATGATTGGTATTTTGCAATCATGTCGTATTTTCTCATAAATCAAAACTGTAAAAATAAGGTGCATCTATCTGTTTTAATAATTAACGATGAGATTTTCTAAAAATGGTTGTAATAGTTGTTTGCAAGCACAGAGAAGAAGGATGTTAACTCTCTTAATATTTACAGAAGTAATAATTTCTTACTTGACACTATCATGTTATATTCAAAACGTGTTGGGGGTATTTCAAAATAACAAACAGATGGACGTACATGTAATTTTTGCTATGGAAAATACAGGACAAAAGATGTGTCATCGGGAATAGGCACACAAATTACGTCACATTTGAATTTCTGAAACAGCACAAAAATGACGTCACATTGAAAAACTATATCTAAAAATAAGATAGAATTAGGATTGATTTGAGATATAATAGAACTAAATACTGATATTACATTTAAACACAATGCACATTGCAATTCTTATTAATAGCAATTAACTATATTATATATATATATATATATATATATATGTTCGGTTTGTTTTGGATCTAACTTCAAACGTAAAACATCGTACATATTACGTTGAACAAAATCAAATCTAATAAATAAAGGTGGTGATTAATTTTCTTTACCATAACACATGAATATAATAGAAAAGAAGTCAAAAATTGACAAAATCCGATGAGAATTACAAATAGATGTACAACATCAAACTAAACACATGAATTTGGGATAGGTAAGTACCGTAACACGTCTTATAGTAAAGCGAATTCACACTCAGCAAAACAGTCACAATTGGGAATAAGTTACGTTCGGTAATTAAAAGATTAGACGACGTAATGACAAATCACAATCAACATGTGGTAAAAATGTCCTTAGCTAGTTTGGTCAAAGACACATTGTATGAATCAACTAATTCGTGATGGTGTCCATGAAATTTACGGAGTGTCAATTTTAATCTGTCCTCCTCATAACTTTGTTGAAGCAGTTTCTGTGTAAGAAGCACACTTCTGTATATGAAGTCTGTATAGTGTGACCAAGCACGAGAATAACGTATCAATTGTGATATGTAAACACCATACGAAGGGGCAGAGGGTATGTTACTGCTGCGAAATGTGAATTTGATAATTTGGAAGTTGAAATTGTCCCGTTTATCATAGATTTTCGTGTGAAGTCGTACATCTGCGTCAATATTGAGGAAAATATCAAGGTATGAAGCGGTCCTTCTAGTATCAGTAGTATCCTTAATTTCATGTTCGCTGGGATATATGAGATGTAAGTATTGGCTGAAATATGGGTTATTCATCACTAACAAAAACTAGGGGTGATCTCAGGTGCTCCGGAAGGGTAAGTTGATCCTGCTTCACATGTAGCACCCGTCGTGTTACTTATGTGATAACAAATCCGGTAAATAGTCTAATTCGGTAGGTCACATTCATGAAAGGGAAGGAGATTATAGTTACGACGTACGGAACATATCCGATATCATTTGTGAAACGGTTACTCCATCAAGGTCAACCAGCTTTAATAACTTACAGATCATTGTAAACTTCACGTCCGCTGCTTAATCTGAACATGGGACTCACTCATGACATAAACACCATTTCACGCTTTGTAACAGTTCGACCTCTGCTAACTATCATCAAAATTCGTTTCTATTAAAATGATTAAAATATAACTGTACATTTTGTTGTTGACATGCGTGACCTATTTAATAAAAAAAAATAATGTTATCAATTAAAAACTTTGCCAAAAAATCATTGAATAAAAGACAACAGGAAACTTTTATAACAACTCAGTGTGATGTATCCCTTTGTAAATTAAACAGACGCCATTACGAGTTGGTTGACCGTTATGACATAACGGCTTCACAGATGATATCGGATATATTCCTAATGTCGTAACTACAATACTCTTCCCTTTTTATAGGGACCTACCTAATCAGACTATTTAAAGGATTTATAATAACATAAGCAACACGTCGGGTGCAACATGTGAAACAGGATCTGCTTACCTTCCGGAGCACCTGATATCACCCTCAGTGTTTGGTGAGATTCGTGTTGCTTAGTCTGTAGTTTTCTATGTTGTGTCTTCTGTACTATTATTTGTCTGTTTGTCTTTTTATTTTTAGCCATGGCGTTGTCAGTTTATTTTCAAATCTATGAGTTTGACTGGTATCTTTCGTTCCTGTATTATATAATCATAAAGTCTATAAAATATTGTTTTTTATTGTTTTTGATATGTTATCCCATTTATATATTTGACATATTGGCATTGTATTTACCAACTATCAATATCGCATCTGTCTATTTAAGTTTGAGTATAATATGTTCAAGTCGCAAAATAATATTTAAATGTGTGCCACTTGGTGAAATAAATGGGATGTGTAGATACGTTGAAATGTTTTTAACACTATAAACATTTATCAGTTATGAAATGAATCATGTTTATTTGTACAAATTTTAGTCAGGTCAAGAAAAATAATGTGTGGTTATGATTACTTAATGAAAAAGGTAGGAAGATCCATTGGTTTTCTTTTTATATAAATGCAATGCTTAAATATGGATTGCATATTATGCATATAAGTCATTTACGTATACAAGTTATGGTCAAGTTAAGGAAAATAATATCTGGTTACATTTACTTAAAGAAAAAAACATAAGAGTAGTGACATTGTAGGTCAATATACCTATATATATATATATATATATAAGTTACCTGTTATTTCATTAAAACATAAGGAAACATATAAAATTATGTACAGACAACCGAAAAAGGACAATAATAATCATAAATAATGTATATTATAATTAATTCTTAGTCTAGTCATTACAGTATTTAAACCATATAGTTTTGAAATAATAACAAGGTGTAAGGTGTAAGAACTGGATATATTTACAAATAAAATTTTAAATTAAACTAGTCTTGAATTAACATTATTCTTACGATTGTACGTTAACGGTGCTCTTCTTTTATCAGAATTTATAATAAACGATTATCAAAAAAGACTTATGTAAAAGGGTCAGGGTTTAGAACAATAAAACGTGTCTAAATCAGTTTTCCTTCACAGTTTAAAATCTCCTATTTTTTTTATCGTGTCATTATCCTGTAAAGGTACTTGATAATACGGTACACATTAGAAGTTGACGTTACAGGTAAAATTTGTAATTTATCTTTTCTATATATGACGTGTTAGAGGAATGTTCTACTTTTTAACTTTTGTGCCTACACTATGTATAATAAAAGGTTGTTAGTTCTTTGAAAAAGGTAAGATATGTTATTTTTAAATGCTATATTTGCATATTTTATTTTCTGCATATAATCAGAGACAACTTTATGTAACATTGTAATATTCATCATGACATTTTTCATTAATAAATACTGTTTAAACTAACATCGTGTAACCGAACAATGCGGCTTAAATAATATATATTCAAATTCTCCCTCATAAATTCGTCAAAATTTAAAACATTTCTTATCTATCTACATGGCTAAATAAAACGCAAGTCAAAATGTAGGCTTGCTTTCCTCGTCGAACTAGTTTTACAATCTTGTTCTCTAAACTTGTTCTACGGACTTGTTCCACAGTTACTAAATATAGAAAAAGATAAGGGAAAATCCAGATATAACGGAATAGAAATAGATTGCATCATAACAAATTAAATATGCAAAGGTAGTGAACCAAAAAATGAGACAACGCTTAAAGTTTTTTGGATAACTGTCTTGAAACAGGAAAATCTGCTTTTTTTTCAATAAAATTTCATTACTCGGAAACGTCAATTCAAATATAAAATGTATAAAAATGAAATGGGAGCTTTCGTCTCTAGATATAAACAATTCACCAATTAGATAGTTTCATGAAAATTGATGAACATTTTTTTAGTAAGTGGACGGAAACAAAGACGGACAGTGGTATACCATAAAACGTTCGTCTAAGACGAGTGTATTGCAATTGCTGTATCATTGGTTTCACATACATGTACATAGAATAGATAATATAAAAAAAACTTCAAACAAAATATTCGGTTTTATGACTTGTAAAAGTGATAAGCAACAATATTTTCATATTTCTATTTTGATCAGCTTATCAAGAAAAACAGCAAAACGGACAACGCATATAGCATTATTAAACATGGAGCTTAACCTCACTCTTCCTTTCAAGTTGAATATGTACCCATAGATTTGATGACTGCTAGTTGCCAAAGGATTCAAATATTAATTATTCCATTGCTCAGTTGAAATACGATTCTAGAACTTACATCCCTTATCATTGACCTATTATACATTTTTTCGGGACCAGTTGAAGAACGCCTCCGGGTGCAGGAGTTTCTCGCTGCATTGAAGACCCATTACTGGCATTCAGCTGTTGTCTGACCTTTGGTCGGGTTGTTGTATTTTTGACTCATTCCTGATTACCATTCTCAATTTTATTTTAATTATTTTGATCGTTACATAATATCAGTTTAAATGATCAAATAACATTTTAAGGGAAAAAAAACAATAAACGTACTTAGAAGTACTTTATGGACCAATTTTTTACACCTTTGGTTGTTGATCTTTGAAAAATATATATATTGAATAATGTTTCGTTTAATCCTGAGACCATTTTAATAAATCAATATTTAATTGTATTAGTATCCTAAAGTTTATCATTGAATGTTACACATTATGTTGTATTTTATGTATATAAGGCATCACCTTTATGTAAACTTATCAGTGAACTTAATGCATTATCCTGTGTGTGGAGCAGGATCTGCATACCCTTCCTTATTATCCCTGTTTTTGGTGGGGTTCGTGTTGTTCAGTCTTTAGTTTTCTTTTATTTGTGTACTGTTGTTTGTCTATTTCATTTTTAACCATGCTTTAAATTATTTTTTTAAAGTATGAGAATGAATGTTCATTTTGTATCTTTGGCCTCCCTTTTAAATAAAGCGAAACTATTAAATTGTGAGGCCACCATCTGATTTCTTTTTCTAAATTGAAACCATATCACAATGTATAAATCGAATTATGATTTTCGGTAAACAGGATTAGTAAAAAGCAAAAATAACAAATAAACTTAAGAAATTGATAACGGACGAATAGACAACGAAAACAAGAATGGAAACGGTAAATGTGTCAAAGAGACAACAACCCGACCAAAGAGCAGAAAACAGTCAAAGCCATCTCAAAAAGACATAAAGTGCACAAACGTATCACGACCACATCATTACTTAATTTCTCTATTGACTATATGAAGGTCTTTGCAATGTATTGGTTACCTTAAATACACAAAAAAAGAGGAAAATTTTATCTAATCGCGTTCTCTAGGAATTATTCTACAAATAATATTTCAGTGCTTTTAGTTATTATCAATATTTATTATTAACTTTTGTACTAGAATATAGGAAAATAGTGGATTTAACTATTTTTGGAGTGTGCAAAATTCTTTAGATGTTTTAGAAAAAATACGTGCTTCTGATAATGCTTTTGATTCTGATGATTTAAGTTTGGAGTATTTCCAGTCTTTTTGCATTGTTCATAAATTTTTTGAAGTTAAAAAAAATATTGAAGAAGGACAAAATTTACAGTTTGTTGATCTATGTTTGTAGTCAATAAAGTGTACGCTTGTTGTTGTATCCAGCAAAACAAATTATTATTTTTTATATATAAATTACAGGATGGCCACGGACACACAATCAATACCAGACAATGGTAAGTCATATTTACAGGATGGCCACGGACACATGACAAATACCAGATAATGGTAAGTTGTATTTACAGGATGGCCACGGACACATGACAAATACCAGATAATGGTAAGTTGTATTTACAGGATGGCCACGGACACATGACAAATACCAGATAATGGTAAGTTATATTTACAGGATGGCCACATACACATGGTCAATACCAGAAAGTGGTGAGTTATAATGAAAGGATTATCACGGACACACCTGGATTTCTGACACCCACTTCCTTTGAACTCTGGTGGTGTGTTATCTCAATAGCAATCATACCGCATCTCCTTATTTCCATATTAACCTATCAGACTACAGAACGCATGAATTTTTCTTATGTATAAGCAATAACATTTTCTATGATTGAACAGTTATAATTAGAGACGCTTTTTGATGAAGCACCTTCATGTTTTCTACAAGAAACGAGAATATAAATGAACTGATTAGTGATGTTTCTTAAAAGTACTGTTAATATATCGGCATTTAATGTACTAATTAGGGATGTTTTCTAAGAGACTAAGTACTGTTTACATAGCGGCATTAAATGTACTGATTAGTGATGTTTCATAAAAGTACTGTTTATATAGCGGCATTAAATGTACTGATTAGTGATGTTTCATAAAAGTACTATTTTAATTTTATATAGCGGAATTTAATGTACATGTAAACGTTAGGCAAATTGATGGTAGTGTACAAACATGGATCTGTTAACGTAAATATATAGACGTGTTGATTACCTATACATTATCAGATTATGTATATGAAGAATACATTCAATCAAAATATATAAGAATGTTTTCATTATTCTTTTTCAGCTACAAATCACGGAATATATGTTTTCTATAACGAACTGTTACATGACACCGAACTGCACACATGTGTAGTTGATTACCTCATTTCGAGATGTGTTCTGACTATTGATGATGCACGGGAAATAAAATGTCCACCTGGACAGTTTCAACGAAACAAGATCTTATTAGATATCCTAATAGACCGGCCTTATAACAGCTTTTACTATCTTGTTGATGCTTTGGAGGAATCGGGCTCGTTATACCTCGATCTGGTGCTACGGATGAGACAAAACAAGACATACATCAGAACAGACACTGAAACTGAGCAAGATTCCTTTAGAAGTGGTAAGACTAATATACTAGAAAATGGATCTGTCTTTACTATTATCAAAGTGAAGATACTATTCTGTACGCTATCTGGAAGTCGCTGTTTCGAAGCGATGATTTTAAACTGGCTAACAGGACGGTTTTGCCTACGCTGACTTTCTCATCATTTGTTTACTCTCATATCTATAAAGTGCTTTAAACATCTTCAAGCTATGTATAGCATCATATATATGAGTAACTGTAACAAAAACATGCATTAGAATATAAAATATACGTGTGCATCACACCAACTTGATAGGAAAAGTGAAATAAATGGATAAGTGTGCTCTTGTAGTACAAAGCAAATAATCTTTATTTTTGATCTTAAATTTTTGCATCAGTTTACAGTTAAATATATACTGTTTCAATATTCTTTTCGTATTTAAGTAGAATATTTGTATTTCCCATAAAAAATATGTTTTCCTTGAGGATCCCAAAATACATTTTTAAATCAGTCTAGAAGATTTTTTGACTGTATGGCCCGATTTATAAAAAAAAACCGGCAATTTGAAGGTATATACGAGTCTATGTGATATTATGAATTGTCCAGGGAACTATAACGTGTAATTTCTTTTATCAGACAATACAAATATATGTCTGATGATTATTGTAGACGGCAAAATAATTATATTTTTGTTCCGTCAGTTTTATTTAAAATCAAATGCCTAAAAAGCAATACGTGATTCGCTTGTGGACTTTGTAATAATGTGTCGTGGCAGTAATCTGTTTAGCTATTAAATTTTTAAAGACTTTTAACATATTGTACCGGTCTAACGGACGAACAGAAAGACGGACTTCTCTATCACTATAAACCCCCGCTTTACAAAGTGGTGTACAATTGAGTGTCAAAGAGACAGTTCTATATCCAAAACAAAGTAAAGGAACTGTGATCAATTATAGGCTTGAATGTGTGTAAATAAAGGCAACCGTAGTATACCGCTGTTCAAAACTCATAAATCTATGGAAAAAAACAAAACCGGGGTAACAAACTAAAACTGAGGGAAACGCATTAAATATTACAGGAGAACAACGACACAACATTAAAATGTAACATGCATTTTTATATAACAATTAAATCTGTGTGTTTGTACAATTTTATGTATAACGGAGGACATTTCTGAAACTTATATATACAACAAGTCGTCATCTTATTTTAGCAACATTTAAACATCTTTATACTTAATGTAGAAAGTCGAGTAGAATGTACACCCTATCAAGCTAAAACATGTTTCATAAGTTTTCAGGATGTGAATTTATTGAAATATATTTGTGTTATTTAGAAAAATGCCACTTTCTTATGTATCATAAATAACTTTAAAATCATCACAAGAATACAGTGAAATAAACACTGATCATACATTTTCAAAATATACAAGCGAGACCGACCGTACAGTGAGAAATTCAAACAAGTGTAATTTTCTTATTTCCGGCTTCAAAGATCTGGTTGAAACTTATACCACCACTTGAAATATACTTCATTTAATTAATTAAGTCTACATTAATCTGTACACTAAGAGGGTGAAAAGCTTGTTTTTAGGTTCACCGACTGATTTCCCTTAGTGATGCACTTGCAAATCTCTTAATTAAGGCAAAGATACGAATAATGAATGTGCTGGATTTAATTCTAAACCATTTTAGAATATCGATGTCGGCATAAGTATACATCAAGCAATGTACAGATGATCAACTTACCGTTTAATTCAGTATATCCATCAAATTCAAAATGTGACCCAAAAAGTTCTCGCTTCGAAAATCGTGACTTCCGGATAGAGTACAGAATAGTATCTACACTGTGATTATAGACCGTCTGACATCACCAATATAAATTCAAAAACTTTAATCTCCATTAGGGAGACGTAAACACTTATTGTTCACACAAATAAATGTTTAAAACGGTTATAGTAGTTCCTTCCTTTTGCACATTTATTTTTCTTTGATCATGTGACTGTTATATTGGATCCATCTCATTAAACATACAAATCGACACTGATCACTTATATGCCGATTTCATTGAATGTTTCATTTCTAATATTAACAAGTTTCTGCAACTTTGACATACATACTAATACATTAAACTGACAATTACATCACATCAAGAGTACGTACATTTGTGAGTATCTTCTACTTTTAGAATGGTGGTCTTTGATTTTGGCACTTTATAGGACGCTTCTGTGCAGAATTTGTATGGATATACACAGATTTCTGTGTGAAAAGCATATCATTTCTAGATAAGTTGCTATAAAACGTTTGCCAAATGCAAGTTGTAAGAACACTTGTCTAATGTTGACGCCAAGATGACAAACTTAAAATTTGTTACGTGTCTTATGTGTGTCTTTATTCTCTTTTGATACATGTATACACAAGTTTATTGTTATTATTCATCTAAGCAAATTAAGTATGTTGAATTTTCTCTCAGTAGCCTCTAATCAAATCATACTTAATACAAAAGTGTGTTACCATCAGGTGTGTTTTTGTGTATATACCTCTGCTTTGAAAACATGACTAAGTGTTCGAGTCGAAAGAGGCGGAAGATATCAAAGGGAAATTCAAAACGCATGTAAAAGACAAAATTATGTAAAGGACACATCTCCATTAATCCTTAGGGAGTGTACGTGGATCCGCTGTACCCTTGCAGTCAATCAAGGGGTGCGTCTACATTGGCGGAATCTCAGTACATACATACATACATACATACATACATACATACATACATACATACATACATACATACATACAAACATACATACATACATACATACATACATACATACATACATACATACATACATACATACATACATACATACATACATACATACATACATACATACATACATTACATACATTACATACATTACATACATACATACATACATACATACATACATACATACATACATACCTGGCAAACGAAAATACAAATCAGTCCAGAAATCGCATAAAAAATTCAAGTCTAAGCAACACGAACCCCTGGGTTGATTTCCGATGAACCGAAAGAATAATCAGATCCTGCACCATATATAAAATCCGTCATGGTGCGATAAATGTTGATACTAGGAGATTTGATTATAGCCTATCTGACAGCACCCAAAGACATAAATATACATATCAACTAGTGTTCACCTTTTGTCATTGCTTCGGGGGAAGAGAAAAGAGCTGGATCATCATACCAAGTAATAATAGTAAAAAATACTGATTAGTCATTCAATTATTCTGTAAATTTTAACAGTACCCAATTAAAAGCATGACACATATATAAAAATTTGCGTTCCAGCATGTGTATACTATAGCAGTCTTCTACAATACACATCTATTTTGTATTTGAATGTTTTGTCTTTTGTTGACAGATTTTAGAGAACATTCTGTCAGATTGCAGAAAAACTACAAATCTTTGGTAGATGGGATGGGATCAAGTTTACATATAGTTGACACGTTGTTTTCTGAAGATGTAATAGGCCGAGAAGAAAAAGAACAGATTATGGCGACAGAACTAACGGTTACAGATCGCAACAGATTGATTATCGAAAAACTTATTCCAAAGAATAAAATTTGCTACAGGACATTTTTAGAAGTATTAAGGGACGACGATTGTGACAGTGCTTTGGCAGATGAAATTGAACAAACAGATGTTAGTCAAACTGATAGCATATTTATTATGATAGGTAAGTACATTAACGCGAAGCAATGAATGTGGTTGTTAAATTTGATAGATGCTTTTTGTGCGTCTTTGTTAAACATTTATTTGTTTTGAAATTGTGACACAGTGATGATTGCTTTGTCCATATTTTGACAATTTCACCTAATATGTCTGGTTTGTTTTCACGCATTGTTGTAAGTATAATTGAATTTGATGCGATTGTCATGCAAATGAGAGGTTAAGCGCTATAAAACCAGGTTTAATCCAGCAGTTTTCTACATTTGAAAATGCCTGTACCCAGTCATGACTATGACAGTTGTTGTCAGTTCGTTTGATATGTTTTATCATATGATTTTGACATTTAATTATGGACTTTCCATTTTGAATTTTCTTTGAAGTTCATTATTTTTGTGATTTTACTTTTATAATTTGCTGAAGACTTTTTTTTATAATAACGACGGATATAAAAAGGATATAAACATGTATTTTTTTTTAACTCATATTATTGCAAATTGAAGAGAAATGGAAGTAAAAGCTTTTACGGTAAACACTGCATAAGTATGCATGTGCTCTCGGACATATCAGATAATCTAGTTTTTTGTGTTTTTTATGAAGCGGCTTCACTTGTTCCCTTAATAAATTTTGAGGTTAATTGGTCTATTTTATAACGAGCAAACATCTTTTCTAGTTATGTGGCTAGCTCAGCTTTGAAAGAAATGTTTACAATGATTTATCAATAGTCTTTTCAAGATAAATGTTCTTATTAAAATATATCAATGAGGGTCTGGTTGGAATTTTAGACTAGAAAATAAAGATAAAAAAGTGCAGAATAATGACCCCCCCCCCCAAAAAAAAACCAAATAGTATAAATGAAGAACCATCTCCCCTCCAGACCTTCATATAATGATTCCAAAGATATGTCCTGACGAATGTGTTATGGGGAAAGTAAGGAACATTACAAAACAATATACGATTTGACTGTTAAACTGCATAGTTATGTAATAATGTCGTATCACTTATATCTATTTCAGGAAGAGACAAACTAAATGACAGGATAAAAGATTCAGAAAAAGGTAATAAATTCCCGTTTGAATTATTTTAAACTAGTAATTTTCGGAGCCCTTTATAGCTTGCTGTTCGACGTGAGCCAAGACTCCGTGTTGAAGACCGTAACTTGACCTATAATGATTTACTTTTATAAATTGTTACTTGGATGGAGGGTTGTCTCATTGGCACTCATACCCCATATTCCTATATCTATGTTATTATTAAGATGTTCAGATTATGTAAACTATCAATCTCCGGCGCAGAGTTCATATTAGTTCCTTACATGCTCCGCAATACTACACTTAATATGTCAAGATTGAGTGTAGTGCTAAGTAGTATTGATCTGAACGGATATGATCTCTGTGCCAGAGATTAGTAAACGATCTGAAATTGTATCTTTTTCGGTCAATTGTTTTCATAGAATCAGACAATTAACAATGATTAATATATGAGCTACATCAGATAGAAATTGACCTATGCAAATAAATACTAATACACCTGTTAGCCTTTTTTTGAATTGGAAAAAAAATCTATTCGGAAAGTCTGTAACTACTTAAAACTTTGGTTGTTATAAAAACTCTACAAAATTGACCAAAATTCTTTTTTTTTTTTTTCATTTCATATTTCATTGCTTTAAAATAAATAAAAGTCTTATACATCTTACACATGTAGACGTGCACTGGCGATTTCTATCCGGCGACGCTCATATATGTTAATAGAATAATAAACAATATCACTAATGAACATGATGAATAGCAAATTTGGTATGTCGTACGTCTTACAGACACGAAAATAGTAAGCTACGAAATACAATGTCGAATCCTAAAATATATCATTAAATATGTGTGACAATGTTGGTGATGTTATAAAATAAAGATCACAAACTCTTCCCCCTCTCTTTTATCACCAAAAACAAACCCGTTTATTTGTAAAGGAGTATAGCTTTCAAGAATGAAACAACACATTTTGGTGGATAACTTAGATTTTTATATCAATCATTTATTTCAAATAAAGACAACAATAGTATACCGCTGTTCGAAAGTCAAAAATCGATTGAGAGAAAACAAATACGGGTTACAAACTAAAACTGAGGTAAGCCCATCATGTAAATGAGGTAAAACATCGAAACAACAGAAACAGCGAAGTGCAACAAAAATAAGAATGAGAAAGCAACACACACAGAAACGAATTTATTTATTTTTTATTTAAATAAGGTCGTTTGTTTTCTCGTTTGAATTGTTATACATTGTCATATCAGGGCCTTTTATAACTGATTATGCGGTATGGACTTTACTCATTGTGGAAGGCCGTACGGTGACCTATAGTTGTAAATGTCTGTGTCATTTTGATCTCTTGTCTCATTGGCAATCATACCACATTTTCTTTTATATATATATATATATTCTATGATATCTGATTCTAAGATAAAAAATGCATTTTTTTGACTTGATTAAATGTTTCTGCACAACATTCTTAGTAGCCAAAGAGTTAAGCAAACATTCAGCGCTAAAAATATGTCTGTGGCTCATGTTTCAGTTGATCTTACATTGTTTTCCATTTCATATATCTTTAGTGAAGGATTTACAAGAAAAGGTACAGAAGTTAGAAATTGATATATACGAAAGTATTCCAAAAAACGTTAGAGGTACTTAATATAAGAGATTACTTTTTTAAAAACTATTGTTGCTTTACTGGCATATTTGTGCAAATTTTGAACACTTATAATTTGCAATTTCAAGGAAAATTCATAACGTAAAGTCCTTTATGTAATGGCAAAATCAAAAGATCGAACACATGAAACGAATGGAAAACAACTGTCATACTACTGGTTTGTTACGGGCATTTCCTTGTGTTGAAAAGGGTGGTTCAAAGCTGGTATTATAGCTAGCTAAATCTTTTACTTGTATGACACCGGCATAAAATTCCATTATATTGACAACAATAATGAGTAAAATATTTTTGATTGATTAATTCGTATAACAATAATATATTTACTCTTTACACTTCGAGTTAATTTGCAAACTTACTGCTACCGGTTTTGTAATTCAAATCGTTTTGGGTTATTAGTTTCTAACTTTCATCAATAAAATAAAAAGATCTAGGAATCGTAGATACAAGTAGTTAAACTGATGTGCGTAGTAAATTTGTCTCTTCCAATATATATTGAATGAACAAAACACAAAATTAACATACTAATAAAATCAGAACAGCAAAAAAAAAAAACAGAAAACGAAATATTTTTTTTTCAAAAAATCAATTTCTGTCAACGAATAACTGTTTATAACTAAACAAAAGCAACAGCGAAATAAAAACTGTATACTATATGCATTTTTTACAAGACAAATGGCCTTAAACAATTTTTTGCTTAAAATTTCAGCCCACATTTGTAGAATCTTACAATCTTGGGAAACTGATAATATGCAGTTTTTGTCTACAAGGGCCAGCACGAAAGTAATGGAATGTCTCCAGAGCAATAAATGTGTGACAGTTTTAGGGAATCCTGGAGTCGGGAAAACAGTGACAACACAATACGCTGCACTTGAAATGCAAAAGATGGGATATGAAGTTATTCCAGTTACTGTTCCAAAAGATATCAGAGACTTCCATTCCACTGGAAGGAGAACCATTTTCGTTATCGATGACCTGTGTGGTAATTACACGGCTAATTATCAAAGCATAGAAGAATGGAAGTTGTGGCTGAGAGACATACAAACCGTATTAGAAGACGAGTATTGTAAAATTATCGCAACTTGCAGATTGCAAGTTTTCAATGATACGAAAATGGCAGAACTGCCTCTTTTTAGAACTTGTGTATGCAATCTAAACGCTGACGATCTCTGTCTAACTTTAGACGAGAAAGTATTACTAGCAGATGTATATTTTGGGGATCATTCTAAAAAAGCTGTTACGATGGCAGAAACATGTGACTTTTTTCCTCTCATGTGTAAACTATATAAAAGGAATAAAACTAATTTGGATTTTAATTTAGATGATTTTCTAAAACATCCCTTTTCTGTCTTTGAAAATGAACTTAATAGTCTGTTTGTTGGTGGGGATGAAGGTAAATACAAATACTGTGCTCTTCTACTTTGCGTCATTTATGATAACAGTTTGAGTGAAAATCATTTTACAACAAATGACCTGGTATTTAATGAAAAACTTGAAAGAGTATGCGAGGCATGCGAGTTAAACAAGGGTTCATCCAAGCTTGTATTTAGAAAAGCACTAGACTTACTCAATGGTGCGTTTATATCAAAGGAACACAACATATATCATACTATACATGATAAACTGTTTGATTTTATTGGTAAATACTTTGGGACAAGACACATCGACTGTCTATTAGATTGCTGTGCATGTTCTTTTATAAAGGAGCGTTTTTCATATCCCACACCAATAGAGGATAATAATGCAGAATTTTCAATAACATTACCAGTAAAATGTACTTCCAAATACATTTTGAGAGTTATTTCTGAATGGTCAAAAGGAAATGTATCCGTCGCTTTGTCCAACGTTAATATGAAAAACCTGTCCTTTAGAACAGACTTACTTAAACAATTGAAGAGTTTTGATACGTCTGAGCAATCGGACCTCGCCAAAAAAACAGATATAAGAAATACTGATGACAGTGCCTTACTACAGAGCTGTTTTGTAGGGGACAAAGAAATTACAAGCTGGATATTAGAATACGATAATGATTGCAACAAGAGCAGACCAAACGGTGAATCACCACTCTTAATTGCTTCGTATATGAATCTTTTACCCATTGTTCAACTTTTAATTAATCATGGTGCTGCAATTAACCAATCAAAGAAGAATAACGTATCTCCACTTTTTATGGCAAGTCAAGCGGGCCATATTGCTGTTGTAGACTTTTTGCTGAGCTGCAACGCAAACGTGGATGTTTGTAGAAGTGATGGACAAACTGCACTGGGTGTAGCGTCAATGCACGGTCATTGTTCGATCGCCAAAAGACTCATTGACAAAGGTGCAGATGTTAATAAAAGCTCCAACATTGGAATGACACCTTTACACAATGCTTGTCACGTAGGACACCTTGAAACTGTCAGACTACTTATTGAGAATGGGTCGGATGTAAATATATGTTCCAAAACTAATTCACCGTTATATACAGCATGTTATATTAGGCACGTTTCTATTGTTAATGCGCTGATATCTGCAGGAGCTGACCTTAACAAAAGTATCTTGAACGGGTTCACTCCACTATATATTGCTTGTAATACTGCCGAAGTCAAATTAGTAAACGCATTGATTGATAATGGTGCGTCTGCCAATACATACACACAATCAGGATATACACCATTATATGTTGCAATATGTAGTGGGAATATTGATATTGTAAATAAACTAATAGAAGGAGGGGCAGATGTCAACATTGGCGTGAAAGGAGGTGCGTCACCTTTATATAAGGCATGCCATAATAAAAATTCGTTTATTTCAAACACACTAATTGATAAAGGGGCAGACGTGACCTTATGTTTGGAACATGAACATTGCCATACTTTATAGAGTGTTGTTATTTTCTTCTAAATCGGATTTGTTTGTCTCTACGTTCATTTTATTTCATTTCTTTAAAAAAAATCTTATATACGGTATACTTATATTAGTTTTATTTCTAAAGTTCTTCCGTTATCCATTGAGATGCTATATCCATTGCTATAAAAGAAATAGGTGTGGTATTATTGCCATTGAGTCAAATGCAACTATCAACCAAAGTGCAAATGAAATTGATGTAAGTAGTTTAAGGCAAGCAACACTGAGAAAAACCCATACCGTATAGTCGGCTAAAAATATAGTCAAGATATATTCTTCTTACAGATGTTAAACTTTACTTAATTCACGTTTCAAGAATAGTGACACATAAATATAAACTGAACATCTTATTGTTCTAATATAAATAAACTCATCATAGATACCAGGATTGAAATTTTATATTTACGCCAGACGCGCGTTTCGTCTTCAAAAGACTCATCAGTGACGCTCGAATCAAAAATAAAGCACACCATTTCCTAAACTTTATCGTAAAATTTTGAAAGAGTTTTTCAAGAAAAGTAACTGGAAATGTATCTCCCTCAGATAAAGCGTTGAGTGATATACTTTCAGTTTTTTGTTTTGTTTCATCAGGTCTTCGAGGATTGTATCAGGTTTTCACATATTTGTGTCCCGAGCATCACTGAAGATACATTATCGAACTATGCAACAGGTACGGTAAAGTTGGTACAGTAAATGCCAGTATCACTATTCACGACTAACTTTGGCTAATTTCGAGTTTGACTAGTACTGTCGCTCTGGTATCTTTCGTCCCTCTTTTCCAATTGTAAAAGCGTAGTAAAATACAACGTTAAAGCGGATTCCATTTTCATTGATAATTTATTATGCCGTTGCTGGGCTTCCAAAATGTCGTATATGACTTTTTTGGCTAAATATACTTTTTGACACCAATGGTCTTGGCGGGAGGAATCTTTGGTATTACAAAATAGCATACAGTTAGACCAATCAAAAACGTTTGAAATAAGACATATTACAAAATTGCCAATGTCAGTTGTTTGTAAAGTTTTCTTCCAAAATGTTGTATGAAAACTTGAAAATCGTTGTATAATGGCTTTGGGAATAAAATAATTATACATTTCTTTATTTTTGTGAAAATAATTTAAGCTATTCACAAAAATGTTAAAATTCACAAACAACATTTTGGAAGCATATATTTTGTCAAAATTTTCAAAGCCTGTTTGTGAGATATTTTTTTCTTGATTAATTTGTACTTTACAACATTTTGAAAGCCCAGCGACGATGTGTATAACCCAAAGAAACTCACTGAAATTTTAAACGGTCTATTTATTAAAAATTATACGAATCTTCATGTTGTTTCAGCTTTAAAGAAAAGTCCTTTATCAAATTGTAAAATCAAAAGCTCAAACACAGCAAACAAATGCAAAACTAATAACCGGGCCAAATGTGTTGGTGTTACATCTTACAAAGTCTATCCACATTATTTATCCGACGAATTCCGCTCAAGCCGGTTATAGGGGCCGTCTTACACTTGCAGCGAGATGAGAGTTGTTTTTCTTCATGTTGATGGCCTTAATCCTTAGCTTTTTGTGTATATTTGATTTTGCTAAACATGAACTGATTTTGTGTCATGGATGCATACCAAAATCCAGGTTTTTTTTTCAACGAGCCGAAATTTTTCCGACAGACGCAATGTACGCGACGACCCCGCCAATCTACAAAGATGGCCCCCATAGCTAAAAATAGAACATCAGGGGGGTTACAATGCAGATTTTGGCATAATGGCATAAAGCTCAAAGAGAAAATCTGACGGTGTAAACATGTTCATCAAGCCAACATCTATCCGCCATGAAATTTTCAGACGCCTCAGACAACCCTTAGTTGGGTAGCTGCCCCTTAATTGGTAATTTGAAGGAAAAGTTTGCAGTTCATCTATCGTTATCTTGAATATTATAATAGATAGAGATAAACTTTATACAGCATTTTTTCGTAAATTTTTGCATGTTTTTACAAAACTGTTCTCCTCTGAAACTACTTGGCCAAAATTACCAAAAACTTGGCTAAAATAATCATTAGGGTATGTAGTTTAACAAATGTATCCGATGATCCCGTCCATCAACCAAGATGGTCTCAATGGCTAAAATAGAACAAGTAGGTAATTTGACTTTATCTCTGAAACAAGCATTTACAGCAAATCTGACATAGATGAAAATGTTCATCAGGTTAAGATCTATCTGCCCTGAAATTTTCAGGAGCATCAAACAACCTGTTGGTGGGTTCTTTCTTTCAGAATTGGAAGAATAAGGATTTTTTTCAGTTCTTGGTTATTATCTTGAATTTCACATTATAGATAGAGATACAAGTAAACAGCATAATTGTTCAGCAAAGTGAGATCAACAAATAAGTCAACATGCCCAAAATGATGAAATTACCCCTTTAGGAGTTATTGCTCTTCATAGTATATTTGACAATTGTTTGTAAAAGTTTGTTATATTTTACAAAAATCTTGTTCTTTTAAAATGATGAGATAAATTCAACAAAATATAGCCACAATCATCAGTAAGGTATCTAGTTAAAACATGTGTCAGATAACCCCGTCTTCTAACCAATATGGCGTATATTGTTAAAAATAAAAAGTAGGATTAGAAACCAAGTTTTGTCTGTTTATACATTTTAAACCATTACAAAAAGAGAACATTTAAAAGGAAAATATATGATCAGAATAACGAGCTCAACCAATGGTCATTACTTACGTCAAAACTGTTAAGACAAATTTGTATAGGAAGGTATTGCACCTAATTGACTAATTTTACGATTTTTGTCATCTTTCATTTTTGCCTATTACCATCAAACAATGATATGTCTCTGTCATGAATGTACTTGCAATTGTTTGTACTGTAGTCCTGTTATGTATTGTTGTCATTTTAGTGTTATAAATAACATTGCCGTAAAAGCGCGAGGTTTGGCTAGCTACAAAACAAGGTTAAACCCACCATTTGTTCTTTAAATGTCCTGTACCAAGTTAGGTAAATTGCAGTTGATATCTTATAGTTCCATTCTGTGTGTGTTTCATTGTTCTTTTTTTTTTTTTTGCTGCAAGTGTTTCTGTTGTTTCTTTGTTTTCTTTTTATAGATGATGTGTTTGTTTCCCTCAGTTTAAGTTTGTAACCTGGATTTGTTTTCTCTCCATCGATTTATGACTTTCGAACAGCGGTATACTACTGTTGCCTTTATTTAGACAGAATTTTTTGTTTTTTGTTATTTCCCATAGGATTTAAATTATGATAGACAAATAAACACTCTAAACACAAAAGTTAACATCAAGGCAAGATATTTTAATGAGTCAAAGCAACTAAACAGTAATCAGTAATTGAATGTAAGATCAACAAAAGATAATTTTAGTCAGGAAGTCTATTCTTGTCAGTACAATGTTGGGAGTGTGTGCTTTGTTTGATATGCCCATAGACCAAGGTAAGGGACATGGGATCTTGCGATACTCTAGTTTCTATTTAGACAAATTTTCTGTAAGGACAAGAGCTACCATATGAGATCCGAACCAGAAGTAGCAAATCAAATTCTTTTTTAAGACAAAAGTGTATAGAAACCATTTACTTTCGAATCAGTATGAAGCACAACAGCAAATACAAAGAACTCAATAGACTGGTGTAGAGAGAAATCAGGTGGGCATACTGAAAATACATAGAGGACATTGATACAGCAGATCCATATTATACTGTTAATTCAGAAATGATTACATGCATTTATTGCGACTATGTCATTTTAGACTAAAATGTGATTACATTTTTTTACGATAATGAGAAAAAATCCTATTTAATCCATATAAAAAAAATAAAACATGGGGGTTCAAATTATTGCTATTGTAACCCTGTCGTTTTTTTTTCGGGAAAATAAAAACATTTCTGAATTTACAGTAACGACAAAAACCTAAACTGCATGAAGCGTTTCTGGACATTCATCAAACACAGATGGAAATCAAAATACCACCTTTAAGAGGAAATGGGTTACTTCGTCAAGACCCAGATGAAAAGGCAAACATCTAACATAAGCAGTTTCAATCAGCTTTTTCAGATAAAATAAATTTCATAAGCACTGAATATGCAACATGACAAATTAAGTTATTGCTCTTTACTACAGGACTTAAAGATCACTGAAAATGGCATAATAAAATTATAATCAAATCTGAATCCAATATAAGGCTGCTAGACCACACTCTATAACATTAAGGGTACTAAAAGAATTTTTATCTGATATTGCGCCAATCAACTACTATTTTTTAGGCTGTCCTTTGAAACAGGAAACAGGAACTTACTCCTAGAAAAAAATGAATCGTAATGTCCTGTCGATATGCACATCTACATAGTATGTCCTTATTATCTACAAAGTTTCATGAAATTCTGTTGTATGGTTTCAGAGGAGTTGAGATGACAAACTGTTGAAGAAGTACCTGAAAGCAAATAAGTTCAAAGGGGTGTAACTCCTAGAAAAAAGATTGAATCGTAATTTCCTTTTGATATGCACATCTACATAGTATGTTTTTTATTATCTTTAAAGGTTTCATGAAATTCTGTTGTGTGGTTTTAGAGGAGTTGCGATGACAAACTGTTGCAGTAGTACATTAAAGTAAATAAGTTCAAAGGGGCTTAACTCCTAGGAAAAAAATTTATCGTAATCTCCTGTCGATATGCACATCTACGTAGTATGTCCTTATTATCTACAAAGTTTCATGAAATTCTGAAGGGTGGTTTCAGAGGAGTTGAGAAAACAAACTGTTGCAGTAGTACATTAAAGTAAATAAGTTCAAAGGGGCTTAACTCCTAGGAAAAAAAATAATCGTAATTTCCTGTCGATTTGCACATCAACATAGTATGTCCTTATTATCTACAAAGTTTCAAGAAATTCTGTTGTGTGGTTTCAGAGGAGTTGAGATGACAAACTGTTGCAGTAGTACATTAAAGTAAATAAGTTCAAAGGGGCTTAACTACAAGAAAAAAAAATAATCGTAATTTCCTGTCGATATGCACATAAACATGTACTTAATATGTCCTTATTATCTACAAAGTTTCCTGAAATTCTGTTGTGTGGTTTCAGAGGAGTTGAGATGAAAAACTGTTGCAGTAGTACATTAAAGTAAATAAGTTCAAAGGGGCTTAACTCCTAGAAAAAAAAAATTAATCGTAATTTCCTGTCGATATGCACATCTATATAGTATGTCCTTATTATCTACAAAGTTTCATGAAATTCTGTTGTGTGGTTTTAGAGTTTTTGAGATGACAAACTGTTGCAGTAGTACATTGAAGCAAATAAGTTCTAAGGGGTGTAACTCCTAGAAAAAAATTTAATTGTAATTTCCTGTCGATATGCACATCTACATAGTATGTCCTTATTATCTACAAAGTTTCATGAAATTCTGTTGTGTGGTTTTATAGGAGTTGAAATGACAAACTGTTGCAGTAGTACATTGAAGCAAATAAGTTCAAAGTGGTGTAACTCCTAGAAAAAAACTTGAATCTTAATTTCCTGTCGATATGCACATCTACATAGTATGTCCTTATTATCTACAAAGTTTCATGAAATTCTGTTGTGTGGTTTCAGAGGAGTTGAAATGACAAACTGTTGCAGTAGTACATTGAAGCAAATAAGTTCAAAGGGGTGCAACTCCTAGAAAAAAAATTGAATCGTAATTTCCTGTCGATATGCATATCTACATAGTATGTCCTAATTATCTACAAAGTTTCATGAAATTCTGTTGTGTGGTTTTAAAGGAGTTGAAATGACAAACTGTTGCAGTAGTACATTGAAGCAAATAAGTTCAAAGGGGTGTAACTCCTAGAAAAAAAAATTGAATCGTAATTTCCTATCGATATGCACATCTACATAGTATGTCCTTATTATCTACAAAGTTTCATGAAATTCTGTTGTGTGGTTTTAGAGTTGTTGAGATGACAAACTGTTGCAGTAGTACATTGAGGCAAATAAGTTCAAAGGCATGTAACTCCTAGAAAAAAAATTTAATCGTAATTTCCTGTCGATATGCACATCTACATAGTATGTCCTTATTATTTACAAAGTTTCATGAAATTCTGTTGTGTGGTTTTATAGGAGTTGAAATGACAAACTGTTGCAGTAGTACATTGAAGCAAATAAGTTCAAAGGGGTGTAACTCTTAGAAAAAAAATATCATAATTTCCTGTCGATATGCACATCTACATAGTATGTCCTTATTATCTACAAAGTTTCATGAAATTCTGTTGTGTGGTTTAATAGGAGTTGAAATGACAAACTGTTGCAGTAGTACATTGAAGCAAATAAGTTCAAAGGGGTGTAACTCCTAGAAAAAAAATTGAATCGTAATTTCCTGTCGATATGCACATCAACATAGTATGTCCTTATTATCTACAAAGTTTCATGAAATTCTGTTGTGGTTTTAGAGGAGTTGAGATGACAAACTGTTGCAGTAGTACATTGAAGCAAATAAGTTCAAAGGGGTGTAACTTCTAGAAAAAAATTGAATCGTAATTTCCTGTCGATATGCACATCTACATATTATGTCCTTATTATCTACAAAGTTGCATGAAATTCTGTTGTGGTTTTAGAGGAGTTGAGATGAAAAACTGTTGCAGTAGTACATTAAAGTAAATAAGTTCAAAGGGCTTAACTCCTAGAAAAAAAATGAAACGTAATTTCCTGTCGATATGCACAACTACATAGTATGTTCTTATTATCTAAAAAGGTTTCCTGAAATTCTGTTGTGTGGTTTGAGAGGGGTTGCGATGACAAGAAACAGGACTGATATAATGGGCAAGACATGCTGGTGGCAAAATAAAAAAGTTCTAAAGTAAATCAACAATTAAAATATGAATTTATTTAAATTTAATTCTTCTGTTTCTTTTTCTTTCTTTTTTTATTTCCAATTGCCTCTGTCTCTTCAACTTTCTCCTTATTTCTTTTCTTTTTCTTTGACTTTTTCTTACTGCTTTCTGTCGATTCACTATCTGTTGATTTTAAACAGCCATTAGATATTGCAATGTGGTAACCATCTATTAACATATGTTCATCAACATCAACTTTTTCCTTACTTTTTTTAGCTTTTTCACTGCTAGAATGTAAATCTGAATCTGTCGTTTGGTCTCTGTTTTTCTTTTTCTTTTTCTTCTTTTTTACACTTTTATTTTCCTCTTCATTTATTTTATCCTCTTCTGTATCATTTAAAGTCTTACTTCTTGTTCGTTTTCTTCCAGAATTTTGTTTTAATTCTTTTATTCTATTCAATTTTTCCAATTCCTGTTTTTCTTGCTCCATAACTCTTGCCATCTTGGCACTTAATTTATGGCCATGTCTCGCTGCTCTAAAATTAAACAAAAATATTGAAGATTAAAAGCATGTGAAAGGACGATCAATACAACATATGATACAAATATTTAATAACACTTTGAGATATTTGGATGACATGGTTGATCTCAATAATGACTGCTTCAGTATGCACACTGAAGAGATTTATCCTGTTGGCCTTATTTAAAATAAAGGTAATACTAACAATGAACACTGCCATTTCCTGGATCCAAAACGCTTTATATATAGCAGGAAGCTTATACTAAAAAAATATATAAAAGAGATGATTTTCCATTTTATATGGGTTTTTTCTCGAATCATGTTTTTTACCTAAACATATTGCAAATTTCAAACACCTTTATGACAATTTACCAGAAAGAATGTGCACCTGTATCCCTGCTCTATAAAAGTTACAAGCCCTTTCAGAATAGTCATTCTGCAGACTACTTTAGAAATAATTCATTTTCTTCCAAGTACATGATCTTAATTCCTGTACCACTTAAAAGTGGTACATAACACTACAGGGAGATAACTCTGTAAAAATCAACTGATGTTTTAATCACTTTATATATTGTTAAGGCAGTTGTAAGCTTCTCAATGATCAAAATTAGTGTTTGTCTAACTGCTAAATATCCAATGAAATTTCCAATATAAAAGTGTGTGTTTCATTGAAATGTTTATATTTTTTCAAAGATTCGAAGTAAACATTTAGTCAAAATTTTATGAAAATTTAAACAAGCCAAATAAATTTTAGTCAAGGTGTTTGGTACCACCTTTAGGAAAGGTGACCAGCTTATTTGATTTCGATTTTCAAAATATTTTGTGCAGTATAAGCTCAAACTTTTTCACCGGTTCCCTTAACGTGTGTTGGAAGTGAAGATGCCTGCATTTTAGTCATGAACTGGCCTATTGTTAACTAATAATTGTTGTATGATGATATAAGTGCATTCCTTTGAAACATCTTATTGTGTTTATATTAACATCTTTACTTGTTCGATTCACTCATGTAATGTAACAATGTATTTGACGAGAAAAAAAATAAAATTATTGCACCAGGGTTAAGATATCACAAACTTGTCAAAACTTACAGTAATTTTTATCACTGGTACAAGCCAGGGTTGGCAAAGTATTACCCACCCGGTTATTTTTTTTTAACTAAACACAAAAATGTCAACATTTACCTAAAATGCTAACCAAAGCTTACTTATTTAAATGGTTAGTTACATATACTGTTGTAATAAAAGATGGCAGTTTTTTTTTTAAATTAATAATGATTCAATCATAGGTATTTTGCATCAGAAATTAACACAATTGATCTAAATCTAGATGTTGAATTGGCATCATGCAAGTTTTTCTCATAATTTATGACAGCTTATAAGTAAACAAGCATTCTGAGTGTATTGCATGACAATACATAGTCCCCTACTGATAAAAATTAATTGTAATGGAACAAAATTCTAACATCATCAATAACTTGTCAGATGTCAACTATATATAACAAATATCAAGTCAATCTCTTCAAGCATGTGTGGAGAACTGGTAATTTAAGAGAATTTTCTAAGTCCAAGGACCATAACTCTGCTCAAAATCATCACACTGGAACACTATTCAAACTTGATCTGTAATTTGTCATGATAAAACTATGCACCTGTTATCAAGGTGTAATACCACCAAATCAGGGTACGTCACATCTGGTTGTATACGAAAGTAGGTCGAAAAAAATATTCCCTTGAATTTAACAGTTGTAGGTAATTAATCCTACATTTTATTGCAGTAAAACCATTTCTGTGTCATAAACATATAGGTCTTGGGTATTTCAAAACACCATTATTTTTTATTTGGGATTTCTATAGAAAATTTTGTAATCTTGAGGTTACATGGTGACTAAACCTTGTACACAGATAAAATAAGGGGAGAAATTTGATTGGTTAACTTCCAATGATGGTTATTTTCTTATATGCAATGAAATGTTATGTGAATTTTTTTCTATAGAACTGGAAAGTATAAAACTTTACTCATGCCAAGTATTTCTTTATTTGAAGCAAAGATAAATTCTGAACATTTTTTTTGAAAAGTGCAAATTTAACAAAGACTCATCTATAGGGGAAAATCAATGGTGGTATTACACCTCAAACTGATATCTTCAAGCATGATGAAAATTAGTGAGGAAAACTTATTAATTTATTATAATTTGAGTGAATTTTCTAGGTCCAAGAACCATAACTCTGCACATAATCATCAAACTGGTACAAAATTTCGAACTTGATATGTAACTTGTAATGATAAAACAATGTACAAATTATTAAATCAATATTTTTAAGCATGACGTAAAAATGTGTGGAAAACTGAATATTTGAGTGAATTTTCTAAGTCGAGGGCCATAACCCAGCACAAAATTATCAGACTGGAACAATTTCAAACTTGATCTGTAACTTGTCATGTACCAAATATCAAATCAATATCTTTGTATTTATGATTCATGTGTCTATAGGGGACTAATTAATAATTTGAGTAAGTACTCATGGTACAGTTGATGGATGTGGAATTGATTTTCAAAAAGATACATTTACATATATATATTCCAATAACTTACTTATGAGCTGTCATACCACCACAAATGTCCACCATATTGTCATCCATAAGTCTGTAAAAATATAATAATTATGATGTACATTGGTACTAATGATATACAATATTGTTTACAAATATTATTAGAATTTCATTGTCCCATTCATTGTGTGACAGTAATGTATAATTTAACATGTACAACAAATATTATTAGTTACTTAAGGAATGACTGTAATATTTTTTCTGTCTATGAAGAAATAACATAAAAAATTTGGTGCACACTGAATAACGCGCGTAGCGCAAGGGTCTGGAAATGGTCATATTTGCCAGTCTTGTCCTAAACTGAAAGTATAATGTCCTAAACTTTTAATTGGGATTAAAGTCAAATTTTATTTTTCAACAGTAAAAATGGTAGGATAAATCATGAAGTAATTCTGATGCAACAGTGAAACAAGTTTGTTGATGCTACGAGTATGAGCATACTCATCATGAATCTTATGCAGTTATGTGATTTTGACAATCATTTTTCTAAAAGAGACACCAACTTTTAAGTTATATGAAAATGACCGAAATTAGGTGAAAAAATTTCCAGATCCTTGGCGTAGCAGGTTATTTCACAGTGTGCACCACATTTTTTATGTTATTTCGAATAGACAGAAAAAAAATTACAGTCATTTCTTATAATTTAATTCTAAATTCCATTTTAAACCGTAGAAAACCATGAAAAAATGTTGATGATGTCACGGTCACATGACTTAATTATGTCTATGGGCTCATAACAAAATATCGTCAGCCAATTAGATGACGCGTTACATCCAAACTTATTACCGATTAGATATAGGAAGATATGGTATGAGTGCCAATAAGACAACTCTCCATCCAAATAACAATTTATAAAATTAAACCATAATAGGTCAATTCAACACGGAGCATTGGCTCACAACAAGCTATAAAGGGCTTAAATATTACTAGTGTAAAACCATTCAAACGGAAAAACCAACGGTCTAATCTATATAAAAAAACGAGAAACATGTTTACAATGTATTTGGTAACTATGTGGTATTTAGACAAGTGGCCTATCAAATACCCTCCAAAATTGTAGATCAGATCTAATTTTAAACTTGTTGGTCATTGCTGTATTAAATAGTGATATAAATTTCTGTAAAATATGCCAAGAATTTTAAATATGAGAGCACTTACAACACCAGACAGACACATGTCTAGTATTTCTATGCCTCTACACTGCTTTGTGTTGGGGATAAAAAGGATTTACTCAATCTCCTCATAAGATTTCTCTAGGCATTTTTATATGGTGTGTTGTGGTAGAGCATAACAAAAAGGAGTAAGTTAACAAAGGGTTAAATATTTTTTTGGTACATTATAATTCATGAAAAATTTACCCTTTTATTGTGCATTGTAGGTGTTGTAAAGTCAATTTTGGTCCATTTCTTTCATACATGTATATAACAGTTTGAGGAATAATTTACTTAGTTTAAAACCCCTAATCTGAAATAATTTAGGACCATAGCATGTGGCCAAGGTTTTTCCTAAACATTTAAGTCTGAAAAATGCACAAAATCTATGGATTTAATTTTGACAAAATATCTAAAATGTATTGACTTTGAGTCTATAACATACTCTTTTGTAAAGATTTGTTTAACCTACCAGTAAGGATATCAAAATATGTCCATTTAATAACCTTTTTGGTTATTTACGACAAAATTGAAATTCAGTCACACATGATCATAAAGGGAACCATCCTTTAATCGATGCTAAAATTTCACTACCTGTTCATCTTTAGTTTTTCTGTTTCTTCATCCTCACTGCTTTCAACGCCTTCCTCAATATGGTCTTCATTACCATTTGTTAAGGTAGCTCCCTGAAACAACAAAAACAATTATATGTGGGGATATATCATCCATGACTCCTTGGCAACATCTATTGTGTTTAATTTAATATTTCAACATTGTTCTCACTTAAAGAGTGTTCCGAAATTTATCCAGTATGATAGCTTTTTTGTAAATCTTGCCTTGCTGATAATTTTTGATGTATAAATGTTCTATCTTTATCATGTTTATCTTTATATTAAAGTATCAAAATAATTGGCAAATAAAATGCTTTGTTGACCACAGCCTACAGGTATGACCACAGGGGTCAGACCATGAACATTTAGGGCAAATTTGGACACCATGTTCAAGCTTGATACTATCTGAATTTGGTTTGTGATCAAATTTTTGACATAATATAGGCTGAAGACAAATTAAATGTGGTCAAAGATCTTAAAAATCTATGCGCAATACTGTTCAATTGAAGATTTCTTCTTGAAACTTTTAAAAAATTTGAAAAAAAAATATGAACCTCTCAAAAAAAATTGAAAAACAATCCTTCCTAAACATTTTGAATCACCCCTTGGTGAAACAGCCACCCAACTCAATTCCAGCCTTTCTTTGCAGTATGGAACCTTATAGTACAATTTCAGAGAGATCCATACAATTAAAAACACAAGTTATTGTCTTGAAAAAAGAAAAATGCTTGTTCTTGTCCCTTTTTTGCCCCAATTCCTGCATGTTTGCAGCAATTACCCAAAACTGTAATCAATCTTCCCTTTGTGATATGTAACATTGTTGTACAATGTCAGAGAGATCCATACATTTAAACACAAGTTATTGTCTGGAAACATAAAAAAATTGTTTTTGGCCATTTTTGGCCCTTAATTCCTAAAGTCCCAAAATCAATCCCAACCCTTCCTTTTGTAGTATTGAACCTCCTTCACAATTTTCATAGATATCCATTCACTTCAATTTATTGTTCGGAAAACAAATGTGTCTTAGGACAACAATGATTACAATATTAAACATCATTGAACATTGTCATAGCATAATATTAAACCCAAAATAAATTTTGTTGTCGTATAAAAAGGAGTCAACTGATGTTTTCTGTTATGTTAGTTCATTTTTAGATCTTGACTTGTTGATCACTTTTGTTTATTTTAAGTTTCTTTCAATCTATCATGTCTATTATTGTTTTTAAGATCTTAGGCAAAATCATAAAAACATGATAAAATTCATCATTAACAATGATTAAAGAGCAATAACTCAAATAAGAAATTGTCTGATAATTGTCTTGCTTATCATTTTACATTAAAAGAAATCTCTGTATCTATCATAGTTTTCAAACAACTATTAAAATAATAAATCTGGTACAATTTTTGATATGAATGTACATTTCATTTATTTTTACACACATTCAGAAACTCTTCCAAAGTAACCATCTCACTTGAAGACAAAAGAATAGATTTCATTTTAATCCTTGCTTTTTTGAGGGGTGCAGGGTTGTAAAAAGTTTTTTTAGTAGAGATATAATGTACCTTGACAAACTGGCCATACAACAGTGCCTTGTTATTATATGTTTTTGTTTTTTTATTAGTGACAGGTCCACCGTCTCTGATTTTCTTAACAGCAACACCTTCCTGAAATGAACCAAATTTTAATACATGTACTACTATTATAACTTTATAATTTCTATGAAACATTCAAGCTTGTTATTCAAAGGGATATTTTTTCTATAAGCATTCATGAATTAAAAATGCAGATATCCAAACAACTACTTTTAGGGCTTCAAAATTCCCATTTTCCAAACGATCGTCTGGTAAGTGAAAACCCAGGTACCAGTTACCCATTGGGAAAGTGAATCGTCTATGCATGACACTTTCAAGTGGGTTCATACCTGCCAACTTTCACGATTTAGGCGTGTACTACACGATTTTGACCCTCTGTCCCGATTACACGATCGTGATCGTGAAAATAGCCAAAAAACACGATTTTAGTAAAATTTACACGAAAAATATTTTTGTTCCCGATTTTGAACTTTTGAAAGTTTTCCCAAGGGAGACAAATCGTGTCTGACAAATTTCATCCAATCAAAATTTAGTGATCACGCATTCACCAGTTGATTAATGTCGGCATAGTAAACAATCAAAGAATCGAAATTTTGAGTTGTTTTTTTTTTAGCTTGGGTGTTAAATTTATAAAGATTGGAATCATGATGGGCGAGTTATCACTTGCAAAATAGTTCTGTCACCGCCTAAGAGAAAAAAGCGTGTTGCTTCGTGCAAATACTTAGAGAAATGGGAGACAGGGGCTGGTTGTCTAAATCAACGTTAGGATTGTCACATGCCTTTTGTAAAGTTTGCAACAGAGACTTTAAAATTGACCACGGTGGCCCTAATGATGTCTCCAAACATTCTAGTACTTCTTGTGATATTGATCTATATAATATATGAGGGTTTGGATGGGGTTAAATTTATTAGAGAATATAATGCCCTTCAAAATGAAGATAAGGGAATAACGGGCAAAAAAAAATGAAAATTTGAGAAATGCGTGGTCAAAGTTTTCGAAGATTAGAGAAACTAGAGGCTCTAAAGAGCCTGTGTCGCTCACCTTGGTATATGTGAATATTAAACAAAGGAAGCAGATGGATTCATGACAAAATTGTGTTTTGATGATGGTGATGTGTTTGTAAATCTTACTTTACTAAACAGTCTTAATGCTTACAATTATCTCTATCTATAATGAATTGGCCCAGTAGTTTCAGTGGAAAATGTTAGTAAAAATTTACAAATTTTATGAAAATTGTTAAAAATTGACTATAAAGGAAAATAACTCCTTAGGGGGTCAACTGACCATTTCGGTCATGTTGACTTATTTGTAAATCTTACTTTGCTGAACATTATTGCTGTTTACAGTTTATCTTTATCTATAATAATATTCAAGATAATAACCAAAAACAGCAAAATTTCCTTAAAATTACCTATTCACGGGCAGCAACCCAACAACGGGTTGTCAGATTCATCTGAAAATTGAAGGGCAGATAGATATTGATCTGCTAAACAATTTAACCCCCTGTCAGATTTGCTCTAAATGCTTTGGTTTTTGAGTTATAAGCCAAAAACTGCATTTTACCCCTATGTTCTATTTTTAGCCCATGGCCATCTTGGTTGGTTGAACGGGTCACGCCACACATTTTTAAAACTAGATACCCCAAAGATGATTGTTGCCAAGTTTGGATTAATTTGTCCCAGTAGTTTCAGAGGAGAAGATTTTTGTAAAAGATAACTAAGATTTACGAAAAATTGTTAAAAATTGACTATAAAGGGCAATAACTCCTAAAGGGGTCAACTGACCATTTCGGTCATGTTGACTTATTTGTAAATCTTACTTTGCTGAACATTATTGCTGTTTACAGTTTATCTCTATCTATAATAATATTCAAAATAATAACCAAAAACAGCAAAATTTCTTTAAAATTACCAATTCAGGGGCAGCAACCCAACAACGGATTGTCGGATTCATCTGAAAATTTCAGGGCAGATAGATCTTGACCTGATAAACAATTATACCCCAAGTCAGATTTGCTCTAAATGCTTTGAATTTTGAGTTATAAGCCAAAAACTTCATTTTACCCCTATGTTCTATTTTTAGCCGTGGTGGCCATCTTGGTTGGTTGACCAGGTCACGCCACACATTTTTTAAACTAGATACCCCAATGATGATTGTGGCCAAGTTTGGTTTAATTTGGCCCAGTAGTTTCAGAGGAGAAGATTTTTGTAAAAGCTAACGACGACGGACGACGACGACGGAGGACGGACGCCGACGCCGGACGCCGGACGCCAAGTGATGGGAAAAGCTCACTTGGCCCTTTGGGCCAGGTGAGCTAAAAAAAGGTTAATTTTTTTGAAGATTAGAGAAAAAAGGGGTGAAAATTAAATGTTTACAGAACAACAGACCCCCCCCATTCCAGACCCTCATATATTGTTTTTTTTTTTTTCTGTTATTAAATTATTAAAATTATTACTTTTTTTTTATTTCTTGACAATGTATCAGACAAACATAAGTCATCTTACTTGTGTTTATCTCAACAAAAAAGAATACAACAATCAAACAATTTAAAAAAAGATAGGTTATAATAGCATCTTCAACTATCACCCCCCCCAAAAAAGCAGTATGTCAGACACTTAGGAGCAAAATCATCACATGAAAAAATGCCGCGAAAAATTCTACCCTCAAAAATGGTGCCGCGCACAAAAACCCCCATGGCCATTTTCAAAAGTTGGCAGGTATGTGGGTTGTATTCTTGTTTGAAAAAGTCTGTTATTGGAAAAATTCTAGTTTAGAAACTGGTTCTCTGAATTGATCACTTGTTTCCTTGTGTATACAATGGTAGTTTGTTATTATCAGTAAACACTAATGGAGCCACGAGTGCATAAATATTTTCTCTCCGCTGATTTATCAAAGAAACAGATATTATTAGACCCAAGGCCACATTTAAAAGAATGTCTGTTTCCCCTCCCCCGGGTCTACCCTTTGTAAACAGACCAGGAAGGCTGGTTCTTTTTTTTTTTTTTTTTTTTAACTGGATGTGATTGTCATAGCATGGTCACATGAATGGTTTGACTTGTCCAGTCCAGGCCACTTATCAGTTGTTTGTGCTCAATTCGAGTGTATTTATTTAGATTATCAATCCTTCTGCTTTCAAGCACTTTCCAAAAATGGAAACAAATTATTTTCAGGAAAAAAATAATTTCGATTTTTTTGTGGAAAATAATTTTTTGACCCGGGGGCTTATTTTTGACCCGGGTGGGGGGAGGGGAAACAAACATATTTTTAATTTTGGCCCAAACAGTAATGTGATCAATGTTTACAAATAAAGTTGTTTATATTTTTTAATTAATCATATATCAAGCCTTTTTTTCAGACATAGAAAAAATTGCTTTTACTTTCAAGATAATTTGCCTGTGGGTAAGTGCATTTTAAAGGCCCTACATGTTTAACGAGTGATTTATGTGTGACATTTAAGTAGAAATCAACATGTTCAATTAAAAGCTTTATTCTAATTGCTGCCGAATTTTAATTCTCATGTATTTTGTTCTATATATAGATATACAGACTGACCAATATGCGGCTCTATATTTTGTCCCAGGGGTATAAAACAATCCATTAACCAGACAACTTAACAAAGAGTGAATGATAACAGAAAATGCTTGTCAATTGGTCATGTTGGTTATCCTTTTTACATTGTGCATGTTGTGGGATCACCTTTGTGAGAAAATCTTACATCAGAAGACTTGACAGATATACGTTTGGTGCCTTGTTAAATACATGGTCAATCTGTTAATCTTTTTTTAGATTGAGCAAAGTTGTGGGGACTCACCTTTGTGAGAAAATCTTACATCAGAAGACTTGACAGATATACTACTTGCTGCCTTGTTAAATACATGGTCAATCTGTTAATCTGTTTTTAGATTGAGCAAAGTTGTGGGGATCACCTTTGTGAGAAAATCTTACATCAGAAGACTTGACAGATATACTACTTGCTGCCTTGTTAAATACATGGTCAATCTGTTAATCTGTTTTTAGATTGAGCAAAGTTGTGGGGATCACCTTTGTGAGAAAATCTTACATCAATAGACTTGACAGATATACTACTTGCTGCCTTGTTAAATACATGGTCAATCTGTTAATCTTTTTTTAGATTGAGCAAAGTTGTGGGGATCACCTTTGTGAGAAAATCTTACATCAGAAGACTTGACAGATATACTACTTGCTGCCTTGTTAAATACATGGTCAATCTGTTAAACTTTTTTTAGATTGAGCAAAGTTGTGGGGATCACCTTTGTGAGAAAATCTTACATCAGGAGACTTGACAGATATACTACTTGCTGCCTTGTTAAATACATGGTCAATCTGTTAATCTGTTTTTAGATTGAGCAAAGTTGTGGGGATCACCTTTGTGAGAAAATCTTACATCAGAAGACTTGACAGATATACTACTTGCTGCCTTGTTAAATACATGGTCAATCTGTTAATCTTTTTTTAGATTGAGCAAAGTTGTGGGGATCACCTTTGTGAGAAAATCTTACATCAGGAGACTTGACAGATATACTACTTGCTGCCTTGTTAAATACATGGTCAATCTGTTAATCTTTTTTTAGATTGAGCAAAGTTGTGGGGATCACCTTCGTGAGAAAATCTTACATCAGAAGACTTGACAGATATACTACTTGCTGCCTTGTTAAATACATGGTCAATCTGTTAATCTTTTTTTAGATTGAGCAAAATTGTGGGGATCACCTTTGTGAGAAAATCTGACATCAGGAGACTTGACAGATATACTACTTGCTGCCTTGTTAAATACATGGTCAATCTGTTAATCTGTTTTTAGATTGAGCAAAGTTGTGGGGATCACCTTTGTGAGAAAATCTTACATCAGAAGACTTGACAGATATACTACTTGCTGCCTTGTTAAATACATGGTCAATCTGTTAATCTTTTTTTAGATTGAGCAAAGTTGTGGGGATCACCTTTGTGAGAAAATCTTACATCAGAAGACTTGACAGATATACTACTTGCTGCCTTGTTAAATACATGGTCAATCTGTTAATCTTTTTTTAGATTGAGCAAAGTTGTGGGGATCACCTTTGTGAGAAAATCTTACATCAGGAGACTTGACAGATATACTACTTGCTGCCTTGTTAAATACATGGTCAATCTGTTAATCTGTTTTTAGATTGAGCAAAGTTGTGGGATCACCTTTGTGAGAAAATCTTACATCAGAAGACTTGACAGATATACGTTTGGTGCCTTGTTAAATACATGGTCAATCTGTTAATCTTTTTTTAGATTGAGCAAAGTTGTGGGGACTCACCTTTGCGAGGAAAATCTTACATCAGAAGACTTGACAGATATACTACTTGCTGCCTTGTTAAATACATGGTCAATCTGTTAATCTTTTTTTAGATTGAGCAAAGTTGTGGGGATCACCTTTGTGAGAAAATCTTACATCAGAAGACTTGACAGATATACTACTTGCTGCCTTGTTAAATACATGGTCAATCTGTTAATCTGTTTTTAGATTGAGCAAAGTTGTGGGGATCACCTTTGTGAGAAAATCTTACATCAATAGACTTGACAGATATACTACTTGCTGCCTTGTTAAATACATGGTCAATCTGTTAATCTTTTTTTAGATTGAGCAAAGTTGTGGGGATCACCTTTGTGAGAAAATCTTACATCAGAAGACTTGACAGATATACTACTTGCTGCCTTGTTAAATACATGGTCAATCTGTTAAACTTTTTTTAGATTGAGCAAAGTTGTGGGGATCACCTTTGTGAGAAAATCTTACATCAGGAGACTTGACAGATATACTACTTGCTGCCTTGTTAAATACATGGTCAATCTGTTAATCTGTTTTTAGATTGAGCAAAGTTGTGGGGATCACCTTTGTGAGAAAATCTTACATCAGAAGACTTGACAGATATACTACTTGCTGCCTTATTAAATACATGGTCAATCTGTTAATCTTTTTTTAGATTGAGCAAAGTTGTGGGGATCACCTTTGTGAGAAAATCTTACATCAGGAGACTTGACAGATATACTACTTGCTGCCTTGTTAAATACATGGTCAATCTGTTAATCTTTTTTTAGATTGAGCAAAGTTGTGGGGATCACCTTCGTGAGAAAATCTTACATCAGAAGACTTGACAGATATACTACTTGCTGCCTTGTTAAATACATGGTCAATCTGTTAATCTTTTTTTAGATTGAGCAAAGTTGTGGGGATCACCTTTGTGAGAAAATCTTACATCAATAGACTTGACAGATATACTACTTGCTGCCTTGTTAAATACATGGTCAATCTGTTAATCTTTTTTTAGATTGAGCAATGTTGTGGGGATCACCTTTGTGAGAAAATCTTACAACAGGAGACTTGACAGATATACTACTTGCTGCCTTGTTAAATACATGGTCAATCTGTTAATCTTTTTTTAGATTGAGCAAAGTTGTGGGGATCACCTTTGTGAGAAAATCTGACATCAGGAGACTTGACAGATATACTACTTGCTGCCTTGTTAAATACATGGTCAATCTGTTAATCTGTTTTTAGATTGAGCAAAGTTGTGGGGATCACCTTTGTGAGAAAATCTTACATCAGAAGACTTGACAGATATACTACTTGCTGCCTTGTTAAATACATGGTCAATCTGTTAATCTTTTTTTAGATTGAGCAAAGTTGTGGGGATCACCTTTGTGAGAAAATCTTACATCAGAAGACTTGACAGATATACTACTTGCTGCCTTGTTAAATACATGGTCCCACCACTGGAATGTGAACTCATCTCCTTTGTTATGGCCTACCTGTAAACATAAGTAAATAAGATAAGATAATATATGATTTTATTAACCAATCAAGGTGCCCAAAATTTGAGCTATACAATCAACAGAATTATGAAATAAAGCACAGTTAATGATTAGAATGACTTTATAAGAACATTTAAACTAAAAACATAAATACTCATTCACACAAAGTAACAGGATTACAAACCATGACCTGGAGAAGTTCAGTCTGCACCAAAAACTTTTTCAACTACTAGTCCGAAGATCAATTATATATTAAGACATTTTTCTTATTTGTCCAAACAAAGTTTTGCAAAAACTCACTAGTCCGAAAGGAATTTTACTAGTCTGGGGCATCGGACTAGTGGCTAACCGTGCAGACTGGAAGTTACATAATTTTCTATGGGAGACCAACTTTTGATCGATTTTATTAGAAAAATATATCTATATCAGATTTTATAAGAAAAATATATTTATATCAATTTTGTAATATTCGAATTAAAAATAACTTGAACCAGAGTGCATGTACTGAAATGTCTCACCTGTTTTACTGAACAGTTTAACAAAATACAAATTTATACAAAAACAATAAAACACACCTGACCCATTGGGTCTATATTTAAGTCTCTTTCAAAAACATAACACATATTTTTTTTATCACGGATTATCATCATATTTTTAAGGAATGACTAATATTTTTGTTTGTCTATGAAGAAATAGCATCAAAAATGTTGTGCACACTAAATAACCTGTTTAGCATGTTACATTATCATGATTATAGTGTGCACCACATTTTTCATGTTATTTTGAAAATATAAGTTCTATTTAAAGCCGGAATAAATCATAAAAAAACATTGATTACTTCACAGTCACATGACAAAATGAGCTAATAGACAAAACACTGTCAGCCAATCAAGTGTTACATCTAAAATTAAATAATAAAAGTATATAGGAAATTTTATTTCTGAGACAAGTACATGTGATTACACTGCTAGAAGTTAAAACATTAAATAGCACAAAAATAAAAAAAGTTCTCGTAAGACATGTAAGAATAGCTAAAGAGAGATGGACATAAGCTTTTAACAGCATAGTTACTGGTTATAAAATATAGTATTAAGAAAGATATTACAAGGTTTCTATAACTATTTTACTAACCCCCGCTGTATCATGCTTTAGTTTCACTTTGATTGCATCTGTAATTCCACTTTCATTCTTACCAAGACCAGATCCTGAAAAATAGGATAAAAACCATAACTATAACATGTATAAATGTGCATGATGTGAGAGTACTCTTTATTGTATTTGTCGATTGATTTTTGTTTTTGTGTTTTTGTTCCCCATACTGATCTTTTGAGCTAGGCTTATTGCAACTGATTTTTATATTTTGCTGTTACACCCCTGTCAAAATGTAGGTAAGGGAAGAGTTTATGCAGTGCTTGAAATGGCTGGGGCTTAAATTAAAATATTGTTTGTTTGCCCTTTACCGACTGACCCTTAAAATTCGTTCCGCCTGAAAATCTTTTATTTGTACTTATCAGCAAGACTTTATTTTATTTTATTTTTTCGTTCCTACCAAAAATCTTTTATTTGTATTTCCCGCTCAAAACTTTTTTACCGGAATCCTCGGGTTTTATCTTTACCGTGAAAGGTCTAGTCCGTTTGGTATCACGTGAGCGTTTGACATGAACACTTGCATTTAGAATTTCAAAGCATTTGTTTGAAATCGATGTTGAACGCTTTGAAATCTTGATATGACGTACGTTAACTCTGTATTTTTATACTTGAAGAGCAGGGTTCATTTACAAAAAAGTTCGTTTAATACAAAATTATCAACGTGTGTACAAACCGTAGTATTTTGTGTAAACGGACGTTGTATTCTATGTAGGGATGGCCTTTTGTGATCCGTTGATCAGGAAGATTATGTTAACGATGCCTTCGACCAGCATTGCTATATTATTTATATCTGACATGAACCAAAGGTGACAAAAGCCTGTGAAGTGGAGAATATTTGGCAGTAAAATCGCCCAAGTTTTCCATACAGATCATTTATAAATGCGATGTAAACTATGTGACAATTGAGTTTAAGTCTTGTACCATTTTTATTAGAAACATAGGCACACACGGAAATTTAAACACTCTAGGGACTTTTTTACTAGTAATGTATGTCTGCCCGGACATATTTTACCAGGACAAAGTTATCTCTTACACAAAACCTTATGGTAGAGGTAAGCGTACAAGGTACGTAGTACAGAATATTAGTGCAATCTAAAACTCTTCAAAGTTCCAGGCATATTTAAACGTTTAAAATATGCGGCACAGCTCTATATTTTGATATTTGAAAACAAAATAGTAGTGCATATGAATTAAATTCACATTCTACATGATACTTTTTTTTGAAGCGTAGTCCCAGAAACTTATTAGCAAAAGCAAAACAGACAAAAATGACATGCAGATTTTGTATCTATAAAATAAAATATTATACCTACCTGCCTACCCATGAAAAAAAATATACCGAGCCAAGTAATTTTTTTGGGGAAAAAAATCAAATATTTTACCTACCTACCTACCCTGTTTCAAAATATAGGGTCGGAAAAGGGCAAACAAACAATATTTTAATTTAGGCCTGGTTGCCCCACTCGCCTGAGGTAACCACTTTTGTTCAGGGCGATCAGAAGTTATCAAAAGACAAGTAATTACTGGCCCAAAATAACACGTCTGGGTGACTGCCCTACACTCCTGCTAAAATTCAAATCATAGTAATTTAAAAAAAAAAAAATTTAATCATGTAAAGAATTCAATGTTCATGATGTTTTCCAGAGAGCTCTGCTCTCCTGTAAGAAAAAACAATGGAAGGCAACTCTTGATCATGTTGATTAACTAGAAAATTCTGACAACTGGGCTTACAGGAAACTCGGTCCAGGACTACTCGGACAGTAAATTATGAAATGTTATGACTACTTGGATTCAGGGCTTCTAAAAAATATTTAAGCCAGCCGGTCATTTTATATCTGATCCTGATTTTAATCTCTTAAGACTAAGTCACAAAAGGCAATTATGGTAATCAGATGGCCATCCCATTGATCATGTTGATTGACATTAGATTAAAAAAAACCGATATTAAACTTTACTTTGATATGAATTTGATGTTCTGACGTAAACTGTTAAATTGGCAGTGCATCATTCGAAGTGTGCACATAAGCGTGCTCATTTCTGCCTTAGACTCTTTATTCATGTTATTTGTGCAAAATGACGTTGTCAAAACATTTTACTTTTGTTTTTAAAATCACATTTTTCTATACCGGATGTTGACTTGACAATGGTAAAACATGGACCAGAAACGGATACGTAAAATCAGTGTACGTTTACAAGCATGACTGAGTGAAGAAGCTCTTTCCACGTTATTTCTTCAACAAAATATTTGAAATGAACGTTAGATACAATGATAATTTTAGCATTTTTGAAGAAATGTAGGATGCATTATTAAATTTCCCACCTGTGCACATGTGCACACATGTTCTAGTTCATACAATGTAGTTCTGACGATTTTTCATTTAAAACCTTTTTAAATTTTTCATCAAATCATGTTTCTAAACGTATTTCTTATAATTTTAATCTTGGACTAAATCAATTAAATACAAACCGCTGAAATGTAAGAAAATAACTTTGAATAGACCGATCTAAATATAGTTTACCTGTCACCTGAACAGGTAGATTTCAGCTATCCAACAACTAATTAGCCTTGATTAAAATTAGAAAGTATTGAAGTAAGGGTTGTTTTGATAGTAATTAATCATTTGTGTGTTAATCATCATGTCACTTTTATGACCGGAAATGTGAAGCTGTTAACATGGTTAAAGGCAAAAGGTTGGGTCAAAAAGATCGCGAATTATGTTAAAATGACCGTCTCTTAAGAAAGCCTTGAAAACTAAAAAGTAGATGACAGTTTCATGCTTTGCCCAGCCGGACTTTTACCGGACATTATACAAAAGTCCGGAATATATGACCGATTTGGAAGCCTTGCTTGGATTGTTATCTTCCTATAATCCGGTCTGTAATGTTCCAGGCCGAGTTTTCTAACACTTTGCTGAAACGTATATATATAACAGACGTAGTGATTGGTTAAACTGAATACATGCGACCAATGATAACGAAGTTGGTAAATATAGCAGGGGTTGTAACACGGCACAACTAAAAGAAATATGGCAGAGTTGAAAAACAGCTGGTCACTCCTAAAAAGAAGTGGTAGGAGAAGAGAAGAAACCGTCAAAGTATGCCAAGTAAGTAATATTTATTCTTCAATCCAGATTCCTTCATTGTCTGCAATTTTACAGAGTGTCAATCAATTAAAATTTCAGTGAACTTTTATTTCAATAGTTTTTTTTTTTGGAAAGGGGGGTGTAACTGGGTATGTTCTGACAAAACAGGCAGCATTTGACTATAAAAATTTGTTCGAAACATTTGGGCTTGCACTATATCATTTGGGCCAGTAATCCTGAACTTTTACTTGCCCCAAAAAAATAATTTCGAGCCATGGCCCTCATTTCAGGCACTAGTTTAAAGGGACACTAGCTACGATATATATATAAAAATAAAGTATGATTTTTTTTAGATCAATCATTAATCAAATTGGAATAATGAAATAATAATTTGCTTTTAGCAATCAATTTCCTTTAATTTTGTTGAAATAAGCGATTAAACATAATTTTTGACTGATTCACTTGCAAGTGAAAACGTCATCACCATTCTAACCGGTATTCATGTGAACTTCAAGTTAACCCCTAGCTGGAGATTGACAACGCATGCATTGTACGTGTACTGGTTATTTAAAGAAAAAGAATGTCAACAATGAAAGTGAAACTACGGTAAATCATTTGATTACTAATTCGATGCACATAAAATCATTCTTATATGGTTAAAAACAATGAGAAACATCTATTTTTAATCTATAAAATAAAAGCAAACAGACCTATAAAAATGCAATTGCACGTGTTGGTTTAATCTATTCGTATCTTTATTTTTGTTTACATCGCTTATATGGTCATCTGAGGTCAAATCGATAGTTAATTAGATGGCGTCTGGACTAAAATACACACGAAACGAACCTATATATTATCTACCCTATGCTCTGTAAACTGTTTATTTTAGACTTTTGATAGTTTGGATAAATGTTTTACATTGTTATAGACCAAATATGAGAATTTGAGTCAAATCGGTTACAATGAATTTGACAGCTAGTGCCCCTTTAAGGCTCACAAACAGCCTTTGAAATGATGGAACACCACCGTCCCAGTTAACCTGTTGCTTTGACATGCTGTGGCTGTTACATTATTTGAAATACAAGAACCGAGACTGTGTGAAGTTGAGAAAGGGGCAATGAATTTGTGCTGCTCTTCCTATATGTCATATGTCATGTACGTTACTTGTATGCTCAAATGTGTTTACAAATACAAGATCAACAATTTGATCCAATTTTGAGGGAAAGTGCATACACATTTTTTAAGAAGAGTTGTGTCACCATTTTAAACATTACAGTTCGCCAGACAGCGGAGGAAAGATACAGACTTTATATAAATCTTTTATGCTTTATGCTAGAACAACCAACAACAACATAAATATTTTAGCATCACCTGATCACTGTACTTATTTTCCAAAAAAATACACGTGTATCATTAGTTGAGAATATATTAATTGTGTGATTTTGAAACTTTCATTGTAAATATGAGCTCTAATAACCTTCAGTCCAGCCATGTTTAGCTAGTTGACTCCTTGCGAATTTATTTTTCGACATGCTGTCGGAAGTCAGTGATGCATTATAAAAGCTGTACAATGACGTGTTTTATCCGTATTTGGATAATACGGAAAGGAGACTTTTATTACACAAATAGATAGTGACAAGCAGGAACTTTCTATACTAACAACTGTCAAGGTCCCTGTGACAAGAGATTTTTTTTAATTCTATTTTAGAATAAAAATTTATAGAAAAAAATCAATACATTATGAATGATTACTCGAGTTTTGAAAAAAATGTATATATCTGACTCATAGCTATTTATAAAAACCAACAATTTTTATACTGTATACTTAGAAATATTAAAGGATTAAATATTATAATCTGGGTAAATACCTGTATGAGACAGAGAAAATTCGTAACACTTGATTGTTTGTTATGTACCTTTATTACCAATGTAAGTTGTATTCCAAACTCTGTTATATAGTTAGGGGTCAGCTGAAGGACGCCTCCGGGTGCGGGAATTTCTCGCTACATTAAAGACCTGTTGGCGACCTTCTGTTGTTGTTTTTTTTTTTTCTATGGTCGGGTTGTTGTCTCTTTGACACATTCCCCATTTCCATTCTCAATTTTAATGCTGTATACTAGCTGGTATATGTAAACTGTATAATTTGTGTATCTGTTTGATCCTATGAGCTGTATTTGCTTATACGGAATAAAGAATTATAATGTACGTTGATAAAAATTGCATCATTCAATCAGTCTGTTTGTCATTAGTCAAAGTTTTTTTTACTAGCATATACAATAGAAAAGTCAAAAATATAGGTATAAAGCATCACGCATTTTGAAGCATAGGTAATTATTAAGAAAATTTAATTGTCTAATTTTTTAGTATCATATATATATTTATACATTAAACAATCACCTAGTATCTCGGAACAGAAATTAATTTTACCCCTTCCCTTACCAGAGGTAGAAATTCCATTTTCCTTATCTAGCTATATTGTTAATGATATTTTTGTAGGCTGTAAATAATAATTGTATATACATTTTCTAACATCATATATGAAAAGGCCCCTCTATGAAAACCACGGAGTGACGCTCTCTGTATTACTGTACAATTGTGTGTCCAGTTTATTGTCTATAAATAATCATGCCTTAACCATTTCAGTGGCGGATCCAGAAATTTTCATAAGTGGGGGCCCACTGACTGACCTAAGAGGGGGCCCGCTCCAGTCACGCTTCAGTGATTCCCTATATAAGCAACCAAATTTTTTCCCAAAAAGGGGGGCCCGGGCCCCCTGCCCCCCCCCCCCCCACCCCCTAAATCCGCCTCTGCATTTGTTGTATATTTGTTTGTGCTATTGATGTTCCTAATAAATATCATAGACTATCAAGGTAAAGAGGTTTTTGACAGCGGAATCTTTATTTCTGCACTTTTAGTTAACCTATATGTATATAATATATGGCCCCATTTTCTCTATTTATAATTTTTAAGACTATTATTCTTCCATCTTTACATTCTAACACCCATTTTCTATTCTTTTTTCTTTCTTATTTTAAATCATTTTACTCTATTATGATTCTTTATATTTTTGGGACCTTCATTCTTCGTCGTAACTAAGTAATCAATTAAGAAATAACCATGACGTTCGTGTCATTTAAAAATTAATAAAAGGGTGGAAACCTAATAAAAAGAATTGATGAAGAATTGGAGGATGTCCGGGAAGTTATTAATAGATAATAGTGTTTTAGGTGAATTTCATATTTCTCAGTATTAAAAGTAGCCAGGACATATTTATTGACAAAAACTTCCTTAACTATCTTTTTTTTTCTTACACAATTCAAATTTACGAAAACTTTCTTTTTATGACCAATAAAGGTTTGCACTGATTCCGGAACTTCGATTATTTTCATCAGGCTATCTACATCTTAGTGATGTGCAAAATGAGAAATGATATACATGTCAACAAATGTATATGCGATTCGGCTCGTTCTCTTCAATTATTTTGATAAGTTTCCTTTACTTTTTAACTTAAATTCATGATTGACGGTAAGTCATTTTCTTTTAGTTTTGTTCCAGAAACACAGCGACTGACTCATTTCAAAACAATAGGGATTCAAATGGATCAGATTAAGGATAGTCTAAGTGTTCTGAAGTTTAAGTCCTCAAAAGAAAGTAGTCTTCCTTAATACTCAGTGTAATGTACTTGCAGTGAGTGCTAGATGTCTAGGCTTCAAAGGATCAAACGTCATTTTCTTATCGCCAATTGTTATATTCTGCTTTTTCAATATGCACTGAGCTCAAAGAAACTGTAAAAAGCTATCTTAATCATATCGTCATGTTTTGTTAATTTGAATCCAGGGGATCCTAAGCCCCCTACCTAAACTGTATCCGCCACTGCAACATGTTTAGATTGAGCGGAATTTGAAAGAACATGAAGAATAAGCATATCTTTGTTTCAGTTTATCGCTTTGAAAGGAAAATAATATAGTACGGCAATACTGCAGGGCAAGGCAAATATTCTAAAATGTAATCAAAGTATGATAATCTACTGTTGGTGATTTAGAATAGCTTTCGGGATTTATTCTAATTCAACTTTGAATAATCAAATAGTATATCTTAACTTGTTATTTGCCATTTACAAAGCTGAAGAAAATGAATTATTCACATGTATTTTATACACATCCATCATTATTGTATTATATCAAATTCAATTGTTTTTTTATTTTTTCGTGACATTTATCTATGAGATAATGAGAATAAAATATAAGTTTAAAAAAATAGTCGTTAAGAATTGGTTTATATATAATTTAACTACATATTAATACTGAATACATATTGAATACTAATTGTGCATAATGCAATATTCATGTCAACAGTCTAACGATGGGTAGAATATGTTACTTTTCTATATATGAATACAGATTCTCAAAATTTACAATTCAAACTACATTGTATTAATCTCCGTGTTCACGAAATTAATTACAATCTATAATACCGATCTAATGAAACGCGTTTTAATTAATGTATATCAAAAGTTTGACAAATTGAGCTAGGTAAACGTATATACATACAATGTATTTGAATTTTCACGTTTAGATGTTAATTATTCGGGAGGTATACTTTAAAGACCAAATTGACCAGTATAACCTGTGGTCAATCTGATTATGTATGTACTAAACAGACCGTTATATCTTCACGGCATGTCACAATTGCTAATTGACAGATGATTTAACAGACACACCTTATACATTTTGACCGTCATATGAATCTTATTTAAATATTTCCCATGACTATATACTCTCCTTCATGGAAGGATGTAGAGTCTTTAAAAAAAAATAATACATTAGTTCTACATAGCAGTACCACGGCAATGACAAAAACAAGAGTTTAACAATTATATGTTATTTATGAAAAAATACTATCACATTTAACAGAAAATATTGGTTCATAGGAGTTTATAGTTGAAACAATTAAAGATACTAATTGCGCATACACATATGTAATGGTGGAAACTTTGTTTACTTGTTCATTCTATTTATATGGGGGAAATGGTTAATGTTAGCATTACTTATAGTTCCGTAACACTTTCTCCCGAGGCCGTCCATGTATAAATTATTCTTGTCGAGACTTCCTGCTTCTTGCACGTGCCCGACATCCGGCTCGACTGGGCTCTTTGTCCCTAGGATCTATAAGTATGACGTCACTCACCGGGTTTGGGGCAGTCTATACTTAGGATTTGAAATGAGCAGACGCTCATACCGTTTGGCTTACAAATATGGAACTTTATAAGGACAAGTAGACTATAGTCACCACCGTATATTTTAGTATTTTATTATGTAAACTTATGTTCATATATTTGTCTTTAAAACAAACATCTTGTTTATATTTACGTAGTTTTACGTAGTTTGTCCAATATCCCAGAACTTGGGTAGACAACGGGAAAACGAAACTAGTGGAAACTCCACTCCCGTTACACATATTTTAAAGATTAAAAAACGTTATTAATATAAGAAAAAATATCTCTGTATAAGATAATAACAGTAAAGATGTGTAGTGTGATTGTCAACGAGACAATTATCCAGAAGAGACAAAAAGAAGTTGATGCCTTCAACAATGAGCGAAACCTCAGTATACCGTATATATAATACAGCAAGCTATTAAGTATCTTGATATGCGAAAAGGAGAAACAATTCAAATAGATAAAGTCAAAATTCTGAGTATTGCTTAAAATAATAAAGAAACAAATGTCAAAACGAAAAGAAAGTCTGAAAAGGAATTGTCTTTGATATCTTTACTTGTCTGTTTTGTCGATAGATTGGGGACGAGGTTCATATGTACAAATAAATGTTAATGAAAAAAACAGCACTCAGGCGCGGATCCAGGGGGGGGGGGGGGTGTTGGGGGGGTTGGAACCCCCTTTTTTTCGACGATCAATGCATTTGAATGGGGACATGTAATTGGAACCCCCCCTTTGTCCTGGGTTAGGAACCCCCCCTTTTTAAAATGGCTTGATCCGCCCCTGGCACTTGTGATATAAAACATATTTTTTATGTATACATTTTGATATAGAACATGATAAATTGTTGAAAATCTCCTATAAATAATTATTAGAACTCCTATATTAATGCTGGGAAATCACTCCGTGTTAAACAAAAAAAATAAGGAGGGGGGTCATCATTTTCTGTTTGTTTATCACTGTGCTTGTTTTATGCAATGCAATATTCATACACTAATATATACAACAAGAAAAAATCCCTGAAACTATTTTGTGATTGTGAAACGTTTAGATACCTCAAATGTCTATTGTGCGTTCGTGTAAATCCTTAAAGTGAGAATTGACCACAGGAAATATTTTAGCAAGTAATAAAATATATATAAAGGGTTCGATATATAAATAAAACACGATACTATCTAGCTATATTTCTTTTAAAAGAAATCAAAACGTTTCACCCGCTCCCCCTAGAATGTTTGAATAGTTCAAATTTCACAAACATGGCATTGAGCACAACTTTTCGGATTATTTCTAGTCGGAGGTATATTGACATCATACAAAGGATTGCCACACAATTGTGCAGGTATGCGTCTTTTAATTTTTTAACATCCTTTTTTTTCAATATAATTTATAAACTTTGTTTTATATTATTTTTTAAGTAAAATGATTGATAATTGTTTGAAGCACATCGATTTTTGATAACATAATAATACATGACTCTAGATGGAGATATTGTAGTGTTGTGAATTGTTGCTTCCATTAGTTTATCGTGTAACCAGAATAAGCAGAGTTGCTATGTTACTATCGTCGCACATTTGGATATAAATGTTTTTGCCATTCTATAAATAAGAAGATGTGGTACGATTGCCAATGACGAAACCAATCTGCACCAGAGACCAAATGACGTAGACCTTAACACCTGTTACCATGTTATAAATATACTTTTCGATTTTTTTTAACATTAATTTTAGTTGTCCCTTGTGCTTTGATAGCTTTCTATACTGTACGGATTTTGTGCATTGCTGAAGGCCGTACAGTGACCTATAGTTTCTGAAATCTACGAATTGGTGACTACATTATTTGTTGAGCTGTAAATATCTGTTCTTAATTATATAAGCTAGCTGAAGGACGCCTCCGGGTGCGGGAATTTCTCGCTGCATTGAAGACCTGTTGGTGACCTTCTGCTGTTGTCTGTTCTATGGTTGTGTTGTTGTCTCTTTGACACATTCCCCATTTCCATTTTCAATTTTAGGACACAGGCCGTGTTCACAACAAACATAACTTACTGCTTTCAATCATATTCGGTTTCGAACCAGTTGAGCTAAAAAGGTTATTTAAATCAGTAATAGCACCACTGAACCTATCTTAGGATATGAACCAAAGGAATGAACTCCCATTAAAAAAATCGGCATGCTTATCCATTATAAGACGATTTTGGCACCTCGAGCCATTTTTGAACGTGGGTAGGTTAAAGTTGTACAAAGTGAAAAATCAAGGAACTTCATAGATAAAGGGTACATTCATATACTAGCTAATACAGAAGAGAAAAAGGGTCAAGATTATATTGACTGAAATGAAAATTGAAAAAGGCACAATCTAACATCTTCGTCCACTTTAATAAATACTGAATTTAAATAATTATAGAATGATATTAATGACAAAAATGGAGACTACCTGACTTTTTTAGATTTAAAATAGCGTTTATAAATATTAAATTGAAATAATTTTTAAATTATATTAATGATAAAATTGTACGTGAATTTTACCAAATCTAAAATACTTAGCATACTTTAGTAATTAAACTTTTATCAGTGCAAGTATATCATTTTTCTCTTGGTTAACGAGGCCGAGAGATAGATGCCTGTTTGTGTTGAGATAAATCATTAGATCTGTATATTCTGCAAGATTTGTGAATCATTAAACTCTGAAACATCTGACTATCCTTGGTCGATAGTTGTATATTAGTAAAGTATATTGAAAACTGCTGAAAGACAGAAAGAACATGAAGATATAATATAAACATATTTCTTTTTATTCTGAAATTGATTTCGTGTAAAGACCAGTGCTTCACATTTATAAACACTTCCGCCACTTCGTATACATGTATAACAAGTCCACATTGAGTTTTTTTTAGATGTAAGAGAAGCCTCGAGATGGGGTCTGGACGGGGACCCTTCCTTTCCATACTCCTTAATTTTAGTTCAGTATTTTTCTTTAACTTTGAAGATAACTCTATATCTGTAAATTCTCATGAACTTATTGCATTATTGAATTCATATGTAATACTATGCATTCTGTATGCTATGCACATTTGCTTTATAACATGTTAACCCCCGCTACATGTATGCGCCTGTCTTAAGTCAGGAGCCTCCTTTGTTAGACTTTTATGATTTTCAATTTAAGTTCATTAATATGTTTCGGAGTTCAGTATGACGTCCATAATCACTGAACTAGTACACATTTTTGTTTAGGGACCAGCTAAAGCACGCCTCCGGGTGCGAAATTTTCTTGCTGTATTGAAAACCCATTGGTGACCTTCGGCTGTTTTCTGCTCTTTGGTCGGGTTGGTGTCTCTTTGACACATTTCCCAATTCCATTCTCAATTGTATCGTTCATTTCTTTTCTGTAAGCAGAAATGAGTTACCTAAATGCTTTTTTATACATAAAAATTGCACAGCCCATTAATAGCTATTCTTTATGTTTTGCTCATATTTCTATATTCGTCATTTGTTGGTCATTGTTCTCTATTCTGTTAACCCCATCATGCAAGACCCTCTCGTATGAATTAGGGCAATTGGATGTAGACATTTACTTGAATCAAACAAAACTATCCGGGCAGTCTTGATCTGGTCATCGTTGGTCTAGGAATGAGTTTTATTTCAGATTACTAAGTCAATTAAAACCTAGAAAGCAGTTGTAGCATTTCAAATCAAGAAACTTTCTATCTTCGTGATAATTTCCATTTACTGTTTTTAAGAAAATTGTATCACAACGAAATGTTAAACGGTTTTTCAATAAATATGCTTCTCAGTATCGATTCTGTTTCTAAATATAAAAAAGAAGATGTGGTATGATTGCCAATGAGACAACTGTCCACAAGAGACCAAAATGACACAGACATTAACAACTATAGGTCACCGTACGGCCTTCAACAATGAGAAAAGCCCATACCGCATAGTCAGCTATACAAGGCCCCGATAAGACAATGTAAAACAATTCAAACGAGAAAACCTATAACGGCCTTATTTATATAAATCTATTTCTAAATCGATTGCCTGTTTCTCAATCGAGTGTGTGTTTAATTATCGATTGTATATTTCTCAATCAGTTGTCTGTTTCTCAATCGATTGTCTGTTTTTTAATCGATTGCCTTTTTCTCAATCGAATGTCTGTTTCTTAATCGATTGTCTGTTTCTCAATCGATTGTCTGTTTCTCAATCGATTGTCTGTTTCTTAATCGATTGCCTTTTTCTCAATCGATTGTCTGTTTCTTAATCGATTGCCTTTTTCTCAATCGATTGTCTGTTTCTCAATCGAAATACATTTTCTCAAGAGATATTTTGCTTCTCTCTCAAAGCTTCATTAGCTCATTTACAAAATAGTAATGTTAAAGACAACATATGCAAAAAGGTATATTTTGATTTTGAAAAATTTACACTGTACATTCGGAACCAGAATGAAATCATTGCATTTGAAAATTGATTGTATAGTACTGTTTTACATCTGCATGATATGGTGCCGTATATATCTGGCAGTCAGAACAGATTATTTGGCTTTTTCCAAATGTATTTCTTCCCTGCGCTAGTTTCACAATGGTATTAAATTATTCAATCTTGTTACTTTTGAAGAACTTCGCAAAATTGGACTTGCAATCTATCAACGAACAACGAACAAAGTACTATAAACAGATAAAAGCAATAGTGTATGAGAACTCCAAAGTACATACATTTAGCTGCATGCGATACTGCAAATTTTATAAAAGATAAATCAAGTTTTCTAAACAGTACCAGGTATGAACGTATAGTTTATAACGCATTTCATTTTTTCTTTTTAATTTAAGAAAATCGTTTCATAGTTGGTTTTCCTTAACAAAGTATAGTTGGTCCCACGGTACAGTTTAGTATATGTTTCATTTATTTAGTGATATTATCTAAGCTATAAACCCCAAGGGTGACTGGGGTATAGAAATATGGTCACTTGGTCTTCTCCCGACCGGCAGTAAAACGCTTGCTGAAGTGGGGCGTCCGTTTGGCTGTGCGGGATGTATCAAGTTCGCAGTCACGACCGTCAGAAGGGGACGTTAAATCCGATGCCTCGTGTAAAGAGAGTGCCACGCTCTTTGCACGTTAAGAACCCTTGCAACAACTCTTTGAGGGGTCCGTAGGTGGCCTGTTGCAAGGCCAAATTTCTGTCCCTATCCAATATACCCTCATTTTCCAGTGGCAGTCCCAATTTCCCCGACCATCATTCTAGATTGCCTCTATTACAACAACCTACCTATTGTATTTATTGTGAACTTGTTCTCGTCCTGAATATGCATGAAATATTTGCCACTGGACGTTAAGCAACCAACAATCAATCAATATCTAAGCTATACAGTTGTTCCAGTTTGACGACATTCTACATGATTTTCACGAATTCATACAAAAGTTCAAGATATCTTTATAATTAAAGCAAACGTTTCTAGTTAAAAGATGCAATGGAATAAATCTTGCTTGAAGTTATCAGTCACGGTATATTTGAATCTCAAATTGGACGGAGAATATGATTGCTGTATATATTAAAGATATAAATATTTATTGGATTAAAGTAATGATTTCTTCACCTCTCAACCCAGAGATCAGCAGATGATAATGTTGGCCAGGTGTAGATTATCGACAGGTGAATATATTGTAAACAAAGTCTGAACTTATTGCTTTCCGTTTCCCACAGTGTTCTGTGGAACTAATGGTTTTGGATTTAGATTTTCGACTGTAATTTTAATCTGTACTTTTGTCTGGGTGGGTGAGTATAGACATTTTGATAATTTGCATCATAAAACAACTTTGCTTACAATTTACAATTGTGCAGTCAATTTATAGAAATTAGTGTCAGGATTTTTGTAATTGCATACAATGCATGTTTAATGGGAAGAAAAAGAACGATTTTCTCGAGACGGTACTAATTAATATCGCGAGATTATCGCATGCGTGTTACATAATTGTAAAAATGGATAAATAGCATTTTGTTTGTTTATCTTTACTAGACAAATTATTACGTAAATTTTATGCTTTTGTTTTTAAATAAAATAAATGTCAAGATAGAGTAACAGTTAAATCTTTGTAAACTAGAGTGGAATCAGTATGTTGGAGATACAAATGGAGTTCCCTGGAGTTCAGTTTATTTCTGAACCAGAAACCTGAAAATACTAAAATAAAACCAACCGCACTCAGTATTATGGTTAAACACATTATTGAGGAACAAATGTAAGCCGACGCAACCCTTTCCCTATTATATAGTCTGTTCAATTTCGATTTATCTTATTTACAAAAAAATAAACAACCTTAACCTACTATTAGCGTAAAAATCAAAAATTTGATATTTAAAGTCCCATGCATGTTATAACAAAGAAAAATTTAAAGTTTACCTTTAGCTAAAACGTACAAGATGTGAATGTAGACAATGTAGACGGCTACTTAACGGGGAAGTAACAATTTAAGTTTTACACTAAAATTGACAAAAGGGTGATAATTGGTATTATTCACTTGGGAATAAAAGATAGATTTGATTTATCATTGGAATGTAGGAGTAACTTCAGTTGTTAACTAATGGACGATCAACGTCGTAACGTGATTTGACACTCTTACCTTGATTTTTATTTATTATGCAAATAATGTGGTTTAAACTTCTTTTACCTGATTATATTTATTGAAAAGATGTGTATTCCCATCGAGTTCAATGTACGCATGTTTTAATATTTTGGATTTCATACTCAAACTACATAACCAAAGGAACTAGTTATACCTACATAGGATTGTTAAAATTCGCTTTTTGATTCTACAATCTATTGTAAACTTGATTTAACCAGGATTATCAATTCATATTCATATTCATATAAACAACCATGACTGTACCATTTTTGAGTGTAAATACGTGTTTAACATTCGTAATCATATCGACCTCTTTGACAACTGGATAAAGTCTGGATACTGTTACCTCGTAGTTTCTGAAATATAAACAGAATACAGTGTACTGTTGAACGGTATGTTATTTTAAATTTATTTTGGTTACATACTATTAAAACGTTACAAGTATATTTATCATTTTGTATGTAAACATTAAATTATCTTCATTTTGACACAAAGCTTATCTTTCAAAATCATACACATTTTATCGTGAATTTTTCATTGATGTGATACATAAACGACGAAAAGTTAAAAACATATATAAAGACGATTTCAATAAGAAAGAGATTTTTTAATGCAAAATTCACAACTTTGAAGAATTGAATTGCTGTAAATCATATTTTCTACTACCTCCTACTGCATTTTTTCCTACTATAATCATCGAGGTCACAGTTAATCAATCTATTTCTTATTACTTCTAATATAACATGAAATTTTAAATTCAAATAAAGCACAGCATGGGTTTTGCTCAATGTTTTCTAATATCAGCAGCCCTTGCACAACCTTTAAAAACACCTAACTAGTGCTTGCTTATCTAAATTAAATACCAAAGAGAAAATGACAGGGAATTCAAGACTAACCATCCCCCTTCCGAAGTAATATGTAAAACTAATATTACAAATGCAGACAATGCGACTCTATTTGTTTCTGTCTATTAATCTTTAATGAAACAAAAAAATAATGGACGTTCACTGCCAAAAACTCACAGTAGATTGTCATAAAACAGTTTAAAAATACATACATGTACGCACAAGTAACCCGAATAATTCAGTCGTTATATTCCGCTGATCTACGATGGCTACATTACCTCGTGTGGTAGAAAATCGGACACCGAAAGGGCTTGAATTATTCGAGTTAACGCACAAGTAACAAATGAGTAAATATAAGAAACATATATATCTCTATCAGTCCAATTATGACCCCAATAAAAACTGGGGTTTTTATAAATATTGACATCTCTTCGACTTCTCTCGTTCGTCAGTAAATCCTTCATCAAGTAGAGAGTCTGTTTCGCTGAATGAGATAAACAGTTGGGTCGGATTTGGAATGTTAAATCCGATGCCGCGTTAAAGAGAACATGCTACGTTAAAAAAGCCATGCAACTACTGAAGGGTCCGTATTAGCCCTATGATATACGACATATAGTATTATACATGTAACTCATTTTCCAGTGCGTGGCCTTAAATATAAATGGCCTTCTACATCGGTAGACTGATTTCGTAGAACCTATATACCGGGTATATACATTAATTTTGACTTTTTCATTAAAATTTGAACAAATAATCTTCATACGTATTCAAACCTAATGCCATTTGAAAAAAGAGGGGTCTATGTACGCGTTTTCAAGTTAAATCAGTTTAAAGCATAAAAAAAACATTAGCAAAATGCATCTTTTCCCGATAGGTCACAGTTTGGTCGCAAATTAACATTTTAGATACATTTTCAGTTTAATATGCTAGTTATGTAGAACATACGGAGTCTATTTTACTTTGAAACAAACAAATTGACTTTTATTTCATTTTTTTTTTTTTTGAGAAAGGGGTCTCCGATAGCAACGTCTGTATATCTAAAACTACTACCCTTTAAACATTTATACAAAGCCACTCCTTTACCACATACTAATGATTTTGATAGTTTCCCCTACGTAAAAATATATAATAAGGAAATTACCTTTTCTCCATTTAAATGTTATTATGCTAATGTTGTGGTCGGTCTTAACATTTTCTATTTCTATTTACATTTTTTTATGGTTATTGATAAATATATCGTAATTAAATAAAGTGCAGCACACATTCCTAACTTTATCCCAACAGGGACGGGTATTGAGTTCATTTAAAGTTAATTTCATTGATATAAATGTCAACACACAAACACCTAAGGTTATACCGGTATTTTCAAAATAAACAACATTTACCTTATATATAATGTTTATATGATTTACCTTTATTTACGATAGTTGACATATACAAATTTCAATATGTTACAACGTGTTTATTGTTAAATTGTGATTTTTTTTGTATTTTTGATGTATTGTTCCATTTAGATTACGACACTGCTTCGTAGTTCCTGCAGGTTAACTTTTTACTTTCAAGATCATTCAATATCAATGTACGGTAATTATAAGTGTGCACATCTCATCATTTTTATGTAGAAGCCAGTGCAAGCTTCTGAATAACAAGTCCTGTTAAGCACAACGATGTTGGTAAAAGACTCTGGTTAATGCTTGTGTAATGGGCCATTCCAGTTAATTTCTGACCGGTGGGGATGGATGGGGAGATTTTTTTTATAGGTATCAGACAAAACATTATGAAAAACTACCTATCAGATTTAAAAATAAGGACCTATCAGATGTAGAGTGTCTGGTCATGTTGGGCGGATGGTCTTTCATAGGAAAAAAATACAGACTGCTGCAAGAACCTCAGAAGTTTTTTTGCGTATAATAGTACGTGTCAGATGAAAAAAAAATAACATCCCTAAGATGTATAAATTTTACACCCCTCAGAAAGGACCATCTATCTTCCTTTAATTAGCAGACATTAATTTAACTTGAATGGCCCAATAAATCATGTCAATGCCATCTTAAAATTGTGATAATTTATCATCCATGCTATTATATACTTTGTACACCAAAAAGTGTGTACTATGAAACCTTGTGTGAAGAAATTAAGACAACTTGATCTATTTCGTCATGAATCAATTGATTATTGGTTGATTACTGTCCAGTGGCAAATATTTCATACATTTTTAGGACGATGTGAATTGAAAAACCATGATAATGCCTGAAGAGAATGCGCCACATGTATATACATCTTTTGATAAATCTTTTATTTTACACTTGAAATTTAAAAAAAAACATAAGTATATAGTATATTTAGACTATTGGTTGTTGCTACTTAATAACTATCAGCTTGACTATCTATGGATACTAGTACATACCAGGGTTGAATCCAGCCATTTTTAAAAGGGATTTCCAACCCAGGATACAAAAAGGAGTGGTGTGGCAAACATATATCTCCATTCAGAAGCATTGATCGGCACAAGAAGAGCGTTTTCCAACCAGTGACCCACTTTTTTTTTATCCACCACTGCATACTTTCTTTATTTTGCAAAAAAAATATAGCTTTACTTTTCTGTGAAATTAAAAAAAATGTTTTAAAGAATGTAAATCTTCCATTACAATTGCCTGATCATGATTTTTGTCAATTTATTTTGTCATCTTTCCATGTAAAGACGTAAAACACCGCTTTATATCAATAAACACCATTACACCAGCAGCAAGCATCTTTTCATTTTGAATGGCCTCTTGAAATCACTTATGTTACATTGATAGTTAGTGAGTAGATTTACAAAACTTCATTTAAGAGCTCCGTTTTATAAATATGTTACCCAGTATAAGTAGTCAGCCAAAAAGAGCTACCAATAGACCAATTAAAAAATTACTCGAGTTGAAAATATGTGCTCAATTGGATAAATTTCATAGTATATACCTTTTCATAGACGAACATAGACATAAATGAATAAAAATCGAAGCGAAATGAAAACCGTTCAATGATAAACCGGTTTTATATTTGAATGCAATCACGAAAATATAACTAACATGTGTAACTGTTTTATACCTGTCAAGAAGAACCCGTTTTATTCTAATTACATGTAGAAGTCATATGATTTAATTTGCATGACAAGGACACAATACGATAAACAAGGTAAGAAGATTAAAAGAATGTGAAATATGTCCTGCTGCTTCTTTTAAATGAAACTCGTATAATCTTTCTTAAAACTTTTAAGTCACACTAAATTTGATATATAATATATGATGTTATAGAAATTATATCGTACATGAATATGTAAGACTTTTAAATTTAAGTAATCATGTTTTACAGTGTTACAACCTGATATTCAAATGAATAGAAACCATAACTATTGTAAGAACTGCACTATACGACATCGTCTTACGCTTTCAATCATCTATTGCATCGTATTCGTATTTTTGCTCTGCTTTGCGCTACCTAGATCTACAATGCCAAGAAATCCTCGCTAAAAATTCCGGTCGACTTCCTACGGCACCCATTAGTAGTTAAAAATTTGATTTCATTCAACAAATTAATTTATGACCTTCATGTCCGTGTCAATTAGAACACAGCCATATACCAATCTTATTAAAAACCGATCTCTCATCGCTCCCACGCGACATATCAGAAACAGGAGCGATGAGAGATCGGTTTTTAATTAGATTGGCCATATACCAAATGGTCAATATTAATCATCCATGTAATTTGCTCTATGGGGTGTTTGCAGAATTTCAACGGAGGCAATTTCTTGGCATGACAAGCAGTTGATGCTGTTCAGGGATTTAAAAAAGGGGCGTGACTCCGGTAAAATATGTTCCTATTGCCGAGCGGGCGGTGCGAAAAAATTCGGACGATTTTTCAATGCTAAAAAATTATACTTATTTAAAAAAAATATGCCCTGAATTCGCCACCTTTCAGTATAAAGATACTCGAGTTGCGTTTTTTCTTTCTTCTGTAGACTACGCTTCGACAACAAAATTCTCACAACGACAAAATTATTATAATTAAACCAGGTATTTGGATTCTTATTCCAATTGACATTGTACCTAATCAAATCGACTTAAGATGATAAATTAACAACACAACATTTGTCCATCAAATAAATCCATTATGTACTAGACGACTGCAATAAGGTCGGGGCCTAAGGTTTTCACGTTCGTCCGTCGGTCCCGTATAAAGTTTACGTTTTGGTTTAATGTTGTTTATCACGAATTGTCACATCAGCTTGAAACTTGGTACACATGTTTCGTATACATGTGAATGTTTGAAAATGAATGCCTCACATATTTGTGGCTCAAGTTTTTCGCAGGTTTTTTTTTACATAAATACACGTGATAGTAAACGCGGTGCCTTGATTTTCATTGTAGACTTGTTACAAGAATTTATTTACATATATCTGACGTATATATATATATGAGTGAGTCTAAATTGAAAACTACGTTCAAAACTATATATGAGTGTATACTATTATTTCGTTTATTTTAACAAATTTGATTCGTTTAGGGATAGTCACATGTTAAACTATATTTGCGAAGGTAGAGAAAAAACGGCGGATAGCAAAAAGCATATCGCACAGCAAAAAGCATATTGCACGGTTATTCAGTTTAGAATGTCTAAAAACCGATATACTTTGTGACGTCATGTAATGGATTTTAGGATATTGTTAAACGATCTTGAAACAAATGATATCTGTGATCGATTATTTGACAAAAAATATCCTCAAATACATAAGATGCACAAAAAAAAAAGCAACTGAAATAACAACTAATATTTTGTTATTGTCAAGGAGACAATATGATATCTTTAAAATTCAAACATAATCAAATGACGATTCTGATACAAACATGGTCGGAAATTAATAATATAACAAATATAGCCTTTGTATGAGGTCAATACAGGATATATCGACCCAAAGAAGTATAACGACCTCGTCCTCAGTCAATATACTTCTTTCAGGTCAATATATCCTTGTATCGACCTCATACAAAGGCTATATTTGTATAATGCTATTTTAGAAAAGTTTAGGAGTAAACAAAGTAACAATCCACTGACTTTCAGATGTATAAAATTTCTTTTCGTTATTTTGCAGATCTGTGAGAAGACAAATAAACAGGATGCAAAGGAAATAAAGTTACGAAAAGCAAAATAATCGTTATTACAATGTAACTTTTTAAAAATCAGACAGAAACTTAGTGTGTTTATTTGTGTTACTGAACTATGCCATTAACTGATTCTGACTGTGCTGCCACCTATAAGATCCTAGTATTAGGGGATACAACTGTTGGAAAATCTTCTATATTAAGAACTTTAACGGGGAAAGATTTCGTCAATAAGACTCTCCCGACTGTTGGTAAGTATTTTATATTAATTAGTAATTTGATATACAGAAATAATATAATAAAATCTTAATTGTTAGACACGTATATGTAGCAAAAAACAAAGACATACATGTAGTAGTTCAATAGCACATTTTGAAACTGTAAACTAATAAGTCAGACTAACAGTAATTTTGTTACTATAAATATTATGCCTAAGTTATAAAACTAGCCACTTCTTGGAAAACTGTAAATAGATAGATAGATACTTTATTCTCTAAAAACCAAATACAATATTACAGAGAAATATACAATATAAATATAAATACAATAGTTGAGGTAAACAAACTTGGTTGGATGCAATTTTTATATGTGCTAGTGCGTTAACGTCTGATCATCAGATTTGTGGAAGGAGCACCTATCGAGGGATCCGGAGGATCCAGTTATTTTTGAAAAAGAGAGGTTCCAACCATATGTTCCCATTCAAAAGCAGTTATCGTCCAATAAGGTATTCCAACCCCCCCCCTCCCCCCCCCCCGCCCCCGCCCCGAGACATTTTGAGCCACTACTGCCTATATTCATTTCTTGCAAGTAGTCTATTTCTATTATAAGATTATTGTAGGATTCACAGATTTGTAATGTACCACATTAAAAAGTAATTGAATGAAAAATTTGACTTCTTGCTGTATTACTGTTTGCTTAACTTTCAGTGGCAAATATTTCATGCATTAGAACGTGACAAGATTTGAAATAAATACATTAGCTTATGCAAAATTGATCAACTAAGGTGAATGCTGGTCAATCTATACTGCCACTTAAATGGATATTGAGTTCAATAGGACAAAACTGTTACCCTGCAACATGCCCCTTTAGAAAAGAGTTGCTACAATGAATTACTTATATATACGTGAGAGTATAATGCACGTTCCTTATAAGAGGCATACCATTTATATCCCCAGTCCGAACGGACGTGGCAGTATTTATACATCCCTGAATAAAAAAAACTTATCTGTTTACCGAAGTCAACTATTGGATTAACTATAGTAATTTTGTATTCCTGTAACTTGCCTCAGCGAATTTTTACAACTATCCGTCTAAAAACTATCATCATATTTGGGATTTATAAGCTTGTATACTAATGCTGTATTAATTGACATTTTAAGGTATTGACTTTGTTCGAAGAACGTTTGAAGTGGATGGTGCCGTTGTCAAACTAAATGTATGGTGAGTGGCTTATAGTGCTTTGTTTATCAATAATTATTTAATAGCATATCCTTTTTAGACGTTGTTTGGAGACCTGCAATGATAAATTCTGTTTATTACAACTTTTATGGCATTGAGAAAAAAATAATCATTATGATATGCCAACATTGGTGACTACACGCTTGCCACTCTGCGTAATTGGAATAATAGTCCGATGAAATTACTTAACCCATCAAAGTACGAAGAATAAAAAGTAAAATCACAAAAATACTGAACTTAGAGGAAGATCAATTGGGAAAGTCCATAATCACATGGCAAAATCAAATAACAAAACGCATCAAAAACGAATGGACAAAAACTGTCATATTCCTGACTTGGTACAGGCATTTTCAAATGTAGAAAATGGTGGATTAAACCTGGTTCATGATCTTTTGGTGAAGGAGTTCATGTAAAAGAAGTTTTTACTTGCTAATGGTGTGAAATACAAGTCTTATTAAATGCATGTTAGCCACAACCCTAGATCACCCGCAAGAATCAAATTTTATATTTGAAATGCACGGTTAATTACAGAAAGAAGTGACGGTTTTAGAAGCTTGAAGGTGAAGGAAGTCTATATATACATGTAATACTAGATGCTTGTTTGACATTTAAAATATATTATCAAGAAAAACCTTATATATGATAGCTTATTATATGATAGCTGTTATCCATTCGTTTGATGTATTTGAGCTTTCGGTATTTTCGCCATTTGATTATGGATTTCGTTATGCATTTACCACGGAGTTCGGTACTTTTGTGGTTTTACTTTATATATAACATTGGTAAAATACATCTAAACGTTGTATCTTTTTTAAGAAAACAATAATAAAATGAAAACATATTAGAAAAGTTACATGAAAACAAACAGAATACCATATCGACACACCCGTTTGATTACTAGTAGTTGGCCGTTTCAGAAACTAAAGCATCATGGGTAACTTCATTGTTCGTACCCCAAAATGAAAATAACGTCACGTCATTGGTTAAATTTCCATTGTTTATGACATTTTTAAACGACGTTTTGGTGTACACTCTTGAAAATAGTACCCAGGATGCATTACATTCTGAAACGGCGAATTGTGAAAAATTGTATTAGTTATTTTTTTTATTCAGGGATACAGCTGGTCAACAGAGATTTCATTCCGTCACGAGGAAGCACTATAGAGGAGTACAGGTACAGTTTTAATCAATCATTTAAGGGAATACCATTTGATTTTCCCGGGAGGGCCGAAGGATTTAGAAAATATAGACCGGGAAGAACTGAAAATGAATAATTAAGCACAAGACAGGATGAAAATTAGTGTTCTGCAACACAGAATGCAGGGAACTATAATAATGTGTTAAAAAAAGGGGGGATTTGAATACATATAAAGCAAAAGTTTAAAATAAATTATCAATCCGAAAATAAATCCTGCTGCCCTTCTCAGCCACAAAATATCAAATGGTAGTCCATTTATTAATAATAACATACACATTCTTATTCAAAGAGAGTGTATTTTTTATCAAATACAGTTACGTACCCCACGTCCGTGTTCTTAATACAAGTAAATTTTCTAACCCCGTATGATGGTGTTCTTACTTGTGTACATTGATATACTTTAACTACGCTTCGATACTACACAAAAAACATTAATACATAAAATTAATAAGAGGAACCGTCAAAAATATTAGAGAGTATAACAGACCCTAACCACCAAAACCAAACTCATTAAAACGAACTTTCAAATAACAATGAACAACTCATGATTCAGATAGCCAAACTTAGAAGATATACAAATGTGTACACAAACCTCCCACGTAGTCAACCATTCAACAGTATAAAATATAACATTGATCAATGATGCAATGGCACCAGAAAAAAACATAAAGTAATTAATTTAAAAAAAATAATATAATCGTATAAAGATCGGAGCGAAATATGTCCTTCCTCTATGTATACTCTAAATGTTTTCTTTATTATTTTTTCAATTCCAAAGGTTATTTTTTCATGTATAATTTATCATTATTTATCATGTTTATTGCAGGGTATAGTATTAGTTTATGATATCACAGACAGGAAATCATTCACACATTTATCGTTTTGGGTCGACAGTGTAAACAAAGTAAGTAGATAGAAATAAGAGGATGTTGTATGAGTGCCGGTGAGACAACTCTAGTATGACTTGAAGACACATGTATATTTGAAAACTGCACGTAATAACAGAAAATTGACCCATGCTCCATCTTCTTCTTTGTCTTCTTCATTAGGAGATACACCCTATTTGCACGGTGCACATCATTAACAATACATAGTTCATTATCACTGAACTAGTATATAATTGTTTAGGGGCCAGCTGAAGGACGCCTCCGGGTGGGGTAATTTCTTGCTACATTGAAGACCTGTTGGTGACCTTCTGCTTTTGTTTTTTTCTATGGTCGGGTTGTTGTCTCTTTGTCACATTTCCCATTTCCATTCTCAATTTTATAGGTTAATTTTTTTAAAATAATTAACCTATATATATATATTAAGCTAAAATCATTGTATTTGTAATAATTTCTGCGCTCAAATATAATGGGAATGCGCTAAATGTAATGATAATGCGCTCAAATGTAATGGTAGAGCGCTAAATGTAATGGTAATGCACTCAAATGTAACAGTATTGTGCTTAAAAGTAATGTAAATGCGCACAAATGTAACGACAATGCGCTAAATGTAATGGTAATGCGCTCAAATGTAACACCACAACGCTCAAATGTAATGACAGCGAAAAGTGAAATAATAATTCACTTTTAGCAAGCCACTATCAAATCAAAACAAATCAGTGAAAATGCCCTTTATACTATGTATCACATTTATTCAATATATTTCTGACCAATTCCTTAACATTGTGTATGATAAGTATGATTTTCTCATTTTTCAGGGAATAACCAATAGTAAGAATCAATATGACACCGTACCGATCATATTAGTGGGGAACAAATCTGATCTAGAAAAAGACAGACAAATAGAGGAAGAAGAAGGCAAAGAGGTGGGTACAGCTTAGAACAAACACTTCAATAAAACCATTTCTATAGAACTGAAACCATTTTCCTACGGTTCAAACCCTCGCCCTTTAACTTTAAATAGTAGAACATTGGCGGATCCAGGGGGGGGGGGGGGGGTCCGGCCGATCAATGCATTTGAATGGGGACATATAGTTGGAACCCCCTTTGTCCTGTGTTGGGACCCCCACCCACCCTTTTTAAAATGACTGGATCCGCCACTGTAGAATATGAAAAGGTACGCAAAAGTTTGCGCAAAGAAATCATTCAACTGTTACTGGAAACTCGAAGTACTTTATAAACCAGTACTCGAATATAACTGTGTTGAGATTTTAGGAATACGCTAATGAGACAGTAACGTAACGACACAAAATCAAGTCAGCATGCACAAATGTATGTTGAAATCAAAGTGCAAAAAGGACCGATTACCGACACCATTGAATACTAGAAAATAGAAAATTATATCCACAAAAGACTGCTTAGAAAACTAACACAAAAATTAAATAAAAAGCTGAAATGATTCACAAGCGAAAGCAGTAAAGTTTGTTTCATATTTTATAGCTAGCAACGAAAATACTGGCGTTTGACTTCATAGAAACCAGTGCCAAAAAGAATGAAAATGTGTTCATGATGTTTAAAAGACTGGCTCAGTATGTTACTGAAACGTTTGATCCTAAAGTGGTAAGAATATTTTACTTATATAGATAAAGGAAGATGTGGTGTGAGTGCCAATAAAACAACTCTCCATCCATATAACAATTAAAAAAATTAAACCATTATATGTCAATGTACGGCCTTCAACGCGGAGCCTTGGCTCACACCGAACAACAAGCTATAAAGGGCCCCAAAATTACTAGTGTGAAACCATTCAAACGGGAAAACCAACGGCCTAATCTATATAAAAAAACGAGAAACGAGAAACACGTATACATTACATAAACAAACGACAACTGTACATCAGATTTTGTATTTATTTATGTTTATGATTTCATCATGGTGAATAGAGGCAACAGTAGTATTACGCTGTTCAAAAGTCATAAATAGATTGAAAGAAAACAAATCCGGATTACAAACTAAAACTGAGGGAGGCATACCAACTATAAAAGGAAAACAAAGAAAAATCAGAAGCACTGAAGTGCAACAAAAAACAAACGACACTGCAACATACATAGAAAAGAACAAAAAGCATGATTAGATAACAACTGTCATATTCCTGACTTTGTAAACAATGGTAGGTGGAACCTGGTTTTGTGGCTAGCCGCAACTCACGCTTTGTGGTAAAAATCACAACATTACATGTCAAATATACGGTAGATATTCTCTTTATATTAACTATTTGATCATATAATAAAATTTCAATGGTATTTTCGAACTTTTATTTTTAACAGATGAAAAGTTATCATCCATACATGTTACGACCGCCAGAAATAATGGAAGAAAAGCGGAAGCAAAATGACAATTCGAAAAAGAAAAAGAAGAAAAAGAAAGAGAAAACGAACAAACAAGATAACAATAAATCGAAAAAAGATAAGTTATTGACATCTCCATGTACATCAACAGAACATTCAAATGGCCATCTCCTAGAAAATGAAATCACAAACTGTGAGGAACATAACCCACAACAAAATGGGAAAATAAAGAAAAAATCTCGAGGACTCAAATTAACAAAGAGAAAATTACGAATCATTAAAACTACAAATAAAAATAAAAGGAAAAAGAAGAAAAAGACACTAGGATTCCTTTGGCGGAAACTTTTCAGGCGGAAACAAAATAGTTCTAAGAGAGAAAGTGACAGCAGTTACGGCCACACATCAAGACATGATCATAGTTGTGTTATATTGTGATACTTCAGAAGCATCATTATACAGTGTCTCATTTCTGAAGCCAAGGCAAAGTATCGAACAGTCATTGAGAAAGGAAGGTGCTGTTTTGACACTATACTGAAGACCACTGTTTAACATTTTATTGTATGAATGTGTTCATTATTAAATTATTTCTAGTGGCATTGGTGACCATGTTGACTTCTCTCAAACTTAATTTGAAATATAAGTTAAAGGTTTATATTAATTGTATTTGAAAAACGTATTTAACATGTTTAATACTTTTCTAAGTTTTGTAATTTTGTCTAGAGAAAAAAAATTAACTTGCTATATAGTTTTTTAGGCAATCACACCAGTTTTGTTTTTGTACAAGCAGTAATATAAATTGTGCATGGTCCTCGCTACAACAGGGTGCAAGGTTTAATCCTGAAGATAACGCGTGTGTAACATTGAATTCACTGAATGCATTGAAAATAATATAATCGTTTATTTAAGTTGCGATGTACATTTACAAACTTGCTAGTCTCAGGATAGAATTCATCAACGGAGTTAAAGAAGAGTAACCAGTCTGAAGTCACGTTTTGAACCTGAACTATTTACCATTGCAAAGTGTATGAGTTTTACTAATCTATTGTGGGATATAAATTGTTCACCCTCAGAGTCCTCAGAGATCGCTCAAAAATGTTTAGTTGTCAAGCGTTCAAGTCCATCCCTAGTTTTTGGTAGGATAAGAGTTGCATTTCCTATATCAATGAAATTGTCTGCATTATCTCTATCAATAATATAAATTGATTTGCAATGAGCGTCACAATTACCAGGCAACTAAGTTCATCCTCAGTTGTGAAAAGGCCTAAAGCGTTACCTAATCTATATTATAATCAGGAGCCTGTTGTTCAGTTGTTGTTGTTTAATTGTGTGGTTCATAAATGTCTGTTGGTTCCCGTTTTTTATATAGATTATAGATATAAGACGATGTGGTATGAGTGCAAATGAGACAAGTCTCCATCCAAGTCCCAATATGTAAAAGTAAACCATTGTAGGTCAAAGTACGGCCTTCAACACGGTGCGATGGCTCACACCGAACAGCAAACTATAAAGGGCCACACAAGGAATAGTGTTAAAGAATTAAAACAGGAAAATCAACGGTCTAATCAATGTAAATAAACGAAAAACACTTATGAACAAAAATCAACACACGACAACCACTAAACATGAGGTTCCTGACTTAGGACAGGTGCAAACACATACAGCGTGTTTAAACATTTTAAAAGGTACGAACTTTCCCCCTTACCTGAAACAATAGTGTAACATCCCAACATAGAAAGATATCCTAGACTGTTGGTTTCCTGTTTGAATTGTTTATACTAGTCCTTTTGGGGTCATTTATTGAGTGCTGATCGGTATTAACCAAGGCTCCGTGTTGAAGGCCATTCATTGACCTATAATTGTTAACTTTTTATACATTGAATCTTGGATGAGGATTTGTCTCATAGGAACTTATACCACATCTCTTCATTTATATAGATTGTTTTAATTGTTTGGCGTCGAACATCAATGACGAAACGTAAATGGCAGAAATGCATAGACATCAGAATTGATTAATAATTTTGTATAAGGTTCGTGCTGCCTATTTTATTTTGGATTTTAAAATTATTTAGCCTCGAACATTATTAAGTTGTCCAAATGTGCATCTGGTGCAGTAACACTGATATCGCTTAATTTTATAACTACAACTGAAACAGTATATTTGCTGGTGGACCGCTATTCTCTGACGGTATCACTAGTGTTAATTTCCGCAGGTATCACCAGGCTCTGGTGGACCGCTGTTCTCTGACGGTATCACTTGTGTTAGTTCCTGCAGGTATCACCAGGCTCTGTTGGACCGCTATTCTCTGACGGTATCACTAGTGTTAGTTCCTGCAGGTATCACCAGGCTCTGGTGGACCGCTATTCTCTGACGGTATCACTAGTGTTAGTTCCTGCATGTATCACCAGGCTCTGGTGGACCGCTGTTCTCTGACGGTATCACTAGTGTTAGTTCCTGCAGGTATCACCAGGCTCTGGTGGACCGCTATTCTCTGACGGTATCACTAGTGTTAGTTCCTGCAGGTATCACCAGGCTCTGTTGGACCGCTATTCTCTGACGGTATCATTAGTGTTAATTCCTGCAGGTATCACCAGGCTCTGTTGGACCGCTATTCTCTGACGGTATCACTAGTGTTAGTTCCTGCAGGTATCACCAGGCTACTACCCCAATCCTTAAGTTCTTTCATGAACATATGGATTTTATTTGTAAGAAATTTGCAGAACGAACTCGGACGCAATTTGAAGTAACAGACTTTATCTTCCTCACGCAAAGCTTTACATAATGTCTTCAACATTAGTATAATGATTTTGATTTCAAAAACTTCAGCCTCATACTTCAAATAAGAAGCTAGCTATCGAATGTGCACATCTAGTGCAGTTAATAGATCATACGAAACAGCAAAAATAAAGACAACAGCAGTAGAAAGCTTTTAAAATGTCATAAATTAATTGAGAGTATAAATCCCGACGGTAAAAACATAATTTATAAGAGGACAACAAAAACACTCAAATGCAACAAAACAAAACGTCAATGCATCATACAAAGAAACCTTACAATCAACCAAAAAATAAAGTTGAAAATCGATAAATCCCACACGGTGTTTTCGTATTGTTTGTAACTGAAATAAGTATGCTAGTATATCATGTATATAAATCAGTGAGGTTTACATGTCTGATTCTTAATATGTAAGGTAAGTAGAATCATACCAAACAGTTGTATGACCGACATGTGTTCTATTGATAAAGAATGTCTTATCACAAGATACATGATAAATAGAAAAGGTCAATGCACCTAACTTCAGGTTATATAATGGGTTTCTTCAACTGTTGGATAGTATTATTTTTACCAGTATGTACAGGTAAAATATAGAAATAAAAGGGGATATAGGTTTACGTTATTTCTTTTGAACCATTTGTAATTTACCAGAATGGACATTGATTTTTATTTGATTACGGCGATATCGTACAGAATTATTTCGTCAAATGTTTCATTGTCACAATGGTGTATGCAAATACAATTCATTTACACAGTTGAAAGTTAAAATAGGAAAGTATGTGGAACAGGGCTAACATATTTATAGCTACTTAAATTAAGATTTGTTCGGAACGGACGGATTTTTATGTGTCATTTATGGGCATTTTATTTTCTGGTCTGCGTCCGACCGTCCGTTCGTCCGACTGTCCCGCTTCAGGTTAAAGTATTTGGTCGAGGTAGTTTTTGATGAAGTTGAAGTCCAATCAACCTTAACTTAGTACACATGTTCCTTATGATACGATCTTTTTAATTTTAATACCAACTTAGAGTTTTATCCCATTTTCACGGTCCACTGAACATATACAATAATAGTGCTGATTGGGCGTCCGTCTCCTATGGACACATTCTTACGATAAACTAGTACTACGAATGGATTTCTCTTATCAGCCCAGGCTTACACTACTGAAATAATAAATCACTAGGGATTTTTTTCTATGAAGAAATGACATCAAACTTGTGGTTCACACTAATTAATAAATTCGTTCGAGGTTATTTCATATAGACAGATAAACTATTACAGTCATTCCTTATGATTTTATTCTTTCCCCTTTTGCATGACAAAAATATTTGTATAAATACCACGATTTCGCCTGTGAAAAATACAAATACGAAACAAGCACCATCCGGTATCTATTCTTTGTTATAATAATGCCACATGTTTTAAAATGCATATAGAGCATCAATGCTTAAGTTTGCATTAAAACATTTCAGCAGTCACCGTATTTTCAGACATATTACGCATTTTTAAATTTTGACTATCAACTAATTATAAGCTTAACACAAAAAAAAATAAAAGAACAATGTGGCAGAAGACACCAATACCCTAGTTCAAACATTGCATTTTTCAAAGTTAAAAGGGGCAGTACTCTTGAACACCAAATGACTTATAACCTAATATCGAACTCTGTCGACGTGTTGTGGTTTTTAGTGTATGAGTTTTAAAAAATTATATGAGACATATTTAATCGAGAGAGTTGACATAAATAAAAGACACATTTTTCTAAGTTAAAAAGGGGCATAATACTAGAACGATATGTGACTCACTTCCCAAATTCGAACTCTAAAGACTGCTAGTTGTTTTGGTTCTTCGTAATGTGTATGAGTTTCATTGGTTTTGGGTGAGATAGTCCTAGCTTGGAGTGCGGACACGATTTGTTATTCTAAAGATTCCGAGATAGAAAGGGACATAACTCTCGTATAGGCAAGATACTCACTGCCTAATTCCGAAATCGGTCTGCAGGTTTAGTTCTTAGCATTATGCATGAGTTTAAAATGAAATACATTGGTCAAACTAAAGTTAAAGTGCGGAAATGAAAATGGGACGGACGGATGGCAGAAGGACGGTAAAGGATAGCCCTTAATAACCAGTTACCTACAGAGGGGGATGAGAATACTAATTAAATATAATTTTAATCAACCTGATGTATGTGTCACATATTCAGTGCATCATTACAGACATTTAAGTGCCAATAACATGGAATATGGTAGTTGTTTTTTTACTTGTTCCGTTAAATGATTTCGTTTGATTTTGTCTTTTTTAATGGATATCACCTATCTGAATTTGTCTTGATGTTCGGTATTTGTGTCATACTTTTATAATATGATAGCTTGTTTCTTTCAGCTTTAATTTGCTACCATTGTGACAAAGAGTATGATTTGAATAGATGTAAATCTCTTGTGGAGTGTCAATCACATGAGGTTCGTTACAATCAGTTTTATATTTGTAATCCATTAATTAGGCTAATAGTTTTCGCAATTGGAATTTCAAATATTATTGACATTTTTATCTATGTCTGTTTTGTTCAAACATCGTTGTCAATAAAATTGAATTTGATGCGACTGTCATACAAGTGAAGTTTAGCTAGCTGTGAAACAAGGTTCAATCTACCATTTTCTACATAAGAAAATGCCTGGTATCTTTAATAACTATATATATATAAGCTTGTCGTAATGTTCTATTGTAATTTTTTTTTGTGTGTTTCGTTGTCCTGTATGTTCTTCCATTTATTTGTATTGTAGTCCTGTCATGAATGTTGTCATTTTAATGTTATATTTAATATAGCCATACAAGCGGGAGGTTTGGCTATCCACACAACCAGGTTCAACCCATTATTTTTCTCAAAATGGCCGTTGTTATATTATAGTTCGTTTATGTGTGTGTTGCATTTTAGTTTTTGTGTTGTGTCGTTGTTCTCCTCTTATATTTGATGTCTTTCCCTCAGTTTAAGTTTGTAATCCGAATTTGTTTTTCCTCAATTGATTTATGAATTTCGAACAGCGGTATACTACTGTTGCTCTTAGCTGTACCAAGTTTTTTGATTTTGTCATTTGATTAGGGACTTTACGTTTTGAATTTTCCTCGGAGTATTTTTGTGATTTTACTTTATACTATTTATAACCAAATTTATATTTGTTATTCATAAATTGTTATGTTACGAATAGGACTGTTTGTTGTTTCAATTGAATTGTTTTATATTTTTCATGTTACGGTCTTTCATAACCGACTATACTGTATTGATTTTTGTCATTGTTAAAAGCCGTACGGTTGACTATAATTGCTTACGTCCACTTCATTTGGAATTTGATGAATGTTTGTGTCATTGGCAATGATACCACACCTCCTTTCATGTACATTTATAATTTTATTATAGATCAGCTATAGAAAATGATCAACTTAATAAAAATCACAAGGCGTGTAATAATTGTAAGCGACACAACTATACAAAATATGTAAAAGTAAACCTTTATAGGTCAAAGTACGGTTTCAGCACGGTGTGATAGCTCACACCGAACAGCAAACTAAAAATGGCCACAAAAGGACTAGTGTTAAACAATTTAAACAGGAAAACCAACGGTCTAACCTTTGTAAGTAAACTAGAAACACTTATGAACAAACACACGACAAACAAAACATGAGTTTCCTGACTTAGGACAGATGCAAACACATACAGCGTTTTTAAACGTTTTAAAAGGTATCAACTTTCCCACTTACCCGAAACAATAGTGTAACATCCCAACATAGAAAGACACACTAGACCGTTGGTTTTCCTGTTTGAATTGTTTTACACTAGTCCTTTTGGAGTCATGTATTGCTTGCTGATCGGTATAAGCCAAGACTTCGTATTGAAGGCCGTACTTTGGCCTATAATTGTTAACTTTTTATAATACATTGAATTTTGGATGGGGATTTGTCTCATTGGCACCCATACCTCTGCTTTTCATTAATATGAATAGTTTTAATTGTTTGGTGTCGAACATCACTGAAGAGACATAAATTGTCGAAATGCCTAGACATCACAGTTGATTCCTAATTTTGTATTAGATTCGTGTTGCCTAGTTTATATTGGATTTTAAAATTATTTAACCACGAGCATTATTACTATGTCGAAATGGGCATCTGGTGCAATAAAAACTGGTATCGCTTATTGTAATAATTACAACTGGAACGGTATTCCCCGATGGTATCACCAGGCTAATAAATATCAATCATTAAGTACTTTCATGCTAAGTCTCCGTGTTAAAGAACGTATAATTAACTGGTTCACTTTTATAAATTGTGACTTGGATGGATAGTTGTCTCATTGACACTAATTCCATATCTTCTTAGGTTTATTTATTTGTAAGAAACTTGCAGACAGAACATGAAAGCTATTCGAAATAACATGGGAAAACTATAACAGACTTTACCTTCCTCCCGCAAAGCTCTACATAATGTCTTCAACATTTGTATAATGAATTTCATTTCGAATACTTTGGCCTCATGCATCAATAAAGACGCTAGCTGTCAAAATCGCACATCTAATACAGTAAATTGGTCATAAGGAATGACGAACAAGCACAAATAAAGGCAACAGTAGTATAAGGTTGTTCAAAATTCATAAATCGATTGAGAGAAAATAAATACCGGTTACAAACTAAAACCGAGGGAAAAACATAATTTATAAGAGGATTAAAAAAAAAACACAACACAAACACTGAAGTTCAACAAAAACAACAAAAATGCAACATACATAGAAACATTAGAAACAAACTAAAATTAAAGCTGAACATCGACGAACCTTGTACGGTGTTTTCGTACTGTTTGTAACTGAAATTAGTATTAAAAAAGAGGGACGAAAGATACCCCTCAAAATAAAAATCGAAAATAAACTGACAACGCCATGGCTAAAAATGAAAAAGACAAATTATTACATACGGCTGTTGTCTGCTCTATGGTCGGGTTGTTGTCTCTTTCACACATTCCCCATTTCCATTCTCAATTTTATAAAGTAGTGAGGTTTACATATTGTTTTTAAGATATTTGTGAAACTGTACAACTTTTTAACAAACCGGACATTACTCCAAAAACCCGAGCTTCTAGTTTGTTACCTTGAGAATCGAGTTACCAAAAATCGAACAGTTTTGTACATCTGCTAATTAATATACAAGGTACTTGTAAAAAGAATCATACCAAACAGTTGTATGACCGACTATTGTTCTATTGATAAGAATGTATTATCACAAGATACATGATTAACACAAAAGTTCAATGCACTAAACTACAGGTTCTATCATGGTTTTCTTCAACTGTTGGATAGTATTATTCTTACCAGTATGTACAGGTAAAATATAGGAATAAAAGGGGATATAGGTTTACATTAATTTCTTTTGAACCATTTGTAATTTACCAGAATGGTCATTGATTTATATTTGATTACGGTGATATCGTTAATAATTATTTCGTGTTTCATTGTCACAGTGTTGTATGCAAGCATAACTTATCTACACAGTTGAAACATAAAATAGGAAAATATGTGAACAGGGATAATATGCTTAGAACTACTTAAGTTAAGATTTGTTCCGAACGGACGGATTGTTATGCCCCATTTATGGGCATTATGTTTTCTGGTCTGTGCGTCCGTCCGTTCGTTGTTCGTTTGTCCATCTGTTGGTTCGTCCGTCTGTCTAGCTTCAGATTAAATCATTTGGTCGAGGTAGTTTTTGATGAAGTCAACGTCCAATAAACTTTAACTAAGTACCCATGTTCCCTATGATATGATCTTTCTAATTTAAATGCCAAATTAGAGTTTTTACCCCGTTTTCACGGACCACTGAGCATAGAAAATGATAGTTCTGATAGGGACATCCGTGTACTATGGACACATTATGACGATAAATTAGTACTACAAATGAATATATTAACTTGAGCGGCTTTATTTATATCAACCAAGGCGTACACTACTGAAATAAGTAATTACTTGTGATTTTTTTCTGTCTATGATGATCTATGATGAAATGACATCAAAATTGTGGTTTACACTAGTTTCAAAACTCGTTCGAGGTTATTTCAAATAGACAGATAAAATGTAATAGTCATTATGATTTTAGTCTTTCCCCTTTTTGGATACGGGAGGACATAAATGAGGAAAATGCTGAATCATATGGCTAAAAATAATAGATTTCATTATAATGGAATTTGGTTGTAGGCTATTTTATTTGTTTTAATTTTATATCTTCCGACATCATTTCTAGAAAATTGAAAGAAAATCCATATTAGTGGTGGGTTATCGTAGTAAAAGACGTATTCAGGGTTATATTCTCCACAGAAAAGTTTGACTGTAAAATATCTACATCTTTAAAGCAAATAAGTTCCTTTGTTTGATACGTATAATAGGGCATGGTATTTCCCTTCTTGGCATTTGCACGATCTTGCTTTTAATCCTTGCTTCATATTTATGAAAACTTTAGCATTTAACTTTGTATTTATGAAAGATTGGTGCGGCCAATTTCCATTTTGTCGTTTTCACCTTTGTATTTTCAAACGTGAAATCGTAAAATAGCAAAAACACATCTATCAGTGTTTTTATAGCTATCACTGTTTCTTTCGCATTTTCACGATTTCGCCTTTGAAAATTACAAATACAAAATAAGCACCATCCGGTATCCATAGTTTGCGGTAATTACGCCACATGTTTTCAAAATGCATATAGAGCATTAATGCATAAGAGTGCATTAAAACATTTTCAGCAGTATTCGTATTATTAGACATATTACGCATTTTTAAATTTTGACTAGCAACTATAAATAAGCACAGCACAAAAAAAATAAAATAAAACAACAATGTGTCAGAAGACACCAATGCCCCATTTAAACGTTGCATTTTAAAAGTTAAAATGGGGCATTACTCTTGAACATCAAATGACTTACAACCCAATTTCAAACTCAGGTTTTAGTTCTTAGCATTATACATGTGTTTTAAATAAAATACATATGGCAAACTTAAGCTAAAGTGCGGAAACGAAAATGGGACGGATGGCAGAGGGCAAAACTTAATGACCAGTTGCCTAGGGAGGGGGGAAATGAGACTACTAATCAGCTATAATTCTAATCATAATGATGTATGTGTCACATATTTAGTGCATCATCACAGAGATTTAAGAGCCAATAACATGGAATATGGCTCTTTTTTACTTGTTCCGTTAAATGATATCGTTTGATTTAGTCTTTTTTCATGGACATCACCTATCTGAATTTGTCTTGAAGGTCGGTATTTGTGTCATACTTTTATAATATGATAGCATGTTTCTTTCAGCTATAATTTGCTACCATTGTGACAAAGAGTATGATTTGAATAGATGTAAATCTCTTGTGGAGTGTCAATCACACGAGGTTCGTTACAATCAGTTTTATAGTTTGTAATTCATAAATTAGGCTGATAGTTTTCGCAATTGAATTATTTTAAATATTATTGACATTTCTATCTATGTGTTTTGTTCACACATCGTTGTCAATAAAATGGAATTTGATGCGACTGTCATACAAGTGAAGTTTAGCTAGCTGTAAAACCAGGTTCAATCTACCATTTATTACATAAGAAAATGCCTGGTATCTTTAATAACTATTAGCGTGTCGTAATGTTCTATTGTATTATTTATTTATGTGTTTCTTTGTCCTGTATGTTCTTCCATTTATTTGTATTGTAGTCCTGTCATGTAATGTTGTCATTTTAATGTTATATTTAATATAGCCATACAAGCGGGAGGTTTGGCTATCCACACAACCAGGTTCAACCCATCATTTTTCTTAAAATGGCCATTGTTATATTATAGTTCGTTTATGTGTGTGTTGCATTTTAGTTTTTGTGTTGTGTCGTTGTTCTCCTCTTATATTTGGTGTGTTTTCCTCAGTTTTAGTTTGTAATCCGAATTTATTTTCCTCAATCGATTATACTACTGTTGCTATTAGCTGTACCAAGTTTTTTTTCTTTTGTCATTTGATTAGGGACTTTACGTTTTGAATTTTCCTCGGAGTATTTTTGTGATTTTACTTTATACTATTTACAACCTTTATATTTGTTATTCGTAAATTGTTTTGTTACGAATTAGACTGTTTGTTGTCTCAATTGAATTGTTTTATATTTTTCATGTTAAGGTCTTTCATAGCCGACTATACTGTATTGATTTTTGTCATTGTTGAAAGCCGGATGGTAACGTCCACTTCATTTTGGAATTTGATGGATGTTTGTGTGTCATTCGCAATCATACCACACCTCCTTACATGTAAAATTATAATTTATTACAGATCAGGTATAGAAAATGTTAAACTTAATAAAAATCAGAAGGCGTGTAATAATTGTAAGCGACACAACTATACACCAGGGAGTCAAAGTGATGTAGACGTAAGCAACAAAAATTCAACGTACGACCTTCAACAATGAGCAATACCCATACCATATAGTAAGTTTAACAAGCTCAACCGTGTCAAAGTGTGTAATGAGAATGTCAGTGATCTGATAATGAAAAATCGTTTTAAGGTAACACGATACCGAATGGCATATCTCCTGATTTCCAAAATTTTTGGCATACGTGTACTTTGAATCGAGTTACATCGGAATATGTAATAAAAAATGGGGGTCACGATTTTTGTTTTTTTTTGGAATTTTCATAGGAAAACGTCAATTTTGGCGACAAATGGGGAAATGCCTTTTTTTCGGCTTACCTTTTTAGATTTTCGAATGGATGGCTATTTTCTTATATACGGAGAAAAACAAAAAACTAACATAATATCCAGCATTGCATAGTGAATCCATACACGTATAGAAACTCATGTGTCACCATCCTTGTTTTTGAAATAAATGGCTTCAAAGTTGATCGATAGGCCTAGAATTTGACCAAAAACGTGTGACGTTATGGTGTACGGAATATAACGTTATTCCTTCTCAGAGAAAAGGAGAAAAAAAATATGTGTCAGGATCTGAATGAGTATATTTTATTTTCATTTCCCCTGTCGACTGTCGTAAAGTTCCTAGTAATGCAATATACAATTCTACTGAATCAGATATAATTTTATTTCGTCCTGCACATGGAATTTCACTCATATGAATTAATATTTATATCGTCTGATTTTCACATCAAACGAGCATATACTTGAAACTTGCGTGAACAGGTTCCATGCGAATCTTATGATAATAGTTCATGCATAAATCACCGGAATTTTGTACACGTTAGATTCACGTAAATATATGAAATAAAATTATTCAAATAATATCTTTGTTCTAAAATTTGATTGAAACCATAAAAAATACCTTCAGATTTTTGTTAAGTTTACATGAAAATTAAATGAAACATTTCACGTGAGATTCATCCGAATGATTTTTAACTCCATCATATTAGATAATGGTGGTACGTACTGCATTCCGTGATGCAGAAATATAGTATTTTAAAAAATTTGATTCATTTAACAGTTTTTTAATTGCTCGGTTTGATGGTTGTTTACCGTTCAGTGGCTAATAGTTCATGCATGTTCGGGACGATACAATACAATTTTGAAAACAGTTGTTTATAAAAGACACATTTGATGGACCAGTCAAAAAAGGTTAAACATTCTGTAATTTTTGAAAATTATGAGGAAAAATAATGATCCTGATAAAATACACATTCCAAAAAATAAAATAACAAAACTCCAGGAAAAATTCAAAACGAAAAAATCCCTTATCAAATGACGAAATCAAAAGCTGAAAAACATCAAAAGAATGATAAACAGCTGTCATATTCTTGACTTGGTACATACACTACATGTAGTATAGTGTACTCTGCGTGGTGTAAATGTGTTACTTGTTTGCTCAGCAAGTCGGACAAACCTTGCAAACTGTTAACCCGAATAATTCAGTCGTTATATTCCGCTTACTACATTAAGTAAGTAGGAGAGATCGATTACGGGGAGGGACTGAATTATTCGGGTTAGCAAACTATGCAAAATTTCACAAATTTCAACATTCGGTCATTTGTGAAAAATTATTTACATAACAAGTCTTGAGATCATATATGCATTCTTTATATAAGTAAAACAACTGTATGTTCAATTAGTTTTGCGTAACTGTTCAATTTTGGTCTTCCTCGCGGTCTGCGTTTAAACTTTGTCGAATTTTTTGAAAAAATTAGAGGCAATGATTTAAATTTTAACAACTAAAGTTCCAAGTGACGGGTGTAAATTGTAGGATTGATTGCTTTGATTATTGGTTGGTTAACGTCCAGTGGAAAATATTTCATGCATGTTCAGGACGAGAACAAGTTAACAATAAATACAATAGGTAGGTTTTGCAATAGAGGCAGGGCATCCGCGATGATGGTCGGGAAAATTTTAACTGACGCTATACATGTATATATATACTTAAAATAAAATAAAATACTTGTATACTTGTTCTAAAAACTAATTTTAAGCAAGAAACTTTCCGGGCCTTTTCCGACGCCTAGTATGCGAGCAATATGGCCCTCAGAGCCCTAAAAGGTAACTTTGTTAATTTTTTTTCAGTCGTTTTATCTCCCAACTTGTACATGTACATTATTTCCAACTCAAAACTAAAAAAAAAACACCGAATACCCATGCAAGCGTAAATTAACACGAATATAAAATCTAAATGATTTAAAACTAGCTTTTTTTACAGTCTCTTGCTGTTTGAATAATAAAAAGTCAGTCGTTTGCATGTAAATTTCGAGAAAAAAAAATTATAACGGAATCAGGGAACACGGAACCGGTCTGACTACAGCCAGCCTCAACTATCAACTTGCGTTTGTAGACGCAAGTGGATACTCGGGGCTGGCTTTATTCAGACTGTAACGGAACCTGAATTTTGTTATTTTATTTCTGCCGAATCAAGTGCCCATGTATTTCTCAGCCTTCGTTAACTTTCTAATGCTTCATTCCGATGTTGCTGTCCGTCCTGAGTAGACCTGGTTTATACGATTACAAAGCTGGCACTGAATTTTAAAATATTTACAAAACTATATCGAATTTACTCTGTACAGACCAATGAATTTCAGAGACTGTTTTGTTTACACATGGAACACAGGAAAAGTTATTCGGCTAAATAACCACTTTTTTACATTCCATACAAATAAACTATTTTCTGTATGATTTTCAACGTCTGCTTTTATTGTGCTTTTCCCCTAATTATATCCGTATTCTCATCCAAATAAATTTCAATTTTGTCCGAGCGGTTTTTTTGATGACCATTTTAAAACGAATTAATAGTTGTAAAATTTCGCGTTTTTTTCACACATCATCCTAAGCTTCTATAAATTAGATTTCTACTTTCAAAACAAAATTTCATGGGGATACGGTGTGAATCATGAATAAGTACTTATTGCAAAAATAAACCAAGGTTTACTTTTATAAATTGTTATTTAGATGGAGAGTTGTCTCATTGGCAATCACACCACATCTTCCTATATCTATACCAAGAATAAAAATAAGGTGATAAAACTGTGTCTGTTATGCCTAAGAACATATATAGATAAAGCGTGCAGATGCTTAAATATCAAAGAAACAGAATATTTAAAAGTAATTTACTTTTTAAAGATTTTAAAACAATGAGCAGAATGATTGCCGGAAAACGATAAAACAATGTATGTCAAATAACCGCTACGTATTGCATCAAAACTCTCGGCACTCTGCATCTAGGGAAAGTTACCGTTAAAAATGTCACACAAGGCCCGCTGCATTGGTTTATATGTGTGAACGTTATTCGATAACGTAAGGGACGATAACTCATGGCGTAACGTCATTCGGTATCGTGTTACCTTAAGACATATAAGTAATTGTCTAATTGTTCTTATTAATCAGATATATTACTGTAACAAGCCCACTATTTGTATGTCATTCAAAGTGAAGCATATGTATATTCATCAGTTTTCTTTTCTCAGATATGCATTGCCAACAGGGCATCGGATTTAAGTAGCAGACAGTCTCATACACTTGGCTGTATTCCAAAGTCGGTAAGTATTTTTTTTTCATGTCATACGAGTAGACTGTTTAAAAATACAATTATAATCTCGAAACCTGCTTAGAAACATAACACATGTCACCACCAGATATGTCCTATGAAAAAAAACAGAGTTTTAGATATTGGTCTTGTTGCGAAAATTTAACGTTGATAATCTACTATTAAGATCAATGCCGGTGACGTCTTCTTGAAGTCTCATTATTACGTATTGTAAATAAGAAACTAAGCGATGCGTTGGACATTGCAGCATTAATGGAGGTCAAAGTAAGGTATCTGTTAGTCAGACTAGAATAAAGACATACTCATACACATAGTAACCGATTAACCAATATACAAAGAAGATGTTATGTTGGACATTGCATTTCGGTGGATTTATATATAAAAAGACAGGAGGTGTTCCCATGGGTCCTTACTGTGCAATCCCATTGTCAAACGTGTTTTGTTGTACTGATATTAATATATCATAATTCATACACAACTGTCTCAAGGACAACAAAAATCTTTCAAAGTTAAAAACTGCACTTTCATACAGTATCGTCATTAAGAATAATGCACAAGGATTTATATGCAATTATCCATTTTCAGAAGTAATAGTTAAATGTTATGTTTTTTTCTTCTTTCAAATAAGATATTTACTTTAGATTTGTGATAGATACATATTTGGAAAGAGGGATTTATCGACAGCTTGCTGTGACTCCAACTATTGTAACCGTAAGTAAGCAAAAGTAATATTGTTGTATCCATGTTTTTATTGAAAACGATCTTAATTCTTGGACAAAATACAAGAAAAGAATTATACAGATTACCAATCGTGTAGCGATTATATGTTGATACAATTATAGGAGAAACAAAAGTAAAATAATATATTATTTGTACTATACAGATCATATACAAACCTCAATTGCATCTATACCCGTTTAGAATAGGGAACGAAAAAGGGAAATGTGTCAAAAAGACAAAAAAAAAACGAAAAAAGCGCAGAAAACAGAAAAAGGCTACAATTGGGAACTTAGTTTCAAAAGATAATAACAACGTCTTGAAATTGTTAGTTACAAATATGGTTGCTGTATGATTTTTGAACGATTGTATTGATATGTAAGGGATATAAAATTGTAAACATGTAACGCCAAGGAAAAGACATTAAATACGAGAAAAGTTATATTATGGGTACCTGGTCAATGACTAATTTTGCCTGAAAGTTTATTGTTTTAGCTAAAATATGAAACGTTACATCAAACTCTTATCAGTAAATAAGAATAGGGGCATAGATAAATGCGCTTCTGAGTGCTCATCTGACTATATATACACCAACACTTAAAATATAAATTATTATCAATACATAAATTTATGCAAGTAACTTGTCATTTTGTGTCATGGAAAATTTTTCATTTCATATACATAGTTTGGATTTTGTTCGTTTAATCATAATTGGATTCTGTTCCGACTGAACAATGGAGTTTATATGAAATTAATTAAACACTTTTTAAATTTCGTATATGGAAAATAACTTAAGGTACTCACGACACGGAATTACGGAAATCATATCATACCATATATTGTTTTTTAGTCAATTTAGTAAATACTGTCAAGCCCAGTTTGGAATCAGTAACAACCACGTCTGCTGCTTTAAGTACGGCTGTTACTTCAACTACGCCTGCCACAACTACAACTACGGCTGTTACATCAACTACCTCTACTGCACCAACTACTACTCCTTCTACAACTACGAAGCAACTTGAACGTAATTCATAAGTTTGTTATACTCAAACGTTATTATATTAAAAAACAGTATTTGTACAATGTACAATTTCTCTAACAACACAAAATTATATCATATGTACACTCTTGTGTGCAAGTTTCAATTAAAAAAACTTTTGTTTTTGCTTTTGGATATACATATTTTGAAGGAATAGCTATAATTTATAATCAATCAGAATAAGCTAAGAAACATCCCTTCACAAAGCGTTAACAAAAATAGATTTCTTTTTAATTACAAAAATACAGAAAAATGTATTACTAATTAGCTAATACAAATATGTGTGGCTTTGTTTTGATGTTTCCGTGATACTAATATCATATATAAACTAACAAAATAATTCTTGCTTAATGTCTTACCTGAAGAATTTGATGCGCCGTTGAACCGACGAATATATTGAGGACTGGGTTCTTCAAAAAAATAGTTTTATTAACAAGTCTCTACACTGTCCTTTGTCACAGTCTGTGTCACCGTTCGATCGTTGAAGTAAAGAAAATCTGTATACTTCATATCTTGTTTACAAATGCCTTGTGTTACGAAGTTTTCGTTTGTTATATATGTCCTTTATCCTTAATCTCATTTTAATGAATCGGCGACTAATAATGCTAAGTTTATGTGAAACTTGTAGTAAAACATTCATTTTTAAGATTGAACATAAAATTCATTATGGTTGGTAAAGCAGGCGAGGCAGTCAACCTTTTCACTGCCAGAATTTTTCAAAATCCAAAATAAAGAAACGCCTATGACGTTGCTAAATCTTACTACAACATCGACGAATGCCACTGAAAACCTTGTACAAATGCAGTGTAAACGTTAGCCACACTCATCAGTTATCTTCAATAAATCAAAGTTCAGAAATACTGAATTGGTTCAAATTTTGTTTTACATATAATAATGTACAAACCACTTAATTCTTATTCAAAAGTAAATAAGATTTTTTTTCAAATATAGGCTACAAAATCCTGATTATGTGTGAAAAGTAACGATTACGAATATTTGTTTCGAAAGAGATTTGCATTTACCTGTGATGCCTTCTGAGAATCCGTCTACAGAATTTTATTAAAACTTATGAGTTATTGCTATAATTAATCATTTCCGTAAAAATGATGTGAAAATATAAGGGGGTCACCGGATTCCCTTTTTTTCAGTTGAAAATAATCAGTCTTACTTCCGTACATGTAGCGTGTAAAAGGTAAACAAATTATTAATTTTAACGTCATAAAATTCTATCACTCATACATATAAGATGAAGACAGCAAATATAAATCCCCTCATATCTTCCTATCGTAAAAATGAAAATGTTTACAGCAACAGACCATTATTTTTGAATGAAATTCTGTGGGCGGATTTTTGGAATATTTCAATTTAAAGTGGGAAAAGCATAATATTCGCTGACGCGTTTTATTTCAGTAATCCTTTGCACGCGTCTTGTCTTACATTTCGATTAAATGTTCATTTCCGATTGCCTTTAAATATTTATTTGCTTCTCGATACCTATCATCATGCATAATTTGCACTTTAATAAATGTAATTCGTATTGTAAAATTTTGTACTTTAAAGATATTTCCTGTCATCTTTGTCGTGGGCCAAAATTCATTTGTGAACGATCTCACGTGTCCAGTAAATGTCTCGATCCAGCACAACAATTCTGCATAAACGATGTGGAGAACAGAAAAGATGGCAGTCGATATGTAACAAGAAGGCAAGTTAATTCTACATATTGTATTACAACAGATGTATCCATCGGATCGCCATCAATGATGGTGATACATGGCTGTGTACATAATGTATATACAACTCGTCTAAACATCAACCCAACAATGTTAGATCTGTAAATTTGCTTTCGCAAATTTTTGGTTCTTCCCTCGCCGGGATTCGAACCCATGCTACTGTGATATCGTGACACCAAATCGCCTGCACTGCAGCCGTCCCGCTAGACCACACGACCACCGGCGAGGGAAGAACCAAAAATTTGCGAAAGCAAATTTACAGATCTAACATTGTTGGGTTGATGTTTAGACGAGTTGTATATATATATATATATATAACATCTACACACGCTTAAAAAACACGTGTCTCATGTCTATCTCTAGATTCACCTTCCGTGACAAGGTAACACTACGACTATTGAAGTTATATTTTTATATAGCGGATGTGGTCGAGTGGTCTAGAGCGCTGGACATGAGGCTAAGCGATTGGTGCTGTAGTGTATCATAGGTGTGAGTTCGAATCCCGCTGAGGGACGGACAAAAAATTGTCAGTATAAAATCTAACTCTTACACTGTTTGGTGTAATTTTCAGACTTATATATATATATATATATATATATATTTAGACAATATACGTATAGTGTCTTGAAATATGAAATTTATTTGTATGAGGATTAGGTAGCAATACACAGTTAGAAGTTTAGTTTCGCATTATGGCCATGGTGAATTTTTTAAATATGAATGTTTGTGTACAATAAAATTGATTTTTAGATAATTGAAGAATAATATAGCCTCCTTAGTGGGTTTATATGAACATTTTGATTGTTTTAGCATGTTTTATAGGCCATTTATCTGTTTGACAGTCCGTATTTTCCTATCGGTAAGATTTTGCGCTCGATCTTTTCAATTCAATTTTATGGAAAAACGAGCAGAAATGCATATAATTTTTTTGGACCACTTGATAGATATAAACATATGGTTTCAGGAAAGGTAACACTGTAATTGATTGAAATTTTCCTTTGGACCAAATTTTGGAGACTTTTGTGACATGTTCACCCCCCTATTTTGCTATATTTTGTATGAAAGAAATGCAAATTGTTGCCATGGTTACACCCAAAAGAGATTATATTTCAACATTATGACCATTAGAAATCAAATCTATGGAAGATTCTCTTTCTATAAATATATACATTCATAACACAAATATTAAGCCTTATTTGTTAGACTAGAGGGGAAAGAGGGTGTTCAAAAATTATGAGTGTCAATTTTAAGTTTTTTTCCTAACTGTGTATTGCTACCTTAGAAAAGGGGGACACGCGAGGTTTTACCGAGCATTTTCCCTGTTTCGTGCCGAATACAAATAAATTTCATATTTCAAGACACTATACGTATATTGTCTTTATACTGAAATCGATAAAAAATAAATACTAGTAATTAAAAACAATATGTAACAAATTTTGTTTAAAAAAAAAAAGTGTATGGAATTTCCCTCTAGAGGTACCATTTTGGGGTATTTCCCTATAAGCGTAGTCCAGGCGGTAAGAAATTGACATTTCAAGGAATTAGAAAGGGATAATGAACTTAACTAATAACATTTAATAAAAAAAAGGTATATAAATTACCAATTTGAAGACAAAATAAGTTGAAATTTATAAAAGTTTGACAATTGTTTCTACACGTTGTCATGGTTGTGACGTGGCGTTGTTGACGAAATACAGTAGTTCCGGTAAGTAGGCGGGGCTTATAGGTTAGTTGAAGTCATTGACGTATAAAGCTAACGTTTACAAGTACGTCATTTTGTACGTATAGCTTTATCTGTATAGTGAAAAGTAAAATCATAAAAATACTGAACTTAGAGGAAAATCAATTCGGAAAGTTCATAATCACATGGCAAAATCAAATAACAAAACACATAAAAAACGAATGGACAAGAACTGTCATATTCCTGACTTGGTACAGGCATTTTCAAATGTAGAAAATGGCGGATTAAACCTGGTTTTATAGCGCTAACCCTCTCACTTTGATGACAGTCTCATCAAATTCCGTTATATTTACAATGATGCGTTAACTAAACAGACACAATAAATAAAATAGTCGATTGCAGTATAAATATATTTATATATAACAAGTCTAAAAGGGTCCGCAAAGACCGCTAAGATAGGCTGAAATAAAAATATTAATTTGCGATATGAACTGGCACAACTCTAAGATTCTGACAGTTAAGATGTTACAACAACTGCGTGGATAACAGTTCCCCCAAAAAACAAAAACGCCCTAACCTAAGTTGGTGTAATATTTTAATTTTGACAACGGTAGGGCAATTGCAACAGAGACTGCATATTTAATATATATATATAACAAGTCTAAAATGGTACAACATCACCAAAAATAACAATAAAACGAACAATATGTTAAATATTTCGGAGAACAGATATCCTTCATCAGTATGATCACGATGTAAACTGAACAATATCAATCTTTTCTGATTTTACTATCACAATCTTGAAATTTATACAATAAAATAGTTAAAGCGAACAACAGAGACACTGATACAATTTTAAAATTTCCATACACACCGCAAAGACCGCTAAGGTATGCTTGAATAAAAATAGTTATTTGCGATATGAACCGGCACAACTCTAAAATTCGAAAGGTGATGACAGTTAAGATGTTACAACAACTGCGTTGAAATACAGTCCCAATAAACAGCCTTGACCGATCTAAGCTGGTATAATATTTAAAATATGACAACGGTAGAGCAATTGCAACAAAGACTGCGTATTTAAACATCCCAAATATATAGTAATTTGATGATTAGAAAAATGAGTAATAAATGTTTTACTAAGGTTAAATAATTGAACGTGGCTGCGTACTTATACATCCCTGCCAACTCTGTAATTAAAACTAGTATAATTCAAAAATTCCTGAAATGTGTTAGAGTTCAGTACGGTAGCCGGAGTTACTGGACACAAGTGATGGCAGGAAAATTAGTGATGGTAGGGAAAATGAGTGACTCTTCTATATTTTTCATTAATGCCCTCTGGGGGAAACTGTCCTGAGCTTTCTTATCCAAAAACTTTCCCGAGCAAGTCTGTCGACCTTTGACCAATCCTCGTTGTGATTTATGATAGTGATGGTAAGTTTTTTTAGATCAGCTTTGGCGTGCCCAGGTGATCTCAAATGACGACTGACGGGGAGGTCGGGCTTGCAGGTGTAGTCACTACGATGACAATTCATGCGTTTGTTGAATGACTGTTCTATCTCGCCAACATACTGCATGCCACATCGACACTGTAGAATGTATACAACATTCTAGATTTGCTAGTTACATTACAAAATATCGTGTATATACACAGACCCAGTGGAATGGCAAAATGTTTGAGTATTCAGTATTAATTAGAAAAAGTAAATAATTATCATGAGTATCGCTCGAAACTCGCATATACATTTGAATTAAAACGTCATTAACCTCATTGGCGTTGTTATTATTAATATCTACAGTAAATTGTTTTGCAATAAAGCAATTTCGGAATACCATGTTTTGATAACATTATGGAACATAAATGCTATCTTTAAGATTTTGACTTAAAACATGACACTCATTCATGTCTTTGATTATACATAAAAATAACAACTGAAAAAATTATATCGATATGTAGTGGAGTATGGCCAAGCTTCCGGTAAATTTCTACCTTTGAACTCCATGTATGTTTTCACGTTTCTCCAACATCTGCTTTCGTTTTTATACACTCAGGTAATTTCTTTTTTGTTTGAGGAATCTAGCTTAGTCTGTGGAAATGTATATGTTACAGGCATTTTCTAAATTTAGTCAATTTGTAAAATGCCTAAATCATGCAGGCATTTTAGAAAATGCTTTTAAAAAATTTCAGTCATTTTACAAAATGCCTAAATTTAGAAATTGCCTGTAACATATATACTTTGAAATTTAAAGCGAGGCGAGCTAGCACATTTACAACTCGAGAAATATTTTAATTGGTGTATTGAAAAAATAGCTCATTAACGAAGTTTTGTTGATCTACTCACTAGTATCATTCAAAAATTGAATGCTTCTTTTTGTAATTTTATTGTAAAAGTGTCGACCAAAGCACATTTTGTATGAAGTGCGGAAGTGCTTCATTCTAGAAATGTGCGCACGATCAATACTCTTACAACCTATACATTAACAAAAGATGCATTCAATTCTTATAATTAAATTTTATTGCTATGGTTTTAAAAGTCGATTTCTATCATTTCTTTCTTTAATCAACCTGTACACTCTATTGTGATTGCACGTGTCATGAAGGTTCATTTGAGTATGACGCACAAGAGTTTTTATCAAAATAACAATTCTTCACAAACATACTTGTAATGTAATTATTGTAAAATATGTTAACTCAAAAGGCACTTTAATCATAATGGAAAGAATTTAAAGATGATAGTTACTGATGTACAAACACCTGTGATACAAGATATCACCAAAATAAATATTTTTAAAGCCGATTGCATTGGGTGTGCAGAAAATATCTTTGGTCAACTTGCTTGCTAGGCTAGCTGAACCGTTAAGTCATTATTAGGTTATGTAAACTTCCCTCCTTTAAAAATAGACTAGTCCTGCCAGTTTGTAGGACTACTAAGCTACTTCGAAGGGAGGATAGTATTCCTTTCCTAATAATGACTTCACTTTTCAGCTAGCAAGCAACCTTACTAAAGATATTACCTGTACCAACACATTCAATGCAGGCTGTAAGACCAATTAAAAGTGAATTGTAAATATGTGTTAAATCGGAGTTTATGAAAAGGTAAAAAAATAAGTGCTCGGGGCAATCCCCATTCTCTAAAGCTCATAGTATTTACCTTTTCATAGACTAACTTAGACAAAATATGTCAATTTACCATGTAAAGAAGTAGAAATCTTTCTCTATTGCAATATACACCAGCAGCTACCATATTTTTATTCTGTAGTGAAGGACCTAAAGTATATAGATTGCAAGCTTTTATCTGGAAGTAAAGAGAAAGGGATAAAAAAGGGGGTGATCGTACATTTAATTTATTTGTATCTTTGGTTTTAGATGCGCGACATCAGCAGAGTGTAATCGTGATTGGCTTGTAGAATCAGCTGACAGGAATGAATGCAAGAACTATAACGTCGTTATACTACAAGACGCTATTTTCAATTGCTCATTCTGTTGTCAAGGAGATGACTGTAACTTGGAAACTGTACCCGATAACCTGTATCGTGGTTCTCATTAAAGCATGTCTAAGACGGTGTGAAGTCATGTTTTGTTTTTGTCTTCTTCACTAGTTACATAAAACTAACTCAGATTAATGTATCATATGCCAATTATATTGCCCTTAATATTTGATTAGAGACATTAATGTATTTTCCTTGGAGCTCGGTATTTTTGTTGTTTTACTTTTTACAGCTTATACGTAGTGATATATTCGCTAGCCATATTAAGAATTATAATAATTATTACCGTAAATAACAATTCTTAATCAAATTCATAACCTCATGAAGTAAAGAGGTGTTCAATCTGAACGTACTTTTTTCGTATCTCGCAAGCGTCAAATTATATATCTATTTTATTTGTTGCTCGATGCTTAAATTAACATTACTTTAAGAACTGAAGATTTAATTTAGAAACAAAAGCTGCAGAGATTTTAGTGCGCATTTGACTGATAAAATATGCTATTGTTCCGTAATGCCAAAGAAGACGCCCTATTTTTATCAGATTTTCGTCTTGTGTACTGCTATTTTTATAGCTGCTCTTGGGTGTCAATGCTCTTAATTGCTGTTTAAAGTCAATGCTCTTAATTGCTGTTTAAAGCCAATGTTCTTAATTGCTGTTTAAAGCCACTGCTCCTAAATGCTCTTTAAATCATATGTTCTAAAGAGCTGTTTACAGTCAATCATTTTAATTACCATATAAAATGTTTCAAAGGGTCAACTAAAACAATTCATCATAAAAGAGTTCAATGCGTCCAGCTCATACAAATGTGTTATACGTTATCCAAGGCTTTATGCAACAGCGAATACTTGAGTAACACGCGAGTACTTCTTCATCATGCTTCTTCTATATATAACTACATGTAAATTCAGGAACGAGGCATCCTAATTCTATTACAAGGGGATTCAGGACGAGGGCGGGGAAGTGAAATACGGGAACCCCCTGTTCACATTAACTTGGATATTAAAAAAGACGAGAAAAACCTGTTATCGATCAGTTGTAAGTTAGCCTTATTGTCAATTGTTAAAAATGATAGAAATAAGAAGATGTAGTATGAGTGCTAATGAGACAACTGTCCATTCAAATTCACAATAGGTAAACAGTAAACAATTTTAGGTCAAAGTACGACATTCAATGGCAACTTTATTTTGATAGGCAGTGGTTATTTTAGTGGAGTGACAAATCGGAAAAAGTCGCTTATTTAAAGAGTTTAATGGCCTGAAATACCTCACGGCTGAAAATTCGCATTAGCTCTGTCGTAGAGTTTTCCCACGGTGCAATTTTTGGTAAAATCGCGTTAAAGTGTGATTTTCGGATTTTTTTGTCTTTTTCATTTTCAAACACGGGAACGCTTATAATAAATTCCCGAATGAAGATATCATCAAAAAATTGGTATCAAATGAAAGAGTTATGTATCAGCTTTGTTTTGACATCAAACTTCAATGTCATATGAACATAATAAATTGAGTGAATTGGACGATTTTCACTGTATGTAACATTTTTTTCAATCTTTCCGTCTGTCAAAACTAGTATACTACATTGCTTATATATATCACCAGTACTTAATTTTCACACAAAAAAGTGGAACAACCAATACTTCGGATGTTTTGATATATAAAAGTTTGATAGAACATACAAATCAACTTTTACAAGCATTTTTATAGAACTCATCACATAGACGTATTACTACTCAATTTTCAACCCAATAAGTTCCCCTTTCCTATTTTCCCCTGCATATGAAATGCATTTTCATAAGTTTTATAAAAAAATATATATATGTGTATCAATAGTTGTGTCTGTGCTTGAATAAGAACATATGCTAAGGTTTAATAACTTTTTAAGTCTTTTATTCTTGTTTTTCGAAAAGACTAATTTTAAACCACACTGGTACAACTCCAAAAAAAAAAATCCGGAAAATTATTGGCAGTGCTAACCATGACCGGTAAAAAATGTCTCTTCTGGAGGTAAAAGTCATACAAGCTTAGCAATTAAATCATGTCGAGTCATTTGAGCGTGCCAATATTGTTTTAAACTACGCAAATTATCAGACAAGCCATCCATGCAGTGGTGAGTTTACTCTTCATAAATAACTCCAAGGACAGCCGCGTCAACATTCAGCATGCGTTGTTAACTACTTGATGAAAATAAAAATAATTTGCTTCTAATGATTTAAATTAATCGGGGTATGATGTTGCTTTTCAAATACTAATAGAAAGTCTACATGATATATATATATATAAAAAAGAAGATGTGGTATGATTGCCAATGAGGCAACTGTCCACAAGAGACCAAAATGCGAAAGAAAGGAAAAAAACGTATTCTTTGTCGTATAGTTTGCAGTTCCATTTGTTTACAGATATTTCATTTTGCGAGGGAAAAAAAAGTGAAAAGCTGTTTACGATCGTTCGAAATGTATACTTTTAGCTGAGTGTGTGATATTCCTTAACGAAAAACCAGAACACCCCTTATCAAATAGATGGTATTGGTATTGCCCAAAGTCTATATATAAAATGGTACAACAGTTATTGAGATTTGGACAATGACTGCTTTAAAACTATAATAAAAAAAAGTATGTGGTATGATTGCCAATTAGACAAATCTCCAAAAGACCAAATATTATACATACATTTACAACTATAGGTCACCGTACTGCCTTCAACAATAAGCTACTCCCCTACCGCATAGTCAGCAATAAAGGGTCCGATTTGACAAATGTAAAACAATTCGAACGAGAAAAACAACGGCCTAATTAATGTACAAATAATAAACGTAATGACAACAACTGACTAACAGGCTCCTGACTTGGGACAGCCACATACAGAATGTGGCGAGGTTAAAGATGTAAGCGGGCGCCCAACTCTCCCCTTATATCGGACATTGGGATATGTGGTGTGATTGCTTATGGAACAACTCTTCACATTAGACCAAATGACACAGATATTTACAACTATAGGTTACCGAACGACCTTCAACAATGAGCAAATCCCATACCACTAAGTCAGGTATTACAGGTGTCAAAGGGACAATAAGGTTTATTTCAAATGGTGGTAGATCCAAATCTTTCTTAAAGTCATTGAATGTAGAGATCAATTAGAGATTATAAGAAATATCTTTGTGCACATAAAAATAAACATGGGTTGATAAGATTTGTAGGTACATTGCAATTATGCACTATCGCACTACAATGATTTTGATTTGCAAGAACATGACAAAATATTTCTTGCGGGATCTTTTCAAAACATACCCTTTGAAGAAATTTTTTGTAGGATCTGTAAATGACTTAAGTGACAGATATAAGAATTATTCTGTCGCGTCTTTTTTGCCAATGCACAGATATTGAAAAGTTATTCTAGGGGTTGCATCATATTAAAATCATGACAGTTATTTTTCAATTCTAATAAAGGGGTTTCCTCATATGTCAGACATGATGAATTGTGATTTTAGACTGAAGGCGTTACTTCAACCAAAGCCACAAGACAGTTTTTACCTATTCACGACATATGTAACTTTTTACTTATTGGACCCCTGATGTCTGGCATACAACAGCAGCTCGCGCTCTTACAGAATGCGACACGTCTTCTCTAATTGAAATTGGCAAATGACAAAAATTATTAGGGGTCGGGAAAAACATGCATGTATCAAAATTTGTCATTCTAGCTGGTTCTTATATTCACACATATGTTGCAGTGAAAATTAGTCCAAAGCGGATCAAAATGACCACAGAAGCAATGGTCAATCAGTACATAATGGTCTGATTAAACTCAAGAGTATTGTCGGCGCCATACCATGACATCCAACTTTTTTTTTCTAGTATTCCGTTACCTTTTCAAATTGATGTGCATATTGATGTCTAGTGTAATTGTATTACAATTATACATAGACAACAACCTTAAATTTTGAAGTGTAATATCCCTGTGAATCTTTGTTTGTAGTTCACATATATATCGGGATTTCAAGTCTGTGATTTATTCCATCGTTTATAGTTATATAAAGAAGATGTGGAATGAGTTCCAATGAGACAACTCTCCATTCAGGTCATAATTTGTAAAAGTTAATCATTATAGGTCAAAGCACGGTCTTCAAAACGGAGCCTTTGTTCACACCGAACAGTAAGGGATCTAAAAAATTATTAGTGTAAAACCGTTGCAACGGTCTAATCAATATAAAAAAAACTAGGAACGAGAAACATTTATGAACCACATCAACAAACGACAACCATGTCTGGCGTTGTTTTATATATATATATATAAAAAAAAGGGGGGACACATATTGTCAATGCGATATTGGTCTCGTACTGATTTATTTATTAATATACAGAAAAAACTTCATATACTATAGTTTCATGAACATAAAGACTATTTTTATAGTTCTAACATCATTTTAAGTCTAACTATTCAGCCAAGAATTTTCATAATTTTTTTCATAACATCATTATAGGTCAAAGCACGGTCTTCAAAACGGAGCCTTTGTTCACACCGAACAGTAAGGGATCTAAAAAATTATTAGTGTAAAACCGTTGCAACGGTCTAATCAATATAAAAAAAATAGGAACGAGAAACATTTATGAACCACATCAACAAACGACAACCATGTCTGGCGTTGTTTTATATATATATATAAAAAAAAAGGGGGGACACTGGTTTACTTTACAGTTCTTATTTCTCCTCTGTTACTTATGGCATTTTAACAAAAACTTTCCCCAAAATATCTTTATAGGTAGCCATATATTATTGCATAGCTAAATCTTAATTATGGCAGCCAACTGAGATTACTTTAACATGTGTTATAGCTACATGTTATACTATAGCATCCGCATACCGGTATTTAAAAAAGAAATAAATATGAAAAAAAAATATTTAAAGCTTGAAATAAAAGAAACAAATATAAACCGACTATCTTTTCAAACTGTATGATCTCTTTATTGTTTTATTTATTTTATGTTTTGTCATGGATTTGTCATGTTGGACAATAACAGATTAAGAAAAAATCTGCTCATGATAGTCGTTTTTTAAGAAAGTAAGAATCCGCCGCACCCTGTTTTTTTTTTTATCATTATCAATTTGTCACGTCTATAAAGATTTCACAATTATTGTTCAGCGTTTGCTAGCTAGGAGACATCCTTAATTCATTCAGTCTGATTAAAATACAAGTCACGTGTCGAAGTTTTGCTTACACGCTTGTAAAAAAGCATGTGACACACATGATTTTAGTCAGATTGACTTAACATTCAGACTTTGTCAATCAGACACAATAAGGTATCAATCTGTTAATTATACAATAGTGAAGTTATAATAACTTATATTTCTTTATTCTTTAAAGTTACAAAATCATTAGCTGTTTTCAACTATTTTATACGTAGAGCAAGATTGGATCATCTCAGAGGAGGGGCGAAAGATACCAAAAGGACAGTCAAACTCATAGATCGAAAATAAACTAGCAACGTCTTGGCTAAAAAAGAAAAATACAAACAGGCAAATGATAGTACACAAGACCCAATATAGGTAACTGGAGACTAAGCAACACGAACCCCACCAAAAACTGGTGTGATATCAGGTGCTCCGTAAGGATAAGCTCAACAGTGATGCGTCTTCCAAAATGGGGACGAGGTTATTTGGGGCGAATTGTCTCAACTTAATACATATATTATACTTTCGTATTATTAAAGTTAATGACCTTTTCCTTGATATTATTAGATTGATATTTAATATAAATATTTGTATTATTTTTTTTTCTATTCTATTGAATAAATTGTTGCATATATATTTTATTTTGCTTTACGAAACAGTCACGAATTATCAGCGAACGGGATAGCAACGACAAGCGGTATTTTTAACCGCTATTTATTAAACCGTCAGAAAACTAACTTAGCCATGAGTTTAGCTTTAAGGTACAGAGTGCACGGGTTTCGAGTATTTGTATTGCAATGTAATCGAAAGTAAATCCTACTTTAAACGTTTTGATTTCGTCGTTACAGTCAAAAATATTTGCAAATCTTTCAAGTTCTGACAAGTCGAATTTCATGTGTGAAAGGATATGATTACAAAAATTAATTATTTCAAAGTTGTCATTGTGAAAGCATTGACTTGTAAACTTGTTAAATTACTGAAATTAACGTTTGATGTCAACAACGACACAAAATTAAAGTAAAACATTTTTATAATTTGGACCATCTAAGTTAGCCACTGGCACTAGCCATGCTGATAAAATATTTATATAGAAGCCAGGGGTTAAAAAATCCACTAGCCCGACGTCCGGGACTACAGCATTTAGGCCTCGGGCAACCAGAACTTGTAACCCAATATGCCCGACGGACTAGTAACAAAAAATTCTTGGCGTTTCCAAAATAGAAAGTGGAAAATCCCCTCATCACTATTCTATCTTAGCCAATCAGATTCGACTTCTTCTTCTTCTTCCAGGTAAGGAACCGAATTCAAATTTTGAATGTATGAGGTCCCGCGAAAACTAACGCAATGTCGGACAACACAGAAAGTTTTCTCTTGGCTATTTACAGGATAAAACGTTCTCTATATATATACAATTAAAACTATTTACAGGATGTTACTGTCTAAATTTTAGCAGAGCATGCCTTCAGGGCAGCTCTGAATCCATCAACTGTGTCAGCTGATGTTGCTGATGTTGGAAGTTGGTTCCAGTCTCTAATGGTCCTTGGAAAAAATGATTGTAAATAAGGACTCTGTGACGGGCAACTTATAATATCCGTGTTTTAAAGATTTTAATGATATCAAGCCTATCAAGCCAGTCCAGTTCACAGTACTATCACGTGGTACAATTCTCATTTACATATCATGAATATTAATTAGCAAAACCACTACTAATTTCTGGCAATGGGATATTTTTTTTGCTGACATAAGTTTTGGGTATCCAATTTGCTAAAATCTACTATACAACGGATAAAAAATGTTAAGTTTATAGAATTCATTGTATATTGCAGCAAACTCTGAATTTTTAAGGCATACTCGGGCTAGCAGGTCAATTTTGTTGGGCTAGTAGTTCTTCCAACAGGGCTAGTAAAATCCTGCTACCAATTAGCCCTGGGCTAGTGAGCTATAACCAGTCAGGGGACTTACTTAAATAAGTGATTTTCTAAATCACTGATTCAAGTAACATTATTTCCATAAAGGTTGGAAGTTAGAGTTGTCTTTCTTTAATAATCACCTATTTAAGTAGTACAAATTAATCACTAGAAGAAGTGATTTAATTTTATTTTAGCTTTAAATATAGAATACTAATGACCCAGGGACTAATTATGTTTCTAAACTTCTCAGAACCAACATCTGTGTTGTCTAGGATGACCAGGTCATTTCAGGTGATGACCTTGTACTGAATCTAGGATAATGACATAAAAATCACTTGTTTAAGTATCAGACCTCAATTTCCTTTCCAAAAATCACTTCTTTAAGTATCATTCTTTTAATAACCCCCACTAATTTCAACACCCCCGAACAGTGAAATTTTTATCGCGAACAGTAGAATTTTATTACATAATCTGAAAGATGAAACCTTGAACTTCATAGGAAAAATACCCCTACTGCTGGGAAAAATCTTTTAAAAAAGTATCAGTTCATTAAGTAAAGCCATTATTATAGCATTTTTTCAACTAAAATAGAATTTTCAGCTAAATGATAGCATCAAAGTCATAAACCTTGCTACTTAAAAGAAGCAAAAAGTTATTTTTTTTAAATTTTACTAATTAAAAGATATGATTTAAACCTATGTGTTTAAAATTTTGAAAAAATTACAAAATTCCAATTTGTGACAAAACCTCGAATTTGCTACTCAAATAAGTGATTTAAAAATCACTTATTTCAGTAAGTCCCCTGACTGATAACAAAATTTCTTAACCCCTGGAAGCTGTTTGGTCAATTTATGTAGTATATTCATAATAACCAACTCAAGTTTGGTCTATCGATTTTCAGGAATTTTAATTTAAGTACTGACAATGACTGAAAGCCATAAAAATCTATTTTATTTTTGAGAAAATACATTTTGTTTTCAATTTCCAATGCAGTTGGAACATATATATAATGACGGGACTTGACACTACTTACCAAACTATGTAATTTGTAATTGTAACCGATTTTATAGTCAATAAAGACGATTAGGAAACAGATGTATTAAAATATTTACTCACTTTTATCCTAATAATTTCTGATAATATCAATAAAATGTCATTCAAACTAATGTTTTGCATTAATTTCATTACAGAAGAGTAAAGAATGCAAACTTATTAATTAAAAAAGAAGCCGATTGCATTCCCAAATTCAAAATCATAAGAATATAAAAAAAATGTGGTACGATTGCCAATGAGACAACTGTCCACAAGAGACCAAAATGACACAGATATTAACAACTATAGGTTAGGCCAAAATAAATAAACAGTGTGTTTCCTATTTCACCCCGAAAAAATTTAGGTAGGGTAGGTAGGTAAAACATTTTATTTTATGAAAACTTTTTATTTTTTTCTATCGATGACAGCAGAAAAAGATTCAAAATGAAATCATTTGATGTGCCTGCATGCTTCTTTGATATTTATTAGTACTTAATTAAATCTACAGGTTTTTTAATTTTCTGTAAAAAATATAAGAAATATGAAAATTAACTTACGAATTTCATGGGCCGTAATAGGAATATGTTCTTGCCAATTAATTATCTTAAAGCAAAAATGGCAGTGAAAAATCTGGCATGTTATTATTGTTTGGCCTCGTTGAACCTAACAATGTAAATGACACACAGGGTATACATGTGGGAACAGACTCCTATCCCCTTTTTAAGTAGTAGAATCACTGTAAATTTATGCTAAGCAGCGGCTTATGCTTTTTTTGGGGTAATACTCTTCCACCCTCTTTATTTAATAGATGTGTTTTGATGTTTGACAGAATTTAATCTTGAGGAGAGGGGTTCTGACAATATTAAAATTTCAGGTTTTGAGAAAAGTGAGAATCTTTGTCTTTATATTTAATACATGGAAAAAAAATGTAGATAATAATAGGGCATGATTTTTTTTTCCTTCTCTGGTATAAATTGTTGTGGGCCAGCCAGAGAAAATTTTAAAAAATAAAAGTAGACATGGTGCAGGGGCAGATTCATTTATAAATGAACATGAATCATACACCATGTCTGCCTACTGGGGAAAGTTTTCTATTTCTCGGTTCACATTGTCTGCCTCTTGTCATCATTAACTCCAACTGTCAAATCCCCAAAAGCATTAACAGCCGTTATGTTGCGTCCGAGAACAATTTTTTACAACATTCGTAGAGCATTTTTTACAACAAAAGCTAGATTGATTTTAGCAGTAAATTAATCTCATTTTACTCTTGAAATTATTTGTCAATTATCGTCTTGTCATATGTTTTCGTATGTCATAAAACTTTTTTTTCGTCTATAGGTCCATCATGTTGTTCTTTAAAAAGATTCATCATATTGTAATTATCCGAAATTGATGTCATTATATTTGCAAACATGTGATCACATTTTGCATATATATGACAGCTAATAAATACGCTGCACAGTTGTTGAAAAGCCATGCTCGTTTATTTAAAATCTTGGTTTTTGAAAAGCTTGACTTATCCATATTGGTCGTTGCTATCAAACGTTTTGAAGATTGTAGTTTTCTAAATAAATAGTCGGATCCGGACAGACTGAAAAATCCGGATTTTTCATATTTTTTAAAATTTTTGTCAATAAAATGTTTAGGGTCGGCATCAGAAACGGAGGTAGGGTCAGGAAACCGGAAACACACTATTAATTTATTTTGGCCTTATCGTATGGCCTCCAACAATGAGCAAAGCCCACACCTCATAGTCAGCTATAAAAGGCTCCGAAATGACAATGTAAAACAATGCAAACGAGAAAATAAACTGTAAAACAATGCAAACGAGAAAATAAACGGCCTTATTTATATAAAAAATGAATGAAAAACAAATATGTACAAAATGTAACACTTAAACAAACGACAACCACTGAATTACAGGCTCCTGACTTGGGATAGGCACATACATGTTCATACATAATGGCGGGGTTAAACATGTTAGCGGGATCCCATTATAAAACACTTCACATCAAATAAATCAAACTTATTTGGGTCATTTTACATTTTCCGTATGATAAAACTTAAAGTTTTTAATTTATAATTAATTAAGTTATAGACAACTTTCGAGTTCAATACATTTCCATCAAAAACTCTGGTTTTAGTGAACGTCATTTGTGCGTTTAGGGGCGTCGTCACTTCCGTTTCAATGTTGAGCAAGTGGTTGGAAAACTATAATTCTATATTGTACGAATTATTCAGCAAATTAAATTCTCAAAATTGACAATCAGCACTGCTGTCATTAGGGAATTGTCATTAAGTACCTACAGAACAACCATTATTTCTAGTTTATCCTGCACAATGACGATCACTAAGACGCTTGATGAACGTAAATATTGCAGGGATACAGGCGATCCCCTCTATCTGGTAAATGACGTCATAAAGGCGTGCATAATTGACGAGTTTTTGCCAGTGACGGATGAACTCGAAAGTGGTCTATTGTGGTTAATTGATTGAGCAATTTCGATGCTATAGTCAGAGGCTACCAAAACCCATAAATCTCGCGAGGTCAGATTCAACAAATGTTCTATTCAAGGGCACCCAAAGGCCATCAAAGGGTTTTCAATGCAGCGAAATCCAAACACGTAGGTGGGCCTCAGCTGGCCCCTAATAAAAATGTCTAGTACATATGTACAGTTCATCATCATCATGCTTATTAAGAAGAGAAAAAAACATAATGTTAAATTGATTCTCATTAGCTATATAGCCATTTAGCATTTTGTTTAGTCATTATCTAAAAAATCATTATTTTATTTCTTTGTGCAATGCCATTTTAACAATCATAAAAGTAAGAAAGCCTTACTATGTTATTGTCTTTGTAAGTGAGGCCTGAACCAAAAAATAAGTTTACTGAATTTCTGTTGAAAAATTAAATAAGGCTAAGCTGAAATACAGAATCCCCTCCTTTCCGTATGTTGGACTGCATTGGTGGTAGCTTGTTCACCTTGAGTACACTGGTTGTGAGTTCCAACAAATGAATTGAAAATTTGTATTTTCTGCTTCTCTGCTTAGCACGCAGCATTAAGGAGTAATTCAAATTGCATAGACTGGTCAGCTTCATTTGCACATTTACCTTGTGAACTAAAAATGTAGCATGGTAAAAATTAGGCTCAGTGTGTTGGTCTAGTACAAATTAAGGTTGATATTCATATTACATTAACATGTTCTAGTCCTGAATATGCTTATTAATTTGCTGCTGGATGTTAAGCAATCATCCAATGTTATCTTCTTCCTAATGTTGGTTACACAAATGTATATCACATACTTATATATTTATAAGTAAGTTAGTCATGTTAGTACACTGTACATATGTAGTAGTGGCTAGTGTTTCCTGCAACTTTTCACATCACATGGCGTCCGTCGACGATAACTTTTACAAAAATCTTCTCCTCTGAAACTACTGGGCCAAATTTAACCAAACTTGGTCACAATCATCACTAGGGTATCTAGTTTAAAAATTGTGTCCTGTTACCCGGCCAACCAACCAAGATGGCCGCCATGGCTAAAAATAGAACATGGGGGTAAAATGTAGATTTTGGCTTATAACTCTGAAACCAAAGCATTTAGAGCAAATCAGACTGGAGAAAAATTGTTTATCAGGTCAAGAACTATCTGTCCTGAAATTTTCAGAACAATCAGACAACTGGTTGTTGGGTTTCTGCCCCTAATTTGGTAATTTTAAGGAAATTTTGCCGTTTTTGGTTATTACAATGTATCTTGAACATGTTGAATATTATTATAGATAAAGATAAACTGTAAACAGCAATTATGTTCTGCAAAGTAAGATCTACAAATAAGTCCACATGACCAAAATGGTCCGTTGACCCCGTAAGGAGTTATTGCCCTTTATAGTCATTTTTTACCAATTTTTCGTGAATTTTTGTAAACTTTTACAAAAATCTTCTACTCTCAAACTACTGGGCCAAATTTAACCAAACTTGGCCACAATCATCACTGGGGTATCTAGTTTAGGCCAACCAACCAAGATGGCTGCCATGGCTAAAAATAGAACATAGGGGTAAAATGTAGATTTTGGCTTATAACTCTGAAACCAAAGCATTTAGAGCAAATCTGACAAGGGGTTAAATTGTTTATCAAGTCAATATCTATCTGCCTAGATGAATTGGACAACTGGTTGTTGGTTTGCTGCCTCCCCAATTGGTACTTTTAAAAGACATTTTGCCATTTTGGTTATTATCTTGAATACTGTTATAGATAGAGAAAATTGTAAGTACCAAGAATGTTCAGTAAAGTAAGATTCAGGCCTGGGGCCATTACATTGCAATGTAATGCATTACATTACAATTACTTTGTGATTCTTCCATTACAATTACAATTACATTTTTTCTCACATGTAATGCATTACATTACAATTACTTTGCCTGTGTAATGCATTACATTACACATTACTTTTTCAATATAAAAACAAAAAGCATTTCAAAAAGAGAGGTATATATACATATGTATACAGTGTTAGGGACATAGACTTCAAATACTGGTTAATTAATATGTCCATTGCACTTAATCATCATATTAAAAGTGGTTTAAATGTGATGCCATTAAGAGAACAGCGATCAGTTCTGTACACCTTTCCGGCAATACTTAAAAGCCTTTCTACAGGCTGAGGAGCTTTAACATTAAAGGATTATCTTGTGAAATGCCTAAGGGTTCTGTGAGGACAAACATAAGTTGAGAAGATTTGATTGCAATAAAAACATTGTGATATTAATTAGGTGAAATAACAACAATGACAGGACCCAAACCACAGTTTGGTTTAAAAATGTTGTTTGATATATTCAATATTTCATCGAAATACATGTAAGGTAATTATAGAATTATGAAATTTTCATCTTCATATTTTTTCATTGATCTATATAGTTTTGTTTGATAATTTTTTTTATAAGATTTTTCAAAGACCACCTAACACCAAAATATTCCCATATCATATTAAACAAATATCAGAAACCAAGATCAACAATTTTTCAAACATCTTCTCCTCTGAAACTACTGAATGGATTTGAATGAAACTTAACATGATTGTTCCTTAGTATATCCTGCACAAAATGTGCGCTTCGATTTTTGATCCGTCAAAAAACATGGCCGCCGTTACTTAAAATAGAACATAGGGGTCAAATGCAGTTTTTGGCTTATATGTCAAAAACGAAAGCATTAAGAGCAAATCTGACATGGAGTAAAAATGTTCATTAGGTCAAGATCTATCAGCCCTGAAATATTCAGATGAATCAAACATCCAATTGTTGGGTTGCTGCCACTTAATTGGTAATTTTAAGGAAATTTTGCAGTTTTTGGTCATTATCTTGAATATTATTATAGATAAAGATAAACTGTAAACAGCAAATATGATCAGCAAAGTAAGATCTACAAATAAGTTAATATGACCAAAATTGTCAATTGACCCCTTAAGGGGTTATTGTCCTTTAATGACAATTTTTCACAATTTGTTCATCATATTTGCTAACTTTAAAAAATCTTCTCCTCTGAAACTACTGAATGGATTTGGTTAAAACTTAGCATGGTTGTTCCTTAGATTATCCTGCACAAAGTGTGTGCTTTGATTTTTGATCCGTCAAAAAACATGGCGGCCGTTACTTAAAATAGAACATAGGGGTCAAATGCAGTTTTTGGCTTATATCTCAAAAACGAAAGCATTAAGAGCAAATCTGACATGGAGTAAAAATGTTCATTAGGTCAATATCTATCAGCCCTGAAATTTTCAGATGAATCAAACATCCAATTGTTGGGTTGCTGCCACTTAATTGGTAATTTTAAGGAAATTTTGAAGTTTTTGGTCATTATCTTGAATATTATTATAGATAAAGATAAACTGTAAACAGCAAATATGATCAGCAAAGTAAGATCTACAAATAAGTTAATATGACAAAAATTGTCAATTGACCCCTTAAGGGGTTATTGTCCTTTAATGACAATTTTTCACAATTTGTTCATCATATTTGCTAACTTTAAAAAATCTTCTCCTCTGAAACTACTGAATGGATTTGGTTAAAACTTAGCATGGTTGTTCCTTAGATTATCCTGCACAAAGTGTGTGCTTTGATTTTTGATCCGTCAAAAAACATGGCGGCCGTTACTTAAAATAGAACATAGGGGTCAAATGCAGTTTTTGGCTTATATCTCAAAAACGAAAGCATTAAGAGCAAATCTGACATGGAGTAAAAATGTTCATTAGGTCAATATCTATCAGCCCTGAAATTTTCAGATGAATCAAACATCCAATTGTTGGGTTGCTGCCACTTAATTGGTAATTTTAAGGAAATTTTGAAGTTTTTGGTCATTATCTTGAATATTATTATAGATAAAGATAAACTGTAAACAGCAAATATGATCAGCAAAGTAAGATCTACAAATAAGTTAATATGACAAAAATTGTCAATTGACCCCTTAAGGGGTTATTGTCCTTTAATGACAATTTTTCACAATTTGTTCATCATATTTGCTAACTTTAAAAAATCTTCTCCTCTGAAACTACTGAATGGATTTGGTTAAAACTTAGCATGGTTGTTCCTTAGATTATCCTGCACAAAGTGTGTACTTTGATTTTTGATCCGTCAAAAAACATGGCCACCGTTACTTAAAATAGAACATAGGGGTCAAATGCAGTTTTTGGCTTATATCTCAAAAACAAAAGCATTAAGAGCAAATCTGACATGGAGTAAAAATGTTCATTAGGTCAATATCTATCAGCCCTGAAATTTTCAGATGAATCAAACATCCAATTGTTGGGTTGCTGCCACTTAATTGGTAATTTTAAGGAAATTTTGCAGTTTTTGGTCATTATCTTGAATATTATTATAGATAAAGATAAACTGTAAACAGCAAATATGATCAGCAAAGTAAGATCTACAAATAAGTCAATTTGACCAAAATTGTCAATTGACCTCTTTAGGAGTTATTGCCCTTTAAAGACTTTTTTCACAATTTGTTCATCATGTTGACTTACTTTAAAAAATCTTCTCTTATGAAACTGCTGTATCAATTTCAGCCAAACTTAGGCTAAATGAGTTTCAGAGTTTCAGAGTATCTAGTATAAATTTTATATTTCATTTCCTTGTATGTCAAGAAACATAGCTCCTATGGCTAAAATAGAACATAGGAGAAAATGATTTTTTTTTGCTTTTGAAGAAAATAGGACGATTCAAAAAACATTTAAATAAATTGAAAAGCCAAAATAATCATTGATGAGAGATTAAACCAAAAAAATTCAGGTGAGCGATTCAGGCTCTTGAGAGCCTCTTGTATATTTCTTACCTTGATGTGTGTTTTAAAGATTGATGTAATTTATTTAATACAGTAATTAACTGTGACAAAAATTTTATTCCATACATTCTTTTGTTTTTGTTAATATTTTATTTTTATTATACAATATTCTTCAATTTTATCTATTTTACCAATTTGTAATGAAAAGTAATGTACTGTAATGGAGGCATTATATCAATTTTTAACTAAAGTAATCATTACATTACATGTAATTGTAATGCAGAAAATGTGCATTACAAATTACTTTGCATTACATCCCAAAAAAGTAATATTACAATGCATTACAATTACAAATTACCATTACCCCAGGCCTGCTACAAACACATCACCAAAACACAATTTTGTCATGAATCCATCTGTGTCCTTTTTTTAATATGCACATAGACCAAGGTGAGCGACACAGGCTCTTTAGCATGTTTAGAGTCTCTAGTTTTTTTTTCATTAGGGCACTTTTTGTTTGGAGGACTACACTATCACATTCACTTACAAATCACTTACCATTTGCTTACCGGTATATTACAAAAATTGAGTTTCAGAAAATTGAACTTTGACATGTTTAAAATAAGTTCTTTTATTTTTTCATATTATATAGTTTCATTAATACAATGCTTTTGTGGAGAAAAATATCCTACCATTTATATGTACAGCTTATATTTTAATTACCTTCTAAAAAGAACGTACCAAAATTGTAGATTCTCTGACGAAAGTACAGCATATTGTTTACTAGATCTTATCGTTATCAAAATTGATAATTTGGAGCATTGTATAGTTTGAAGTGACTAGTTGGGTGAAAATTAAGCACTCATTATGATCATGTTACATATCATGTACATGTATATGAAATAAATAACCGTTTTAATTTTGTTATAGAGCTGAATTTGCTTTAGACAAGACAAAGAAAAAGAAGAAAAGAGAATTAGCTGAAGAACAGAAACAAGAAATTAAAGAAGCATTTGATTTATTCGATACAGATAAAGACAGAGCTATAGATTATCATGAACTCAAGGTAACATAAAATTAAAACATGTCTTTAGAATAAATAATACAGAGCTATAAATTTTCATGATCTTGAGATCCTAGGGGTATTAAACATAAAACTTGTCTTAGCCTCGGACCAAGATATAGGTTGTTGTGAATCCATTATTATTACCTTGTTGGTCATTTCTTGGGAATTTAGGTAAACTATGTAGTTTAAAAATGGTCGTACGGTCGTTCCATACGCGTACGGTCGGACCGTATGAGTATACGGGTACGGTCCAGCTGACCATACATGTTTTGGGATCATATAGGTTAAATTCAAACAAACATTTATCAAAATCTTTATTTTTCGTTATACAAACTGTTATAATTACAGTTAGATGGATAAAGTGAATAAGCGAACAATTGAAATTAAATATTTGTTTGTCCGATAATTCTATTTTGTTACTCAAGGTGACACTGGTTTCCTCAAAGAACGTCATATTTTTTTTACATTTATTTAACATGTTTTGATCATGCATGTTCCTTTGCATATGCATTTTTTTGTAAAGTTCCTAAATATTCTAAAACTATTGTTCTCCCACTCTATGTTTACTTCCGATAACTTCAATTTCAATGAGCATACTGGGCTGCTATTAATAAATTACTGACATGCTAAATATAGGAGATTAACAGATTAAATAAGCGTGATTTTTTTAAATAGTTATAATATGAAAAGTTTTTATTTCAATTACTGTTGAACTTTTTATATTAATTTCAGATATAAGTTATGTTGATCTGCCATATACTTTTGTATCTAATAAACTTGACCAACTTCTTAATATTAGTCAGACCGTACGCTTACTATTTGTACATATATCATCATGATCATGCAAGTATATCAAAAGACAGGGCTTTGGATAATTACAAGTTATATATGTCCTCATGATATCTACTGCCTAATTTTATAATATTGATTAAAATTTGCATTTTTAGTTTAAAAATATCACTTATATATATATATGCTATATGTTGTACATTTGTAATTCCTGAAAACACAAGCATTTTATAAAAAAAGGTACTCCCAAATTTTTATCAGTTTTCTTGTTCATTTATAAAATCAACACACTAACTGAAATGAATCCAGAAATTTGTGAAGTTCTGCAATTTTTATCCATTGCATGTCTTGGTTTGTACCCAAATTGCACCTATTCAGCAAAAATAGCAGCGGAAATCTTACAAGATTTCCTAGAGACTAAACAATTTGTATTTTCATGATTTGATACTATGCACGTCTTTCAACATAGGTAAATATATTTAGATACATGTATATACAAAACGTTCACAGTATTTATCAACAGATACAGTGTTTACTGAAAAAAGCAAAATGTCATCTTTTCAAAATGAGCAAACACAATATATAACCAATTTTAAAAATATGAAGAGAAATCATGGACTTATATCCAATTATTCAAAATATTTGAAGAAATTAAACAAAAGCCCTGTTATTCGACTTTTGACAATGCAAATTTAAGCATGGATGCAATTTGGGTACTCCTCATTACAGAATCATTGATGGTTTGGAGGTCAGTTCAGACCATTTTTTCTATGATTCGATATGGATTAAAATTAAAATGGTGAAACCATATTGAACAGATATATCATGTTAAGGAGGGGTATTTGCGAAATAATCAGTCGAGAGAATGTTAAATTTCACGAGCCGTAAGGCGAGGGAAATTCATTCTCAAGACTGGTATTTTTCGCAAATACCCCTCAATAACATGATATATCTGTTTAATTACACCGAATGTTAATGTACTAAAACGCATTGATGATCGTGACGTTACAAGCGTCCGGTCGGATAGAGTATTTTTTGGCAAATACCACGGCAGAGAGGGTAAAAAAGGCATATCCTTTTAGCAAATACCCCGGCAGCGTTAAAAATGAACGATATTCATTTGATAACAGTAAATTGGTGAAAAATACACTGGCTATTAACCAATCAAAACCCCGGATTCTTACATAAGGTGTAATTAAGTAAATAATGATACATCTACAAAATAAACACATAATGTAAACTTTGGCTTAAGCATAACATGCATAAATAAACGTAGGTTATAAAACTGTCAAAATAGGTGCAATTTGGGTAGATAATAGACTCATTTTAAACAAGATTTGTTTGCGAAATCATATTTTATTTAATTTATTGTCTTATTTTTTAAGGTTGCTATGAGAGCACTTGGTTTTGATGTTAAGAAAGCTGATGTGTTAAAAATTTTACGAGATTATGACAGAGAAGGGACGGGTAAAATTTCATTTGAAGATTTTAATGAAGTCAGTAAGTATGTCCTACACATTTCACATTTTGTTTCGTTATAAATTTCCAAAATCTATGACTGTTCTACCAACATTCAAAATGATTAATACTGACCCTTACATTACATTCTGCATATGAGTTTTCATTCCATCTCATGGAATTAGGATTAGAACAATCAATTTGATTTAGCAATCTGATTATAATTAATTCGACATGCAAAAAGCAGATACTAGATATTTCAAACCATCTGATTAAGTGTTACTGGGGATTCAATATTATTCGTTGGATACCAATTTTCATTGATTTCCTGGTAACCCCAAAACAACGAATTTAAATGTACAACGATTTTCAAATTGTTTATAGGTGTTTATGTAGTCTTTTGAAAAACCAAGATATCAAATATCCACGAAAATTGGTACCCACGAAAAAAATGATTCCACAGTATGTTAACAGGATTGCAGGGTTAAGTTGTAGGTGTATTATTAATTAATGGTGAAGACTTTCAACACTTGTTTTTGACAGATGTGAAAAATTATCACAAAAGGAACAAAATTTACATTGTTTATTTTTACCTGGAAAGTGATAATTCTGCCAACTATAATTTTTTAGTTAGACACATTAACCCAAATTGAAGGTTGCATCCACTGTCCACTAATATTGATTAAGATAAGCCAATAAGTTATCAAAATCAAATGTCTCTATTTCCAGTGACAGATATGATGTTAGAAAGAGACCCACAAGAAGAGATAATAAAAGCATTTAAACTATTTGATGATGATACATCAGGGAAAATAAGTTTACGAAATCTAAGAAGAGTGGCTAGGTAATTATAGTTCTATTTTCTTGTTATTAAATGGAGAATGGAAAGGGGAATGTGCCAAAGAGACAACAACCCAACCAAACAGCAGAAAACAGATGGGGCAAACAATGGTTCTTCAACACAGGGAGAAAATAGGGGACCCGGAGGTGTGCATCTGCTGACCCCTAAACAAAAATGTGTACTATTTCCATAATAACGGACGTCATACTAAACTCTGAAATATATAAATGAACTAAAATAAAAAATCATACAAGACTATTGAACAGAGGCACCTGACTGGGGACAGGCGAAAAATGCAGTGGGGTTAAACATGTGTAGTAAGATCTCAACCCACCCCCTATACCTCTTGAAACAACAAACACACAGCAATATCTACAGGAGAACTCAGAAGTGTGAGTCCTATTTTGTCATCATACCTAAATGCATTGATTATGAAATATGTGTAGTGGACAAAATAATTCTTAAAATAAGATCTTTCTCTTTAATAGATTATATTTGTTGCACATTTCCTGATAAGAAAACCATTATTAGCAATTTTTGGGATACGATTGCTTTTAAGCAATCTGTAGATTTATACCATTGACTCAGGGCCATGCCCTTACGTCAACTGTTTTACTCTAAACATCAAGGAACATCTCAGAGATCTTGAGATTGTCTTGCTTTAAATGGTATAAAAAACAAAAGGATTGAATTTAAACAACTGTCCTATAATGTTCTTCTCATAATCTTCATGTGTCGATATTTCCCTTGACTTGTATGCATGTTTTTAACAACACAGAAAATCAGAATTAAGCAGTATTTATATTTAGTGTTTTTATAAATTTAGAAACATGTCAGAGGCAGAATTCCCCAGTTTTGATAACATGCGAGAGTTTTCTGAATTCCTATCGATAGATCTATTTCTGTCATATATATAAGAACTGATGTGGAGTTTTCATATATGTCACTGTTATGAAATTGATATTTGATATTGTACTTCCTTAAAGAAATGGAGGTCGTTTAATTAACATTTAATATACTTCCTTACTACAAATCACAAGTCTAAGGTTTGGTTAGGTAATTTTGAATGGTTGCTCTGGATTCCCCACTCCATTGATTAATTTGAAACTCACGAGATCCTTTCTATGTCTGTCTGCTATTGAGGGTTATTGTTGTTGCATAATTTTAAATCATATGCATCAGTTAAATTAAAATAAATGTAGTCCACAACGTAAAGGTGTAACTAGAACACCCCTTCAGCCAAAATGGAGTCTTCCATATTATTGCTTCGAGTTGTCTCCCTTCCGTAAGAAGTCTTTCAACGGCAATACGTCAAGAAAAATTAACTCGTTCTGTCGATAGACGTCATATTATATTAAAACGGAACGCAATTTAAACAGAGGAATGTGTACAGAAAGGAGTCATGCCCACTGACCCAAAGGAAATTAAATATTTAAAGAGTTAGGAATAGGGGTTTCACCTAGAATTCACGTAGGAAAATAGGTGATAAGATATGAAGTGAAATACCTTCTCTCACTCTCAGTGACTGCTGTGGAAAGTCAACTTGGAATTAATAGTACAAAAATAAAACACAATAAGTACATAGTTCATACACTTGTATCGAGGATTGGCTATTTTTAAAGTTGAATAACTATTCAGATTACGTAAATTACATTTTACAAGTATTTTACACGTGCAGTTGAATTATTTTTGAAAATAATACTAATACATGTATCAATGAAAACAATGGCAATCGTATCCCTCAGAGCAATCTGCTCTTTGATAAATAAAACCAATTATTTGGAGTAACAAAATTGGACTTTGATTACATTGTTTTACCTGCAAACACAGACCTAGACACCATTGAATTTTACTGTAATATTTATCAGTTGTTTTATCCACTTATAATGCTTACTTTTTATAATATATAAAACAAATAAAACTTTGCTAAATGTTTGCCATTAAGGTCAGTACATAAAGTCTGAACTAGCCTAGGTCACAAAAAGAAATAGTTAGAACTTTCAATTTCCAGACAATATTCTCATTTAGCCTTATATAATTAGTGACATGTACCCAAGGTAGTACAAGGATCACAGACCAATACGGTAGTATTCAACTAAATTGAGAATGGATACAAGGAATATGTCAAAGAGACAACAACCATGACAACTTGACCAAATAACAGAAAAAAGTAAAATTACAAAAATACTGAACTCTAGAGGAAAATTCCAAACGGAAATTCCCTAATCAAATGGCAAAATCAAAAGCTCAAACACATCAAGTGAAAGGAAAACAAATGTTATATTCCTGACTTAAGCTTGGTACAGGCATTTTCACAAAGTCACTTATACGATTAGATATAATGTACATCTATTTTGAAGAAGTCTTGATTATATTGTAGAGAATTAGGAGAAAATATGACGGATGAAGAGCTGCGAGCAATGATTGATGAGTTTGATAGAGATGGAGACGGTGAAAGTATGTATTATGTTAGAGACATTTGTCTTATCAAATGTATGGGTTGTTTAGATAACGCCAATATTTGGACTTGATGAGTATTGCAATAATAAGGATTCAAATTCTGATATCTGATACACACATCTTGATTAAGAATAACAAATATTAGTGTCTCACTTATGTTCATTGTTGAAAAATCTTAATAATAAATGCACACAATAATTTCTGAATTCATAGCATCTAGCCCTTTGGTTGTAAAACTTTACTCAATACTTTAGAGTAAAAAATGTGTGCTTGAAGCACCTTTTCTAGTATTTTGATTGGTTGAATTCTCAATGAGTTTGATAATCATACTCCAAAAATTTTTTGGATCTCTGTGATGACCATCATGTTCGTATCTTTCATCAATATCAATGCTAAAATAATTTAAGAATAGCTAACATGGCTAAAATAAAACATACTATTTGTCTACTGTTAAAATCCCAGTCTTGACCTCAACATGTCTTTTGTGGATTGCTATTGATCTTAAATTTTCTTTCTTTCATAATTTTTGTTGTTCAGTATGAGTTTTTATGCCCCACCTACGATAGTAGAGGGGCATTATGTTTTCTGGTCTGTGCGTCTGTTCGTTCGTCCGTCTGTGCGTCTGTCTGTGCATCCGTTCGCTTCAGGTTAAAGTTTTTGGTCAAGGTAGTTTTTGATGAAGTTGAAGTCGAATCAACTTCAAACTTAGTACACATGTTCCCCATGATATGATCTTTCTAATTTTAATGCCAAATTATAGTTTTGACCCCAATTTCATGGTCCACTGAACATAGAAAATGATAGTGCGAAATTCAGGTTAAAGTTTTTGGTCAAGGTAGTTTTTGATGAAGTTAAAGTTACATCAACTTGAAACTTAGTACACATGTTCCATATGATATGATATTTCTAATTTTTATTCCAAATTAAAGTTTTTACCCAATTTCACAGTCCACTGAACATAGAAAATGATAGTGCGAGTGGGGCATCTGTGTACTATGGACACATTCTTGTTTTTATTGTTGATGGTTGTATTGTGACCTATAATGATGTACACCCAGTAGGCAGTTGTCTCATTGGCAACCATACCACATCTTTTTTTTAATGCCTTTTTACAGGATGTATAATGGTATATTTTTGTCCTTCCCTCCACCTGTCTGTCTACCCAAGTGTTAGTTTGTCGTCAACATACCCAATATTAAATAAAAAAACTTCTCAACCAATTTGCATGAAACTGTAATGAATTGCTTATATCTTTTGACATGAGCTCCCTATTGAAGTTTATAAATTTAAGATTTTAAGTTCCCAAGTTATGGGGTTTTATTCATTTAAAAGAAAAATTTTGAGTTTTTAAACAATAACTCAATAATGCTTTGAGCATTTTTTAAAAAAATTTGATGACAGGTTTATATCTATTGACCATGTTGATGTGAGCTTCCTATCAACTTTTATAAATTTTAGATTTTACTCTCACAAGTTTTGGGGTTTTGTTCATTAAAAAGGGGAATTTTAAGTTTTAGACAATATCTAAATAATGTTTGAGTAGTGTTCATGAAACTTTGGTTACTGGTTCATACCTATTGATGTGAGCACCCTTTCAATTTGTTTTAAATTTAAGATTTCATGTTTTCAAAACATGCAGTTATATTCATTAAAATAGTGGAATTTTCAAGTTTCAGACAATTTTCATGAAACTTTGGTGACTGGTTTATATCTATTAAATTAACTCCCCTTAATTTTTGATAAATTCGTGATATAACATGAGTAAAGAACTTTATTCTATGAAAAAGCTATTGGCGTATTTTGTAGTCATGGCACAGCTCTTTTACTATATTCTTTGTGAACTTGATAAATGAATTGTACAGTAAGTAAATAACACTATCTTTATATTACAGTAAATGAAGATGAGTTTATTGCCATAATGACTGGAGATACATAAGAGGGCAGATCTATATAAGTACAGACATGACAGATGTGCATTTAGTACAGATATATAAAACAATAAATGTGAACATTTGTAAAGATGTGCATTTAGTATTGGTAATTAAAACAACAATTGAACATTTGTACAAATGTGCATTTAGTATTGATACATGTGCATTTATTATGGGTACATACGTTAATAAATCTGAACATTTGTTTTGTATTGGTTCATATAAAAAAACAGATGAACATTTATACAGATGTGCATTTAGTATTGGTACTTAAAAAAACAACAATGTGATCATTTGTACAGATGTGGATTTATTATTGACGTATAAAAACAAATAAACATTTGTACAGATGTGCTTTAAGTATTGATACATAAAACAACAGATGAAAATTTGTACAGATGTGCATTTAGTATACATGTGTGTGATTATCATTTCACATTTACTGTAAATTCGGAAATTTTCATTATTGCAAAAAATGCAACAGGGTTATAATGACAATAATTAAAACTCGCATTTTGATTCTTTTTTATGAATTTAACAGGATTTTTTCAATTTTGAAAAATATAAAAATCGCATTTTAAACTAAATGACAAAATCACAATAATAAATGCAATAATTTGTGAAATTAACAGTATGTCATCATCATTACAGACTCATGGATATTGTGTTCAGTTTTATTATGCATCAGTAAGAATGAAGATCAAAATACACTATTTTACATTCCTGCAAAATTTCATTGGTTGACATAGAAAAAATATGTAATTAAAAAAATTAGAGCAGCTAGCTATAATCTTGATTTTGAAACTATTTTATCAGATATTGATAGAGTTGTTCTTAAATTTATAAATATGTAAAAAAAATATGTTGCATTAATTCTTAAATTTGTGATGTAAGGAAAAAGCATTAAATACATGTAAATATTCTTTATTCCTTGTTTTAAAAATTGCATAAAACAATTGCTTTTCTTGCAACTTTTATTATGAATTCATTCTGTATCAAAATCCATGAAAATAAGTTAAATTGAAAGGATATATATTTATTGTTAGAGAAGTTGTTGTTTCAGGGATAATTTTTAAGTTAGTAAGATTGAGCTACTGTTGAAGCTTGTACATGTTGTGGATGTCAATTTTTCTTTTTCTTCCTTTAAGTACTGTCATGTTTCTTTGATATTTCCACCTAAATACTGCCGAAACTTTTTTTCTATTTTGCATTATTTTTATTTTGTAAATTCAAATTTGCTTTCTTTCCTCCATCTTTATTTTTAAAGATCAGTTATATCATTCATTGTAACACTTGTTGGTGTGAAAGAGGTATTTGTGATATTTGTATTTTATTTAAATATTTCTATATAAATGATTGCTAGTTTCCATATTATATAATAAAATTATTAAGAATTTTATGACTTGTATTTACTTTATTTAGAGTTATTGGTATACATCACTACAAAAGTCTAAAAGTCTGAAAAGACCAGTTTTTGTCTTAATTTGCATGAACTTTTACTCGACATTCTCCAAAAGTATGACTTGTGTCTTAATTTTTCTTGACAAATTATCATTTATATTAAATTTGTATTATATTTACTCGACATATTCTCGACATTCTGAATATTGTCTTAAAATTTCTTGACAAATTCTTGACATTTGAATACTGTCTTGACATTTCTTGACATATTCTTGACATTCTTATTTTTTATCAGTATGGCTTGACACATTCTGCACATTTTGGATTGTGTCTAAAATTTACTTGACAGTTCTGAGCTCTACAAATTCTGACAAATATACAACTATATCTTTTTTTCTCTTTATATATACTGTTGGTTCAAGTTATACTTCTTACAACAAATTAAAAGTTGGGCATGTAAAATAATTGAAAATTTGGATATATAAATATTTTTACAAATGCAAATATAGCTATGAAATCTAAAGTATGAAATAATTTAAATGTGGGTTTTTAAATAATTACAAATTTTGATTCCTAAATCTTATAAATTAAATGATTAAAACCAATCATACTGTAGACATATTTCATTAAACATTCACAATACTCAATGTTTATATGGTAAATAATTATTGTACCAAAATGTGGTTTATTTAAATAGCTAATCATGATGATATACAAATCATTCATTTAATAAAAGAACAAAATGTGTAATATCACCTGTTGGAATACACATGGACAGGATGTTCCCCATAAAATTAAGGTATTCCACACCCCAGAGTACACGCAACTGTCAAATAGAAATTACTGATTTACCTGTAATCAGCCATACAACTTATCAGTAAACTGACCATGCCAGTACAATTTAAAAAGTTTGTTGATAAATGAAAATGAAAATCATCATTTTGATGATGAAAAATTGAATTAAAATAAATTTTCTTCATCAAAATTATGAAGTTAATTATTTTCACATAAAAACAAATTAAATAATTCCCAAAGATTAAAAATAAATTATCATCTACTCCAGGAATAATAAGTCTGTTCACATTTCAGGCGAAATTTATACTGTTGAGATAGTGTCAAGACATATTTAAGACTGTCAAGAATGTGTGGAAACATATTCATACATTATTTAGAATGTCAAGAATATGTCAAGACATATTCAGACATTATTAAGAATGTCAAGACATATCGAGACAAATTTAAGACAGTCAAGAATTGGTCGAGACTTATCCAGACTCTTATCAGATGATACAGGAAGTTTGGAGAAATTTTAAGACAATGTTCATACTGTCAAGACACTTGTGAAGAAAAATCAAAAACCTTATTAGACAAATTCATACTATGTCAAGAATTTTTAAAAATTATTCAGGCAAATTAAGAATGTCGAGTAAAAATTCATGCTAATTCAGACAAAAACTTGTCTTCATAGATTAAAATACAGTTACATTAAGGCTAAAGCATTATGTGTATACAATGAACGTGTAACTTAAAGCCATCAATAGTAATACAGTTTCTTTAATGTGAATATATAAAGATGAAGAGATAATTATTACTATTAACTTGTTTGCTTTCTTCAATTATGTTGGTTTTTTGTTTGTTTAATTTTAAGGTATAAAGATTATGCTTAATTTCCTCGAACATTAGTCTTTCTAGTGTGGTGCCAAAATCTAAATGATTGGTAATTCTGTTTACTATAAGCATATTAAAGTCTATATCCACCCATATGCATTTCATTCAAATTTTGACTTATTTCGGAGAAGACCAAAGGAACCATATTTATATTCCCCAGTTACCCTTGGTTTCATCGGTAAATTATACGGTTGAACAAAGCATCAATGATCAACGTAACCTTAGACATTTGCTTTGTTTCTTTTTTCATGTCTTAATAGTTATCAATAAAAAATGAAACGTTTCACAGTTGGTACTGAACAATTTCTGGACCCCTTTATTTGTTAATGACACGCGTACCTTATGGATGATTGTTAGTTGCTTAACGTCCACTTGCAATTATGGCATGCATGTTCAGGATAAGCACAAAGTAGCAACACATACTACATGTAGGTCCAGGAAGGAGGTCCTCCGGTATTACGAAATGGAAGTTTGTACTGGCACTGGATAAAATGAGGTATATTGAATAAGGACAAATGTTGCCTTTCAATAGGCCATTTATGGACCTCTCATAAAGGTTTTGAAAGGGTTCGTACAGAGTAGTAAGCGTGGTGCTCTCTCTACACGAGACATTGGATCTTATATTCCCATTCGGACTGGACGTGACTGCGTATTTTTACATCTCACACAACTAAACGGGTGGCCAACTTCGGTCAGGTTTAGGTTTCACTGCCGGTCGTAAAAAAGTGACCCTACCTTATAGTACATTTCCCAGTCACCCTTAACCAAATTCTTTCATAAAAAAAAATAAAATAAAATTTGGCTACAATGTAGAAAGTTTTGCTGTACCTGTTAAATCAAAACATCATTTAACATTATTACAATATATCTGGGAACAGTATATATATGTTCCTGAATATATGCACACTTATGAGAACTCATAAGATCGTACATCAACTCGATACTGTTTACTTATATTTGGCATTGCACAATTAATGCGTTCAGATTTGAGAACATGATATAAGGAGCCTGTAATTCAGTGGTTGTCGTTTGTTTATGTGTTACATATTCGTTTTCATTTATTTTTTAAATAAGGCTGTTAGTCTTCCCGTTTAAATTGTTTTACATTTTCATTTCAAGGCCTTTTATAGATGATTATGCGGAATTGGCTTTGCTCATTGTTGAAGGCCTTACGGTGACCTGTAGTTGTTAATTTCTGTGTCATTTTGGTCTCTTGTGGAGAATTATCTCATTCATTTGGCAATCATACCACATCTTTTTTTATATGTATTTGCTTACTATTTGTATGGTTCTATTTATATTACTTTGCGGAGGATCGTCAGTATCATTAGTTAAAAAAATTGTTAAAAGGTCGAATTGTTCCTCAGATTAGAATACATTTATTGGTTTTTAGTAATGACAATGCCTGACAAGATGCTAGGGGCTAGATGAGCTAGGAAGTAAACTTCTGTGCTGATTTTTATCAATTCATTTATACTATTTCCTCCAAAGCTGGTCGAAGCAAAAAAAAATTGACAAATATGAAAATGATTTCACCAAAAGAACTTTTTTGAACATGCTTCAAAGACTCAAAACTGCTCCAAAAGTAATCCAATAGAATTTCAAGCATGTCAAGTGGATATTATCAACATCTACTTAATTAGTCTTAATATGTCTAAATATCTAAAAAGTTATAGTATTCAAAAGGTATTGCAAAATTATTCTCTTTTCATTTTTGTTTGTTATATAGATACAAATATAAGTGATACATGTACCACAAATACAGTATTTGTTGTGGTATGAAAGTGTAGTAATTAACATTTACTGTTACAATGTTAATTCGCACAAATTTATTAGAAATAAACAATTGAATGAAAAATGTTGAACATGTACAATAAAACATAGTTTTAGAAATCAATTAGGCCAGATAGGCCTTATAATTTTTTTTAAACATAATCGAATGACCATTAACACTCAGGACCAAGTCATCAGTAGGCAGTACAGATGTATTAAAACAACCTAGCTTCATATTGCTAGTAGCGGGAGTAGCATTGTCGGGTAAATTTGTTCTTTTTATAAAATTTGGTCAAAGGACATATAATGTTTGGTTCAAATCGATATATGCTTTTTATCTCCCTATTACTTACATTGAAGAAAGAGGTGATACTACTTTGACAAATCCTTGTACATGAGAGTTGTCTGTCAAATCTTTATTTCACAAAGAATGAATTGCATAACAATGAACTGAGCTCAAAGCAAAGTACTTTAATAATACACTTAGACAAAGAGCTAAATCCAGTGATATACTTTGTACTGCAGGTTCTTCATGAACATCCATTGACCAAAACCATATCTCAATAAAAGGCCATACTACATGGTTGGATCAGAAGTCCTGAAAAAGACATGTTTTTTTTTATCGTATTTTAAGTATGCACAGGTTAAAACTTTCTTGTGGTATAATCATTCAGTATCTAGCAACTATCAATTTGCTTCATGCACAAATTGATATAGGTTGAGCGCCCCTCTGTTGGAAATAAGAACACACCTCCTGGCTCCACCTAATTTAAGTCAACTGATGAAGAAACATTCAAAACTATAAAATGTTATCCAAGACTTTTCAGTGTCTATTTACCATTGCCACTGAAACAGTGATATATTTGTACACATATATACATGTAAGACTAAAATTTTAAAGTACTACAACTACATATATAAGACCAAAACTGATTTCGGTCTTTACTACATCTTCATTCCCCAAGTCATTTTCAAATTTTCCAAATTTAGCTATATTAAAGCTAACTACTCCTCACACACATGTATAGATTTCTACACACGAGTATCGTAAGATATTTGCCAGTGAGCCACAATGAATATTTTTAGCGAGTGAGCCCAGCTAATGAGCTAAAATGAATCAAATTGTGTACTCAGTCAGAGTTGTTGATATTTTAAGGTATCTTTAGAAATACCTAAAACCGTTGGATATATACTGACTAATTATAATTTAGATAATAATTTACTTCAAAGTACGTTGATTTTGTTGAACGATGAATACTGCTTTCTCAAAAGTTGCTAAGACAGGGCTATGAATCAATCAAATTAAGGTCATCACTCAAGACATTTTACGTGTTCGTGTTGTTTCTTATTTATTATTTATAACTGTTGATGTAAATGTCGTTTGGTTTTATGAGTCTTGGTTTTGATTGTTATTGTCTTGCCTCTGAGTTGTAATTCGCTTTGAAATAACTATCATTTACTACAATTAATACTCCTTTTTCGATATTTTGTGTATATGGTTTTTGTGGCTTGTATCGACATTTTGAGTTGAGCCAATTGCAACTGTACAGTTTTTTTTATCATGTTGTGCTGTAACACCAGTGATATAGATTAAGGAGAGGGGTTGGGGGCTCACATATCAAAATCAGTGATGTAATTGACAGTAGTGCTAAGGTTCAGTACTTTTGCTGTTAGAGTCGTCACAGCTAGAGTAATAAGTACTGTGTGTATGATTTATATTTTGTTTTTGTTTATATTGATACTAATTATCAATGATTAGTGCACGAACTGAGATGGTGCTGTTTGAGGTTAACTTAAGCATTGTGTGTTCGCTAACATGTGTAACCCTTCCATATTCTGTATGTGCCTGCTCCATGTCAGGAGCCTGAAATTCAGTGATGGTCAAAGATTGTTGTCTTTTCATATTTGTCTTGGCCTCGGTATTCAGATGTGGTCTGGTTTCTAGAAAACTATTTTATAGAAGTATTTGGAAAATCTGTCGAAAAATATGACACAAAATCATCATTTGAGTATCTAGCTTTAAAATAAAATGTACAACCCAGCCTATCAACAAAATCGGCGGACATGGCTGAAAATAGACATGTGCAAACTATTGAGATCTACACATTTCAAGACAAAAGCAAGATGGATTGACACTTTATACAGCAAAAATGAGCAGCAAGACAAGAACTACAAACAAGACAAATTTTCCAAGTTATTTCTCTTTATTGATTATTTTTCTTCATTTGTAGTAATTTTGTCTTAAAGGGGCACTAACTATGATATATGAAAAAAAATAGAATATGATTTCGTTTGGTTCATTCTTTTATAAAAATAAAATAATGAAAAGATAATTAGTTTTCAGCAGACAATTTGATCAATTTTGTCAAAATAAGCAAAAAAATATCGCTGATGAATTATTCACTTGCAAGTGATTAATTCGACCTCATTTATTGCGTATTCTTGCGACCTTTAAATGAAGCCATTAGCTAGAGATGAGTTACTCATGCATTTTAAGGACAATAATGTCAACACTAAAATTAAAACCGGTGAACTATTTCGTTGACTGATTAAATCCACAGAAAAATCATTTTTTTACGTTAATTAACTTATCTTCAATCTATAACATCAACTCGAATAGATCCATAAAAATCCAATCGCACGAGGTCACAATCTATTTATATTTATGTTTAAGTTTATATCGGGTTATGTGACCATCTGAAGTAATCGAAGGTCATCTGGAAAGTAAATTAGATAGCGTGTACACTACAATACACACTAACTTCTGGCATATATTATCGAGTACATGCTTTGCTAACGATTTATTTCAGACTTATTATAATTTGGGTATACGATTTAGTATTTTATAAATCAAATACTAGTATGAAAATTTGAGTCAAATCGGTGAATATGAATTTGACAGCTAGTGCCTCTTTAAACATGTAAATAAAGTATAGTAGATAAATAAACATTTTAAACAGCAGACAAGACCTACAAATGAGTAAGCGTAGCCGAAATCGTCTGCTGACATATTGGAGTTATTACCTTTCAATGACAATTGATTAGCAAGACCATTTCGACAAAGTCTTGAAATTACAGAAAACTAATAAAAGATGGATAGATACTTTTTATTTAAATAGTAAATGATCTACAAAAGACAAGTTCTACAAGAAGGTAAAGATAGTCAGTCGACTCCTGTTGCTTTTGTTTGTTTGCATTGCTTAATATTTGTTTTCAATTTCAAGGGCTTTTATAGCTTGATATACGTAACAGGTTTTGATCATTGACGAAGGCGTAAAACAAACTCTACGAAAGCAGATATAACAATAACATACTCAGATTATTTTGATCTGCAATGCAGTATTTTTAAGGGAATATAGAATCACAGATCCTCCATAGAACAGGAGAGGAAGAATTATGTAGAACGAAATGATAGCAAATGTCATCTTTGCAGTATTATTAATATTTGAGACGAATTTAATTATCTGCTAGATTGTTTTTTTACAACAGGAAATTATACTGGGATAAATGATATTTAGCACTTGTGAATATATAATAGATGATGAGGTGAAACCCGTCTAGTTGATCATGAAGTCTTCATAAAATATTGAAATGACATCAGTGTCGATACCTAATTTTTTGTTGTAGACTACTATTTTTTTCAGAACGGTGCCGTGGTTAAGATTATCTGTAATCTCCTCACTAAGGGAACCATTATTTCACCGGGTGGAGTCGGGCCTAGTAAATGTGATAAGATCAGAATATTTTTTTCCAATTTACAGGCGGCCTTATTATTTATTGTCAAGCTAACTAAGATCAGAATACGTATTTTTTTCTTATTCAATCCCTCCCTCTTTAGAATGAATGGTCGTCATTTACATTTGTTTACCTTTTGAAAATGTTTGCCAAAATATTTATTTTCATGTGCAATAATGCAAGATAAAGTATTTCTAATTAAGTATTCAGTTTGAAGAATGAACGCCAAAAACAAAACACTTTGTAACTTTATATATTAAGTGATATTTTTTATTCTGATATTTTATGACAGTCATGTTTTTAAAAAATAGCCGCCATATTGAAATTTCAAAGTGGGTCCACAGCGTATATATTGTTTTAAACACCAACCATTACTAACATACAAAATGCGGTGCTTTTATCGTCAAACTCACGATTATTCATCGATATATAGGTCTTATATGACAGGGTTAAGGGTTTCTTGTATTCTTGTCCTAATTTTTTGAAAATATCCTTGATCTGCATGCCATTTTGTGCTTCTTTGTTACATATTTGTTAATTTTCATAGAGATTAAGATTATAACACAATGGTAACTAATGTACCCCTATTTTTGACAATTTTATCTATTATGTCTGTTTGTTTTGTTCACAAATCGTTGTCAATATAATGAAATTTGATGCGACTGTCATACAAGTGAGAGGTTTAGCTAGCTGCAAAACCATGTTTAATCCACCGTTTTCTACATTAGAAAATGCCTGTACCAAGTCAGGAATATGACAGTTGTTATACATTCGGTTGATGTATTTGAGCGTTTACTTTTGCCATTTGATTAGGGATTTTCTTTTTTGAATTTTCCCCGGAGTTCAATGATTTTGTGATTTTACTTTTTATTGATGACAAAGGCCAAGTGATAGTAAAATCTACAACTGGGCTTCGCTCAAACGAGCTAAAGTGAAACATTTACTTTTTCAACTATTTTTTTTTATAGTATGTTGGATATTAATACCATTGTTCAAGGTTGGGGAAAGGGTTTGATGCGCCAGGAAAATTCTGAATGTGCCTATAATTATGTGGCTATCGTGTGTTGCTGTTGATCATAACTGTTATTCGTTTATTGTTTTGTATACGTACAAAAATAGGCCGTTAAATTTCTCGCTTCACTGTTTAACATTAATTTTGTCACTGAGGTGTTTTTTATTGATGACTATAAGGTATGGATTTTGCTCATTGTTTAAAGACCGTACCTTAAGTTGTTAAATTCTATGCCATTTGGTCTATTGGTTAGAATTGTCTCATTGGCAATCATACCACATCTTCTTGTCTCTTATATATAAACAAATCATGAATTGAATTGTCATGATGTCAACATATATGTCTCCAACTATTAAAAGGGGTTAAGACTTCGCACTAATTAAGCTCTAAGTCTTCGAAATTCGAGAAATTAATTAAACATAGACTATCAAAGATCTGACAAGTACTATTAATAAACTTTTTTTCAAATTTTAAGTTAAATTTTCAACTATACATGAATATACCCCCTGATGAGATAATTTGGAACAGGCATAGATATGGTTTTATTAATAATAAACTTAAAACATCTTTTTGATAAAAATAAAATAAAAATAAGCACAAGCACAAGCACAAAGAGCACATGCTACGTCCGTCATGTGCTTATTGAAAATGATACCAGAATTAAATTGCCGGAATATTAAGGAAGCATCTTATCAGAAGTTTGTTAAACTGCACCGCATAATATTTATCTTTTAGTATATCTTTTGGTGTATAAACTACGCCTTAAATCATGTAAACTGTTTTGGATTTTACTTTGCAATGTATTATTATCATCAAATCTTGTTTTCATTGCATTTTAAGTATGGTTATGCATGAACAGTTAGGATAAACGTTGGATATAGAAGTTCGACCCTTTAACTCATACAGCAAATCACCAACATCCAATTCAACAGCCGTTGTCATGGTGCTTGTATGCCACCTTTGGTTTGAATCGTGGTGTTGTGAGTAACCTGATATAATAACAACTCCGTTTTCCTGATTAAGTCCGGAATGTTCCGCTGTGAATTTCCCAGTACTAAGGAATGCAGATAGACTGTCTATTCCTACTGACATTTTCATGTTTGGAAATCTAATTAATCCGTCATTACCACTAACGGAACCACAAGCTGTTAATGCAACTGAAAATTAAAAATATAAACAATGGGATTTTCTTAAAACTCATAATATGAAATATTTACTGAGGTATACATCAATTAGACGACTATCCAACAAAACACAAACCAATAAAGACATCTGTACATCAAACAAATTGTCAATAAAAAATAGACTATCAAAGATAAACATAAAAATCATATATTCTCTTATTCTCATCTACATCAATAAAATTGTCCTAGAATAATGTTATTTCAGAGTCCAAAAAAGGTCACTAACATTTTATTTCAAAGATATTGATCAGTATTCTTCCATTTTGGTCCGAATGATCCCTCTGGCCTTGGGGCCTCGGTGACCGAGTGGTCTCAGTAGTAACTACTGTAATCTCTAGCAAGTAAACTCTGAGGTTGTGAGTTCGAACCCCGCTGTGCGGGTGCACTCGTCGACTCTAATCTTAATTGACTAAGATTGTCAGTTTTTCTATCGAAGGTCGGTAGTTTTCTCCGGGCACTCCGGCTTCCTCCACCAATAAAAACTGGCCGCCATGAAATAGCCCAAAAGCGGAACCTAAAAGTGGCGTTAAAAACACATTAAATTAAATTAAATTATCTCTGGCCTTACATTGATATTGTGCTATGTACGCAATGTTTCGTTTTTTTTCTTCTTTTCGAATTGTGTTTTTTCAAGAGAAACCTACACCAGAAACCAACTGGTTTTAAATAATTTTCCAATGTCCAACCGTTTTGATGCGAATTATATCTCATAGAAATTGATATAATATCCAGCCATTTTTGTGACTATCTGTTATATAGTTAAGGGGTTTTCTGGGTTTTTTTTCCGTTTGGTTTTAAAGATCTCAAATTCTGTTGGGACTTACTTAAATCTAATTTATATACGTTTAGAAAACATGTACTTCTTTAAAGTAATTTTTTGAAATGTGTCCTACCTTTTCTATCAGCTTCTATTTGTTGTTGCATTTTCTGTTGCACGTATACAAGAGTGTCGTTTCTTACTCTGCATATGATTGCTTCCAAACTGTTACTTACCTCCCTTTTAACCAATGCTGTCAATTGGTCAGTCAGTGAAGTAACGTTCAGTTCAGCTTTTAAAGGTGCGTCCAATTTTGTAACCAATGGAATTTCAACTGACCGCTTACAGTTGCCCCCATCAGAAGAAGGTGCAGGACATGCAATGGATATGTACACAACATCAAAAACAGCTGGATTAAAAAAGAACGTTTTTTCTCAATTTTTACAAATACTTTAGTAACGACTGTTTACAGTGTCAAACAATTTATACTCAAAATATTACTGCTTGACCTTGAAACAAGACATTTTACAGGAAATTTACAAGGTCAGTTCATATCCTGGCGTTTGTTTTTAAAGATACACAATATACTAGTATGATGAATTATTTTTGTGAATAAGATGTGTATCAAAAATAAATTATCATCAGTTTCATAACACAGTATTTATACATTGTATTCGTTAATGCAAACATTTGAAAAATCAAAGAAAAAATATAACTTGAAACCAAAGTCATATCAATTTGAAAAGGAAAACCTTAATGGAAACATGTGTTATTCATGTACTTGTCTATTTTACCAATCACCATCATATTAAACTCGTTCATCTATTTTTTTTTATATGTTTTTACATTTTGCTTTTATATATGTTAATCTTTATTTCTTTTTTAAATACTCATTTATTGCAATATGAAATGTTTCTAGTCGTGTGACAGACCGTTCGTGGTTCTGTTGTGCTGTACATGCTGTATTGGTGTGCTGTCATAGGTTGTTTTACGTGTTCGTTTTTATTCTGTAGTTAGCATGTCGAAATGTACTATTGTATTGTTTATTTGTGTATTTCTCTATCCTGAATGTTCTTGTATTTATTTATACTGTTTTTCTGTCATGTAATGTTGTCATTGTAGTGTTATATTTAACATTGCCATAAAAGTGCGAGGTTTGGCTAGCCACAAAACCAGGTTCAACCCACCATTTTTCTCAAAATGTCCTGTACCAAGTCAAGAAAATGGCAGTAAATGTTATCTTATAGTTCGTTTCTGTGTGTGTTGCATTGTCGTTAGTTTTTTTGTTGCACTTCAATGTTTTTGTTGTTTCGTTGTTTTCGTCTTATAGTTGATGTGTTTCCCTTGGTTTTAGTTTGTAACCCGGATTTGTTTTCTCTCAATCGATTTATGACTTTCGAACAACGGTACACTACTGTTGTTTCTATCTAAAGTTCACATTTATTTTGAAATTATTACTTTCTGAGAATCAAAAATTGACTTCATATCAAATGTTTATGTTTTGCTTGGTACGCACTTTCTCAAAAACAAACAGTTTGATTAATTGATAATCATGAAACGGTTAACTTAAAATGCTTGCTTGTACAAAATGCGTGCTATTAAGATAGGACTCGTTTTGTATCTTTTATCAACAATTGAAGCTGATTAAGAAAATGAAAGACGAAATATATAGTCTGGAGCGAATGATAATTCTATCCTTGCAATAAACTTCCAACAGCTATTAAGAATATATCTATATAAGAATAGTTCTCCTAGACTTACATGACTTCTAAGAACCATATTACAGATGACCAGTGAAAACAGGACTTTGTACATGGTGAAAAATAGCAAAGATATAAACAGGATTTCATCTTTAAAAAATCTTTGCAACGAAATTTACAATTGCGGATGTCTGCATTGAATAAAGAAATTTAAGCATTACAAATACATCATGGTAGATTAATATCATAAAATGATAGGAATTGCCAATATTATAAGAACATTACATGCATGATAATAAAGATATTTGGAGATACACTGTCTTTTAAGAGAACATATTATAATCTCTCTACTTACCGCATGAAATTAGGCGATATTGTATAATTGTCAAAGGGACAACTTTTGACCAAAGTACAAATCGCATGGATTTGAGCAACTATAGGTCTCCGTCTTCAACAATGATCAAAATCAATACTTCAATACTGTTAATTCAGCAATAAAATACCACAGACATTCCATACGATACTACCTGAATGGTAGCCTCGGTGGCCGAGTGGTCTAAGTAGTCGAACCACTGTATCATGAGACTTTCATGTGAGTTCGAATCTGCACGTTGCAGTGCGTTTGACTCAAATCTTAATTGATTAGGACTTCAGTTTTCCTGCCGAGGCTACACGGTTCTCTCCGACTTTTCTCCACCAATAAAAACGAACCATCACAAAATAATAACTATATTAGCTAAATGTCGCCATAACACACGACCAACTTTATAAATTCTATAAATTCTTTAAATTTAAGTCATGAACTGCCTTATTCATGTTATTGTAATAACATCTGAAATATTATCATTAACCGACAGCATGCGCAGTAATCGGTGTCTGTATGCTAGCTATACTAATCCCATCACTTGTTAATAACTTTGTGTTATTTAACAGCCAACTTAATGTGATGCAAAAAAAAAGAAAACGAAAAACGAAGCATTTCTAGAAAACAGTGTTCTACCAGTTAATAAAAAAAACTTGAATTGTAACAGGCACACCTCTCTCTCCAAAGAGAGGGGAATGTGACAATTATGAAATATCTCAGTATGTTTCCCATTTATTTCTTCTGCATGCTTTGTTTATTTAAAAGAGAACAAGTATGACTTGATATACGAGCATTCTTAATTTTCATAAAATTTTATGTATCGATCTTGCATGAAAATTTCAGAAGAGTTTCGGCTGTTTTTATAGATAGGATTTTATGATGCCACATTGCGGTCAGAATGTAAGTGTAGCAGTTACGAATATACTCCAATTTATTGTTTTTAAATGTAGAAACTTTGTCTAAGTTTCTGGAAGTAACTTATGTCTTATTTATAACCATCTGAATGAAGATAAGACATACTTTAAATTCTTTAAGGTAGTTTAAGGAATTTGGAATTTCTTCATATTTTAAATGCTACAAACTCGAACGAGCAGGTCGAGGGAAATTTCGATAATTCAAATTTAGTACCTTCGTGAGTTATATTTGTCTATAGTTGAATTCATTATCTTTGCCTCTGAGTGTTTTCTTTGTTTTATTGTGCACGTGATATTGAATATAACATTACTCCTGAGTCTTCTATTTTATATCATTTTATAAAACTTGTAGATAGTTTATGTTATGCTATGTTTGGTTTACAAATTTTAAGTCTACTACTTACGGCCACGAGCATTACTGAAGAGACATGTATTGTCGAAATGCGCATATGGTTCAACAAAATTGGTACCGTTAATTTTATTACTACCACTTGGTCGATGCCTCTGCTGGTGGACTATTAGTCCCCGAGGGTATCACCAGCCCAGTAGCCAGTACTTCGGTACTGGCATGAAAATACGGATTTTTTGTATTATTAAAATTTGCTGTTACAAAATGATGGAAATTATTATAAATTAAGGAATGTATCTCCCTCATGCAAAGCTCTGATTCCTTTCACGAATTTGGCTATACTTTTTTGGACCTTTTGGATTAAAGCTCTTCATCTTTTATATAAGCTTTGGATTTAAAATATTTCGGCCACGAGCATCACTGAAGAGACATGTATTGTCGAAATGCGCATCTGGTGCAACAAAATTGGTACCGTTAATTTTATTTTATAACAATTATATCCCTCAGACAAAACATTGTAAAAAGCAAACTATTTGAATACATGTACAATTCCCACAAGTAAACGTTTTTTTTATCAATTGTTCCGCTACGGTTTCGGTTATACGCGGACATGAAATTCATTCATTCATTCATTATTACGTATTATGGAAAATACTCAATATGCACTTTTGGAGATCAATTACAACTGTGGATTTAAATTTCCAAAATGCACATTTCAATTTTGAATAGAAATGTGATTATTTTCCCACAAAAATGAAATAAATGTAATGTTAAATGTTAAATGATTAAAGTGTTTTAGCTGAAATTTAAATTTCCCAAAAGCACAATTCAATTTTAAATAGAAACTTAAAATCCACTTGTATTTTTGAACAAAAGTAATTATTACTTCAGTTTGTATAGAACTTTAATTTGGATATTTCGTTTTGAAAGATTATAACATAATTATTTAATGTGAAACAAGAGACAAAACCATCTGAATACCAACAGACATATACAAATCACAAAGGGAACATATAAATGGAATTTTGCCATTAGATAATATTTGTCATCTCATTAAATAGATGAAGCCAATCAAGACAACTATATCAACATTTCATGATAAACAGAAACAACCTATATCTGAAACAGATTTTAGTGTAGGAACTACACCAATGACTATTGACAAGTGATAATTTGTATTGCAATTGTAATGGTTTATACACTTCACTATATATTGACATTTATAATAGTTTGTACTGGACTGTCAGACATCAATTTTCAATACGCTTTTTATAAAGTCATCAAAGAAGAGAAAATAGCGACATCAAATTTGTCTGTATATGGTGTATCGAAGTTGGAATGTTCCGTACTATGTACGTCTAGAAATGATTGTTGCATGGCTGCTTATGACACTGTTAATTTAGTCTGTCATGTTGATGTTTCTGGAAGTTGTTGCCTGAATACTACATCAGCTGTTGGGTGGCACGTGATGGCAAAAGAAATGTTTGGTAAGTATATTCATGTGAATAATATGCACTTATATGTTGATGTGTCAGGAGTAAAACATTTTCTTATTTTAAATTGACTATTCTTGTCGTTCAACAAATTTTCAAAGACGATTCAGGTATTAGCAGCAGTACGTAAGTATTTACTACTTTCTGGGATGTTCTTTTAGAATTACGTAAACGTTTTTTCCCGTTCTCATGTCATAAAAAAATTGTATGTAGACATATCTTTTCACTAATTTTTGTGATATTTTAACATTTCTTGATCGGTGTGAGAAAAATATTTCTGCTCAGCAAATGATTGGTCGAAATTTGATTATGACGTTTAATTTCTTATTTTCATCTGCAACTCGTATTGTGACATCATCATGAAAAAAGGCGAACATATCTGATGACGTCACATATAAAGAACACAACTTTCTGCAAATCTTTGAAAAGGAAGGATAAAAACATTAGAGAAATAGATTCCACCACTATAACTCGTGTATTACAATATTTCTCCACTCTCAACAGTTACATTTTAATTATTTATAAAGTCCGGCAAGCCTCGCGCTTTAAATATTAAAATTTAACTGTCTTGAGCGGACAAATATTGTAACACACTTTTTGCAGTGATGAATTTATATATTTCATTGATGCTTTACTAATTGTTAACAAAACTGTACAGTGTAAAATCCTAACACATTGACGCACATAATGCATATGTGTGTCATCCCAGTTCGTTGACAAGTCCAAACTGTATGTTCCTTTAAACCACGGAATTTAAAACAGCGCTTTCTACTAAGAAATTAACTTTAACATTACTTTTTGTTTCGTCTTTGTATTTGTTTTCGTAAATTGAAACGCTGATTTAACTTTTAAGCAGAAATATGTTCTTTGTTAAAGAAGTCGTAGATCTATCAAAGAAGTTAACTTTTAGTATTTAAATGTCTTTTTTCAGCATCATGTAATTGTTTAAGAAGATAAGTTAGTTTTTGTTGAATAAGCAAGGCAAGTCTGATCCTAAATGTTATACGCTAAAGCAAATATAATGTGTTTACATTTGTTCGTGTGTCTTCCACCATCTTATATTGTAAAAAAAAGATAAAAATGACGATCAAGATTTCAAACTAAATAGTCATGCGAATATTAAAAGAGTAATGCAGTTCATTTGTGTGCCTTTTTGTCAAAAAAAAAAAGAAAACAATGTGGTATTAATCTTATTACAACGACTGTTCTTACAAAAACAAATCATTCATTCGTTGATTAAGGAAAAAATACAATCTAAGCAATGTATGAGATAACTCAGTAAATCTAATTTTATCAAGGAATGCACAGACATTATACCCATTTTAAATTTGTAGGAGTATAACTAGTTTCGGGACTCTTTTTATTTTCCAAATAGCTATTGTGAGAGCTATCGTCTCATATTTTATGTTAAAATTCTATAGTTAAGTTTTATTTCCACTTTAAATGGATTTGCCATGTATGATATGTACAAAATCTGGCAATTTGCATAAAATGTAGTTTGAACAAAACTCAGTGACCAATACCTTTTGTTACATTTTTTGTAAATTATAAGCTATGAATAATATTTATGTACGTTTCGGCAACAAAGTTTATTTGTTCCTTTGGCTTCATCTTACGGTGTTTATATTTCACAGCTCGTTCGCTATGCCCGTATCTGTTGTGACGTTTTTGATTTTAACGAACGTAATCTATGTATTACTGGTAAATTATTAAACCAGGGATATCGTTACCATAAATAACTTAAAACCTTTACTAAATGTTTCCATAGATATAAAGATTTGGTTTGGAAGTTTGGTTGTACCTGTGGGAAACTTATTTCAAACGGGATAGCACATCCTCATTTTTACGGAAGTGTTGTTAACCGTGGCCGGAAATTTAGAAATGATCCTTTAAATAAACTTATTCTAAAAGGGTACCTTTTCAACACTGTTATAAGATCATTGAATATTGTTTTTATTGGTATAAATATTAATTTTGTTATCATTAAATTAAAAGCAAACTTAATATTACTAGTATGTTATATACATATACACGTTCATGGATCTTCAATCTGTAGATACCTGTATCTTGGCATTGCACACGGTCATGTTTTTCTCTGACTGTTTATGACGTCTTTACACTAAATCCACTGAATGTTGGATGTGTACGAGTTGATAATTTAGGATCAGATGCATGATTTTTTTATTAGTTGTTAGTGGCTTTGAACTAGCTGTCAGATAACTGCGGTACTCTCAGATCTGTTCCTAGTGTCTTTTTGTTGTTTGGATGTACACTTGTATTTTTGTCCATCTGATGAGTTAAGCCTTTTTCAACTGATTTTTGTAGGTCGTTCTTATGTTGTACTGTTATACCACTGTCCCAGGTTAGGGGAGGGTTGGGATCCCGCTAACATGTTTAACCCCGCCACATTATGTATGTATTTGCCTGTCCCAAGTCAGGAGCCTGTAATTCAGTGGTTGTCGTTTGTTTATGTGTTACATATTTGTTTTTCGATCATTTTTTTTATATAAATAAGACCGTTAGTTTTCTCGTTTGAATTGTTTTACATTGTCATTTCGGTGTCTTTTATAGCTGACTATGCGGTATGGGGCTTTGCTCATTGTTGAAGACCGTACGATGACCTATAGTTGTTAATTTCTGTGTCATTTTGGTCTCTTGTGGACAGTTGTCTCATTGGCAATCATACCACATCTTTTTTATATGAACTTCATTTGGCAAAGTATGAAAATATTGTTTTTGTTTAAACATCAAATGTACATTAGAAAACCTATAAACCTGAAATAAAATAAACGTGTTAAATGTGTTTTTTTCCCCCCAAAGAAACATTTAAATACATGCAAAATTAAACTGCAAATAGAAGTATAACTTTTTTACGGAGGTAGATAAAGACGTCAACAGTAAGCCCATGTTCAAACTTAGGTTATGGAACGCCTTCTTAAAATCCCTGCTATGTTAAAAGCATTTTCTAGAAAAAAAATAATGACTTTGTGTAGCACTCTAGACTATGATCGTAAGTTACATCGATTAGGAAAACTCTGTTGCACATGAATGCGCTTAATTATCAATGGAACTGACTATGTTATAAGCTCATTCTGAGTTTTCGCACAAATCGCAGGTCTATCATTAAAACACATATTCAACACATTTTAGCTTAAATGAACGCAACAGTAGTATATTGCTGTTCAATAAGAGTAAATCGATTAACCGAAAACAAATCCAGGTTACAAACTAAAACCGAGGGTCACACATCAACTATAAGAATAAAGAACGGAACAACAGAAACACTGAACTGCAACAATACCAGTAGTAGTCTAGTGCCTGTTCTGAAACAGCTTCCGGTTTAATCTTATGCCTGTTCTGGAACACTTCCGGATTGAGTAATGATCTAAGGACACAGGAGGTCAATCAAAGTTCAAATACGTGACATTCCAGCAATTGTCAGAATGATGTCATCAAGAATGTTGTAACCTTAGGAATGTGTAGAATGTGTGTATTTTGATTTTATGAATATACAGTATACATAGGTATAGAGAAAGAAACTAATATGTTGTTTTCTCAGCTAGTAAATGATGTGATAAAGAAAAGATGATTAAAGCAAATTAAAATTTGTTCACATCTAACATCAGTGTTTCAAGTGGCTAAATTATTTTTTAAGTAAACATCATGTTCTCAATAACCTATATGTATATATAATATAAAATTGCGATTTTTATCCAAGGCAATTATAGGTTTGAACGGAGTTTTCAATTTAGACTCGTTTATATATAATATATATATATAAGTCGTCTAAATATCAGCCCAACAAAGTTAGATCTGTAAATGTTAAGGTATATATCATATAAAAATCAGTTATATTAAAATATCATATATTAAGAAAATAATTGACATAAATAAGTGTTTAATTATATAGATGAGAACGTTTACAACTTAATGATTTTATATGCATTGGTAAAGCTAGATTTTTAACATGCATTTTGAAACATTAAGGAACTCTCAAAAAGAAGCAATAAGATTGATAATAAGAACTTCACATACAAAATTTACACAAACAAAATTTTTCCATCCATAGTATTGTATTTATGTACGCATTTATTTATCTGTTTCTGAATAAAATATTGTTTACACTAAAATTTGACAAGTTTGGTCTTATAACTGTGGTTTTTTTTGTCTTTGAGACCTTCTCAGTACTTCCATTACATTGGCATATGGTATTGGTTGATTCTGAAGGGATTATTTGTTTATTCTGAGCAAGTGCTGGAGCAATGGGATCGTCCTGACCAGCCTATGGTTTATCATCTTGTTGTGCAGCAGGGTTTTCTTGGTGGTTAAGTAAATTTTGAAGTCTTTGTACAAATTTTCTTATAATTTCTATGATACCTTCAACAATCATCACCACAGCTAAGATATATTCTGTAAAAATAGTATTATCTACTTATTATTACATCTCTTGTTTCATCTACTGATATTCCATCATCAATTGATGTATAATCCTCGTTTTACTTCTATCCAGTTGAAATTGTTCCATTTGAAATTCTTCAATAGGAGCTCCTTTTCTTTTGATATTTGATTATGAATAATGTTGAAGTGCTCAAAAGGATTATCAAAACTGAAAAATAAGAAGAATGTCCGAATATCAAGGCTCGCACATTTCAATTATTTGGTTTTTTTCTGCCACAAGATATGATATGAATAGTTTTATTTTGAAGGCACCATATAACATAACTCCAAATGCTATAGCAAAAACCACTGAAAAGATGAAAAAAATAAAGATAGTTATTTTGAACTTACCTCTCTTCTCAGTGTATTATTGTGTAAGTATATTTTTCTTTTCTGTGATCTTTTTTCTTTCTTTAGTTGTATTTCTTTTGTTTAAGTTGTATTTCTTCTTTATGAATATGTTTTTTTTTCTTTAAATGTATTTCTTATGTTTAAGTTGGATCTATTTTTTATAAATATGTTTTTTTTCTTTAATTGTATTTCTTTTGTTTACGTTTGTATTTATTTTTTGTGAATGTGTTTTTTTGTTTGTTTTTTTTTTTTTGGCTAAATTTATCATAACATGTCAACAATTCTATTGAATACCTACTTTTTTTTATTAATAAATTTTATGAACGTTTACTTAAATATATATCCTACCAAGCTTACCCTTATAAAATTAAAAAAGTAACTAAATAAACTCATGATATATTGCAAGAATGAAATTTTGTATTTGCGTAAAACACGCGTTTCGTCTTAAAAAAAAATCACTTGCGACGCTCGAAGAAACAAAGTCGAGCATTATAGTCCATACCAAACGACAGAAATACAGTGTTTTGTGGTCATTGCTACACGAAATAAATGGATTTTATGTAGATTTTTTTTAAACAAATGTATGTCAAATTGTTAAAAGGACAAACAAAATATGAAATATAGAACCCCATCTTGAGCCTGATATTACACACCATTTCAGTTCCTGTTTTTTTTTAAGACCTTGCTTTACTTTTTACATCAAAAGAATGTAAAACGTCTGCAAACCTCTTAGTTCATGTTTAACGAGATCAATAATCTATTGTTATCCCAAATATAATTATCTACATGTATTGTAATTGTTTCTATCTTTTCGAATAATGACTGCATGAATTTTATTATATATATATATAAATATATATGAGACCGTTTGTTGTGTTTCAATACAAAATATGATTGGTTTAAATGACAATTATGTATTGTTTACATGTTAATATTTGGATAATGCAGTACTGTTTTCTTATAAATTTTTTTGCTGGTATATAGACTTTGAAGGGGTTCTTTAAAAACAAATACACATAAAAAAGTTGATCAACAAAAATGAAATTTGGGAGAAGTTTTCGGGGATAAAATTTTCGTTCTCTTTGTTAAATATTCATATTTTATGCAAAACAAACCCATTTTCAATGATCTCAATTTCTAGTAATCAGAATGATTTTTTTACATTCTAAATATTCAAGAAGGTGCTATATGTATATATAAATATATATGTATTAAAAACTGTAACACAATTAAAATATTGTCCATACAATTCTGTCATTACGGCCCTCTTCATTGGAATAAGTTCCATATCTATATGTTTTTAGGGTAAAAATCAATGATACAAACAAAAATAGTTCATATCAGAAAAGAAAGCAATAAAATGAATAATATGTATATATTTATAAATGTATATGTTGAAATAAAGAATTACTAACAAAATAGATAATAAGTTAACGGAAAAGAAATTTGAGAAATTTGAGGTGATTTAACCCATAAAGAAGTCAACCCATTTATGGTTAAAGTATTTTGTAATGGGGGTTTATTCTCTAAAATATTCCTTTTCATGTAAGAATTCTTTAACCTTACTGATTTTAAGAAGATGCTAATATATATATATTTATTTTTTTAGAAATGTTTTTTGTTGCAATAAAAGAATCGATAGTAGTTTGTATAAGTTTTATGTAGACTGAAGATGTGCGAATATTCTGGTAGCTGCCTTGTCAAATCAAACATATATAGCTACAGAAAACTTTTGACAATATTCTGTTACACAAAAAAAAACCAACTTGTTGAAAAATCCCTAACGAAAAAAAACACCGTTATAATATGAATAATTTTTAGAAGCAGACGAATTTCTGATTAAATTTTCGTAGCCATATTTGGAATAACGTTTTGAAATGTGTAGGTATAAATTCCTGTCCACTTCCATTCAACATGTTTGTAATCTGGCAAAACTGTTCTTTTATTAGACATTTAGTTAGTAGATATACTGGTTTGCCATCCTTGATGATTTTATTTTATGAACAGACTCGTACCAATACTGAGTCATACTTGAGTTTTGAGATTTCAGAGTTTCTTGTTTGAAATTATTTTTGTGGAATTCAAACAGGTGCATACGGACAGTTAACACAAAGTCAGTATTGAAAATATCATAAACTGTACAATACCTTCAAAATAGACAAGATGAAGGCATCTCACTAAAGTTCATTTAATGGAATAATTCCCCGAATTAAAAAATATGTAGCTACTATTAGAACAGACCAATTGATCCTTCTAGGAAATCAAATACCGTCATATATATAAGACCTTCGGATTTGTTAGACATTATCGGTCCATTTTTGTTTTGTTTAAAAGTTTTCTTTCTTTCTAAATTTGATTTGCCAAAACCTGATATTTTATTTATAATGGTTACTGTATACTTTTGTCCTTTAGCTTGCCTGACCTCACAAGACACACGAGATATTGCATGACTTGGAAAATTTTGGAGTGAATAATAATGTTTTTCTTTAAGTATATACATAAATAGATAAAGATTATAGCATTAACTGGAGTTAACTAATTTATGGTTGAAGTATTTTGTGATGAATTTTATTTCTCTGTAAAATATTCCTTTACATATAAGCATCTTTGAAGCTTTTTCTTTCCTTCTAAATTTACTGATTTTAAGAAGATGTCTTATGATGTATATATAAATGTTTTTAAATGTTTTTTTTGTTGAAATAAAAGAATCGATAGAATTTTCTGTAGGTTTTATGTAGTTTGAAAGTGGGTGAATATTCTTGGTACTGCCTTGTCGGCTGCCAAATCAAATACCGTAATACAATGCCATAGTACCATTAGGGCTTATACAAAGACATCAGTTTTCCATTATTTTTTTATTAAAAGTTTTCTTATTTTCTGAATTAAATCAGCCAAAACCTGATTTCTTTTTATAGTTGTTACTGTTTACTTTCACCTTTAAGCTTGCCAGACTATACTAGGTACGTGAGCTTTTGCTATAAGTTATTGTTTGCTGAAATGGTCATAAACTTTTCAAAATCGTCACTTCGAAATCCACTTGAAAGCTCCAATTTTCACTAACGTTTGTATAAAGATCCTTAGACTATCTAAAGGATAATGTGTTTGATTGTTCCTTTCTATGAAAATATAGAATAACTTAACCATTTATTTTGCTCATATCTTAAATAATATGATATAATGTACCAAGTCAGGAATACGGCAATTTTAATTTAAAAGTTCGTGTCTTTGTATGTTGCATTGTCGTTTGTATTTTGTTTCACTTCCGCGTTCTGTTGTTTAGTTGTTTTACTCTTATAGTTGATGCGTCCTCGATTTAAGTTTGTAGTTCGGATTGCGAATTCTCTCCATCAATTTATGATTTTTTTACAACGGTATACTACTGTTGCCTTTATTTAAAAGATTTCCAATTTGTAGAAGGTATATTGGCATTCGGAGCTAAACATATTTTACAGATATCTACAATATTACATAAAAAATACAATTGTTACTAAAAAATCCGTAATTTCAAAGTTCACTGGTACAATATTGCAATCAAAAGAATGCATATTGTCTTTTTTAAATAATAAAGATAACAAATTTTATATCTGTTCAACCTTGAAAAAAGAAAAGTATATTTTTGATACATAAGTTTTAAAATGTTCTAAACATAAGCTGCCATTGATTGATTACATATTCAATGTAACAATAAAAAAAAACGAGTGGAAAAAGAATCATTTGATGTATAAGATATAAAGTTATTCCAAAGTCAATTAACCTATATGAATCTACGCCTAAAAAAAGAGTTTATCAAATAATGGAAGAGTTTGTATAAAACTGAAATTATTTTTAACAGATAAAATTTCTGAAATATTTTGTTGAAAATAGACCTTAAGCATATATTAATGTACTTTCAAAAAGAAAAAAGTACAAAAAGCATACTAAATAAGCATAAATTGATCTTAAGCCTTAAACACTACAAATTACTGTGGGTCAATCAAAGCGATAGCACATATTTAATTATGGAAATTCATTCAGATGGGAGAGAAGTAGAAATTAGTTATTTCTTTTTGCTCATATCTATGCTAAGATGTTTTACAAATAAGCCTGAACGGAAAGAACGCTTGTTTTATACTGTTCTTCCAGACAATATGGTTTGAGGCAAAGTTTTGCACTTTCAATAAGTTACTTGATAAAAGGTTATCCTAAGTACATTTCAGTAATATTTGAAGCGCTCGTTATCCTTCAGAAGTAAACTGTGAAATAATTCATGCAAAACATTCATTCCGCAGTTATATTTAAATAGATTTTGTGATTAGTTATCAAAGGTAGCAGGATTATAATTTAGTACGCCAGGCGCGCGTTTCGTCTCCATAAGACTCACCAGTCATGCTCAGATCAAAATCGTTATAAAGCCAAAAAAGTACAAAGTTGAAGAGCATTGAGGGTTGTAAAATTTTTATGAAGGACTTCATCTTTGTAAGTTCATTTTGCACATCACATTTAAATTGCTTGACACAAACCAGGATCAGGACCATAACTACGTTTTGTTCAATGTTAATCTACTTTTCTCTGTATTCATAGTGTACACATGATTAATACAACGTGACGTTATCCTAGCCATATAAATATCAGAACATTAAAACATTTCAGATAGAAAGTCAGCATTCTAGTTTTGGAACAAAACTTGAAGTGGGCAATTTTCGAAGCTGTATTTTGGCTATATAATTCTAAAATTCTAAACATTTCTACAATTCTCTATGCAAAAGTGGAAATTCATTATGTATATTTTAACTCTTTTTAGGGGGAGGGGGTGACAAACTGATACCGGTAGTTGCAAAAAAAAAAAACCCGCAGTTTTATATTTACTGAATGCATCTCTAAGGCTTAAGAGAACACAATAATTCTGGTAGAAAATGCAGCGAATTTCTTTATAATGCGAAATAAATTAGAATAAAAACTTGTTTCTTTAATCGCAAATACAGACAGGAAAAACAATTATTCTTAAACTCAATGTTGTATTTAATTTTATCATAATTTTCAAGGGAAACTGTTTGTTCACTTCCCTTATAAATAAAATAAACTTATTCTTTTCAGAAATTAATAATCAAACAATGTATCTCCTTCCCCTTTTTAGACTCCTCTGGGTTTTTTTCTTCAATAGCCTAATACGTCAATAAAAGTGTGTGCAGTGACTCGTTTTATGATATACACTTTAAAACAATATCTACCAGATCAAACTCAAAACATGGACAATTGGATGTGATAAAGACAATTTTATTCAGGTTGACGCACTGCTCACTAAACTAATATCGAACCATTTATCCAAATGAATAGGATTTCGTTTTTAAGGTATACACACATATATAACAAAAATTGGTAATGTGTAAGAAAATATGGAATTAAGAAATCAGTGGATTAAATACATTACTATCACTACAAAAAAAAATCAAAGACATTAATCAAAGCTCGCCTGCTGAATGAGGTAGATTGGAGAAAAAACAAATCAAATAAGCCTACATCTGGAATTACAGCTTTACAAAGGAATATATTTATAGCATTCTTACTTGGACATTGTTGCATTGCCTGGTGTAAAAATGCATTCGATTTTATGATTAATAGTAGGCTCAAGTAAAAAAGTTGGCTTTACACGTATGAATGTATGCTGAATTAATATAACAATTCCACAACTTGTGGCATATTCGAAAATATTTTAAACAAAACTAAATTTATTACTGCATAAAAAATGTTAAAGGAACATATGCAGGTCTTCAAAGCTCAATAAAGATGTTATAAGTTACTACCGGTATCAGTTTGTCACCCCCTCCCCCTAAAAAGAGTTATAATATACATAATGAATTTCCACTTTTGCATAGAGAATTGTAGAAATGTTTAGAATTTTAGAATAATATAGCCAAAATACAGCTTCGAAAATTGCCCACTTCAAGTTTTGTTCCAAAACTAGAATGCTGACTTTCTATCTGAAATGTTTTAATGTTCTGATATTCATATGGCTAGGATAACGTCACGTTGTATTAATCATGTGTACACTATGAATTCAGAGAAAAGTAGATTAACATTGAACAAAACGTAGTTATGGTCCTGATCCTGGTTTGTGTCAAGCAATTTAAATGTGATGTGCAAAATGAACTTACAAAGATGAAGTCCTTCATAAATATTTTACAACCCTCAATGCTCTTCAACTTTGTACTTTTTTGGCTTTATAACGATTTTGATCTGAGCATGACTGGTGAGTCTTATGGAGACGAAACGCGCGCCTGGCGTACTAAATTATAATCCTGCTACCTTTGATAACTAATCACAAAATCTATTTAAATATAACTGCGGAATGAATGTTTGGCATGAATTATTTCACAGTTTACTTCTGAAGGATAACGAGCGCTTCAAATTTTACTGAAATGTACTTAGGATAACCTTTTATCAAGTAACTTATTGAAAGTGCAAAACTTTGCCTCAAACCATATTGTCTGGAAGAACAGTATAAAACAAGCGTTCTTTCCATTCAGGCTTATTTGTAAAACATCTTAGCATAGATATGAGCAAAAAGAAATAACTGATTTCTACTTCTCTCCCATCTGAATGAATTTCCATAATTAAATATGTGCTATCGCTTTGATTGACCCACAGTAATTTGTAGTGTTTAAGGCTTAAGATCAATTTATGCTTATTTAGTATGCTTTTTGTACTTTTTTCTTTTTGAAAGTACATTAATATATGCTTAAGGTCTATTTTCCACAAAATATTTCAGAAATTTTATCTTTTAAAAAATAATTTCAGTTTTATACAAACTCTTCCATTATTTGATAAACTCTTTTTTTAGGCGTAGATTCATATAGGTTAATTGACTTTGGAATAACTTTATATCTTATACATCAAATGATTCTTTTTCCACTCGTTTTTTTTATTGTTACATTGAATATGTAATCAATCAATGGCAGCTTATGTTTAGAACATTTTAAAACTTATGTATCAAAAATATACTTTTCTTTTTTCAAGGTTGAACAGATATAAAATTTGTTATCTTTATTATTTAAAAAAGACAATATGCATTCTTTTGATTGCAATATTGTACCAGTGAACTTTGAAATTACGGATTTTTTAGTAACAATTGTATTTTTTATGTAATATTGTAGATATCTGTAAAATATGTTTAGCTCCGAATGCCAATATACCTTCTACAAATTGGAAATCTTTTAAATCAAGGCAACAGTAGTATACCGTTGTAAAAAAATCATAAATTGATGGAGAGAAAACGCAATCCGAACTACAAACTTAAATCGAGGACGCATCAACTATAAGAGTAAAACAACTAAACAACAGAACGCGGAAGTGAAACAAAATACAAACGACAATGCAACATACAAAGAAACGAACTTTTAAATTAAAATTGCCGTATTCCTGACTTGGTACATTATATCATATTATTTAAGATATGAGCAAAATAAATGGTTAAGTTATTCTATATTTTCATAGAAAGGAACAATCAAACACATTATCCTTTAGATAGTCTAAGGATCTTTATACAAACGTTAGTGAAAATTGGAGCTTTCAAGTGGATTTCGAAGTGACGATTTTGAAAAGTTTATGACCATTTCAGCAAACAATAACTTATAGCAAAAGCTCACGTACCTAGTATAGTCTGGCAAGCTTAAAGGTGAAAGTAAACAGTAACAACTATAAAAAGAAATCAGGTTTTGGCTGATTTAATTCAGAAAATAAGAAAACTTTTAATAAAAAAATAATGGAAAACTGATGTCTTTGTATAAGCCCTAATGGTACTATGGCATTGTATTACGGTATTTGATTTGGCAGCCGACAAGGCAGTACCAAGAATATTCACCCACTTTCAATCTACATAAAACCTACAGAAAATTCTATCGATTCTTTTATTTCAACAAAAAAACATTTAAAAACATTTATATATACATCATAAGACATCTTCTTAAAATCAGTAAGTTTAGAAGGAAAGAAAAAGCTTCAAAGATGCTTACATGTAAAGGAATATTTTACAGAGAAATAAAATTCATCACAAAATACTTCAACCATAAATTAGTTAACTCCAGTTAATGCTATAATCTTTATCTATTTATGTATATACTTAAAGAAAAACATTATTATTCACTCCAAAATTTTCCAAGTCATAGCAATATCTCGTGTGTCTTGTGAGGTCAGACAAGCTAAAGGACAAAAGTATACAGTAACCATTATAAATAAAATATCAGCTTTTGGCAAATCAAATTTAGAAAGAAAGAAAACTTTTAAACAAAACAAAAATGGACCGATAATGTCTAACAAATCCTAAGGTCTTATATATGACGGTATTTGATTTCCTAGAAGGATCAATTGATCTGTTCTAATAGTAGCTACATATTTTTTAATTCAGGGAATTATTCCATTAAATGAACTTTAGTGAGATGCCTTCATCTTGTCTATTTTGAAGGTATTGTACAGTTTATGATATTTTCAATACTGACTTTGTGTTAACTGTCCGTATGCACCTGTTTGAATTCCACAAAAATAATTTCAAACAAGAAACTCTGAAATCTCAAAACTCAAGTATGACTCAGTATTGGTACGAGTCTGTTCATAAAATAAAATCATCAAGGATGGCAAGCCAATAATTTGGCAAACCAGTATTTCTACTAACTAAATGTCTAATAAAAGAACAGTTTTGCCAGATTACAAACATGTTGAATGGAAGTGGACAGGAATTTATACCTACACATTTCAAAACGTTATTCCAAATATGGCTACGAAAATTTAATCAGAAATTCGTCTGCTTCTAAAAATTATTCATATTATAACGGTGTTTTTTTTTCGTTAGGGATTTTTCAACAAGTTGGTTTTTTTTTGTGTAACAGAATATTGTCAAAAGTTTTCTGTAGCTATATATGTTTGATTTGACAAGGCAGCTACCAGAATATTCGCACATCTTCAGTCTACATAAAACTTATACAAACTACTATCGATTCTTTTATTGCAACAAAAAACATTTCTAAAAAAATAAATATATATATATTACATGAAAAGGAATATGTTAGAGAATAAACCCCCATTACAAAATACTTTAACCATAAATGGGTTGACTTCTTTATGGGTTAAATCACCTCAAATTTCTCAAATTTCTTTTCCGTTAACTTATTATCTATTTTGTTAGATATTCTTTATTTCAACATATACATTTATAAATATATACATATTATTCATTTTATTGCTTTCTTTTCTGATATGAACTATTTTTGTTTGTATCATTGATTTTTACCCTAAAAACATATAGATATGGAACTTATTCCAATGAAGAGGGCCGTAATGACAGAATTGTATGGACAATATTTTAATTGCACCTTCTTGAATATTTAGAATGTAAAAAAATCATTCTGATTACTAGAAATTGAGATCATTGAAAATGGGTTTGTTTTGCATAAAATATGAATATTTAACAAAGAGAACGAAAATTTTATCCCCGAAAACTTCTCCCAAATTTCATTTTTGTTTATCAACTTTTTTTATGTGTATTTGTTTTAAAAGAACCCCTTCAAAGTCTATATACCAGCAAAAAAAATTATAAGAAAACAGTACTGCATTATCCAAATATTAACATGTAAACAATACATAATTGTCATTTAAACCAATCATATTTTGTATTGAAACACAACAAACGGTCTCATATATATTTATATATATATATAATAAAATTCATGCAGTCATTATTCGAAAAGATAGAAACAATTACAATACATGTAGATAATTATATTTGGCATAACAATAGATTATTGATCTCGTTAAACATGAACTAAGAGGTTTGCAGTCATTTTACATTCTTTTGATGTAAAAAGTAAAGCAAGGTCTTAAAAAAAAAACCAGGAACTGAAATGGTGTGTAATATCAGGCTCAAGATGGGGTTCTATATTTCATATTTTGTTTGTCCTTTAAACAATTTGACATACATTTGTTTAAAAAAAATCTACATAAAATCCATTTATTTCGTGTAGCAATGACCACAAAACACTGTATTTCTGTCGTTTGGTATGGACTATAATGCTCGACTTTGTTTCTTCGAGCGTCGCAAGTGATTTTTTTTTAAGATGAAACGCGTGTTTTACGCAAATACAAAATTTCATTCTTGCAATATATCATGAGTTTATTTAGTTACTTTTTTAATTTTATGGGGTAAGCTTGGTAGGATATATATTTAAGTAAACGTTCATAAAATTTATTAATAAAAAAAAGTAGGTATTCAATAGAATTGTTGACATGTTATGATAAATTTAGCCAAAAAAAAAACAAACAAAAAAACACATTCACAAAAAATAAATACAAACGAAAACAAAAGAAATACAATTAAAGAAAAAAAAACATATTTATAAAAAATAGATCCAACTTAAACATAAGAAATACATTTAAAGGAAAAAAACATATTCATAAAGAAGAAATACAACTTAAACAAAAGAAATACAACTAAAGAAAGAAAAAAAATCACAGAAAAGAAAAATATACTTACACAATAATACACTGAGAAGAAAGGTAAGTTCAAAATAACTATCTTTATTTTTTTCATCTTTTCAGTAGTTTTTGCTATAGCATTTGGAGTTATGTTATATGGTGCCTTCAAAATAAAACTATTCATATCATATCTTGTGGCAGAAAAAAACCAAATAATTGAAATGTGCGAGCCTTGATATTCGGACATTCTTCTTATTTTTCAGTTTTGATAATCCTTTTGAGCACTTCAACATTATTCATAATCAAATATCAAAAGAAAAGGAGCTCCTATTGAAGAATTTCAAATGGAACAAATTCAACTGGATAGAAGTAAAATGAGGATTATACATCAATTGATGATGGAATATCAGTAGATGAAACAAGAGATGTAATAATAAGTAGATAATACTATTTTTACAGAATATATCTTAGCTGTGGTGATGATTGTTGAAGGTATCATAGAAATTATAAGAAAATTTGTACAAAGACTTCAAAATTTACTTAACCACCAAGAAAACCCTGCTGCACAACAAGATGATAAACCATAGGCTGATCAGGACCATCCCATTGCTCCAGCACTTGCTCAGAATAAACAAATAATCCCTTCAGAATCAACCAATACCATATGTCAATGTAATGGAAGTACTGAGAAGGTCTCAAAGACAAAAAAAAAACCACAGTTATAAGACCAAACTTGTCAAATTTTAGTGTAAACAATATTTTATTCAGAAACAAATAAATAAATGCGTACATAAATACAATACTATGGATGGAAAAATTTTGTTTGTGTAAATTTTGTATGTGAAGTTCTTATTATCAATCTTATTGCTTCTTTTTGAGAGTTCCTTAATGTTTCAAAATGCATGTTAAAAATCTAGCTTTACCAATGCATATAAAATCATTAAGTTGTAAACGTTCTCATCTATATAATTAAACACTTATTTATGTCAATTATTTTCTTAATATATGATCTTTTAATATAACTGATTTTTATATGATATATACCTTAACATTCTTAGTGTTGTTAATATTAATATGTAAAGATAGAACTTAACTATCAATACATTAATCTTTTTTTTTTACCATTCCCCACTTTTATTCCAGATATTCGAGACAGTTCTGAAAGGAAGTTTTTGCTGTTTTTTATTTTACAGGAAATGTGGTATGTGTCGTGTTTTTACATAAATCAATTATGTGATATGTGATATGTCACACCTTCAGCTACTACATGGTCGGGTATTTCAATTAAAATAGATGGTGTTTATGAAAATGATATTTTTCGAGTCTTGCGCTTGATGGGTTTATAGACAAATTTTTATGTTATAAATTACAGTTTGATATTTAAGTCATTCTTTTGATTGTTTAAATATATGTCTCATTTTACATAGTTACTAGTTTATCCAAGTTTATTATACAGAATATTGTCGCATTTTTATGGTTTTGCCGTGTTTCAGATATATTTTTTATCAAATTATTTTTTATATAATCATGTGTATACTTTGATTGGTTTTTTTTTATGGGTTTCATTTGATACTTATTCTATGATTCTTTATGATATATTGGAGCAATTCTTTTTAAAAAAAAAATCAATTTATTTATTTTTATTTAGAAACCTGTTTCAAAGAAGAAAAAAAATAAGGTAACTTTTTTCATACCTTATATCAGTTCAAAATTTAATTTATAGTTTAAAGTTTAATATATATATCGATTAAATGAGCTCAATATATTTCGTTTCAGGTACGTTTTCAATTTTAGCGGTTTTTTTTATTTGTTTTTTACATATGTTAAAGACTTTATCATATGTATGAATATTATTGATGTTGACATGTATAGTTGTTTATCGTCTATTTTACACATCATGTCATCAATGTCAAAATATAGTGTAAATACATAATAGTATTTATCACATAATTGTCCTTGACTGGTGTAATTCTTTAAATCAAAGCTATCTCAGGTAACATATTTTTGAATACTATATCAGGTTATATGTTTATATGTTTACATATTGATGTTTAACAACTATACACTGCATAATTTTCTCAATGAAAAAAACTCAGGTAACATATTTTAAAACAATGTACCATAGTAAAGCCTAGGTGGTTGAGTGGTCTTTCGCATCGGACATAGTGCGAGGCGATTTGATGGCACGATATATCAGTACCATGAGTTCTAATCCTGGCGAAGGAAGAACAAAACATTTGCGAAAGCAAATTTACAGATCTAACTTTGTTGGGCTGATATTTAGACGACTTATATATATATATATTATATATAAACGAGTCTAAATTGAAAACTACGTTCAAACCTATAATTGCGTTGGATAAAAATCGCAATTTTATATTATATATACATATAGGTTATTGAGAACATGATGTTTACTTAAAAAATAATTTAGCCACTTGAAACACTGATGTTAGATGTGAACAAATTTTAATTTGCTTTAATCATCTTTTCTTTATCACATCATTTACTAGCTGAGAAAACAACATATTAGTTTCATTATTGAATGAGGTATACCTATGTATACTGTATATTCATAAAATCAAAATACACACATTCTACACATTCCTAAGGTTACAACATTCTTGATGACATCATTCTGACAATTGCTGGAATGTCACGTATTTGAACTTTGATTGACCTCCTGTGTCCTTAGATCATTACTCAATCCGGAAGTGTTCCAGAACAGGCATAAGATTAAACCGGAAGCTGTTTCAGAACAGGCACTAGACTACTACTAATACCAAACGCCAACATACATAGAAACGGACTATTTTATAACAACTGCCGTATTCCCAACTTGGTACAGAACAGTTTAAGAAAAATGGACGAAAGATACCAGAGGGACAGTCAAACTAATAAATCGAAAATAAACTGGCAACGCCTCGCTAAAAATGAAAGAAGACAAACAGACAAACAATAGAATACACGATACAAGATAGAAAACTAAGGAATAAGCAACACGAACCCCACCAAAAACTAGGGGTGATCTCATGTGCTCCAGAAGGGTAAGCAGATCCTGCTCCAAAGGTTTTGTTACAATCTGTAGCTAACAAAAAAATGCGTAAACCTGTCGATTCGGATCAATCGACAGTTAAAGTAACTCCTAACGACAAAAACTTATTATAATAAAGATATGTATACTAGTTCAAGCGGGACATTTATATTTATATTTATGCGCTTATCATGATGCATAGGGAACTATGTATTTTTATTTAAATTCAGTGTTTAAAAAAAGGGTAAAATGCACTTTGTTACTTTCTATTGCTCCTGGATAGATGGCATTTCTGTAAACCGGGAACCTTAATCTGTTACCTGAACGACTAGGATAATTGTAAACAGGAAATATTTTGGAATAATAATAATAAAAAGGCTCACAAGAGTGCACACGTTGAAATGTCTCGCCTTCTTAGCTAATCATTGACATTATGTTGATAGTCCTTAGTACAATGAAACATAAAGCTATATTACAACTGTCACGTAAACAGCTTAACATTATCCAAGAAACCGTAACATTGACCAATGCACCATGAAAAAGAGGTCAAGTTCAGATGAACCATGCCAGGCAGACATGTACAACTAACACTTCTTCCATACAACAAATATAGTTTACCTTTTTCTTGTAGTAAAATAAAAACATACCAAAACACACAAACTAATGACCCGTGAATATGGGGTCAAGGTCAAACAAAACCCGCTCGATTAAAATATATATCATAAAATATTTCCATACATCAAATATTGCATATAGTCATGATAGTATCAGAAAAAAAAGACCAAAACTCAAAAACTTAACTTTTACCACTCAACCATGAAAATGAGGTCAAGATCAGATGACACCTGGCAGTTGGACATGTACAACTTTCAGTCCGTCCATACACTGAATATACTAGACCTATTGCTTATAGTATCTGAGATATGGACTTGACCACCAAAACTTAACCTTGTTCACTGATCCATGAAATGAGGTCAAGTTCAAGTGAAAACTGTCTGATGGGCATGAAAACCTCGCAAGGTAAGCATATACTAAATATAGTTATCCTATTACATATAAAAAGAGAGAATTTAACATTACAAAAAATCTAAACTTTTTTTTCAAGTAGTCACTGAACCATGAAAATTAGATCAAGGACATTGGACATGTGACTGACCCAGGTCTTCAATCTTCTCCGGATCACTTTTCCAATGTCGATACATGCGACAAAAATATTGACAACATTATCATAAATTGAGAAAATTGCAAAGAAAGGGCAATAGCTCTGAGACGAATTTTCCGATCATTTTTCGTTCATTTGATTTCGAATTTTCCGTTCATTTGATTTCCATCTTATTATTCATATCGGGGCCTTTTATAGCCGACTATACGGTGTGGCTTTTTCCGTTGTTTAAGTCCGTACGCTTAAAACTGTATAAAAAAAAAGTAAAATCACAAAAATACTAAACTCCGAAGAAAATTCAATCGGAAAGGCCCTAATTACATGGCAAAATCAAATGACAAAACACATCAAACGAATGGACAACAACTGTCATATATTCCTGACTTGGTACATGCATTTTCAAACGTAGAAAATGGTGGATTGAACCTGGTTTTACAGCGCTAAACCTCGCACTTGTACGACGCGTCAATATTGATAATGATGCGTGAACAAAACAAATAGACCCAATCGGTAAAAATGTCACAAATAAAGGTAAAAAGTCTAATTCGGTAGGTTACATTCGTAAAAAGAGAACGGGATTATAGTTACGACACAAGGAACACATCCGATATCATCTATATAACAGACATTCCATAACGGTGAACCAACCCGTGACGGCGTCCATACAATTTACGAAGTGATGATTTCAGCCTCCTAAAACTTCTAAATTGGGATAAATCATCTCTTTCGTCTTAAAGTTTTGTTTTCAACCGACCCTCATAGTAAATTTCCAGATATAAATCCTAATCAAGTGACAAAATCAAGTGCTCAAACACATCAAACGAAGTGATAGCAACTGTCATATTGCTCACTTCATTTGAACTTGGTACTAGTATATAGTTGTCTTAATAGCAATCATACCAATTCTGAACTGATCCATGGCAATGGTTGATCACATATCGAATAAAACTACAGCAGTGTAGCTTTTTTATACTCTATTGTTACATGTAACATTCCTTATTTCATTGTGTTTTGCATTAATTACATATTTCGTTGTCCAAGCGTACTGTATGTTCAGGGTTACGCGTAATTCTTTATTCGTGCATCTAACAACCACAACCTAATACATATCATCCCTTTCCGTGAATAATGGATTAACTGTGTCAACATTATTTTATTTTCCCTTAACCTCCTAACTCTTGCAACAGAAGAAAAAATGTTTTGTGCCAGGGAAAAGTATTCATTAGGAAAAATCCCCATGAAAAGATTGCAGATTTCTATCATTATATAAACGGAAAGAAATTTATTATAATCTTTAAAGATTTGTATTGAATAAGGGAGTTAACTCTATAAAACTGCTTAACCGACAACAGAACGCAGAATACTGTTTTCCATGTACACAATATCTTGCCCATATTAGTGTTTATTAAAATATAGATTTAAATCAATTATTTTAACCGAGTTTATAAACTTTCAATCAGTTATGTAGAATGAAGTAAAAAGGCCCCTTTTATTTTCTCCAGCAGACGAGTTTATTGTGCATAGGGTCAAATGGATTTTAACGCGAACAAACAGCTACGTGAAATGTTATTGTACGTGAACAAATAGTTATGCCTAACTCTTGGATCCCGGTGCGTATACAAAGTGTCACGTGTCATTCATATATCTCTTGGAGGCTTGAACAACGTGTTACGTACACCTCTAGGGTGTGTGAGCAAACTGTTACGTGCAACTCAAGAGTGTGTTAGCTTAGTTTTACGTGCGCCTCTGATGTGTGTGAGTAAAGTGTTACATGTATCTCATAAACAGGGTGTCCCCTGGGTCAATTATTTTTTTTCGCCACCTCTTTCGCCAAAACAATAAATTTTTCGCCACTTTATTATTTTTTTGCGCTAAGTAACATAAATATATTTTTCGTTTAAAACTTACCACCCCACCTTCCCCCACCTCCCTGATATATGCATGGAAGTGTCCCTTATAAAGTCACGAAATAATTGCATACCAAATATCATCAGTAAAACAATTATCAGTTAGGGAGCAACCATTTACATTCAAAGGGCGGTTATGGTTTTTGTCTAAGTCAAAAACAAATCGTATTTCGTTTTTCAAAGCAATCAATCATTTTATTTTCAAATTTAACACTATAAGGTAGGGGGAAATCTCAAACTTATTTTAGACAATACATTAAATGAATAGACACTAAACATTTTACTTTAAAACAACAGAATTTTTTTTAACTTATAAGGGGAAAATAGTCATTGTATTTTAAACAACTTTTCTAAAACACGTGTGTCATTAAAACGACTGTTAAGTAGTTTTGTCACAGAATAGAAGTTTCTTCATAACATAAGTTCCAAAAGGAAAATATATTCTTGAATATTATTTCCTCATGCAGGAATAAATATTACAGTATATGTTCCTAACGGAATAAATGGTATAGAATATTCGTTCCAATGTGTTCTCCAATTTATTTATATTGTAGTCCTGTGTTGTCATTTTGATTTTATATTTCACATGGCCATAAAAGTGCGAGGTTTGGCATGCCACAAAACCAGGTTCAACCATTTTTTCCTTTAAAAATGCCCTGTACCAAGTCAGGAATATGGCCATTGTTATATTATAGTTCGTTTCTGTGTGTATTACATTATAACGTTGTGTCGTTTGTTTTCTCTTATTTTTGAGTGTAAATTCACATTGCGATAAGACGTGTCACGGTACTTGTCTATCCCAAATTCATGTATTTGGTTTTGATGTTATATATATATGTTATATTTGTTATTCTCGTGGGATTTTATCTATGTGTGTTACATTTTAGTGTTATGTCGTTGTTCTCCTCTTATATTTAATGCGTTTCCCTCGGTTTTAGTTTGTTACCCCGATTTTGTTTTTTGTCCATGGATTTATGAGTTTTGAACAGCGGTATACTACTGTTGCCTTTATTTATAATAAAGTTTCCATTGGAACTTCTGTTAGGCGGAACAAATATACGTTGACAGTCTCCCTGATCAATTACCTATATTAAAGTCAAAGGATATTTAAAGTTTAAATCGGAGATTTTTCTTGCTTTTGTACACTTTTTCGTCACAACAACAGCTGTCTCTTCTAAACTATCTTTAAAAGGAGAGGAGACGTCAAAAGTTTGTTTCAAACACATGCGTCGCAAAGTGGTAAATAAATTCTGTAGACTTTACCATATGGGTTCTTCTAATTGTTGAAGGCCTAAAGATTGTCTATCATTGTATATCCACGTCATTAGCACTTGAATGATAGTAGTCTCATTGTCAGTCATACTGCATCATCTTACTTTTGTATACGAACAAAAATCTCATCTTAAACGGTTGCGGTTTTTTTTTATGCATTGGTTAAATTGTTAAACATGGTTAAATAGATAAAGAGTATAGACAAATATTAGTCAAACAGATCATGAGGTGTCGAGCCCCTAATAAAAATTACAGTATTTTTATAAAAATGTCACTATGCAATGGCTTGGGCTCCTGACGATTGACATGGCCATGGTCAATTAGTTAATTCTAATTGGTCTATATAGATATTCGAAACGCCTTATGATCTACGGAGTTGGGGTGCTGGGATAGGCTTTGACAACGATTTATTGAAATATATCGGCTGTTATGTGATGCTAGGCTAGGTTAAAATATCCCCATTTTTTTAATGATTCGGTAAAATATCCTGCGCACTTGCACCTAGAGGAAGATGGTCTGTGAGTAGCAAAATAAAAGTATATGTATTTACAATTGTTAACTTTCCATTTGTAAGTAGCAACATTCTAGTAGCACCTGCATATGGGGTATATATCTCCCAATTATTCCCTTGCTTGCATTTCCTATCATGATTTTCTTGAGGGTTGCTGCTCACAAGGAAGCTATTAAACCAAGAGTTCCAAATGGTAAAGTTGAAATCATCCCTTCGTAAATTTTACGGACGCCATCATCAAACTTGACTATGAGTAAAGGGAGATAACGCTTTCTAATCAACTATACTACAAATAACTGTAATATAAGCAACATTACTTTTGCATGTAATATTACTGATATGCGTAATATTACTTGGATGAATAACAGGGGCGGATCCAGCCATTTAAAAAAGGGGGGTTCCCAACCCAGGATAAAGGGGGGGTTCCAACTATATGTCCCCATTCAAATGCATTGATCGGCCCAAAAAAAGCGGAACCCCCGGAACCCCCCCCCCCCCCCCCCCTTATGGATCCGCCACTGAATAATCGCCTGGACTGGTTATCAACTTCATCTTTTATCGCATCTGATTCCCTGAAAGATGGCCGAACTTCCTGCTCATCGTCTTCCAAATTGTCTGTTCCGTCTCCAAACCTTGTTGTGCCACTTAAATACCAAATGAACGACTAACTTCGCGATGTTTCTCAGACTGTTTTAAGAATTTGTGTGTTTCTATTGGCGTTTTTTCGATGCCTTAAAAAACTGAAAATAACAAAAATATGAAAACACACGCCTGCATGTAATGTGATATTTTCGCGATGCTCCGGGTCCCTATTGCTTATATTTATATGAAGTAAGTGTTTTTATTTCGCATTTGAAATTGGACAAATATTGAAATAACCGAAATATGATATAGTTCAGGATTACAAATATACAAAAAGAATTTACATGAAATGCTTGTTTTACGCAGACTTGAGCTTGTCATTGTATATTTTTTTGGGGTGGTTTTGAACCATTTGCTATTCTATTAAAACTGTCGTCGAAATAGACATTTTTTGGGGTAAAATTTAAAAAAAAAATATCTAAATAAATGTTGAAAATCAAACGGGGTAGAATATATCATATCAGCATTGCAAGGCAATGAATAGCCATGATCATGATGGAGAAATATTTTGATTAAAGTAAAGATTCAGTGGTCCGGTTTTATATTATTTATATAGATTTATTTGGCATCTCGTGTTTTAAATATTCGTAATAAAACTGCTCCTTATGTGTTTTGACTCTGCGTGAAATGAAGTAAGAATCATAAAATTTAATTCTGAAAAATGTTACATGATTTATTTTATAAAAAAATCTGCAATGTAATACCTGATACATAACTACTTCAAACAATTCATTTTCATCTCATATTAAAGACTCAACATATAAGTGTTATTTATGATCTATGCATTTAGGTCTGCGAACCGTTTGCTATGTAATGGTATTATAAATTAAAGTGAATTTTGTAGATTGATTGATTGAATCTCTTTATTTCCTCCATTATACTGAAGATGTACATTTTTTAAATACGAGTATACTAATTACAAGAAATGAACGACATATAAATACAAACTACAATTAAAGCACACACAAAAAAAAAGAATAAAAAAAAACCAAACACATGTTACATATATATGTATAATATATCTACATGCTACATTTGTTTGATGCAAATATTTTCATGTCCAAAATTAAACCTATGCAGATAATTCGCCTTTAAATTTTCCGTACAGATAAAATATATGATCTGCCAACAACACAGTATGTTTCTCCAGTTGGCAAAGTTCACAGAATGCATAAAATCTGTAATGCCATCAAGTAAAGCTACGATTATATCGCTATCATCTTGCTGAAAAAAGCGTACAGATTCCTGGACTGGTAAAACATGTTATTTCTTACATCCAAAAGGTTTTCACAGTATAAAATTAAGTGTTTAACAACTTCTGTGGAATAGCATCCGCATAAAGAGCGCTGGCCATCCTTTATTGCTATTGAGTCCAGTTTTACAATGACTAATAATTTATTATTCAAATGCAGATAGACAACGGCAAGAAGTAAAATCTGTAAATAGATAGTCTATTTTGTATTTCATAGTAACGACAAAGTTCTGGTCGACTCTGTATAGATGATTTCCAATTATTTTTCTTCTCGGATTTCAATTGATTGCTTAACAATTTTTGACCACATTTTTTTTATCCGGGATATACAAATCATCCATGTAGCTCTCAAGAAATGAATGCATGTCTTAAGTCATATGTTATTGAACGTTTATCGGATTCGCCAAGCACTGGTTGACCGAGGCGTAGAGTAAAAACTTGATTCTGAGTTGTATTGGATTTAGCTCTGAACAACCGTCCGAGCAACAATAATTTGAATTTATCGATGAGTCTTTGTATAGACCATAGTCCGAGAGAACTTGTACAAGAATCAGTTGGCGACCGTTTATCTAGACCTAACACAAATCTTATAGATATTCGATACCATTTATAACATCGATGATGGTGTTTGCTTTAATATTGATTTATGTTCTTAACAAACAAAACCCATAACGTATTAAAAAGGTATTAATCGTTTCATTGTAAACAAAATTACAAATGAAATAAACTGTAGGTAGTGGGACGTTGTCCCTCACCGACCTTGCAGTATAAGATTAAACGCAGATGTTTTTATTTTAAACCGCCGGTTTTATAAATGAAATCATCATGCATAATGTAGGTTTGCACGGGTCATGTTATTATGCGAATTCCTTGAGATCACTTTCAAGTAATTCGGGATTATTTATGTTTGCTTTTACCTTTTACGTGTATCAACTGTTTGGTCTTACATATTTCTGCCTTATATTACATTTATTCTATTTTATTTTCTATTTATGTGTGGTACACATGGTACAGTCAATATGAAAAAAAACTATATGTTCATAATATTTTTTTCATTATACACAGTTTTGATTTAGAAGGAAAATCGACATGCGTAAACAATACAAATAATTACACCATTACGAAATTTCAATTTAATAGTCTTGTCCAGGTTAGAAAAATCATAAAATAACATCATTACAAGCACAATCCCAATTTGATATTCTTGTACACAATGTATAATATGTAAATCAAATTTATTTCTATTTCTATATTTAGGAAAATACCTGTGATAAAATAAACGTTACAAAGAACGTCATTTTTTGTAACGTTGTAACTTGATCCATTGTCAATTTGATGATATGTGAAGCACAGTTTAGTGTCTCTGTTGTACAGTAATTTCCGTATAGTTTATAGTTGATGTTTTTGTTTTTAATCGAATTATGACTATTTAACAGCGATATACTACTGTTGCCTTTCTTTGACCCCCCCCCCCCCCCCGAAAGATGATATGATGCTATGATAAAAACGTCATTAATTCACATCTTTCTTTTTATGTGTAAGCTTTCATGTCGGTGTTATGGGATTAGATGATTTTCTGTATTGATTTGTATTCAACGTTCTGTTGTGTCATATACATGTGTTATTGTCTGCCTTAAAGATAAACTAACGGCATGTTTACTGGCATACCAGAAGTACTGCCAGTGGCTGTATAAGTTTCACCTATATCTTATTTATGCATTTATATACTGAGCATTTAAAGCAGTTGTTTGGTAGCCTGTCAAGTACCGCTGATAGGTCTGTAATGCCAAATCATAAGTATTTTATCATGGTTATCTTTAATTTTTAAAAACACTTGGTTGATGCGACAGCTGTTTGACATTTCGTAGTGCAGGTAACACCACCCTAGTAGTAAACACTGTCGTATTGACAACAACTGTATTAATACTGTCATTTGCTGTAAAAAGCAAAATAACAATAAGCTGAACTCCAATAGAAATTCAAAGTATAACATGGCAAAATCAAAATCTCAAACACATATAACAAATGAATAACACTGTCATATTCCTGACTTGGTACAATCACTTTCTAATGTAGGAAACTATTTATAAAATATGGAATTATCGAAACAGTAGGGTTAACGTTTAGTACTTAATACATTTGTAGTTTGTTTCGTATTTTTTCGTATCTATAGACTAGATATCACTGCCATTTGAACACCAGAGATAAAGTGTTCTCTTAGGTTTTACTATTATTCCAACTTTTTTTTTTGTAATTCTGTACACAGACCAAGTCCACATTATTTTATTTAATCTCAGAACCGTACGCATCTAGTCAAACAGACAGAAGGAGAAATCATTAAATGGTTCGACGTCATCCGAATCGTTACCTTTACTTAGAAGCGACACGTACATTTATAAAGCGTCCTGTTTCAGGTGTTTGCATTTGCTTATTTGATATGTATCAAAAGGTAAGCAGGAACCGCTTTCCTATGTTTCTAGAGCACAGCCCTCGTTTAATTTATTATGTCTGTTTAGTTCACGCATCATTGTAAATATAACAAGAGGTTTAGCGCTTTAAAACCAGGTTTAATCCACCATTTTCTACATTTGAAAATGCCTGTACCAAGTCAGGAATATGACAGTTCTTGTCCATTAGTTTTTGATGTGTTTTGTCATTTGATTTTGCCATGTGATTATGGACTTTCCGGTGCTTTCGTCTTTTTTCATAAAGTTGTGGTGTTGTCCGTGTTTATTTGACTGATAAATGAACGTCTGTGACATTAGAAAATTATTGAATGTGTAGTTACACTATAATACACACGAACTTATACTGGTGTCAATCAATTTTCTTGCAACTGGTCATTTCTTCGAAGAGATGTTCTAAAACATACCAGCAGTTCAGTTGTTAAAAGAAATATTGTTTAATGGTAACTCAGATGCATCTAAGTTTGAGATGCCTTATCTAAGTTTTTGTTCAAGAAAATTCACAATTTTATAGACTGGTGACAATTAAAAGCTTGTCATATTGAACAATGTCAGACTATGTGGTTACTGTCTCGTAGTTTGCTTGGTTGCAAGTAATGAGAGAAACTCTCACTGACTCTTTCAGTTGCTGATTCATTGACCTACACCACAATTAACATTGTGTTTTGGTGATGGTGATGTCCTTGTAGATCTTACCTTACTGAACATTCTTGCTGCTTACAATTATCTCTATCTAATGAACCTATGAATCTATCCCAGTAGTAAAATCTTTTGTAAAAATTTACAAAATTTACAAAATTTATGAAAATTGTTAAAAATTTACTATAAAGGGCAATAACTCCTTAAGAGGTCAATTGACCAATTTGATTATGTTGCCTTATTTGTAAGTTTTACTTTGCTGTACATTATTGCTGTTTACAGTTTATCTATATCTATAATAATATTCAAGACAATAACCAAAAGCTGCAAATTTTTTCTTAAAATTACTGACTCAGGGGCAGCAACCCAACAACAGATTGCCTGATTGGTCTGAAAAAATTCAGGGCTGATAGACCTTGACCTAACCAACAAATTATTCTTATCAGATTTGCTCTAAAGGCTTTGGTTTCTGAGATTTTAGCCAAAAACTGCATTTTACCCTATGTACTATTTTTAGCCATGTCGGCCATCTTGGTTAGCAAGCAGGGTCATCGGACACATTTTTAACAAGAATGTGTCCAAAGTACACGGATGCCCCACTCGCACTATCCTTTACCATGTTCCATGGACCGTGAAATTGGGTAATAATCTAATTTGGCATTAAAATTAGAAAGATTATACTATAGGGAACATATGTACTAAGTTTCAAGTTGATTGGACTTCAATTTTATCAAAAACTACCTTTACCAAAAACTTTAACCTGAAACTCCCACTTTCATTTTCTATGTTTAGTGGACCGTGAAATTGGGGTCAAAAGTCTAAGTTGGCTTTAAAATTAAAAAGATCATATCATAAGCAACAAGTTTACTAAGTTTCAAGTTGATTGGACTTCAGCTTCATCAAAAACTACCTTGACCAAAAACTTTAACCTGAAACTCCCACTTTCATTTTCTATGTTCAGTGGACCGTGAAATTGGGGTCAAAAGTCTAATTTGGCTTTAAAATTAGAAAGATCATATCATAAGCAACAAGTGTACTAAGTTTCAAGTTGATTGGACTTCAGCTTCATCAAAAACTACCTTGACCAAAAACTTTAACCTGAAACTCCCACTTTCATTTTCTATGTTCAGTGGACCGTGAAATTGGGGTCAAAAGTCTAATTTGGCTTTAAAATTAAAAAGATCATATCATAAGCAACAAGTGTACTAAGTTTAGAGTTGATTGGACTTCAGCTTGATCGAAAACTACCTTGACCAAAAACTTTAACCTGAACGGACGCACAGACGGACGGACAGGCGGACGAACGGAGCCACAGACCAGAAAACATAATGCCCCTCTACTATCGTAGGTGGGGCATAAAAATAGATACCCCAATGATGATTGTAGCCAAGTATGTTTAAAATTGGCCCAGTTGTTTCAGAGGAGGAGATTTTTGTAAAAGACAACAAAATTTGACAAAAAATGACTTTAAAGGGCAATAACTCGTTGAGAGTTCAACTGACCATTTTTGGTAATTGGGACTTTTTTTGTAGATCTTACTTTGCTGAACATTATTGCTGTATACAGTTAGGGGCAGCAACCCAACAACGGGTTGTCTGATTCATCTGACAATTTCAGGATAGAAAGATCTTGACCTTATAAACAATTTTACCACATGTCAGATTTGATCTAAATGCTTTGGTTTCAGAGATATAAGCCAAAATCTACATTTTACCCCTATGTTCTATTTTTAGCCATGGCGGCCATCTTGGTTGATTGGCCGGGTCACAGGACACATTTTTTAAACTAAATATCCCAATGATGATTGTGGCCAAGTATGGTTAACTTTGGCCCAGTAGTTTCAGAGAAGATTTTTGTAAAAGTAAACGACGATGGATGACGACGCCAGACGCCAAGCGATGAGAAAAGCTCATTTGGCCCTTTGGGCAAGGTGAGCTAAAAAGGCATCTTTTGAAAATTAGCAAAAAATATGTTACAAGCATCCAATTATTAAAAAGATGGAACTGTAATCATGAACTAGAGAGCAATATTGTTTTAAATATTCGACATGTTTGAAGAAATAAAACAAATCATTTGTTGTTCCATTTCTAAGGATGTGAATTTAAGCATCAATTCAATTTGGGTACTCCTCATTACAGAATCATAGATCACTAGAGGTTGGTTCAAACCCATTCTTTTATGTTCCACGATGGATTTGATATAAAATTGATGTAAATATATAGTAAATAATGATACATGTACACAAGAAACACTGAATGGAAACTTTTGTCTAGATCATAAATAAATATATGTAAAACAAACCGCTGTCAGAGTGACAGCAACCCGGATTTTCCTGTAGAAGTCGGTCCCCGAACAGTTGAGCAAGTTTGGACACATCATTTAAGCTTTAAATAATTCTGAATCTGGATTGTGATTGAATACACAGCCTAGGTTTGTGCATGTTGTGACAGAATCGGTATGGAATTTATAGTGATAGAGATATTGACACATATGAATGGGCCAAAGAACTGAAAGGTTTGAAATTAGGCATTTCTATTATGGTCCAATATCCAAAATCTACTTTGTTAGAATCAGCATATCAAAGAACCCCAAGAATTCAACTTTTGATGAAATCAAACAAAATGTTATTCCAACCTCTTTGGATTTCAATGTGGACCAATTTGATAAAGGATCCTAAAATCTAAAATCATCTAAAGATATGGTTAGATTCAGCTTTTTATAAATTGTACAAGTAACCCATAAATTCAATTTTTGTTGAAATCAAACAAAGTTTAATGTTGGACCCTGCTTTGGACTAACTTGAAAACTGGGCCATACATCAAACATTTAAATACAGGTTAAGATTAAGCATTTGAAAGAACCCTATGTATTGTATATTCAAGTAATGTTAATAAAAAAAAATAATGTTGAAATGAAACAGATCCATTTTGGTCCCCTATTTGCATGATTTGGACCAACTTGAAAACTGGGTCCAAAATCAAACATACCAGTAATTTGAAAACTGGACTATGAGCATGTGATGAGCTAAATTTTTAAAGGAGTTTGCTCCATCAAAAATATATATTTGTGTATATATAATCTATAGTTCTAAGTATTTTTCCTTCAGTTGTCAACAATTTATATATTTCTGCAACTTACCTATCAATGTCAACAACTTAATCTATGCAATGTAATAAAATAAAATATATCATTTAATAAAAATAGATTATCATCAAGTAGAGTAAAAAAATATTTGCAATGGATCTACAAACAGGATCAAGAACAAATTAAACATAAAAACACACACCAACAAAAAAAAAAACCCACAAAAACTGTGACATCTACCTTAAAAAAAAGTAAAAAAGATAAGTTTGACAACTCCTAAAATCAATTGAACAGATACAATCTGACATTAAAAGACTATCTATACATACAATTATGAATTACACCATTCTTGTTCAAAGGGAAGTAACTCAATCATATAATGAGTATCTCTTCTAGTAACTGAAAGGTGTACAACTCAACAACAAGAAAAAATAAAATCGATAAAATTGTAGCCGACCTTCATTTAGTCACAGGAAACAACATATCTAAATTTGAAAAGATTTCGTCATAGCATTTGCATTTTAGTGAATGGAATGGACAGTTTGATACAGTGTTATTAATTAGTTACCTAAAACTGGGGATGTGAACTAAAAAGAAGATGAATATGTGAATGATATTTAGAATCAAGACTCCCTAGTATAATATATTATTTTGGGCTTTGCCAGGCAGGGGATATCCAAAATAACATATCAGACTGTAAATTGAGCATCAAAGTAAAATTCTAATTACAATGTTTAGTATTCTACAAATTCAAGTTTATGCAGGAAAAAGACAATACTGTTATAGATTGTCAAAAAAAGCCCATTTACACAAATAGTAATTATTTTGAGGTTGAGTAAAAGTGTAGCTATGAATTCATTTTGTTTCTTTTGACCAAATTTATACAGGCTCTTTGTTTTTTTGTTTACAGCAGTATGGTGCCTATACGTGCTTTCATCTTTTTTTTGTGTCTCTGATGAGTAGATGTCTCTCATTGGTAGTTGTTTCATTAGTTATTTTACAACATCATCTCAGTAATGTAAATTCAGATATTAAAGCTTTTTTTGTAGACAATAAACAATATTGTGATACTAATAATAGTGATTTCATGAAAATTTAAATACAGATGTAATGTATCAGATATCAAAATACAAGTCCTTATTAGTGTTGTACTCAACCAGTTACATTAGTCCCTTTTTAAAACCTCGTAAGTTTTTAAAATTTGAAAAAACAATTAGCGAGCTCATTGATGAACAAATTGTTTTTGACTTTTACAGCTACTGGTATTTGGTAAACCTAGTCTCAACTTGAAATGCTACATAGTATACATTTTTTTAAAACAAAATATATCTTGCATCTTTTCATTGTCTACTGTTGACTTTCAACTTTACACATCTGACTGAAATAAGGTTCAATAATATCACATGATTGCAATGGATAAAAATTCTTCTTAAGCTTGACTGTTTTTCCAATTGCTTTCTGTAGTTCAACAGACAAATCAAGACCACATGACTTTTTAAATCTAAGAACTGTCTCGTCAGAAAGACTAGGCTTAATTGTCAAATGATTCATCACCATCCAAATCATTAGTACAGATGACAAATTTAATGTCGGTTCTGGAAACTCAAAATCAGCTGAACATTTGAACTCTTGTTCATTCCACAAAGAAATCTGATTTGCATTCCTTAGCAAGATATCGTTTTCACAATCATACAAATAGATATCAAAAAAGTTTCCACTTATGGCAATAAGTGGCACAAGTGAGACATTATTTTGTAAATTCTCTATTTTCCTATGTCTATGTTGGAAGGCTTTTTGATAATATGAAAATGTTATAGCATGGGCCACAAACTGTGATACATTACTGGGATATCTCAATATCTCTGACTGTTTCTGAACTTTGAGTATCTGCTGTTCTTCAAAATCTAACTCTTTCAACAATTCCTTGTCCTCTTTTTCGTCTTCATTTGAATGTGGTAAAGCTATACTGTTTATTTCATTGTCACTTTTGTAAACAACAATATCAGGTGCCCCATACCAAAGCCATTCACTTCCTGTAGAGAAAAAGTAAAATCACAAAAAATACTGAACTACAAGGAAAATTCAAAACGGAAAGTCCCTAATCAAATGGCAAAATCAAAAGCTCAAACACATCAAACTAATGGATAACAATTGTAATATTCCTGACTTGGTACTGGCATTTTCTCCCTTTTATACTTTTGTAATTCTAACTTTTCAAAGTTTGAATGACCCTTACTCATTAGGGATCATGATTACATAAATGGGAAATGTATCCATGGGACACAGATGATGCCCCTGCATATCATATAAAGTTTAATATATATAGGGACATAACTGAAGAAAGGTAAAAGTTATGCTAGCCAAATGTGTACTTGATCTGTATTATGTAGTAACAAGCATTATGTATAAGTTTCATACCATTTGGTTGAGGAAAACTTAAGTTAGAGAACAAAAATGAAAGAATCAGCAATTTTTCCATTTGTAAAGGGGCATTACATTTTTTTTGTACTATAGTACGGTTATAATGATGCCACCAAAATTGAAACTTGATCTGTGTTTTGTGGCAATAAGCTTTGTGTATTAGTTTCATAACATTTGCTTGAGGCAACTTAAAAGTTAAAAATTGGAACGAAAAATTATGCAATTTTTATGTTTATAAAGGGGCATAACTCAGCAAAGGTAAAATTTAAGCCACCCAATTTCAAGCTTGATCTGTATTATGTGGTAATCAATATTGTGTATAAGTTTCATAAGAGTTGGTCCACGCAAACTAAAGTTAAGAGAACAGAAACCAACTATGGGATGTGTGGATGTACAGACATAAGTACAAGGGTTAAACTTAATACTCCCTCTGCTACGATTGGAGCATAAAAAGAGGCAAAGGATACCAAAGAGTCATTCACACTAGTCTTTGAAAAGTTAGAAAGGTATAAAGGGAGATAACTCATGTTTATTTGACTATTTATTTAACTGGTATGAATGATTGTAAAATGCACAGGAAAAGTCCATTGTCTGTTTATGATGCGTAGATTTTAATATTCAATGCCTCATATAGATTTTTTATCTAGAACTCTCTCACAAAAATGCTTGTTTCTCAAAATTACTCATAACTTTATATTTTATATGTTTTCCTTTTAACATGTGAAAATTTTGTTATTACTGTAAACCAACTAATTTCCAAGAGCAATTTATTTTCGCGACTTTCGCGAGTAGAAAAATATCGTGAAGTTAAATCATTGCGAATATGTAAAACTTGGATCTTTCCATATTTAATAACATCAAGTTAATTAGAAAACCGTGAAGTTAAATTGTCGCTCAAGGGCAAACGCGAAATAAAGTATCCGCGAAAATAAGTTGGTTCACAGTATTTGTTTTGTCCACAAACATCCGTAACAAGTGAAACAAATAAAACAAAACCCACACTTACCAATTCCAAAACAAATAAAACAAAAACCCACACTTACCAATTCCAAAACAAATAAAACAAAAACCCACACTTACCAATTCCAAAACAAATAAAACAAAAACCCACACTTACCAATTCCAAAACAGATAAAACAAAAACCCACACTTACCAATTCCAAAACAAAACAAATAAAACAAAAACCTACACTTACCAATTCAAAAACCCACACTTACCAAATCCAAAATAAATAAAACAAAAACCCACACTTACCAATTCTAAAACAAATAAAACAAAAACCCACACTTACCAATTCCAGAACAAATAAAACCAAAACCCACACTTACCAATTCCAAAACAAATAAAACAAAAACCCACACTTACCAATTCCAAAACAAATAAAACAAAAACCCACACTTACCAATTCCAAAAAAAAATAAAACAAAAACCCACACTTACCAATTCCAAAACAAATAAAACAAAAACCCACACTCACCAATTCCAAAACAAATAAAACAAAAACCCACACTTACCAATTCCAAAACAAATAAAACAAAACCCCACACTTACCAATTCCAAAACAAATAAAACAAAAACCTACACTTACCAATTCCAAAAACCCACACTTACCAAATCCAAAATAAATAAAACAAAAATCCACACTTACCAATTCTAAAACAAATAAAACAAAAACCCACACTTACCAATTCCAGAACAAATAAAACAAAAACCCACACTTACCAATTCCAAAACAAATAAAACAAAAACCCACACTTACCAATTCCAAAACAAATAAAACAAAAACCCACACTTACCAATTCCAAAACAAATAAAACAAAAACCCACACTTACCAATTCCAAAACAAATAAAACAAAAACCCACACTTACCAATTCCAAAACAAATAAAACAAAAACCCACACTTACCAATTCCAAAACAAAAAAAACAAAAACCCACACTTACCAATTCCAAAACAGATAAAACAAAAACCCACACTTACCAATTCCAAAACAAATAAAACAAAAACCCACACTTTAATACCAATTCCAAAACAGATAAAACAAAAACCCACACTTACCAATTCCAAAACAAATAAAACAAAAACCCACACTTACCAATTCCAAAACAGATAAAACAAAAACCCGCACTTACCAATTCCAAAACAAATAAAACAAAAACCCACACTTACCAATTCCAAAACAAATAAAACAAAAACCCACACTTACCAATTCCAAAATTATTAAACTGTATTGTATCATTACATCTACTACAGGGACATTTGGATAGTTTTGTACAGTAATCTGTTGCTATGACTAAAGATGACATAGTCAGTTTTGAAAACAGATGATTGGCTAACAGTTCTGTGACAAACAACTCTGGTTCTTGAATATGCCAAGGTATGTCCCTTATCTCCTGCAAACACTTTTCATGAAAATCTGAAAAGAATAGTTGAAGGTACAATATTTTGCATAATCATTCACAATTGGTAAATCCAGCAATATTATATACATGTCTTTTTTTAGAATAATCTGGATCATATATTTAACATGGTTAAATAACTTTTATTTACACATGATCTAAACAGTTATGATTTGAAGGTCCTATAATTGACGTGGCTGTTCTATCTCTACATTAAGTTAATAGTGATGGACATTGAAAAGGCTCACACATACAAATAAATATATCAGGCGAACATCTTATTCTATATATATATATATATATACACAGCCATGACGTATCACCATCATTGCTGGTGATTCGATGGATAAATCTGTTGTAGAGTTGTCACTAACTAAGACGTACTTATAAATATAATTATTTTCTGTGACTGTATCTTGCATTAATTTGTAGGATCCTTTACTATAGATAATTGAGCAGTTCTGTAACAACAACATCTCCATGCCTTATATATCATGTACTGTATTCATGGTAGTACCCGCTAGATGAAAACTGATGAGGAAAGGTAACACACGGCCACCAAAAGCTTTATTATATGTGAAGCCCAGGTGGTCGTGTGGTCTAGTGGGACGGCTACAGTGCAGGCAATTTGGTGTCACGATATCTCACGATATCAACATTGTTGGTTTGATGTTTAGACGAGTTGTATATATATATATATGTCAGATGATAGTCTTTGCTTGTCCCTTGGAATAGGACAGCTATGAATGTGTTACTACTGTAATGTCAAAGTTGTCAAAAATAATCAGCACATCTAACTAATATAGTTTTTTGAAGAAGTATAAGGGGAGATAATTCAGACCTAGTGAATGAAATTTAATTCTGAAACATAAAATACATTTACATGATATACAAGAACATTATTTAACATGTTTAAGAAAACCAATTTTCTTTTCAAGTAGTTTTAAAAACTTTTAATCTGCTGCATTATTTGCCAAAAACATAAAAAATAGTAAATAGGAATATATGGACTTGACCACGAAACTTAACCTTGTTCACTGATCCATGAAATTAGGTTGAGGACAAATGAAATCTGTCTAACAGGCATGAGGACTTGCAAGGTACAAATATGCCAAATATAGTTGTCCTAATACTCGTAATAAGAAAGAAATTTACATTACAAAAAAGCTATAAAAAAATTCAAGTAATCACATGCACTGAACCATGAAAATGAGGTGCAGGACAATGAACATATAAATATATATGACAGATGGAAACTTGACATATCATCAGGCATTTATATACAAAGTAGGAGGCTACCAGGTCTTCCACCTTTTAAAATATAAAGCTTTTAAGAAGTTAGCTAAAGCCCCCGCCGCTTTATCACTATCCCTTATGTAGAGCATGTAGAGCTATCTGCAAAAAAAAAAAAAAGACATGAAAGACAGGGTGACAATTTATGTAAAAATAATCATGATAATCTAATTAAAAAAATGTAGGACCCAATAGAGTGAGAAAAAAGCAGGACTGAGATTTGCACTAAAAATTCCATTAGGAATAAAGAACATGATGATAAGCAAAAACAAAAATACCAGAAAAAAAATATAATTAGATTATATACAGTCATGACAGTATATACTTTTACCTATTTTCCTTAAAAAACCTGCCTTTAAATCACTGATTGAATCCTCCAAATTGTCCTCATTTGAAGATTCTGTATCAGAACTACTAATATTCCCATCAATACTTTGTTGCAGCCGTTCAAATCCATCTTTAAAGATTGAATGGAATCCCTCTGCTGCTGGGACTGATATATATGTGTGTATGCCTTTGTGGTTGACTTGTCCATCAACTGGTTTTATTTCAATGGAAGACTGAGTAAATGAGCGTCCCAAACGATAGCCAACCAAACGATAGGGTACAAACGTGACATCTTCAAAACCATAAATAGCCTGTCTTATCAGTTCAGATACATTTTGAGGTCTACCAACTTTCTTATACGGACCTTCTCTAGTAAATTTGCTGTAAAATACTGAATGTGGACACTGAAAAAGCAAAAAAAAATTTTACAAATTTTCAATAATTCATTAACAACTTTTTCACTGAGGGAAGATAATTAAATCGACATTTAAAAGTTTGCTATCCAAATAAACACAAAGAACGAAAAAAAATCATTTATTGATTGTAGTCTGCAACGTCATGAATGTAGAGATACAAAGTAATGGCGGATCCAGACAGGCCACCCCCCTGAACGCCCACTTTTTTTAGACAATCAATGAATTTGAATGGGGACATAAGGTTGGAACCCCCCCCCCTTTATCCTCTGTTTGGAACCCCCTTTTTAAAATTGCTGAAGAGTATTAGAAGACAAATCTCTCGTTGGGGCAAACTCATGCTTAACATGCTAAAGAGGTCAGCCTTTCCCCAACAAAAACATGACACACCATTAACCCTAAGGGTCAGGTTACACAAAAATACAACTAAACATTACAAATTTTAAGTTGCATAAATTTAATCCCTTAGTACTTTATATTTTTTTCCTTTTTTTAAGCCTTTGATGTTAAAGTGAGAAATCAAAATAACAAAGTTTTGGGATTAATCTAGATTTTTTAGCAGATTCACTTATTTTAAAAATTGTTTTTGATTAATTTTGATAAGTTGAACATTATGAAGAATAATTCTTTTAGAACTTGACAACATGTACTTTAAAAAGTAAGAAATAAACGAACAGGATTTTTAGAAAGTGTGATAATATTGATACAGGTTTATAAATAAGTCTTTTAAGACTGGAGTGACATTTAAGTTTGAACTGAAATAAAACAAACAGTAAAAATCGAAAGAAAACAAGCAGAATTTTTTTTTTAAAGTGATATAATATAATACATGTAACATGTGTAATACATTATATCGTTAATGTCCCCACAGTCAATTTTGAAGAAACTGTATTTTACAAAGTCAATGTAGGATTTTCTTTGAGATATAATTGTGCCTGGGAGACACAAATGGTGCCTCGGTGATGCAAAGTGTCATTCTCAAATACTCAAAGTTGAGCATGGGAGCACATAGGTCTATCGTTCAATGTAGGAGGAGTTAACCAGTAACACTATGCACCTCTTATGCAAGAATGTACTCCAAAAATGACCATGTTATAGCTTGTTGTTCGGTGTGAGCCAAGGCTCCCTGTTGAAGGCCGTACATTGACCTATAATGGTTTACTCTTTTTAGATTGTTATTTGGATGGAGAGTTGTCTCATTGGCACTCACACCACATCTTCCTATATCTATGTTTAAAGCTGTCTCCAAAAAGAACAAATATCTATAAAAATCAAAACCCTGATAACATGCATACCTTCAAAGATTGTACAAACAACCAGCAGTTCCTATCCCAAGTCAGGAGCCAGTTGTTGTCTTTTTAGCTAAGTGTATGTTTAATATTACATGTTCAAATGATGTTTGTATTTCGTTCAGTTTTATGCTAGTCCAAATAATTATGACATCTTGAAAGGCTATTACTCTTCTTTTTTTTTGGACACCTTACATCGACGCTGTTTAATTTAAAAATTTAAAATAACCTCCCAAGACGTCATAATCATTTGGACTATTTTTTCGCTAGTTTTCTCCCTCATGTTCTTTGGATTGTTTTACATTTGACATTTTTCAGTCTTTTAAAACTGACTGTGCAGTTTGGACTTTGCTCATTGTTGAAGGATGTATGGACACACTATGGTTTGTATTTTGAGGAGTGGGGCGATTGGTGAAAAAATGGTCCGATTTGTCAGTGGGGCGAGTTGGCACATATGGCATTATTGCTGTACACTATAATAATAGGTTTATATTTTTTGTTCACCCGCTTAGCATAACAATTGGTAATAATTAAGCTATATTGAATGATTGAAATCAAGTGCATGTTCAGTTTTGACTTAAATTGAAGTTCTTATAGTAAATTGCCTTTTTAACAACAGTCTTTAGGAGATGGTGTCCTTTCCCTGCCATCTTGCAGGTATCCGGTCGTTCCGGCCCCAAACCGATCCGGCCCCAAGTCAATCCGGCCCCAAGTCGATCCGGCCCAAGTCGATCCGTCCCACGTCGATCCGGCCCCAAGTCGATCCGGCCCCATAATAAAATATGAATAAACTGTATTGATTTTGGAGGAATTTGTGACACATTTCAACAGTATAAATGGAATTTTTAAAAAGTGTCCGATGATGGGTGACAAAAGGTAAGTGAAGTATTGAAGTACCAGTTAAAGAACTATTTTAAATCGATACGAAAATGAGAGTTAATGTGTCGTTGGTTGTATAGCACTTTCAACATATTTTAAAATATGAAGTTATTTTCAATGATAACTTTAACTTTGAATGTCTTGGCGATTTCATTTTGTTTAGTTCATACACAGAATATCTAAATACATATTTACTGGAACCTATAAAAATTAACTCATCATAATGACTTGATGGTTAATCAAATCATTAGTCTATAATTGGTTTGTTTATTCAACAATTGTCTGATGATTGTGAACTAAGGTAATGCCACTTGTAATCACTTAATTAAATCAAATCCTGATTAATTAAAGTTACGTAATCAACAAGGTCTTTTTAGTTTGATATAGGTTGGTTTATATAATAATAATTAATTGTATTTTTTTCAGGTAACATCATAGACTTCTATAGCACTTGGTTTTTATTTTTGTAATATTGAATATTGTCAATTAGACCGTTGGTTTTCCCGTTTGAATGTGTGTAGAAAAAAACAAACAAGTTATATGAGTATCCATTATTCTTTATTGCAAGAAAATAACAAAACAATGACACTGAATGCACGTTTTCACTCTCTAAAATATAATATCAGCACTACTAAAACATAACAATAACTTCATACAAACTAACAAACACACTATCTCTGACACTCACATAAATATATATAACTTTTAAATCATTTACTGTAACTTACTTAAAGGGGTCACACTTGCAGCACTACAATAACATGTTATACAGCAACTTTCATACGCTCATATAATATTTGCTCATCAAAAAACCAAAGCACTATATCATTCTACACATATATAATATTTGCTCATCAAAAAACAAATGCACTAGATCATTCTATACACATATACATGTATAATATATGCTCATCAAGAATAATAAGTAAATGTTATATAAAACATATACATTGTAGTCACATAATACACATCATACAGTTCAAACAAATGTTATATACTCACTGCTTTGTAATCTTTCTTCTCTCTGCGAGACATCAAGACGAAGAGTAGAGGTATCTGCTTCATACAGTTGTCTTTCTGGATGAAGGCATGGATGGAGAACAGCTGATAGAAAGGCTTCTTCACTACTTTAAAAGTACCATCCAGGTACCACTTCTTTGCAGTTTGTAGTAGTTGCAGCTGCTCTTGTGTGGCAAACATGATGTGACGCTTGTCTCTGACTGTAATATCACCAACAACAAATCTGTCTTTATAATGTAAAATTACAGTTTGATGATATTAAAGAAAAAAGACAAATTAGAAACTTACCAGTATTGCATAGACGGTGTTGCCACTTAAAAGAAAAACAAAGTTTGTATGTATCAGCTTGGGGATCGGCTTGTACCGTTGTGTATGTAACTATTTGTTATTACACAAGATGAAAGACTTGTAAGAATCAAAGTCAATTGAAAGAAATTGCTAATTACTGCTGATTAATGTTGATGTTTGAATTGTTTTAATTATAATTATACCCGATAATCTTGAAAACTTGTAATAAAAACATAATCAATCTAGTTGTTTTATACTCATCATCTGAAGATTTTTCTTTTTTACCGTAGTCTACAACTATTACATTATAATAAAAATCATAAACATTTATTAATAACATCATTTATATATCTTTATTTCTGTTCCCTATAAATATATTTTTTATTGGGGCCGGATCGACTTTACATATGGGCCGGATCGACGTGGGGCCGGATCGACGTGGGACGGATCGACTTGGGCCGGATCGACGTGGGGCCGGATCGACCCGAAAGCATCTTGCATGTTGTAGGGACATTAAGCGTTAAGACATATCGTGTCATTATTTCGCCCTAAAACACGATCGGCCTTGATCCTGTTCTTGTTTGTTTTTCTGTTTCGAAAGGATTTCTTTAGAAGTTTCAATTTTTTTTTAAATATCAATAGGGTATCGAATGGTTTTATTTTCTTTAACTCTTAAACTGTAAACCGCTATTAAAATTGTCTTATTACAGACACCTTTATCTTTGGACCGAGAAAGTCTAGGGCCGAACTTTGATTCTTTCGAGACGCGACGGCCATACTTCCATGACGGCCCTAAGATGTGTCGGCCATACCGTCATATCGTCCATGAGACATATCGGCCACACATTGTGAGACGTATCGTCCACACTTTTAATTTTTTTTTATTGAGTTTATTACATAAAATATAATACAAAAAATAAGTATTTGTTCATAATAATAACATAAATATGATTGTGTAGTACTTTTTTTCTGTACAGAAGATTTTATTTATTCTTGTAAAAGTTATCTTTGCTTGATCATCATCGCTCGTGTTCACAACTTGTTGCGGCCATAAGATTATAGTGATCTTGAATTGTATTTACAATTTCTTGACAAAAGCATAATTAATACTTGTGTTCATCAAAGAAGTAATAATAAGCAATTAACAATCTTCTTAAATTTCCAACTTAATCATTACTTGATTACAGCTGATTACCTTGTTTTATATTTCAAAACATAACTCATTGTTAACTTTTAATTATGACAGAAGTTAGTCTCCCATTCGGATATAGTCATTAATATTTGTTCATTTTGTTCTATTGGCTATACGCAAGATATCAAACAATCATTTAGAAAACAATATGATATTTTAATATTTTATTGGATTAAACCAGAGACATATATACACAGAGATTGGCAACTCCGTGAAATCCCGTAAAAGATCGCGGCCCGGAATGAGATTCTCGTCGATAAATATTAGAACATGTAATCAAGTCAGGGATGAATAACCTCGATGGATAATCAAGAAAAGCAATGGGAAAATTATTTCAGATCATATTATAATTTCTTTTCTAAAAAAAAACTACTTGAAATCGTTATATTCATTTTTATGTATTTATTGAGAAAAATATTTTTTTTCTGCATGTCATTTAATTTAAAAATTCAAATCTGGTAATGATCAATTGTTATTACAAGAAACTTTTCTTTACCGCATATCTTTGCAATAGTTTGCTCCTTAATTACACAGTGAAATTATGTGTGTCCGCTTTTCCGGTAATTAGTCCCTTAGAGTTGTGACTGTTGATTCACAGGTGTGCGATTACGCAATTTAGAACATACTCACCCCTTCTCGTCCAATGAAAAGTCAGTTTTTTGCCCTCTAATTTTCATAGTACATGGTTTTCCATGCACTATGAAATGCTATACATGAATGACTTTTCATTGTCAGTTAATTATGAAAGTGAACTCTTAATAGCTGCACTAACGAAGTGTACAATCCCCTAAGACATTTTCCTTGGGAAAATAGCCTACTGATTAGAAACGAAAGAGCAAAGATTAAAATAAAAATATTTTGAATTTTGCAAAATTTCATGCATTTTTTAATGGTACACATATATAGAATACACAAAAAAATAATAAGGATAAATATAAAAAACACATTGCCAGACTGCTGATATATAGCAAAGGATTGTTTTCGGAGAAACACACTACATTTAAATTTATCAATAAAAAGTAAACATATAATGTTGTATGGTCTGAATTCAAATATTCATACAGAGAGTTTCATATTTATAAAAAAAAAATCAAATTTCAAAAAGGGGATTTATATAACATTGTGTTGCTTTTTATAATAAAAAAAATATAAGTATTAAATTTTACCTGAAGCAGAAGAAAAACAATTTATCCATCACAAACTATGTCAGTGCTATTTCATTTCATCCATTGAAATTACCATTACCTATGTATTATATTTAGTTCATTATAAAAAGTGAACTCTTATTTAGGTTTGAATATTACAATGGGAAAGGATAGTTTTGTAAGGTCACTCGAAAGTGTGAATATGTTCTAAATTGGTCAGACAATACTTGGTCATGTTTTATGAAGATTTAAGCCCAAGGCGAAGCCTTGGGCTTAAATCTTCATAAAACATGACCAAATATTGTCTAACCTATAATTATTGCCCTCCGATCACCTGAATTTTGCCGGAGGTGAAGTTCTATATGGATTATTACTTGGTAATTGTTTTTAAAACTAAACAAATTCTGGCATATTATTTTAACCATGACCAAAACTTTATTTTAACAGAAGCACTGAGCAATACTAGTATTCAATCAGGAAAACAAAAAGTCTTTTAACATGTTTAACATGTCAAAAATAGAAATGAAGCAACTTTTTCATATATAAAAAATGTGTCGCCAGTAGAATTTTGTATCGTGAGAAACTGATTTTATATCTGTTTTAATTTAATTATATTTTTAATTGTCGATTGACCTAGAATAAAATTATTTATGGAACCTTTGCATAAATTTCCTAAATGAACGTACATTATAGTGTTGTCCAAATCACTATTTTTGCTGCCATGAAATATTGAAGATGAATCTGTCATTATTTGTATTTTTTATTAAGACTTTATAATATCACAGACTCTGATTAAAAACAATTTGTATCATAACATAAGTACATTAAAATGCCCTGCTGAACTGTAGAATTTTAATGTTTTGTTTCATAGATCACCAGAGTACTACAACATTCTTATCTTTACTCTTTCCTATCGGGTAGTGAAACTTGAGTTTGAAATTAGAAAGATTTAAAATTGTGCACAAGTTTTATCTGATCTTTTGCGGGTTTATGTTGTTTAAGGTAATTTTCAGTGCAGTTATTTTCTTTTCATTTGTTATTTTTTCATCTGTGTTACACGACCTTGTACTTTTTGTATTGCCCCTTGACATCTCCTGCTTCTGTTTAAACCTTTTCCACCAATATCTTTTATTTAAAACAGATGTCATCTGTTTTAAATAAAATATTCTCATTCCCGGAATTTGTTATACAGTAATTCATTTTAATATCAGCTTTTTTATAAGCATATAAACTGCTTGGTCTCTTCACACAACTTATGTTTAGGACGAAATGCATCAATAGGTACATACATGTACCAGGTTATGGATATATAAGTACACGTTATGTGCTTTTGACCTTCACAAGAATTCTTAAACATTCATAGATGTGCAAAGAATATTGTTGTCGTTGGGTTGTTGTCTCATTGACATATACTTCACATTTCTGTTTAGTCATAGCATCTGTGCCTTTTCAATTTATTGCAGAAAATATTAGCATAAACATTTTTTTCAAAACAGGAGAGGTGAAATAGTGATCACAGAATGAGGACATGGAAAACTGAAACAGATAAATATAAATAAGCACCATTGACAATTTGTTAAAGGACTGAAACAAACATAGATGGTGACCAATGTGAGCGACTAGTGTACAGTAGTAAAGTGGACATTTCTTGCTTCTTTTTCTACACATTTTGTCATTTCATGTAAACAATTAAATATGTTACTTTCCATGGAGAGGAAGGAATTTGTGAAACGAAATATTTTGCTATTTAGTACTGTCAAGATATATCACAGGGGTGTTGTAAGATAAATGAACAGTTTCTCTTTTTTTACATTTGCTACCTTTATGCTATAAGGGTAGCATTTTCCATTCTCATGATGTACAAAGATATTATAGAGTGGCCTTCCAATGATAGTCATACATGTAAATCATTGTCTCATTAGCAATCATACTACATCATCATATTGTTATACATGTACATGTATGTAAAAACTATGTACATGTAAATTTGTAAACATAAAGAAGACAAATGAAGTTGAACACAAGATATTTATTTGCTTTTTTATCCATCTGCACAACTGCCACTGTATCACTTCTGCTTCAAATTCAATAGATTGAAGAGGGGCTGGACAGGGTATTGGGAGCATGGGAGAGAGGGGGCGGGAGAAGGGAGAGAGGGGGAGGGAGAAGGGAGAGCAGGGGCGGGAGAAGGGAGAGAAGGGGCGGGAGAAAGGAGAAAAGGGTATATAAAGGAGATAAAAATGTGTATTAAAATTATTAAAATTTAGCAGGAAAACAATTATTTAATAAATGAGTGGATCAAAAGATTCAAGAAAATGGTATTAAAAGTAAAACGACCAAAAAAACAACTAAAAACGACTCCGACGAAATCTTAAAAAGGAAAGTCCTTAATCTAACTGCAAAATCAAACAAATGGATAACAACTGTTATATTCCGAATTGGTTCAGCTTTAGGCGTTTTCTTATGCTGAAAATTGTGGATTGGACCTGGTTTTATGGTTAGCCAAAACTCTCACTTGTATGACAGTCGCAGAAAATTGTGCATAGTAATGAAAAACCTGTTCACTAATTCATTACAATCTCTTATATATGGAGAAAGAATAAAAAACTAACAATTTCCAGGATTTTATTGTGAGCCTGTGCATGTATAGCGATGCATGTCACCATCCTTATTATTTTTTTTGATAAATTGCTTCAAATTTGACCTATATGCATAGAATTTGGCCAAAAAAGGATGACATTACTTAATATAGAGTAACGGTTTTTTTTATTTCCCCTGTCTGGTTTCATAAATTTCCTATTAATTCTAACTGATTTAGTTTTATTTCCAACTAACAGGGTGGATAGTTATCAAAAGTACCAGTCCGAGATTCAGCTTTCAAAATTTCATTGGGTGAACAGTGATTTTCAAGAATAATTTGAATTTATTGATTTGAGGTTGCAAAATGTCTGGTAGAAAATATTTCAGGCATGTTCAGGACCATACAATACATTTTGAAATTGTTCTGTCTTTCGTGAAAAATGATATAATAAAAAAAATCTGAGATCATACATGCATCGTCTATAGGTAAAACACTTGGTGCATTATAAAAGTTCCACCTTGAAATTGTACACTGTAGAAGAAGTCAAACTCTGTGCTCTGAATTTGCGCACTTTTGGTTCATATATATATTTATATTAAAGATCATAATGGAATATAGTTGGGAATCTCAATTGTAAATCATGTCCAATTCAACAACAAAACACACCCATCCCTGTACACCAAGTGTTAATTAACATGAACCAAAATGATATTAAAATGTTTACGTGTTTCAGTTTGTTTCTGCATTTGAAGAAATATATCAAACAAACTATCTTTTTTATTTTGTTTTGTCGTTCCGAGCGCTTTTCTTGGTTTATTTTCGACAATTATTAAAATAATTAATTAAACGATTGTTCATTTATTGTTGGCCACTGGGTTTTATTTTAATGAATTGTGTGATTGTAAATTTCAAGAAATAATTTTTGAAATACTGAATTGAAAGAAAAAATATGTAACCGGGGGTCTAATAGATATCATTTTATTTTGTTCAAACAGATGCGCATTAAGTGTTGACATCCCAACATGACAGGCCTTTGTTAACCTTTTCATCATTTCGATGTTGCTGTCCTGTGTAAACTGTATTTATAAGATTACAGTATCGGCAATCTATTTTTTAAAAGCTTCCGGAACCATATTATCTGTACAGTCCAATTATATTTCAAAACGGGTTACACTTGGAACATATAGGAAAAGTGTGCTAAAATAACCAAGTTCCAGGACAATTGTATTATTCTTCATTGTTAATTCTGATTTCCAAAGACTGCTTGTACTATGTATTTTCAACAAATCATATTCAGTATTATTTTCCAAAAGAAGCTTTTTTTTGCAACCAATTTAACACGAATTGGTTTCTTACGAAATTGCACAAATAGTGTCACAAAAATTCCACGTATTTTCACAAATTAAAAATAACCTGCGTTTCTAAAGTTTGGATTTACAGGGGCGTAGCAGCCTGCTGACGTACCAATGATTTTCGTTGGTATGGCATGCCATACCTTTTTTTATAATTTATTGAAAAAAAAACAAAGTTTTTTCACGGGATTAAAGAAAACAAAGTTTTTACAGGAAAAAAACAGACAGAAAATCCAATTTATGAGTCATAGGCAATATAAACGGTATATATATATATGAACATTTATTAATACTGGTTCAATAGAAATAAAGGGATGTGGTAGATTAGTAGCCAATTAATGAGACGAGTTGAACTCTTAATCCAGGTTTCATAATGTGTTAAAAGTAAACAATTATTTAAAGTCAAACTGAGTACGGCATTCAATAAGCTAAATAAAAAAGTGGGCACCGAAATGAAAAAATAAATTATCGAATCTTTTTTAAATACTTTTTTATGTCTAGATGATGCAACCTTAGCCTACCAATTACGTTTTTTTTGTGTAGCTGAACTTTATGTGAATTGTTTTTAAACTTATCACATTTTTTTTAGAAATGATAGTGAATTTGGGATGTCCCTTTCAGAATCGGCTGAAAATGTTCCATTTTCCCTTGTTTATACATTGTCACAAACATTGTCGGCATTCAACTCAAAAGCTACTTATTTTAAGAAGGGTTAGTTACGATACTGTTGTCAGTTCACTAAAGATTGCTTATTTTGGCTTTAATATTGATTCACTTGGACAGGGTTCTTTCTTCTCATATATTTTATGATGGTATACTACTAAACCCCTAACGGCAGGGATCGTGCTTGATATTCATATGATGAAACGATATCATATATTAGTTTAATTCAAGTCTCGAGCTCGCATGTCAGTATGTAACTGCTAGAAGTATGTGTTAGTTTATGTATAATTGCCAATTTGTTTAGTTTCTTTTGTGGCCTATTCTGACATCAGACTCAGAATTCTCTTCAACTGACTTTTACTGTGCGTAGTGTTGTGTGTATGTTTTTTCTACATTGACTAAAGGTATAAGGGGGAGGTTTAGATCTCAAAAAAATGTTTAACTAGCCGCAACTTTGCGCCTGTCTCAAGTCGTGAGCCTCTGGCCTTTTTAAGTCTTGTATGATTTTTAGTTTTACTCTTTTTCTTGGGAGATAATTTGAGGTCCCCGTATTAAAATCATCATAAGGACCATAACTTATATATAACATAAACTTCTACAATTGAACCATATGTCTTTGACGAAAGATGTGTAAAGAAGTCATCACTAGAAACCTCTCAATAAATGTCAATAAGAAATTCTAGCGTTGGAACCATCTAATCAATTTATAATAGAAATTTAATGGAGTAGAAGACGGCATCAAAAATGTTTAACCCTTACTCTTTATTTATATACAAGCCTCACGTCAAGAACTATGAAATTAGTGCATTTTACACTTATTTTATGTTTTTGAGGCGAAAAAGAGGTCATAAAAAAATCTGCCCCGCTACGCTCGGCAAAGAAATTTATTATCTGTACCACTATAAAAAAAACCTGTATGCCTAGACACATTGAATGGCATCCGACACAAAATTGGAAGTATAAATTTAAGCCAAGATATTCCACTTGTTGAATCCGTTTGGAATGTTGACTTTTTGACACATTTCATGTTTCAAATTCTTTTCTTTTTTCTATATTTTGAATTAGACTTTCAAAAAAGTGAGATAACTCAAATTGTTACTGAAAAAATGATAAGCGAAATTTAAGTGTCAGAATGCAGGATTTTGCACCATTTATCCCAAAATTTCTCTGGCCCTTTAGCTGCCCCCAAACCCCTGCCGAATATCTGCCTCAAGGAGGCAGATATGAGTTGTTTTGCGACCCATAATATTTCACGCCTTACCAATATAAATTTGAGTGCTACGCCTCTGAATTTTATACTTTAAAAGTAATCGGGAGACGGCGTGTATCAGGCCATGAAGGCATAAAACTTTACTCAGTGCTCGGAGCACAAAAATCATGCTCGAAACATGAAATCCAAAAATTTGATTGGTTGATTACGAGTCTGAGTAGAAAAATCATGCTCGAAAGATTTATGACCTTGAGGTCTGAAGTAAGCTGGAGGCACACATTCACAATTTTTACTGCCGTCCTTAACAGGACTATTTCCGATTAAAATTTGTCAAATATTGAAAATATGGGAGGTTGCATTGGAATGTCCCTCCTAGATGGGAATTTGTATGCGTCTGATCATGTTGCAGGCATATTGCACCCTATCTGTCTATTAATGTATCTCTTTTAAGTGCATCTACTCCTGAAAAACTGGATGGATATAGAAGAAATATTTACATGAGAAATTTCGAAATGTTAAAGGGGAGATACTCGTTACTTTAATAGTATGGCATTACTAATCTTCAAAGCGAAACTCTTCCTGAATGTTTTATGGATATTAATGAAATGCATGTCGGAAAAGGTAAGGGAGAGAGAAAGAAGAGGGAGACGGGAGAAGGAGGGCGGGAGAAGGGAGAAGAGGGGCGGGAGCAGGGAGAAACATACCCCCTGTCCAGCCCCTCATTGAATGCAGTCTTGTATTTGTTTTTAGTTCAATGGTCTCGCCATCAATTGCACAAAAATCGCATACACATGTACATCAAGTTTGGCATATGAACTACAATAGTATGGTGTATATATGTCTCTGATTAAACACATTCATTTACGTAAATATATAATGAGTAAACAAATGATATAACAAAAATTAAGATGAAAAATAATGTAAAAGCAGTATAGTTTATTTAAAAGTTATAATAACCATCTATAAGTATCAAAATAATTCATCTATAACATTTAAAAAAAAACCAAACATGGACGATTCGTCTTTACAAAGTATGGCCGTTTTTGTACTATGGCCGTTTCATCTTTTCGGGGTATGGCCGTTTCATCCTATGGCCGGCATGGTAGTATGGCCGTTTAGTCCAAATTATAATAGCCTTTCAAGACGTCATAATTATTTGGACTATATGTAAGGCGTCAAAGAAAAAAATTATAATAGCCTTTCAAAACGTCATAATTATTTGGACTATATGGCCGTTACGTCCTGCATCGATTCTAAATAGGTAGAGCTAAATTTTGAATTGTATTTTTTTCTCCCTGTGGAGTGTACTAAAATGAAGATGCTACATGTACATGTATAAAACAAGTCTGTCCCTGGGTCTGCTTCTCTCCAAATCTGATTCCAATTGTTCAAAAATCAATCTTCCTATTCATGATAGCCTTTCACTTTCACACTGCTTGCCCCCTATGGCCTTTCAAGAGCTCTTTTTGGTTTGGAATCTTGTGTCATCAGTAGACAGTGCAATATTCATTATGCATTTGGACAACAACAAAAAAAATCGCAAAACAATAAAGGAAAGCTGTTAAGGTTTTAAAATGTCACATTATTTAGACTTGAACCATCGTGACCATATAATGGCGGGAATATCACTAACCAGTATTCATTCTAACATAATACCATGAATACAAGTCATAGTTTTAAAACAATAAATATAATTGGATAAAAAGAAATGGATTTCTTTATAAAAAAGCAATTCACTATACTTAAACATGATTAAAAAAGATATTGAACAAAAATGTTGAATACTCAACTTCATTAGAGCTAGATCATTAAAAGCAATTCCGAATCAAAAGGAGCTCTAGAATATTTTATAGTAAATCATTGTGAAGGCCACACGACCTGGCTTATACATGTATTTATCTGATGTGTGCATGATGAAGATAAGTTCCAAAAGTTACAGAAGTTACATTTATTAGGGTCTGGCCTAAAGACATGAAAGAATAGAGAAAAAAAGGCAAACTTTATAAAAAAAGAAAAAAATGACTAAAAAATTTAAGAAGTATACTCAATTCTCCCATTATTATTCCCATACGAAATTATAAGGCGTATTACGCCTGGAAATAAGGCTTAAACCAGGCGTAAGTGGTAGTAACGTGTCTAGATCCAAGCGTGAGGGGACAGGAAACGTAAATTTGTAGTCCTTACGGGCATAGAAAAAAGCAGTAAACCTGGCGTAAATTGAAATAAGCAAGGCGTAAGTTTTCTTACGGGCGTAATTTGAAATAAGCAAGGCGTAAATTTTCTTACGGGCGTAAAACTGTTGGTATGGCGTAAATAAAAATACCCATAACGCTTTGTTTATAAAGGATCATGGGATTTTTTTTTCAAAATTTGGCTCTTTGGTTTTAGTTTGCAAGAGTTGGACACATGGCAGCTTCATATGTTCAGGGATAATTTGCTTGTTTTGTGATTTTTGGAAGAATCTGAAATTGGAAATACTGAATCAAATAAATTAATGGAAATTGTGAAATAAAAGGAAAATAGTAATACATGGTAAATAATAATAATGTGAGTATAACTACATTTGTAAGTATTATGTTCTATCAGAATTTTTGAAATCCCAAAACCTTTATCATTGGATAATAACATTAAAATCTTTTACTTTAAAATTATCATTTATATTTTAGTTCAAAAGACAATAATTTTCAAAAACAACTTAGTTAAAATGCTACTTTTATTTCAAGAAAAAAATAATTGTCATAATTCTTATTTAAACTTAAACTTATTTGAGCCATTGTCTGCATAAAATGTATTTATTTTTATATTAACTTCTTCAATGGTTTATATTTCAAGTTTTTTGTCAAACAATAAGAAATAAAAGCAACAGTACAGAAGTTTGTATCAAATACACAAAAGTACACAGCTAGGTTAATACACTGAACTAAAATAAGTGTAATATTATGTAAGGATATTACACCTGGTTTATTTATTGACCAGGCGTACTCATTTGCATATTACGCCTATTTTTTTGTGAACCAGGCGTACTCATTTAAATATTACGCCTAATTTTACACCTGGTTTACGCCTTAGTTACGCCTAATTTACGCCTGCTTTACGCCTGGTTGACGCCTGGACATGCATTTTGTAAACACTGCAATGCCGCCAGGATAAAGTATGATTTTTACGCCTGGTTTCCGTGAAGAGTTGATTTACATCAGGTTTTGAAACCAATCTTTTTTCATGCACAAATCAGATAAATATAAGTGGCCTTCATTAAAAGTGATGAACAAGAGCAAGATTGATCTCAGTACCTAACAAATATTTACAAATTACTATGGCGTACGGAAAGGGTCAAAAGTAAATTATTTCGCATATGCTACAATTAATACAGCATATGCTATATAAACTACAGCTTAAGCTATAATTTATGTACCCTATGCTGTAATTAATGTCGCTTAGGCTATAATATATAGCATATGCTGTAATTTTATACAGCATATGCTATAATAAATACAGCATATGCTATATTAAATGCAGCCTATGCTGTAATAAATAGCATATGCAGCTTAAGCGTCTAGTTGACGTACAATAAGGTTCAAAAGTAAATATAGATTACGCTATAATTGTTGAAACATGTACATTATTTACATTTAAGTTCTGACTGTTCCGAAAGGGTCAAAAGTAAATGCTGCATAAGCTGTATTGTATCAAATGGTTATAAGGTGGGGTTACTGTCAATCACAAACCATGCTATTATATATTTACTGCCAATCACTCTTTAACTTTGAAAGATTCACAAATTACACCAATCAGAACCTTATTTTGCTTAGGGTGTGTGAAAAGTAAGATGTCATAAAGTAATTAATGTGATTAATAGTCGAGTTCACAGAGTTAATGAAATGTTCGGAATATTTACATGAAATTATCATGCTTTTCTCAGAATTATATCTAAGAGAGAAAGAATAGGTTTGACTTTGCTACTAAATCCCTCAACATACAAGGCAAACAACCAATGTTACTATGTTAGGTTTTTTTTATAGCACAGTTTAGTGAAATCAGTGTTCGTTATAAGTTTTACTATAGTTTGCAATATTTAAGTATTTATAAGAAACGATAAAATATTAAACTTGCCGAAGTCATGCATTACTTTAAAATATAAATAAAAGTATTTGAAAAAAAAGTTTTATGAACATATCCACTTCGTATCCTTACAAATTTAAATAAAAATAGTAGAAAGGAGCACGAGGCAATTTCCGTAAAGTGACCTGCTTGTTTTCCTATTTCGCTTAAATTGGATATACAGTCTAATTTTGTCGTAAATTGATTACCGATTTGCTAAAATGTTCCAAAATCTTTTGTACATGAGATATCCCATGGAACCATAATTCCAAAAATCAATCTAAGCCTTCCTTTTGTGGTTATATACCTTTTGCTCTATTAACTTATACTGAAGTTATTGTCCGGAAACCATATACGATAGTTATCAAAGGTATCAGGATTATAATTTAGTACGCCAGACGCGCGTTTCGTTTACATAAGACTCATCAGTGACGCTCATATCAAAATATTTATAAAGCCAAACAAATACAAAGTTGAAGAGCATTGTGGACCCAAAATTCCAAAAAGTTGTGCCAAATACGGCTAAGGTAATCTATGCCTGGGATAAGAAAATTCTTAGTTTTTCGAAAATTTTATAAATTTTGTAAACAGGAAATTTATTAAAATGACCACATTATTGATTTTCATGTCAACACCGAATTGTTGACTACTGGGCTGGTGATACCCTCGGGGACGAAACGTTCCCCAGCAGTGGCATCGACTCAGTGGAAATATGTATAAGCAAGGAGGTCATATAACCTCCTTGGTATAAGTAAGCAAGTAAGTAAGAAAGTAAGTAATTTTTATTGGTTTGAAATCCAAAATTACAGGATTGATACCAAGACAATACACATTGGTTATACACAAACATACAAACAAATATATCATACCAAATTCATAAACATTGTATATATAAGCAGTTTTACAGATCTAACATTGTTGGGTTGATGTTAAGACGAGTTGTCTATATATATTGTTTGGTTGATGTTTAGACGAGTTGTATATACATTATGTACACAGCCATGTATCACCATCATTGATGGCGATCCGATGGATACATCTGGTGTAGAGTTGTCACTGACTCAGACGTACTTATAAATATAATTATTTTCTGTGACTGTATATTACATTAATTTGTAGGATCCTTTACTATAGATAATTTAGCTCATCTGTAACAATAACATCTTCATGCCTTATATATCATGTACTGTAGTACGCCGCTAGATTAAAACTGACGAGGAAAGGTAACACACGGCCAGCGAAAGCTCTTTTTTTGAAAGCCAGGTGGTCGTGTGGTCTAGCGGGACGGCTGCAGTGCAGGCGATTTGGTGTCACGATATCACAGTAGCATGGGTTCGAATCCCGGCGCGGGAAGAACCAAAAATTTGCGAAAGCAAATTTACAGATCTAACATTGTTGGGTTGATGTTTAGACGAGTTGCATGTATATACATTATGTACACAGCCATGTATCACCATCATTGATGGCGATCCGATGGATACATCTGTTGTAGAGTTGTCACTGACTCAGACGTACTTATAAATATAATTATTTTCTGTGACTGTATATCACATTAATTTGTAGGATCCTTTACTATAGATAATTTAGCTGATCTGTAACAATAACATCTTCATGCCTTATATATCATGTACTGTAGTACGCCGCTAGATTAAAACTGACGAGGAAAGGTAACACACGGCCAGCAAAAGCTCTTTTTTTAGAGAGCCCAGGTGGTCGTGTGGTCTAGCGGGACGGCTGCAGTGCAGGCGATTTGGTGTCACGATATCACAGTAGCATGGGTTCGAATCCCGGCGAGGGAAGAACCAAAAATTTGCGAAAGCAAATTTACAGATCTAACATTGTTGGGTTGATGTTTAGACGAGTTGTATATATATATAATATATATCATATATATATGAGGAGGTGGTACCACAAAAGTTATAAGTTATTTAGTACTTAATAAAGCATTTCTTAAAATGTTCATGTCGCTTTTAAATTTAACAATAATTCTTATTATATCAGTCTCACCACACGTATACAAAAAATTAAATCTTGCTTCCTTAGTCATATTTAAAAAAGATGGAACTATTTAACTAATTTTGGAAAACAATTGGTCTCTAATTATATTTAGTTTTTTACGAACAAAGAAAACAGAAGATCCGGTAGCCAACCATTTCATTCAGCACAATCATTGCATGAAAAATTTAACTTGAAGTTACCGCCATAGAAAAAGTATTAGGAACAGAAATTTACAGAAAAACTAAAGAAGCCTTTGGATAAATAAATTAAAAGCATTATAACCTGAAGGACTCAACACAATGTATGAACAATAATAAAAATATTTATATAAAAAAAGAAAAAAACGCAGCAAATGAACGTCATAGTAGTTATCATAACGTAATGTATCCAAGCGATGTAATTGTTATTTATTCCAATGAAGAAGGCCGTAATGGCCGAAACGTATGGAAACTTGTGTTATAGTCTTTATTATATATATGTCTTGAAAAAATATATACAAATTTGTTCTTTTTAATATTTAAATGTAATAGATACATATTTTTGTAATAGTCGAAGAATTCGTGATCGATATTCAAAGTTTGTATTTTATTGTCAGCATTGACGGTGTTCAGTTTCACCTGTAAAGGATAGACATTATCTTCCGATGTTCAGACAGTTTTAAATCGATACAAATTGACCATGACTCGGTTCTCTCTTGGCTGTTGTAAAAGAGGAAAGCAATGTGAAATATAAAAACAAGATGGTAGCACAGTGGTAACATTGATTCATCAAACTGGTTGTAGCTGTATATTGCCACTGCCATAAAAATATTGTGTCATTGTAAGACAAAGAACATGATTGATTAGCAACAGAAAATCAGGCAGAAAAGATGCCAATTACCGACATCTGACTACTATATTACATGTATGTTTCTGCTGTTTCGTTTGTACGGAAGCGCAGATTCAGATTCAGATTCAATAGTTTATTAAAGTCTCACCACATACAACATGATTAAAACAAGATACAATTATAAAATTAATTATACAGTAAACATAGTTAAAACAATTAAATACATGTATGTGCCATTCTTAAAAGAATTATGAGAGACTATTAAAATACAAATAATACTTATTCGTTTTATAAAATACTACAAATACAGTAGTTAATGATATAAAATACTGTTTCTCCTTGTTAAAATGTTATTGCAGGTTTTGGCAACAATATTACAAATATTGGTATTTTTAAACATATATATAAATTTTTCTTCATCAGACAAGTTTAAAAACATATGACACAATATATCAATAAAAAGTGCATGTCTTAGATCTTCATACAAGGGACAATTTAAAAGTACATGTTTTTCATCCTCTAAAATATTACAGTTAAAACAGACTCTTTCGTCTAGATTTTTTCTTTCATATCGACCAGTTTCAATTTTTAATGGTGCTACACCACATCTAAACTTTGAAAAAGCACTACGATGGCGCTGTGGCATTTTCTGTAGCAAATATTGCTCAGTGTTATAAGTATGTTTAAAAAGTTTATATGTTCTCAATTTACAACCGGTACTATATGAAAAAATTCTTGTACACCAGTCTTTTTTTATATTTATCAAACATTTTCTCTTCTAACTGAGATATACTATAACTATCAAGAAAATTTTCATTTATTTTACAATATCTTTCAAAATCAAATGATTTCAACATCTCCATAACTTTGTAGCACCAATTTTTTAATTTACAACTACCTTTCATCACTGACCATTTAAAAACTTTATAATTAATTCTATTATTGTCCATTTTTGTACATTTGGACCAGTGTCTAAAAATATTTATCCACTGTTTAACACATGGTGGTTTCCAGCCCATGTCACCTGACACAGCATCGTTTGGGGTATATTTACCCACACCCATGTAGAAACGCATGGCGCGATTCTGTACTGCAGTGATGCACGAGAAATCTCTCGTGCCCCAAATAGACGAGCCATAATTTATGACTGACCAAACCATCGTGTCAAATAGCTTTGTGTAGATATTGTGCTGAAAACCACCATGTGCTTTACATTTAACAATAAGTAAACCCAATGCCCTACTTGCTGACCTGGCTACAGCTTTTGCTGTCGGTGATTTAGAGACAGTTTAACTTACGCGTCAAACGTTAACACTACTTTTAACGCCGTTTCCATTCACATTGTTAACGTCATCATATCTTCTGTTAACGTTGTTCTATTGTTATGTATAATGTTACTATATTGAGTTGAGATTATACGATCAAACGAACCAGACGTTGTTTTACTGCCTGTCCAGACTTTAAGTTAACCCATCCGTCACATTGGTGTCGTGACCATAGGATAATGACGAAAAAGAAAGCCATTAGAGTGGGTCATCGAGGAGCCGCAAGGAGATTAATTTCAAAGATTGAAGAGGAATTAGAGAAAGAAACAACACAACGCGACGAAATAGAGAGCCTATGTGAAACTTTGAAGAAGAAGAGGGATATTCTTTCGGAACTTGATAATGAAATATTAGAGGAGATTGCAGAGGAAAACATGGAAGCAGAGATAGAAGACTCAGATCGGTATGTTTTAGATATAGAACGAGTTTTGACAAAAGTACGCAATTCATCAAGTTCAAAACAGAAAAACAAATCAAATGAAACTAGCTCTAATCAGAACTTAAATCCAAATGCAGCAGATTTTGTTTTTATCAACTCCACATCTACACGTAATACTCCACATCCCATGCAGAATAATGATATGCAATACAGATCGTCAATGAGCGCAACAAATTCTAGCATCTACCACAAGCTACCAAAATTGAATCTACCATATTTTAATGGCAATTTGTTAAACTGGCAACCTTTCTGGGATGCGTATCAATCAACAATACACGATAACCAAACATTAACAGACGTGCAGAAATTTACGTATTTGCAAAATCAAATTCAGGGAATAGCCGCGCAATGTATCGCCGGTTTACCACTCACAAGTGCAAATTACTATCAAGCCGTATCAATACTAAGAGAGAGGTTTGGTCAGAACCACAAAATCACGAACGCATATATTCAAAATTTAATTGATTTACCCGCACCGAGGTCAAACGCAGACAGTTTGAGAAACTTTTCCGACAGAATTGAGTGTAGCATACGCGGATTAGAATCGTTAGGAACAAACGAGAGTACATTTGGAGCCATTCTTACGCCTATAATATACAATAAGTTGCCGTCTGATGTACGGAAAAACATAAGATGAGACCGCGGAAACGACGACTGGGACATCGAATCATTGAGAACAGCCATAAAGAGGGAAGTATGCGTACAGGTCGCAGGACAATCTACAGGTACAAGTAATGAAGATTTAGAAATTTTACCGACCGCTTCGTTTATTGCCGAAACATTTCCCGGAAAGAACAAAAAACAGTCACGTAAGAAATGTTTATTTTGTGAAGAATCCCACCATCCAAATACATGCAAAAACGTGAAAGATGTTGAGAAACGAATAGAAATTGTGAAGCGAAAAAAGGTATGTTTTAACTGTTTCGGAAGTCATATAGTAGCTGAATGTAAGTCTGAATTTAAATGCCGCCAGTGCGGAAAGAGACATCACACGAGTATACATGTCCAAGTACATAACACAGAACCAAAGAGCTTGACCGAAAACCAGTATAGTACACAAAAGACCGTAGCACATACCGCCGTAGAGAAAACGCCACTGGAGCTAACCACATCCTTACATTCTACTGTAACTGCACATACAGATGTCTTACTGAAAACTGCCGTAACTCCAGTTTGGTCCGAAAATCGATCGATAATGTCAAATATTTTACTTGACGAGGGAGCACAGAACTCATTCATAACTGAAGATTTAGCTAAAAAATTAGAAATTGAGTCCACCGAAAAGATTGCACTGAAAATATCTGGATTTGGAGGAAACGAAGGACAAGTTCGTCATCTTGACAAAGCAAACATAGCTATCGAAACAGTTGATAATCAAAGAATAGAAATAGAAGTAATAATTGTACCAAAAATTGCCGCTCCTATTCAGACAAAATCCCAAAAGGAAATCAAAGCACTGCCATACTTACATGGTTTACGACTCGCACATCCGATATGCGCAGAAGACAAGTTTAACATATCTTTATTGATTGGCGCAGACTATTACTGGTCAATAGTTGAAGATGAAATAATAAGAGGAAATGGACCGACCGCAGTTACATGTAAGTCGAAAATTGGTTATCTCTTGTCAGGACCCGTACTAACTAAGAACGGAAGTACTTCAAAACAATCGGCAATGATGAATATTTTGACTGATCACAGAGCCGTTGTTTGCGACTTGGAAAAGTTTTGGAACTTAGAATCGTTGGGGGTTTCAGGAAGCGATAATATTAAAAGTCAGTCTGAAGTTGTAAAAGAATACGGAGAAAAGTCTATTATACTAGAAAATGGAAAGTACACGGCTAAGTTACCATGGAAACCAGATTTCCTTCCGCTGCTGTATAACATGGAACTGGTTAAACAGAGGACGGTAGCGTTATTAGGCGTTTAGCAAACAAACCTGATTTACTTAAAATGTATGGAGATATCATAATGGAGCAGGAGAGAAGACATTTTATTGAAAAGGTTGAGGAAACAAAACTTCCTACCGATCGACCCGTACATTATATCCCACATCACCCTGTTGCCAAGGAATCATCTACTACGCCAATACGCATTGTTTATGATTGTAGCTGCAAAGATGGAAGAGGTAATCCAAGTCTAAATGAATGCTTAGAATCACACCCACCTGTTATGAATGACATTACGGGAATACTTATGAGATTTCGCGCTAAGAAATATGCTACAACTTCAGATTTAGAAAAGGCATTTCTACAAATACAGCTCGACGAGAAAGACCGAGATGCAACGAGATTCTTATGGCTTAGCGATCCTTCAAACACATCAAGTCCGCTAATAACATATCGCTTCAAGTCCGTACTTTTCGGAGCTACATGTTCGCCATTCATTTTGAGCGCCACACTTCTCAAGCACTTTAAAGAAAATCCGGGGAAACTTTCAGATACACTTGAAAATGGTTTATATGTGGATAACATTTTAACTAGCTTTGATAACGAAAATAGCGTAATAGATTATTACAGGAGATCGAGAGAATTACTTACGAAAGGCGGATTCAACCTACGCTCTTGGAATTCAAACAGTCCAAAATTACAAGAAATCGCTAGCAAAGAACAAACCTTAGACAAAGATGAGCTTACTAAAATTCTTGGTATGCAATGGAACGCTAAATCGGACAAGTTGTTTTATCAAAGTAACACGTTCGAGATGGACAAAAAAGGAAAACTAACTAAACGATATATTTTACGGCAATCATCCAAGATTTTCGATCCGTTAGGACTATTAAGCCCAGTTACTGTAAAAGCGAAAATCTTTATGCAATCACTTTGGAAGCTTAATTTGGAGTGGGACGAAATATTACCGGAAGATATCCAATCAAAATGGATATTAATTTCACGAGATCTGGCATCGAGCTTAGAAACAGAGATTCATCGAAGTACTCAGACACAAAACAAGAATAACACAAATTTACCAACTCTTCATGTATTTACCGATGCTTCAACTCATGCGTACGGCGCATGCGCGTACATCATGTATGACAGAAAACCAACAATAGTAATGGCAAAGAATAGAGTTGCGCCTATCAAGACTATAACTTTACCAAAACTAGAGCTCATGGGGGCTGTAATTGGAGCAAGACTTGCTGATCATATTTGCAAAAACTTTCCGGAAACTTTCAGTGAAATACAATTTTGGAGTGATAGTCAAATCGTACTTAGTTGGCTTGCATCCGTAAAACCACAGAGACAATTTATCAAAAATAGAATTGAAGAAATTAAAAGTTTGTGTGGAGATAATGTATGGAGATATTGCCCTACGAAAGACAATCCCGCAGATCTGCTTACACGTGGTATAACATCTGAAGAATTGCAACAGAACGAAATATGGTTTAGTGGACCTAAATGGTTAAACAGCAAAGACGATTGGCCGACATGGAACGGAAACAATGTAACGTCTAGTGTATGTACAACAATGTCGGAGAACGATGACAAAATTGAAACAATGGAGAATAATCAAAATGTATGTATTGGTATAGGAGAAATCATAGATATCGAACGGTACAATTCTTATAGAAAATTAACCCGAATTACCGCATATGTAATGAGATTCGCAACAAACTGCAGAGCAAAGGAAACTGAACGAAAGAAAGATTTATTACGTATTGATGAAATTGAAAATGCAAAATTCCTATGGATAAGATATAAACAAGGTAAAATATTTAGTGACGAAATAAGTTGTATAGATAATTCTACAAAACGTAAAACACTTGTGCGACAATTAAAGCTCTTTCTAGACGAAAAGCAATTATTACGTTGTGGTGGTCGCCGAATAGACAATGCGACAGTAGGAGAAACAGTCAAGTTTCCATATCTGTTACCGGCAAAGGACCGTCTTACACATTTGATAGTGTTAGAAGCACATGAGAACACACTACATTCAGGTATAAATATCACCCTAGCATACATACAACAAACATTTTGGATTCCGAAATTAAGACAGTGCGTGAAATCTATATTGATGAAATGTGTAACGTGCCGAAAAGTAATCGGAAAATCTTATCCCGCACCAGAAATTCCACCATTACCAAAGGAGAGAGTTCAAGATGCTACACCCTTTAGCATAACCGGTGTAGACTTCACAGGAGCGCTAACGATAAGGAACAGACACAACGAAGAATCGAAGGCTTACATTTGCCTATTTACATGTGCTGTCACTCGAGCAGTACACTTGGAATTAGTTTACGATCTCAGCGAAGAATCTTTTTTATTGTGTTTCCGGAGATTTGTAAGTCGACGATCAGTGCCGAAAATAATGATGTCAGACAATGCGCTAACATTTAAAGCGGCTTCAATCGAAATTACTCGACTTTGCAATTCTAGAAAAGTTAAAGAAAATATTCAGAATTATGGCATTGAATGGAAATTCATCCCAAATAGAGCTCCATGGTTCGGGGGCATGTGGGAAAGAATGATTGGCTTAACAAAAACATCACTTAAGAAAGTATTAGGACGTGCACATGTCAACGATGAGACTCTAAGGACTGTATTAACAGAGATCGAAGCCACACTCAACGATCGGCCAGTGACGTATATTTCAACAGATATCAGAGATCCGGAGCCGCTGACACCATCCCATCTTATACATGGACGAAGGATAACAACTTTACCGTATGTATCGTCAAATAGTGCTATTGACAATCTAAATGTATGTGAATTAACACACACAAACTTGAACAATCAAGCGATACGACAGAGACAATTGATTGAGAACTTCTGGACAAGATGGAAAGGAGAATATCTTACTTCATTGCGAGAATATCACCAAAGAGCTGGAGTCGACGTTCGGAAGATTAAAGAAGGCGATGTCGTTCAGATACACGACGAATCGAAGCGCGTGCATTGGATACTTGGAGTTGTGCAGGACACTATTAAAGGCAAGGACGGTTTAGTTCGCGTTGCTATGGTGCGTACCAATTCAGGAGTTACAAATCGACCCGTGACGAAACTCTACCCATTAGAAGTCAACAGCATGGAATGTTATCTGAGACGAAGTGAACGAAGAAACTAACGTGTGTGAACAGACTTGTTAATTTTTCTTATTTGTGAAAAGACTGTCAAATTCAAAGAGTTTTTTACGTAATCTAATAATTTAATATTTTTTTAATTATTTGTGAGATCAATCTAATTTTTGTTCTTTCCGCATGCCACTATATATCACAGCTAATGGACATTGCATCTGGTGGCCCCGAGTATGTCGGTGATTTAGAGACAGTTTAACTTACGCGTCAAACGTTAGCACTACTTTTAACGCCGTTTCCATTCACATTGTTAACGTCATCATATCTTCTGTTAACGTTGTTCTATTGTTATGTATAATGTTACTATATTGAGTTGAGATTATACGATCAAACGAACCAGACGTTGTTTTACTGCCTGTCCAGACTTTAAGTTAACCCATCCGTCACATTTGCCATTAATTGGTAGTCTAAAAATTCCGTTAACAATAAACCTAAGTATTGGTAATTTGAAGCATACTCAATATTTTCATCATTTAAACTAAAATGAAAATCTGATCTGGCTACAGAAGGATTTCTAAAATGTATAACATTTGATTTTCTTAAATTTACTTTTAAACTATTATGATTACACCATACATTTAAAACATCTAATAATTTTTGTAAATCCTCAGCATTTTCTGCTAATAAAACTATGTCATCGGCATACAGCAAGATAGATAATTTTTCACCATCAATATTAATACCAATGTCTAACAACTTTATATCATCAATTAAATCATTAATAAATATATTAAACATTACTGTTGACAATACACAGCCTTGTTTTAAACCAGTATTTACATTGAACCATTCAGTCATGTTACCATTTAATCTGACACTGCATTCTACATTAGAATAAATAGCCTTTAAAGCATACATAAATTTTGTACTAACACCCAGTTTTCCTAATTTATTAAATAACAAAACTCTATCAATAGAATCATAAGCTTTCTTAAAATCAATGAAAGATACAAAAGTGCATTAGGGATATATTAAATATAAAATTGATAGTAATTTTATTTTAAAGTCTATTTTTTAAACACATTTTGGCAATTTATTTTCAAAAAATGGTTTTGTTCTTATGCCTCTTTCACACGTACATTTAATTCGAATTGAATTCGAATCGACTGCGAATCGGATTCGCTTATCGCGTTCACACGCTCTTCTTTTTTAATTCGAATTATCCAATTTGCATTAGAAATACGTTTTTATTTGAGCGAATTTGACGCGCATTGCAATTCGAATTAGAATTGACGTAAGGACGTATAACTTTTCGAATGCGAAATTTAATTAATTAGAATTAGTTAATGCGAATCGAATTCGAATTACGTGTGAACTCAGCATTAAAATATGATAGGGATAAGCATTTTATGCTGAGGTAACACGTAATTCGAACTAGTTTAATCCGCAATCGAAACGTTTTACGTCCTATGCTAACGTCATTTCTAATTTGAATTACAATGCGCGTCAAATTCGCTTTACTGTCCAAACGACGTTAACTTTTTTTAAATTCGTATTCACAAAAGCGTATTTTTAATGCAAATTAGATAATTCGAATTAGCCAATTCGAATCAATTCGAATTAAAAAAGAAAAGTGTGTGAACGCGATTTGCGAATTCGATTCGCATTCGATTCGAATATAATTCGAATTAAAGGCATTACACTGAAGAGTTTCATTAGGAAAGTACATGTATTTTGACAGAAACAAATTGTTTCCCCATATTCCATGGTTTAGTTTTCACGACACTGTCATAGGATCGTCAGATCTGAGGATACTTAGCATTCCATGTTTTATAGTGGTTTAAAAGGCCTGTTTGGTTTCCCTAAAGCAAGTCACTGACTTTGCCATGTACAATGGTAAATTAAGTGGCAAATTTATCATGTATATTCAGGACAACTCATGAGTGTGAATCGTGAACTGGAAATTCAAATTCATTTGTCAAAACATTTATTTATTTTACGGTGGTATGGGAGTCTAAATTAAAAATGATAGAATTTGTTCATATTTTTCCAAAACGTAGAATATATTGATATATGTTCAAAAATGTAATTAAAATGATAGGTCACCGTGCATTTTCTAAAGCTACATACAGGTTGTGACAAAATGACACATTTGGTATGGATTATACAGAGAAAAAAAAACATCATTATGTGATAACAAGCTAAACTAAATGATAGAATTGTAAAATAGAATACGAGAATATAGCTTTGAGAATATTAAAAGAAAAGATATAGGTTCACCGTGCGTTTTTCGGCTAAAATACAAAATAGCAAAATTCCATGTAGATTCCTTCAGAAATGCACTATTTCAGAGTTACCTCCCCTTAAAATGCCAATTTTTAAAATTGTATCAGGTAAAAAAATAATCTACACTTTAAAAATATTAGTATTTATAAATTATAATCTTAATAATTTGTTCTTTTAAATGCAAATTCACATTAGTTATCTGCATTCCTGCATCAAATTTTTCTAATTTGATTAAAAATCTGAACCTTAGATTGTGTGTTTTTTACAATCAAAGATGGCGAAAGACACACACTTCATCACGACAACAATCAGATATTTATAAAGCTTGTTTCACACTGGTGACCAGTTCAACTCGATGAACCGACGGTCCTTTCCACGACCAAGCGTAACCACGACTTTTCTCGTTTGAATTGTTTTACATTGTCTTATCGGGGCCTATTATAGCTGACTATGCGGTATGGGCTTTGCTCATTGTTGATGGCCGTACGGTGACCTATAGTTGTTAATGTCTGTGTCATTTTGGTCTTTTGTTGATAGTTGTCTCATTGGCAATCATACCACATCTTCTTTTTTATATTATACCCGATCGCTTCCGACAGTACACGACTCTAACGTGACCACTGATTGAATTCATATATGATTATTCCTACCAATCTAAGATCTTTACTCGACTAGCTAGACCAAATCAAATATTCTCGATGTCAGCCCGATCTCGACCAGACCAGATCGACCTGATCGTATAGGGGTCGCCCCTAGGGATACCCGGGAATTGTCCTGTATGTACTATTTCAGTATAAAGCTAGATTCACACTGCCGACCAGATCAACTCGATGATCCCGATTGTTAAATTTTTCATGACCAAGCGTAAATTAATTCGTGATCTTGCATGTTGTTGACTACCTCTACCCGATCGCTATCTGACTGTACACGACTCATTAATGTCTCCATCAAGAATCCAACCCGACCACTAATGAAAACATATTCGAATATTCCGACCAATTCACAATCTCTAGACGATCTTTACTCAACTCAGCTCATTATACTCGATCTCATCCCGATCTCGGCCAGACCAGGTCGACCTGGTGGTATGGATAGTCGGCAATTTGTCCGGTATGAAAAAACGTCTGAATTTGTTAAGCCACGCCGCCGCGGAGGGGGCATTAAATGTTAACCTTGTCTGTCCGTACGTACGTCTAATCAGTTAGTTTCCCTTCTCTATAAATTTTGCCCCAACCAAATGTTATGACACATATACATAATGCTTCTTATCATAATACACCGATCATGTGAGAATTTGGATGGCGTCACTTTTACCGTGTTTGAGTAATGACCCTTTATAACGCTATTTGTATCCCATGGACACATTCTCTATTTAACTAATTTGGTTAGATTCAGTAGTTTACAGAAGATCTGAGTAAAATCAGAACTTTAAGATATCTTCTTTGAAATAAAGCAGTTGGATTTGTAGGCGGGGTGGTAAGTCCTCCAAATGTCAGGTTAACATCACCCATATTGGTACTTGTGTTAGATAGCAATACTTGTATACATACAATTTACCATCCCCTTTTCTTTCCTTTCTTGCAAATTTAGCTTACTGTTTGTGTCATAAATTTGTATATGTATGTAATTAATATTTTCTATAGATTTGATATCCAGAAGTTGAAAGGTTGAAGCTTAAATGTATTTTTGACGTATCTATGATACCAAAAGGTTTTTGCTAAAAGTGGTTTAAATATGTCACACATTTCCTCAACATTTGGTCTTAAGTAGAATTTCAATCACTTCTCAAACTGTTTACATATATACATCAAGAGATCAAATAAAAATCATTTGACATTCGTTTCATTTTTTTTGTGAAATTGCGTCAAAGAAATCGTGTGAAAAAAAGTTTTTGTAAACATTTGGCCCCACCGCATGTTTGTGCATCTCCAAAGTCGGACCTCTTCAATTAATTAGTACTGATTTTCTTTTAGGGGCCACGTGAAGCCCGCCACCGGGTACGAGAGTTTCTCCCTGTGCATGTTGAAATAATATCACTGTGTATCATCGCCACCGGAAATTGGGTACTAACGAAGCGGAGAGAAACAGAAAAAAAGTAAACAAGTTAAGATTTTTTTGTTATTCGGTTTCGCCGCGGTTGACAATGTTTTCTCGGGATATCAATCTGCTCTATCCCCCACTCAGCTATATGTTGTTATAAATTGTTCAACATAGACTTTGAACACACTTTATATGACGTTCAGATAAATTTATCCAGTATAGATTTTGTGTGCTGTAATGATCAAGCTAACCATATACTGAATAGAAAAGCTGCATGTGATTTTGAAGAACCGTCTTCGAAGGATTTTAACGTATGTATTAGATTTGCAGAGATTGGAAATCGCCAATAGCATTATGGACCTCGTAATTTATGCCAACAATATTCCTGTTCGTAAAAAATTTTGGTAAGTTTTCGCAATTTTTGAGAAGAAATACGTAAAGGAAAAATAAAAACTCTAATTCTAAATTTTTATAGCAACATTTGCACATGTATAAACAGTACCAAATGAAATCGAAATAACTGTAATTCCGAAATTTTTGCGCAATTAAAAATGACTCGATTGATTGATGCAAGCAGACATTTCTATATCTTCAGTATAATATATATACTTTGCTAATTATTTTATTTTTGAAGTGGCGGTAAAGCCGTAATTTTCAATCAGCGGATCTATATTTTTCCCTTGCCGCTTTTTCATGCTGGAAGCTTGTAATTCACAATGTTCCATTCAATTCAAATTGACTGAAAAGCAACGTGTATTCATTTCTTTTAAATTTTCGTTCATTTTGAAAGACAGTTTTACTTCGGGTTTCCCATTTGTTCATGCGGAAGGTCCCTTCACCATTAGTCATTACGATTCTCGTTCAAGTTTATTGTCACTTTCTCTTGCTTCCCTGTCTGAAATTTTATATTTTACAAATTTCATGTCACACAGAAAGCACTTAAACTTCTTTGCTTTTCAATATTTATTTTTACTAAATATGAATTTTTTGTTTTTAATAGCACTAGTACTTTCATTTTCAAATTCTATTTATAGACCATATCGCGGACGTGAAAGAAAGCACTGTAAAGAAAGATTTATGTTTATATTTATATGAGAACATGGTTATATAACAGTTATAACAGGAATATCAAATTAAAAAATATTAGTATTAACCTCTTTTTATGTGTGTCGAAGATTGAATACGTCCTAGTCGTTTTCACTCACGTAGACAGTTGTTTTGGGAAAATTTATTTCTTTGAATGCAAATGACTGAATGTAAGTCCGTGACAAAGTTTGCTTTGGAAGTTCAATAAATAAATGACAATATATAGTGTAAGCTTTAATTTGTTATTGTGGGAGTTTAAGTGTGTAATGCATGTACGTGTTTATCAAATTCTTATCACATGTATCAATATACTACATTTCGTTTTTACGTCACATATCAACATTCCCGAGTTTTCAAGTCTCTGATCTTTGCCGATTACCGGCGTATAGTAAGTTCATGTATGGACAGTTACCCCAAGGTATAAACAAAATACTTCCGAGACCCATTCTTTGTACTTTAAACAGTTTTGTAGAAACATAAGTTATATGCAAGCTTTAATTTGGTCAGCTAGTATGAGTAAAGCCAGTAAACCTAATTTTAACTCAGTCGCTCTTCGGCCATCATGACATGCCAAGTTTCTTTCATTTTCATGGGAGGAAAGCACTGTTTAACTCTTACAAGATATTTCATTTTACATAATTTAATTTTAGCTATATTTTTGATGGGATGCATTCAATACTCTTCTACCAAATTGACCATTATTCCGACGAAGCGGAATATATTCCGACATCTTGAAAATATTTTTTATGGTGTACGGGAGATAACTCCCATAGCAACAAACGCCTATTTTCCCGTTTTCCGCTAGAGGCGTTCATTTACGTACCTCTCACCTTAAGGGTGCCGCTTAAGAAATGATTTTCTGATATACAATTCTTTAAATTATTAGGCAGATAAGTACAAAATTAATACAAGATTGTGTGTAATACTCCAAAACTTGCCACTTAGTACCGGAAAATTTCGAGGTCGATCGTTCTCTGTCGCCCCATTCTCAAGATATTGAACTGTTTTTCATTATTTTTCCAGACACGTTTTTAGATTATTATAGTGTGGCATCATATTTACTGAAATTTGTTGTCAAAAAGATGTTTTTTAAAGAATATGGACAAAAACATTGTTTGTTTGTTGTACGGCGAATTGCAGGACGTTGTACGGCGAATTGCAAAATAACAACTTTTGTCTGTACGGCGTCTTGCAATATATTATAATTTTAAGAGGAAATTAATCACTGTTTAAATAATATCAAGTGACGATATTTTGTTGATATCAAAGCTTTACAGGCTTACAAATATACAAAATGTCTTACTTATCAAATATTATTAAATATATGCCGTTAATTCAGTTCAGAAGGCCTCGTTGCGTACCGCTTTTCGATTTTGTACAAAAAGGTTTTTTTCAACCATATTATCCTAAATACATTTATATAACGTTATACTACTAACGACTGTTGTCTTATTTGTTGTTAGGTTGAATTGTGTAAGTTCAATAAAATAAACCTTGTTGGTGCTAGCTTTTTTTTTTTTTAGATAAAAACAGTGGAGATGTGGTATGATAGCAAATAAGATAACTATCCATCAGGATAAAATAAAGTGTATGCAAGCAATCGTACGGCCTTCAACAACGAAAACTCGTACCTTATAGTCGGTCATAAAAAGCACCGACAGAAAAATATGGAAGGACTCAACAAGAAAACTAACGGTCTAACTTATATACAGTGTAACAAAACAATTTATGAAAACAACAAATAAGATAGAGATGAAGCAACGACAACCACCGAACCACAGGATCGAGAATTCGGACAGACAAAATTAAGAAAATACTTTGTTTTCATCGAAAGTAAGGAAAAACAAATCGTGAATTGCATTTCGAATTATTTCTTGTTAGTTTTGTTTTGAAAATATATAATTTATATCTGGATAAGAAGTGACCTTTCCTTTTAACGTTTTTGATACATAACAAATAGAAGGCAGATATAACTACATTGGTTAGATTGTTCATAACGCCACTATCAGTGTTAAAACGGCGATGCACCTCATAAGTGAAAAACTAACGAACTTTGACCAGGCTGATTTCGAGAAAGATTTATATGACGACAGAAACAATGCTAATGGCAACAAGCTAAGGACTTACCGTATTTACAAGCAAAGTGTTAAAACAGAAAAGTATATTCTCTCGCTTTTACCAAGAAACGTAACTCGAACTATGGCATTATTCCGCAGTGGATCGCTACCCCTAGCTGTAGAGACAGGGAGATACACCAGACCGCAGATTCCATTGAATAATAGACTATGTAATTAAAATTTTGTAAATTGAATGGTATTGAAAACGTATTAAAAATTTTGAAAACATGATTACAGAGCTCCAGTTCAATGCTTTAATGACATGTACTGACATTCAAGTAACACTGTCTTACTCTATTCACAAATTCTATGTCAGGAGGAAAAGTTTTTTATAACGCATAATTGTCCATAAAGTCTATTCTTTTTAGGCAGTGGCTATTCGTCCGGCTAGCCGGACAAATAGTCAAAAATGTCTATTCATCCGGCAAGCCGGACAAATAGCATTTTTACGGTTTTTCGCTATTTGTCCGGCCAAAAATATAATGATAAAGATATAGCATCGTGTTTTGAAGATTTAAAGAAAGCACGAGTTGTTTTAAAATAATTCTATTGTCTAACATCGTTTTATGAAAAAGAACTCATTCTAATAAAAAAAAAAAAACAACTATACATTTGATTCAGATTTTTTTTATTCTAATATTCTAAAGGAATTTGGGTAGGGGGTGATTATTCTCTCTTTTGATCCTATGAATTTCCTGTAAGGTAAATAGTCGGGCCAATCATTATTGGCTTCATCTATGATTCCAAAAGATCATGAATTTATTGTTTCTGTGAAGTTTGGTTAAAGTAAGGTCCGCATATGATTATGCACGATTCTTCATTTAAAAATATTGTTCGGCGATTTTAAATTCATAGGAAATTAGAGAAAAGGGCAGGCACGTGTAACCTGTCCCCAAAAGTAGGACTGTGTTTTCGATAAGACTTTTTTTAGAAAAAAATGTGTATTAGAAACAACAGAAAAAAAGGGGGAACCCCAATCCTGGTGTCTTATTCCCAGTCAAGGCATATCAGTATGTTCATAGATCTCCGTTGTAGTATAACTTGAAAATGTGATAATAATAATACATGCGATATGAAAAAGTGACATGTTATGATCTTTTTATCATATGCTTCAACAATGGAGGAAAATAACAGATCATATATTGATCCTTTTACGTGGTTCCCAAATAGAAGTTCGAAGATTGAAAAGTTCACGGACGTCGGACCCAAATTTAGTACATTCGATATCAAATCTTTCTACCATATGCCTCAACAGAGGAGAAACATTTTTAATATGGACGACTCGACAAACCCCTAAAAAAAACCAACAATATACATAGTGAACACTGTTTGGAAAAGTCAACCTTTTCAAAGTAACTTTCTAAATTATGTTTGAAACTTATAAAGAATGCATTTATTTAAAAATTTGTTTGTTTGTTTGTTTTATTTTTATTTTTTTTGTTTTTGTTATTTCTTTACACAATATACTTTTCAGTATCTAAATAATTGTTTTGTACACTTTTTCGTACTGTTTTTCACTGAAAACGTAGCATTGAGGTGTATTTTCCGGAATTTGCCGAGTATCACCGGCCTGAATGCCATGTGATAACGTTGCGGAAAGGCATGTGACAACAATCGAAGCATGTGATAAACTTTTCTTATCATATACTTAGACTAAATAACATATAAATTTTACCGTATGATAATAGCATTAAATTGACGTAAATTCCATATTTTTCGAATTGGTGCTTAGCGGGCTGATATGAAAAGTTTATCACATGCTTCGATTGTTATCACATGCCTTTCCGTAACGTTATCACATGGCATTCCGGTAATACTCGGCCAATTCCGGAAAATACACCTCAATGCTACGTTTTCAGTGAAAAACATTATAAAGTAGTGTACAAAACAATTATTTGAATACTGGAAAGTATATTGTTTAGAATAATAAAAAAAATAAAAAAAAAAAAAAACAAACAAATTATTTAATAAATGCATTTTTTAAGTTTTTCTGAAACATAATTTAGAAAGTTTCTTTAAAAAGTTGACTTTTCCAAACAATGATCATTAGGTATATTGTTGAATTATTTTTTTGCCGATTCGTCCATATTAAAATGGTTTTTTTTTCTCTCTCTCTCTGATGCATATGATAGAAAGGTTTCATATTTAATGTATCAAATTTTGGGCCCGACGGCCGTGAACTCTTTTACTCTTTAAACTTCGGGAACCACGTAAAAGGATCAATATATGAATCTGTTATTTTTCTCTACTGTTGAAGCATATGATAAAAAGATCATAACATGTCATTTTTCATATCGCATGTATTATCAGCCCTCGGTCAATATCAGCCCTCGAGCCGTGCGGCTCTTGGGCTGATATTGAACCTAGGGATGATAATACATGCGATATGAAAAATGCCATGTAATAATCTGATAATATCAGCCCGCTAAGCACCAATTCGAAAAATATGGAATTTACGTTAATTTATTGCTATTATCATACAGTGAAAATCATATGTTATTTAGTCTAAGTATATGACTTGAAAATAATGCATCCAAGCAAGTTTGATATAGTATTTTTTTCCGAATGCGTTTTGCCTTCATAAGGTAAAGGGGGTAAATCATCAATTTCACTTTGATTTCAGGCTTATTCCTCACAGTTGACATGTACACGCTATTGTTCTGGAATCACTCCTATATACATTGGTTTAAAGCAATCACATTCTGAGAATGATTCTCTCTGGTTTTCTCTATGACATCTATAAATATAAATCACGATCTCCAATTCTCAAAACGTCCATAGCATACGCTCGTGTGTTATCAGACACCGCGTGTGTTATCCGACAACACCTCATCCGGGACACTTTCCGCGTCACATGACACTTTTATTGATATTGAAGATTTGCGCATCTGCAGACGGATGGCCGGACGAATAGAGATTTTTAACTATTCGTCCGGCTAGCCGGACGAATAGACACTCTGTTCTTTTTATCAGGGTAAAAAGATAATTTAAAGAAAATATATATTAATTAAGGGAAATAACTTTTGGTACATAAATAATGAAGATATATGTATTGTAATAGTTTATGTACATATGTCGATAGAACATTTTAAATACATTTGGGTTTTTTTTTTAAATTGTTGAAAGTGGGTTAAATGTACTGTTGATTCAATTTGCTTTCTCTTTTTTTCACGTTTGCAAGATAAATACATGAGTTTTCTTATCATTTCGTTTTTTTTTATATTATTTCGTTTTTTTAACATTGTGTGATTGGGCTGTTTATGTATCTATATTACAGTGTCTCATAAGTCTTTTTAGGCTGGGTGTTGATCTTTTTTATGTGATTGTACTTGTGTAAATATTTTACTATTGTGTAAGATCAATACGTGACACTTTAATAACATAAATTTATCTTATCTTATCTTAATATCTCTATCGTGAATATTAAAGATTTTTTTATACAGTAATACCCCTGGATAATTGACTCAGTTCAATCATACTCATTTCTAAATTTCTAAATACAAAACTGAAAATCACTTAGGCTTAGATCTATATAGTGTTCACATTTTAGATGTACATGTATCAATATGGACATTGTCAATTCAGAGACAAACCAAGGAAATAAGTCTCATCAGACAATCGCAATCATGGGGTAAACAAGCAGAAAGTATAATCTGAAAAACTCATTGAAAGGTATACTTATGGTTTTATGATGACTTATTTCTGAGGAATATGTTTTGACTAAAAAGAACTTTATCAAAAGTGTTGGGTTTTTTAGCATTTTTTTTTTTATTAATACCTGTATTAACCTGTATCATGCGTATTTACCTGTCATATTGGCGCAAATGAAAAGTATTATTATTGGCGAAAATGAAATGTCAATTGGCGCATAAGCAAAGCACCGGTTTGAGCCTACACGCATTAGGAAATTAGCTGTAAGCATATTAATAAAATTAAAACTCAGCGAATGTGAATTCAAATCAAAATGTTCGGTGTTTAAAACTAAATTGGGTGTTGCTAAACGGAAACGGAACGGAAACGGAAACGGAAAGAAATTTTTATATAGACGGAATTTTAGGGGAGGGAACAAAAAACTATGAACATCAATAGATCTTGCTGGTAATTTTTGCTATTAAAAGTTTCTATCTTTTTATCATATATTTCAATATAACAGGCGAACATGTAAGTGAGAAAATTCGTCAAATAAGGTCGATAACTCCTAGTCATTTGACCGTTTTGACGTGAATGGACATAAGGTAGAGCTCAACAGTAAACCTAATTTTAAAAGAAGTCCGAGTTTGATGACAGATTAGACATGTTTTTCACAAAGTTTTTAAACTAGATACACCGATGATAATTGTTGCAAAGTTTAACCAAAACTATCGGGCGACTCCTTAAAAGACATATGTTCAATAACATTTGGCCCAGTAGTTTCAGAGACTGAGACATTTTGTAAAACTGAGTTAACAAAGACGAAAATCGGACGACGAACGCCAAGTGATGAGAAAAGCTCACTTAGCAAGGCCAGGTCAGTTAAAAAAAGAACTCTCAAAGTATACCACTAAAGACTAAAGCAGGTCTTAGTACTAGCAGAAAACGACCATGACAGAGCAAAAACATTGAATGAATGTATCACTATAATTGTATCAACTAATAAGACATCAACTAAAATAAATATGTACCACTAAATAAACCGTTACAACCAAATTGGAAAGACATAACTTAAGTATGGACGAAAACAAAATTAGAATATTGATTCAATACATAAAAAGTATGAGGGCCAGACGAAATAGGTTATAGAATGTTAAACAAATATATAAAATGAATTAGCAGCTATCATATTATTATTCACCATTTTTTCAACAATCATCAATTCCAGCATGATACGTGATGAATGGACAACAGGAGACATTTGTGCATTTCCGCTATTCAAGTATCTTAAACATGCATTCACTGCAGGATGCTGCAACATATAGTATGCTCCAACATAATGCGTTATCGTCTAGATTATTATAGTACCATCAATGGTTACGTCTTAGATGCATGATTTTTTGTTGGTTGTTATTGGCTTTGAACTAGCTGTCAGTTAACTGCGAGTACTACCTAGTGTCTTTTTGCTGTTGGGATGTACAAGTACCCGGCCACGTCCACTTCTAGTGTATTTGTGTCCATTTGGTGAGTTAAGCCTTTTCAACTGATTTTTATAGTTCGTTCTTATGTTGTAATGTTATACCACTGTCCCAGATTAAGGGGAGGGTTGGGATCCTACTAACATGTTTAACCCATCTCATTCTGAATGTATGTGACTGTCCAAAGTCAGGAGCCTGTAATTCAGTGGTTGTTGTTTGTTTATGTGTTATATATTTGTTTTTCGTTCATTTTTTGTACATAAATAAGGCCGTTAGTTTTCTCGTTTGAATTGTTTTACATTTTCATTTCGAGGCCATTTATAGCTGACTATGCGGTATGGGCTTTGCTCATTGTTGAAGGCCGTACGGTGACCTATAGTTGTTAATTTCTGTGTCATTTTGGTCTCTTGTGGAGAGTTGTATCATTGGCAATCATACCACATCTTCTTTTTATATATTTACGTTCATGTCGCAGTTGCAATAACATGTATTGCGCCAAAAAATCGTTAAGAACACCTTACAGATATATTTATTTCATATTTTGAAAACGCTCCATATAAACTATTAAATCAAAATTAAACAGCTATAGGAAACCAGGTAAAACACATGCAATGTTGGATTTACTCATTCCTATGCTTCCGAAAGCAAAGAGTCGTGGTAAATTGAACAACATCAAACAGGTCCAACAGACCGTTGATTCTGGGGTATCTCAAGGAACTGTTCTGGTCAGGTGTTATTAAGTAAATGATATCAGTGATATCTTGAAAAAATCGGGTGTATGGCCAATATATAGAAACATCAAAATGATCAGATGCGTAGTGTGAAATAAAGTATCATTTCCGTCATAAAAAAGAACAGAGCAGAATGAGTTTTCAGTTGTCTTGACATAGCACCTATCTCATTAAAAACTACCAAAATTAAAAGTAACTTTCAAATTTCAATATTCCTCGTGTGTGAATGAATATGTCTATGTTAACGGTTGTAACATGTGCAGCTGAATCAATTTACCCTTCCGGAGCAGCTGAGATCACCCCAAGTTTTTGGTAGGGTTCGTGTTGCTCAGCCTTTAGTTTATATGTTGTGTTTTGTGTACAATTGTTTGTCTGTTTGTCTTTTGGTCTTTTTGGCCTTTTTTTCTTTTTTAGTAATGGCGTTTACGGTTTGTTTTCGACTTCTGAGTTTGAATAACCCTTTGGTATTTTCCGCCTATCTTTCTAGATGTTTTCTTCTATAAATATAGTAAAACAGAATACTGAATTAGTGACATTATTTTCACTTAATCATGATAATATTATGAAACAAAATTCACGGCTACTTGAGAGATATTGAATTTTCAGAGAAGAATTAAGCAAGATATTTAAAAAGTAGCGTGAACAATTTGTTTTTGAAAAACTTGGGACATGACTACGAAAAACTTCGTGAGGGCACTGTGCAAATAGAATATATCTGTTCCAGACCATATGAGTATTTGGACCGTACGCGTACGGTCCGGACCGTATACGTACACAATGTATACTCGTATGGTCCGACCATACGCGTACGGTCGGACCGTATGAGTATACGCGTATGGTCCAATACGAGCTGATTATACTTATATAATAGTTCTTGAAAAACTGGTCATTATCGTGATATATGGACTGCCCACAGGACAGTGGTATTGACTAAGATAGTGATAATGACTGAGCCAAAGGCGAGGTCATTATCGCTGTCGCAGTCAATACCACTGTCCTACGGGCAGTTCATGTATCACGATAATGACCAGTTTTTCAAGAACTATTATGTTTATTTCATTGAGAAACCATGTTTTGGAAAATTCTCGTAAATTCAAAATGCATAAAGCGAACTCGGGTAGTTGTACGATTTTTATGACAAAGAGTGAAAACCAGTCGTAGTAATACTGTCATTCATTTTAGTGCAATTTTTTAGTATATAAATACTTAATCAAGTTATCTTTAATTTTATATTTAACGAAAACATATAATAAACAATTCGACAACTTAAATATAATATTAAAATCAGGAACATGTTTCATAAAAGGTAAATCTCTCTAAACAGAGAAGCCACGCCCCAGCGGTCATTATCAGACGGAAACCACGCCCCAACGGTCATTATCAGACGGAAACCACGCCCCACCGGTCATTATCATGTAAAAGTTCGTTAACGACCGGTTTTCTGGTCCGTTTTTCCTGTTAATGACCGATGGAATTTATTACTGAAGAATAATGAATGCCATGTGACCCCTTTTTATCCAATAAGAGAATCTTATTCTCAACCGATATGAAATAAATGTTATTGGATCATATGAGTTAAATTTAAACAAACATTTATCACAATCTTTATTTCAAGTTTTACAAATTGTTATTATTACATTTAGATGGATAAAATGAACAAACGAACAATTAAAATTAAATATTTGTTTAATTGTATATCTGAATCCTATTTTGGTACACTCGCCCAATGTGACACAAGTTACGTAATATTTTTTACATTATCATGTTTGCAGTTCATGTATGTTTCTTTGCATTTGCATTTTTTTTGTAAAGTTGCTAAATATTCTAAAACAATTGTCCTCCCACATTATGTTTACTTTGATATCTTCAATTTCAGTGATCATAATTCAATTAATGTATTACAGATCGACATGCTAAATACAAGAGACTAACATATTTTAAATTACAATTAGCGTGAATTTAAAAAAAAGTTAAAATATAAAGTTTTTATTTCAATCAAAATTGAACTATTTTATATTAATTTGAGAGTTAAGTTATGTTGATCTGTTATATGCATCTGGGTCTAATAAACGTAACCAACTTCTTAATATAAGTCAGACCGTACGCGTACGGTCCGACCGTATGAGTATTTTGAAAAAGTACGCATACGGTCCAGACCGTACGCGTACGGTCCAAATACTCATACGGTCTGGAACATATCCATGTAGGCTACTAATTGTTCGCCACTTTTTGCACATCAATTCGTATAAATTTATTTGAATTCTATGCTTTTCCTATGTAAATACCAAACACTGAACATACATCAGTATTGCAAGGATTTACTATACAAATCCTTGAGTATTGTAAATGTTTAGAAAGGATTTGTATAGTGAGAGATTTTGTCATTTTTTTCTTCATAAAACTTAAGTATATACAAGTTTCTATTGTAGTTTCCATATCGGATTTTGTCCATACACCATTGTCCTATTAGGTTTCTTTTAGGTTTTCTTTCCATTATACAAGAAAAGATGCAACGAAAATCACCAATGCAGAACAACGCAACAAGATACCCCACATCACTAATTTTGTTTTAAGGCAATTAAAAAAAACTAAGAAGAAAACTGATGCAAAGGATTTCCCCCAAGTTTATTACTTCACATTCGATTTATAGAATCAAGGCCGATGTCAATCTTTTATAGGCCCGTAGAGATTTGTTTCGTGTTGTTGGGTTGCTATCTTATTGACATTGATCAAAATTTAAAAAAGAAAAGAAAAGTCGAACAGACTATCCTGAATCGCATGAACTACGTACACATGACTTTATCAAATATTTCAAAAACATAGTCTCATCATCTCCTGGTAATTATTTCAATACTTGATGCTTTGAAATCTTTTATTTTAAATTCATTCCTCTGGGGTTTTTTTCTTGTGAACATGTGAAATACTATATAAAACATGCCTATGTAGATAAACTTAACAAAAAGAAAAGATATTAATTCTTTCTGTTTCCGTGTACTGTTTCCGTTCCGTATTCCGTTCCTTTTCCGCCGTTTAGCAACACTCAGCTACAATGACCGGAAAGATTAATAACAAAATTAGATTTTCAATGCCGGCAACAACCTTGTCTTTGTTTAAATTTAAGAAATGAGCAATTTAGATTCATTATATTTTATTCTGTTGGAGAAATCTTACTTTGTAGTTTTCAACGGATTTTTTTTTTTCAAAGATTAATTTTTGAATTAAAAACTTTTTGTATCTTATATTTACTGTCTCGTTTAATCAAAACACGCGAGGTAGTAATACAAGGGTTTGTATTTTATGATAGACGTATAATGTTTTAGAATCAAACACTTTAACTCATATATTATAATTCATCCTTTCATCTTAAATATTTCGCAGACATAATGAATTCACAAACTAGATGGAATAATTTATATACGTTCGTCTTAGTCGGGAAAAATAATGGTATAAAGAAGTCTGTCCATGCTTATAATGTCCGACCGTCTGTCAGCAGTAGCGAATGAGTGCGTTAGGACAAACTTCTGAAATTGACAAGAAAAAAACCAACACATCTATTCTGATATAGTCATAAAGTCTGTAAGTTAGCCAGTGTCATCTTTCATTTCTTTTTTTATTTTCAATAATTTGGCTAATGAGGAGCAGAGGGGAAAAAATAGACTTTCCTAACAAAAGCGGCGTGAAAGGTTATTTGAAACAATGGATGGTGTTTCTGAAGATTAATAATGTGCGGCAACAACATCATAATATTTGATACTGATACATGCATTTTATCTCTTGTATTACCAGAAAATAAAGTAAGTTAATATAGTTGTTATTCTTAGAAATTTAAATGTAGGTTTCGAACTGTCCAATTTCCGATTTTCTTTAAATAGTGCACCAGAAAGGAAAATTTGTATTATGACGTCAGATTCAATTTTCTGAAGAAAGACAACTATTTTCTTCAAAACGAACGACACAAAATATGAAAGTTACTCGTAACTTTTTTTAAAGGTCGGTGACATACACTTTTTTTGCTTTATTTTTAAGAGTACACATGGCACCTTCTTGAAATTTTTACGAAGAAATCATTGGTAGATATTTTTTAATACTCGAAACGTTTTTCATTTTTACGTTTTAGTTTGGCGGGACTGAAATAAGTCATATTTCTAAAGATCAAAACAATAAAAGTCTTAAACTCTTGACTCTGTATTGGATAGACACAAATCTACAGTACTGTTTAACGTGAGACAAAAATTATGCTTGTAGGTTTGATGTAAAGGTTTATTTGAGAGTTTAGAAAACAAGCACATATTATGTTAATATTCGGGAAATCACGAAACTGAGGTTGCTATAGTGACAAAACTAAGTCGGTGACCCCCATTTTTTTTCATCATATTTTGCTCCTCAAATCATCAAACACCTTCACATAAAATTGAAGGAAAGATCACTGGTAGAACTGAAAAGGCTGTTTTGTCTTTAACTAGTTATATTATTAAACACTGTGCTTGTTGTATCCATCTATACTTGCCTTAATAAATATTTTTTTATAACATTGCGTCTTAATCCTATTGAATCACTTGTAATCATTTGTATGTCATGATTTGATTGATTTGCTCCTTGTGGGCGCTTTGATTAGCAATAAAATATATTTGATTTGATTTATATGGCACACTCTGTTTTATAAAATAATATTTTCATATCTCATAAACTATGATACTGAATAACACGAGTTATCCTGTCAAGATGTCGTAAAACTTGACCATCCCTAAATTTGAAGATAAGAAACAACAGTACTTTCATGTTCTACAACTAAAATCACTTGAGAATATTACAATACCTGACATATAATATTGAATTAACCGTTTGTTACAGATTTCATTATATTATTCGAATGGCATATGATGCGAACTTTGATAGTTTCCTCCGTGTCGCTCAAACAATTGTTAATGACAATGTGCAAGCTTTAAACGGCGATGATACTTCAATGGATGTAATTGAAATAGCTATAAGTCAACTGAATGCCCTCTGGAGGAATGTTGGAAGAATGAACACTTTATATCCCCAATGTGATGGACTGTTGGAAGACCTTCAAAGTTTAATTCGCTGTATAGAAAATATGAAAAGGTACGTGATATTTTGATTTTATTAGGCATCTTAGTCGTATTAAAACTGTGTAATAGTTGAAGGAGGACTTATAATTCATTAAAGACCTCCACGAGTTCATTAATAACCCATGCATGTTTTATCATGGCAGCCCTAGGTTCAATATCAGTCCAAGAGCCGTATGGCTCGAAAAACTAATATTGACCGAGGGCTGATAATACATTGGATATGAAAAATGACATGTTATGATCTTTTTATCATATGTGTAAACAATGGAGAATTTAACAGATTCATATATTGATCCTTTTACATGGTTCCAAAATAGAAGTTCAAAGATTTAAAAGTTCACGGACGTCGGACCCCAGATTTAGTGCATTCAATATGAAATCTTTATATATCATATGCCTCAACAGAGAAGAAAAATATTTTAATATGGACAGTTCGACAAAATAAATAATTCAACAATATTCATATTGAACACTGTTTGGAAAAGTCAACTTTTTTTTGAAGTAACTTTCTAAATTATGCTTGAAGCTTTTAAAAATGCATTTAATTAATATTTTTTTTTGTATTATTATTATTTTACGTAATATACTTTCCAGTATCCAAATAATTGTTTTGTATACTACTTTGTAATGTTTTTCACTGAAAACGTAGCATTGAGGTGTATTTTCCTGAACTTGCCGAGTATTACCGGAATGCCATGTGATAACGTTACGGAAAGGTACATGGCGTACGGAAAGGATTAAAAGTAAATTATTTCGCATATGTTACAATTAATACAGCATATGCTATATAAACTACAGCTTAAGCTATAATTTATGTACCCTATGCTGTAATTAATGTCGCTTAGGCTATAATATATAGCATATGCTGTAATTTTATATAGCATATGCTATAATAAATACAGCATATGCTATATTAAATGCAGCCTATGCTGTAATAAATAAAAGAAATGACGAAAAGCTGAACGAGAAACTTATTGGAAAATATAAACATGTAGCCTTCCCTTTTTCATTGCTTCATATGGTAAACGAAGTTGTGGTTTTGCAATATTTGATTGATGTTGTTTTATGTTTTAGGAGGAAAGTATTGAAATATCCGACTACGTACCAGTAATATCTACAAATCAGTATATGGGTAGCGAGCCAGCTATATCTACAAATGACCAATCCAACATACAAGTGGATGTACTCATATCTACTGGTGAACATTCCAACATCGAACCATCACCTTCGACTAAAGCCAAGGAAGTACACTGTGATGTTTGTAATAAAAAATTCTCAACCAAGGCCAACCTTAAAAGACACATTCGGAGACACAGTGGTTCCATGTTGGAATGTTCAGAGTGCAGTAAGCAGTTTGATACAAAATATCATTTAGAGAACCACAGAAAACTATCACATACTGTTTTTAATTATAAATGTTCCAAGTGTCCTAAAACTTTTAAATGCAGAGTTGGACTTAAGAACCATGAAAACCAGCATATTAACCGCTTTAAATATTTATGTCCCCAATGTGGTAAAGGATTCAACTATACGGCGGATATTGAAGGACACAAATCCATGCATGAGGGAACAAAACCACACAGTTGTGATTAGTGTGGGGCACAGTTTACCAATATTAGAAACAAAAGAAGGCATGTATTCAGCTGCGGTGTAAAAGTTAGGGGATCAAACTGTGATATTTGTAACAAATCATTCAAATGCCCAAGATATTTGGCAGAGCATGCCAAAGGATACGAAAATCCAGAAAGATTCCAATGCTCTACTTGTGGAACATTCTATAAATTTAGAGCCTCTCTGTACAAATATTCCAAGAAAACTGGGCATAATTAATTACGTTTGTGTTTTTGCACAAACTGGGGATTGTGCACGTCTTAAACGATTTGTTGTTATATTTTTAAAGACTTTTGTTTTATATGAACATACTGTTTGTAACGCCGCCAAATGTTTGTGCTGCTGAATAATCGCTGGTGCATTATATTAAAGTTGTGTTTTTGCATTAAGCGATTTTGTTTTATATGAAAATATTGTTTTTATTGATATATTTTTTGTGTTATTGCATAAAGGGGTTGTGCACGACTTTACATTTTAAATTGTGTTTCTTTGATTCAGGGTTTTGCAATTATTCCGACATTTTTTGTTGCTGTTAAACATTGTTGAAATACATGTTATTTTTTTGTTGAGAATAAAATTATTTGAAAATACAATGTATATGTTTTCATTGCCTAATGCCATAGCTGCTTTGTCCTTAGTTGAATATTTGGCGTTTCACTCTCGGGTATTTTTTGTTTTGGGTATCACATTTTCCGACTTTTTTGCTTTTTATTCTTGATAAGATAAAATATGTATATTAAGTGCATTCAAATTGGTATTCTAGAATAAATCTACCAGATAAAAAAGAGAAATAATTGTTGAGTGATACATGTATTTTAATGATCATTATTTCCCGTCTAGATCTTTCATGTCAATTCCAAGTCGGGTGGTTGGAAGGATTTTACTCTCATCGGTCTTGTGATGTTGTCTGATTGGTAGGCATGCTCTTGCAACCTCGCCTGGTTTGGATACATCTGAACGTTTGGTCGTCCTTTGCTTCCTTCGTCTGCGTAGAGGCTTATCAAACAAATGATCTCTGGAAAATGAATAGTGAAACAAGTTAACAAACATTGATAAAACAATTAGTGTACAAGGTTTGTGAAAAAAATAAATAAATGATGAAACTAGATGAATTATTAATACAAGTTATCCTGGTTTGGCGACAATTCTATTATTGATTTAAAAAAAACTATTAGATATAGAGATATACCGTGATGTTATTGATCTCAAGTATAGATCAGAAGAAACATCCTGCATGTTGACATCAACCGGCTGAACAAAATTATCCACTAGTTGTACCTCTGGGTAGACAGCTTTCCTTGTTGTATTTATTCGAAATGACCTACAAAATCAACACAATGTGTAAACTTTCATGTTGTAAGAAATTGTATAGTATATATGTACTTTAAATTAGCCAAAGCCATTCACTACTGACAATGAACGACAGTTATATTGTTGTTCTTCATATTGGAAGTTCCAACCATATTTCACTTGCTAATGACTAGAGTGGGGTGCTCATTTTCGCAACTTCTTTCCATGTTTTCTATAGTTTATGTTCAGGTCTATATGTTTTTGATGTCATGATACTGATATTTCTATATGAAGATAACTTAAAATGCAAAATATTCTTAAGCTTGAAAACGTGTTTGTTTGAAACTAATCACCTGAAAAGTTAGAGTAAAGGTTGTTAGAAATTTCCTGATGTTTTGTCAATGGGGGACACATATTCGCCGTTTTGACACATCTATTTGAAACCAAATAACTGCAGCTTTAATCAATATTTATCAAATCAATTTCATTATAGATGAATAGCAGACATTTCAAAGGCGTAAAGAATTGAAATTTAGGGCAATCAGTCAAAGAATTACTAAGAAATACCTCTTTGAAATCGTGTTTTTCATTCAGGAAATTGGCCGAAAAATCGTTGTCCGTTTTTCGGCCCTAAGCGGTAAGTGACGCAATTTTGTCTCAGTTTAAAAAATAATCATATTTGTAATAAAAATATAATTTGACGGCATATTTCTTCCATTTCAGCCATCCTTTGAAGTTTTTACACCTCAAAATCATAAAACGGCGAAATTGAGTCCCCGGCGAATATGGGCGCCCCACTCTATATTATAACATAACATTGATTTAACATACACGTAGTTTGAAGAGACAGAGACCACTTAAACAAGTGAGCGCAACGACAAAGATCAATAAAAAATACGGAAAATTAAAAAAAATAAAAGGAAACCAAAGGCCCCCAGAATCCTGATCACCGAATCCGGGTCCGTTCGCCCTGATTCATGTTCGCCCGAGAACCTGTTCGCCCAGGGTCCATTCGCCCTGATTCATGTTCTCCCGAGAACCTGTTCGCCCAGGGTCCATATGCATTCGCCCTGATTATTATTTTTTTTCTAATTGTTGTCTAGTCGCATTATTTTAAGTGTTTGAACAAATTATGTTAAAGTTTGTTGAAAAATTGACAGAATATTTATATTGCTGTAATCAATTTATCATTTTCCCTTTGATTTGCTGAGTAGAATACTGGAATACAATGTATTTATCTTTATTGATATTTGTTAACAAAATAATTGTAATCAGTCAATCACGAAAGTATGCAGTATAAATAAATGAACTTGTAAATCTGTTTCATAATTTACAGTTCGTACATCATTAGTTTTATTAATTTCAAGCTGAATATTTTATCAAAATAAAACGTTTGTTTTTATTATTAATCCATCAGAAGACAAGTTTCACAATAATCAGTTATCCGTATTATTTTGTAATTATTTTTTAATGATCAAAAACAAGCCATAAACTTTTAAATATTTCAATGTTTCCATAAATGGAATGGTAGCCATCTTTAATCACAGGCAGGGTCATTTGAACAATTCTAAAAGAGGACCATGTAAGGACCATTTCTGAAAGTGTGGTTCATACGGACTTTGCGGTGTCACACAATATAAATAAGTGTGGTTTTGCCATTGGGTTCTATGTAAAACTATTTTCAGCTATGGTGGCCATCTTGGAACTCGCAACACATCTGCAATTGTTTTTCATCTTAACATGTTTATTTGCTTCTCAAAAAAAGTATATGCATGCATAAACTTTGCAAAAATACATCGAGAAACTACCCTATACACCAGTTTTCTGTTTTGAAAATATGAGAATGACCTTTATTGTTTTTTATTTCAGTTTTAACAGTGATATAGGTATCTTTGGATTGCTATTTTGTCATGCTTGTTATGGTATTTTATATTGGTATTACGTGGATTCTCTATTAGTCAAGTATAAAACAATTATAATGTTACCTTTCTGATGGGTCACATCGGTAGTGAAAGGTTTCGGTTACTATTGACATCAGTCGAGGAATTGATATAGCTTTTGGACACCCAAGACGAGTTGTTTCCATGTCGCTTAATTCACCAAAGAAGGTTTCATTGACAAGACTAGAAATAGCTCTATGGTTATATGTACCGGACTTGACAATGGAGTACAGTTGTATTGTTGTATCTATACGCTGTAGAAACCCCTCAAACATAACTTTCGGAAATCCTTTAACATACATTCCAAACATAGGGAACTGACATCATTAAGGGTCCGGTGCCTGCAATAAAGCTGACATGGGTCCGGTTCCAGTAATTTGATCTAGGTGAAAGGGTCCGTTTCTAATAATTTTGAAAAGGAAGGAGTTTGACTTTAAATCTTGAATTATGCACAAAATGTTATTAACAAAAGAAAGTTTAAGTCGAAACCATGTAAGTATGGCTAATACTGTTCTAATTAAAGCGGAAATAATTATAATTTTGGTGGAAAAAGAGTTGCACAACACATAGTCACTAGTTTAAAATGCTAATCAATTATAAAAGGAATACATCTTCGTTGGGTTAAGTGGTTTCTAGATGACAAAAAAAAAACATCCGAGGATTCCGTGGACACAGCAATTGTATCACTTACCTAAAAGATTTGTCTAAATCATCATTATTCGGATCGTCGTCCGAGTCCATCATAGGAAAAACGCCGAAAGTCGCCGTTGGTTTTGGTGGCAGTATCCGTTTCCGCCAAAAGTGGCCGTTATGGTTATGCACCGTGATATTCACAGTTATAAATTCCCCTATAAAACTACATGTTATTTCATTCTCAAATATAATGCAACTTGTTATTTCAAACTCTTTAAAACTGACTGACCAATATAAAGTTTCTCACAAGATCCAGCTATAAACGTATGTTCTTATTTTATGTAAGGCATTGATTAATGGTCTTATATTATTTGGATAAACTTGTAAATGCTATTGCAGTTCAACTGTGCAACTAGTGTATCGTATAAAGTGTCACATTAATAATCAAGATGAAAGATCATTAAACTGATTAAGAACTGACCATCAAATCTTAGATGTAATTGACCACGCCACACCTATATAAAATGTAATAATATTGAAGAAAAAAAAAATTCTCTCAAAATACTCGACTTGATCATTAAAAAAGTTTTGTTTTTGTTTTCAAATGATCGTATTATACATTTCATTTCTAGAAGTATTGATGCAAAAGGGCGGAGACTTTAGTGATGACAATTTACTATAGATTCGTTAAACACGCCTTCCAATAGTGAGATATACAGTCCAATCAAAATAGATTATATAGCCTATGCTACTTTCGAGTTTTGACCCTTTATTGATGTGTTTGAAATAGTACAGCATAATGCTACAATTTAAAAATATAGCATAGTCAGTATTTTTAATATAGCATATGCGATTAAAATGCAGCATAACCAGACAAATATATATTGACCCTTTCGGTACGTCGAATATAGCTTATGCTACAAAGCAGCATAAGCTATAAAATATAGCTTATGCTGCTCTTTTTACTTTTGACCCTTTCCGTACGCCATAAATTACAAAGCTTAAAAATCAATTGAATTTAAAATTGCACACTATTTAATTATACATACACATGATACATGTACATATACATTTAGATAAAATTGAGAATTGAAATGGGAATATGTCAAAGAATATAATTCAAATATATATTTTTGTTACAGAATATCATGAACAATGTCTTCGCTCTGTTCTTGAGACCAGTGATGAGAGAAAAATAACAGTTCTTTTGGCAAACCATCTACTGTCCAGACTGATAGCTACCTCTCCAGGACATACATACTGTATTACAGACGATCATTGGTGGCAGTATGAGTTATGTCCCTGTGATGAGCAGTGTGGTGACAAGATTTGGTATGGTAACTCAGGAATAGGTATGAGATCGTGTTAGACAGTCAGCCCCCAGGAACTACTTAAATAAGTGATTTGTTAAAGAATCATTTTTCATTCCCAGAAATAAGGCATATAGATAGGTAATCATATAAAAAACTATTTGAAAATGATTAATCATATCAAGGATTAACATATAAATATAAACACCTAATGTGCTTCTGTTGTACTCCTGTTTGTACTCCTTTTTAGCTCACCTGGTCTGAAGGGTCAACATGGTCAAGTGAGCTTTTCTCATCACTTTGCGTCTGTCGTCGTCGTCCGTCCTGGTTAACTTTTACAAAAATCTTCTCCTCTGAAACTACTGGACCAAATTAAACCAAACTTGGCCACAATCATCATTGGGGTGTCTAGACCCGGCCAACCAACCAAGATGGCTGCCATGGCTAAAAATAGAACATATGGGTAAATGTAGATTTTGGCTTATATCTCTGAAACCAAAGCATTTAAAGCAAATCTGACAGGGGTAAAATAGTTTATCAGGTCAAGATCTATCTTCCCTGAAATATTTAGATGAATCTGAGAACTTTTTGTTGGGTAGCTACAAAAATCTTCTCAGAAGCTATTACAATGAATTTAATCGAACTTGTCCTCAATCATCATTAGGGTGTCTAGTTTAAAAAATGTGTCCGATGACCCCTCCCGTGAACCAAGATGGCGAATTGCTAAAAATTGTACATAGGATAAAATGCAGTTTTTGGCTCATATCTCTGAAACCAAAGCATTTAAAGAAAACCTGACAGGGGTAAAATTGTTTATCAGGTCAAGATCTATCTTCCCTGAAATATTTAGATGAATCTGAGAACTTTTTGTTGGGTAGCTACAAAAATCTTCTCCTCTGAAGCTATTAAGATGAATTTAATCAAACTTGTCCACAATCATCATTAGGGTATCTAGTTTGAATAATGTGTCAGATGACCCCTCCCGTGAACCAAGATGGCCGACATTGCTAAAAATAGTACATAGGATAAAATGCAGTTTTTGGCTCATATCTCTGAAACCAAAGCATTTAAAGAAAACCTGCTGAGATAAAATTGTTCATTAGGTCAAGATCTATCTGCCCTGAATTTGAAATTTTCAGACCAACTTATTGTTGGGCTGTTGCCCCTGAATTGGTAATTTTAAGAAAATTTTGCAGTTTTGGTTGTTATATCTTGAATATTATTATAGATAGAGATCTAGATAAACTGTAAATAGCAATAATGTCATGAATCATGATGAATGTACAGCAAAGTAAGAGCTACAAATAAGTCAACTTGACCAAAGTGGTCAATTGACCCCTTAAGGAGTTATTGTCCTTTATAGTAAATTTTTATCAATTTTCATAAATTATTTTATAAACTTTTGGAAATTTTTATATGACCGCAAAAATTATAATTTTTTTGTCGTATATTGGTCATGTTGGTATCATGTTGTCGTCAGCGTTAGCATTGTCCAAAGATGGATGGTTTCCCGATAATACCTTTAGTATAAGTCATTAAGTTAATATAATTCAATAAAAATTTAACACAATGTATATAACCACAAATGGTAAGTTGTGATTGAATTTGGGGGTTATGATCCCAAAGGTTTAGAAATTAGGGGCTTAAAACAAGCATTTATCTATTTTCAGGACAAACAGTTGTGTATAAGTATTTTAGATGCTCTGAAATTATATCAAAATGTTAATACTATTAAGTAGAAGGGTGGGATTTATTTTAAAGGTTTTGGGGCAAACAGGCTAGGAATTAAAAGGGCCAAAAAGAGGCAAAAAACAAACATTTTTGTAGTTTTGGGACAATAACTTATGTTTAACTATATGGATCTCTCTGACATTGTACCACAATGTTTCATATAACATGTATAATGCAGGGAAGGCTTGGATTCAGTTTGGGGTTAATATCCCTGAACATATAGGAATAAGGGGCCAACAAAGGGCCAAAAACTGAAAAAGAAGCATTTTTCTAGTTTACAGACAATTACTTTTGTTCAAGTGTATGGACCTTTCTGAAATTATACTACAAGATTTATTACTACAAAGGAAATGCTTGAATTAAGTTTTTTGGTTCTTGCTTCAAGGGAGGGAGGTTTCAATTAGTGAGGGGCCAAAAAAGGGGCCCAAAATAAGCATTTTTGTAGTTTTCAGTCAATAACTTGTGTTGAACTGTATGAATTTCTCTGGAATTACACCACAAGTTTTCATACCATGAAGGGATGGTTAGTATTGACTTTGGGGGGTTATGGCTCAAACAATTTGGAATTAGAGGCAAAAAAGGGGAAACACCCCTAGGTTTTTCTGGGCAATGGACAATTAAGACAATTTAAAATTAGTGTAAGGGAGGTAACTAAAAAACATTTAACATACAATGTTGGGTATGTGTGGATTTACATCCCTTAAACTGCTTGTAAATTATGTATTAAGAATTGTCAGGTTTTGGACTTATTGCAAAAAAGGGGGGGGGGTAGTAGTTTTCAATTTTATTCCTCCAAATTTCTCAAATTCAAAATTTTTGAAAAGTTTGCAGAAGAAATCTTTAATTGCAATATCTTGACATTTGTCATGTTTGTTATGTGTCAGAAACTCATATTATGTCAAAAATGTGATCACAATCCAAATTCAGAGCTGTATCAAGCTTGAATGTTGTGTCCATACTTGCCCCAACTGTTTGACTTCTGCGGTCGTTTAAAGCTGGTTACAAAATATTTTCCACTGTCACTTCTGGGCCAATTTCATTATAGATAGAGATAATTGTAAGTACAGAATAAACCTGGACTTTATTAAAAATTTCAAGCACAAGAAATTATGCAAATTCCATAATTAAAAGTTCAAATAATAGCCTGTTACATACTCATTTTTTGTGATTTCAGACTTAAGAATAAAGTTAGATAACTCCTTATTGAAATGTTTGGTGACAAAAGTTTTCTTAATTGGATGATTCCAAAATCACTTATACAAATAATTCCCCTGACTGTATTGAATCATCCTGTTGTGATCAATAAAAAAACATGATAAAAGTCAAACAAATTGCTTTTTTAAGTATTTTTTTTCTCTCCATAAGATTAGGAAAGATTACTGAAAGTGTAACGGTTTATTTCTTCCTCTGTGATATTTTATCCTGAGGATAATTTGTTCCGGTAATTTTTTTCCAGGCATGGTATTTCACAGGTTGATTTTTTCCAGAGGAGTGAAAATCTATCTGTGTTATGCGGATAGTATGTACCGGTATATATTTGCCGTGCTATATTTCACAGAACCGTGTGAAATAGAGTCCCATTAACTACTATTTATATAGTTAAAAATATCATCATAATCAAATTTTTCTATTACTGTTAACAGTAGCAATATGCAACTATATTTCTACCTTACTTTTAAATTTATATGTGTACTGAGATCTGAAAACAACTCACTTTTACATGAATTTCACTAACCTTATTATTTTCACAATTACGATCTTTGAAATTACTTCTGATTTTCTTCCCTATGTTTCATGATAATTTTCTTTTTAAAAGGATGATATGGACTTGAATACATTTTTTTGTATTTCAGGAAATTTTTTCAAGGATAATTTGTGAAATTATTTCCCATTATAATATATATTTTTTTAACAATTTCGCTTTATTTCAAATACACTATTATAATTTCATTGTATTTTTAAAGGATAATTTTTTTCTAATAACTATTCAATAAGTTAACTACCCAGATAGAATTTCACGTCAAAGGATAAAATATCCCAGGGAAATAGTTTCCTCCGGATAAAAAAATAACAACAACTACTGTGACATTTTTTCCTCCGGATAAAATTTCACCCGGATATAATTTTGCTTTACAAAAGTTCATAAGAAAATTTGAATCTTTCAAATCTTTCAAATTTTCTATACAAATAAATATTACTTACATCTTAAAGTAAATAAACATGACTTGTATAAGTATCAACCCTGACTGTAAGTGTTTCTTTCAGTTGCATTAAAAAAGCTGCAAATAGTGTTGTATTTGAAGGTCTGTAGGCATCAATTTTTTATTGAAAGTTTTAAGCGTGTGCACATGTGTAAATGAATATACTGGCTCTATCATAGATAAGAGTCTAACAATTTTTGTCATCTACGTTTAGTTTTTGGTTCATTAAATAATATTCAGAGACTTTGCAACACAGACATATATATATGTAGTTAGAAATAGAATAAAACTTCTAGATAATAGTCAACAATCTATCTTACAAGGGGGTGTATGGTTACAAGTAGTGATACATGTACACAATAAACAATCTATCTTACAAGGGGGTGTATGGTTACAAGTAGTGATACATGTACACAATAAACAATCTATCTTACAAGGGGTGTATGGTTACAAGTAGTGATACATGTACACAATAAACAATCTATCTTACAAGGGGGTGTATGGTTACAAGTAGTGATACATGTACACAATAAACAATCTATCTTACAAGGGGATGTATGGTTACAAGTAGTGATACATGTACACAATAAACAACTCTGAATAAGAATACAGGTTTCTCTATGTTTTTTTTTTCAATTGGAATTTTTAACACAACGAAATCAACATAACGTTTGCACATAGGTTAAATTTTATATACGTGTGGATTAACAATGATTAAAGTGGGAGGTATTTTTCAAAAGCCATTATCATGTGCATCTCATGGTCTGCGTTAAGTATCGATATATCAAGAATTTTATCATTGTGTTGTTTACAAAGCGAAAGAAGCACATCATATATTATATATACATGATATAAGAATCAACAATTGAACAAAAAATCGAATTTAAATCACAAATTTAAAATTAAAAAATGGCCTCTGTTGACAATGTTTTTACTTGCGGTATCATATATCTGCTGTATCACACTCTTAGCTATGTGCCTAATTTATTTTTATACCTGAAGCTATGTCATGTACGTGTTATTTATATAATATTACACCATTTAGATAGAAATTTTATCTTTTGTAGGCACTGAATTATTATGGTATGGTAAACCAGATATAATGTTGTTTCCCCTTGGTGGAAACTGTAGTATTGTAATTCCTAAAGACAAGAATTTGGAAAATTTATTAGAAAATGAAGAGCAGCAAGTGGACACAGATATTAAAAAAAGAGTTAACATCATTAAGAGAACATTCAAATGTAAGCCAGTTTGTGGCACAAGCAATTACATTCTCTTTTTATCAGAAACGATTTCAACTCTTAAAGCCTCATTATTATCAACCAAGAGTAACACTAATACCTACAATCGCCATAAGTGATAAGTGCTTCGATGTTTATATGTATGATACAGATAATGATATTCTCTTGAGGAATGAAGGAGATCCTATACCATTGTGGAATAATTTACAAAATTCATCTGAAGCAACATTGAACATGGGTTCAGTTCTCCAACTGTGGATGTTGATTAATCACTTACCGATTCAACCAGATCTTTCTCAATCAGAGCTAGAAAAGTTTTCTGGAACATGTGGATTTTCATCAAGTTTAACGTACGAACATTTGAAAAAGATTGAAACGGAATGCAAAATGAGGAGCAGGTTTATTGATCGTAATTAGGCTGAGTTAGCAATCTTTGTAACATTTTTTTATGAATTTGTAATTCAAAGTAGGAGGTTTATAAGAACCGGTATTTGAAATTAAAACAAAATGAAATTGCAAACTTTTCAAAACCTTAACGATGTACTTAAGTGATCCAAGGTGAAATTAAATAAATCAAGAATTCAAAATTGATACTTTTAGCTAGCAGAGTTTTAGTTAAGGATCAAAATAAGCTAAAAATATTTTTTAGGTCATGGAGCTCCTTTTTGAGCAGTCAGGGGACTTACTTAAATAAGTGATTTTCTAAATCACTGATTCAAGTAACATTATTTCCATAAATGTTGGAAGTTAGAGTTGTCTTTCTTTAATAATCACCTATTTAAGTAGTACAAATTAATCACTAGAAGAAGTGATTTAATTTTATTGTAGCTTTAAATATAGAATACTATTGATCCATGGACTAATTATGTTTCTAAACTTATCAGAACCAACATCTGTGTTGTCTAGGATGACCAGGTCATTTCAGGTGATGACCTTGTACTGAATCTAGGATAATGACATAAAAATCACTTGTTTAAGTATCAGACTGAGACCTCAATTTCCTTCCCAAAAATCACTTCTATAAGTATCATTCTTTTAATAACCCCCACTAATTTCAACACCCCCCCCCAAACAGTGAAATTTTTATAGCGAACAGTAGAATTTTATTACATAATCTGAAAGATGAAACCTTGAACTTCACAGAAAAAATCCTCCCACTCAGTGACTGCTGTGAAAAATCTTTTAAGAAAGTATCAGTTCATTATGTAAAGCCATTATTATAGCACTTTTTCAACTAAAATAAAATTTTCAGCTAAATGATAGCATCAAAGGCATAAACCTTGCTACTTAAAAGAAGCAAAAAGTTCATTTTTTTTAAATTTTACTAATTAAAAGATATTATTTAAACCTATGTGTTTAAAATTTTGAAAAAACTACAAAATCCCAATTTGTGACAAAACCTTGAATTTGCTACTCAAATAAGTGATTTAAAAATCACTTATTTCAGTAAGTCCCCTGACTGTTGAGATATTTGATTAATAAAATATGGCAGGAAAGGCTAAACCAGACTTTTACCTTATATTTGCATTGGTATTATTTAGGTCTCAAATCAAAAGAAAGGCAATCAAGAATCTGCTTAAATTTTGTCAAATGACCTTTTATGAGCTATTAAGTCTTATGTTAAAAGATAAATAGGTGTTATGGGGCAAAATATTTTACCTTGTATGGTATGGAAAAACACTAAGGAGTCCGAAGATTTGACACTCTTTCCAAAACCTCACCTAAGTACATCCTTAACATTAGTTGAATTGACAAATGAGTTGTGTCAGATAGAAATTGACCGTATGCAGACGAATATCAATACATCTGTGTTGAAAAAAAAAACCTCCATGCAAAGTCTATAATAATTGCTTGAAAATGGAGTTGATAGGACCCTACAAAAAAAGACTAAAATTCATCTTTTATTTCATATTTGAATGTTTTAAAATCAAACACAGTCTTAATACACATGTACAAAATGTACATGAATATGTGTACTTGCATTATTATCGGTCAATTTCTTTCCATAGCAGCTCAAATATGTGATATACAATCTGTGCATGTTAGACTAAAATTAAGATAAGAATTATCAGTTGTAATGGCACTAAGACAGAATAAATATGTTCAAATAGATCTATAATTTTAGCCTGAAATTTTGCATGAATATAATAAACACTTTTGTATTTCAAAATACTTGACTAAATGGGAAAATCTCAAAATGAAAATACTGTATGTTTCCTATAACATGTAATAAATTCAAACAAAGGTCAAACAAACAAAAATATGTGAAAGACAGTATTCAAGACTTATAAAATGTCTTGTGGTCCTAATAAATTTGAAGGATATTTGATACAATTGCAAAAAAGCCTTATCATATACCTACATGTACATGTACTCTATTCGTGAAACTCTCTTGAGAAAAATACAAGTGTTAACATTAGTTTCTCTTTTATTTTTATTTGGTCACCTGACCCTATTGGCTATATGAGTTATTGATATCACATGACATTGTGGTCCATTGTAAACCTTTAACAGTTTAAAAAAAATCTCCTTTAAAATTAATGGCCACTAGTACTGACTGATTCCTAGGGTATTTAGTTTGTGTTCTTGTTCATACCTTTCAACCAACAAAATTACGCTTGTGTTTAATGAAAAGTAATTAGAATGTGGAGATCTATTTTTCCTATTTCCATTAAAATTCCGATGACTTATTGTACATGCTACATGTGCTATTGGAGTTATTGCTCTTAATGTGGTACCTAACATTAAAGGGAGATAACTCTGTAAAATCAGCTAAATGTTTTAATTACGTTGCATTGTAAAGGGAATATTAAGCTTCTCAATGATCAAAATTGGTGTTTGTCAAACTGCTATATATGTTCCGGACCATATAAGTATTTGGACCATACGCGTATGGTCATGACCATATGGGTATATACTCATATGGTCCGACCGTACGCGTATGGTCGGGGTAATTAACACTCTGTTACAGTTTACTTTTTTAAATACTTCTAATCTCTGCATATGGTATGACCGTTCATTAAAAAGACGCTATCATGTAGGTAATTTTATTATTATATTATAATAAAAAGATAAGCTAAATAAAAATAAGAAGTTTCACATAGTTAATTTTACTTAATTGTCAAATTTATAGTAAAAACATTTTATACCGATGGTCATTACCGATGGTCATTACCGATTTGTTATTACGAGTAAATGGCAATAGGTCGACTAAAAAATTAAATTCCAAAAATTTCTTAATGAACTGTTACATTTATATAAGAAGTCACTGCACTGGAAAGTAATATTCAATTAGTTTATTTAAGTTGTGTTGTGAAGATGGTGTATTGCAGTCATTTTACGATATTTGAGATGTAGAGCTTCTTAAAAACACCGTAGACATCGGAATGGCCAAAGAGCTCGGTATCACTGTATGCAGCTGCAAGAAAGGCTTGTTTTTCACTTGCAAACAAAATGTGTAAATGAAAAGGATCGTGCACAAATTTCTTGCAAATGCAAAAAAGCTATGATACCGTGTGGAACTGAATACAGTGGCGGATCCAGGGGGGGTGTCCGGGGTTGGAACCCCCCTTTACTCTGGGTTGGGAACCCCCTTTTTAAAATGGCTGGATCCGCCACTGGAATGTCAACCAAGCCTACATGCACGAATGTAACTAGCGATGAAAACTAACTATGGCATCAATATTCAATTTTTACGAAGTTTTTGGATTATAAAATTAAAAAATTGTCATGTTTTTAGATAAAGTGTTTGTATTATTGAAACATTATATACCCTTCCGGAGCACCTGAGATCACCCCTAGTTTTTGTTGGGTTCGTGTTGTTTATTCTTTAGTTTTCTATGTTGTGTCATGTGTACTATTGTTTTTCTGTTTGTCTTTTTCATTTTTAGCCATGGCGTTGTCAGTTTGTTTTAGATTTATGAGTTTGACTGTCCCTTTGGTGTCTTTCGTCTTTCTTTTATAATGTAATTTGAAAAAAAATATACCTATATGGTCCAAATACTCATATGGTCCGACCATACGCGTATGGTCGGACCATATAAGTATACGCATATGGTCATGACCATACGCGTATGGTCCAAATACTCATATGGTCCGGAACATATACACTGTAACTAGTGTATTTTTTCTGACAAAACGGTTGGTTCAAAATTTTCAAAATGTTTATATTTTTGTTAAACAATGTTAAAGTGTCATAGTAAATACTTTGACAAAATTTAATGAAAATTAAACAAGCCAAATTAATATTAGTGAAAGTGTTGGGTACCACCTTAATGAAAAGTATTTAGAATGTGGAGATCTATTTTTCCTATTTCCATTAAAATTCAGATGACTTATTGTACATGTGCTATTGGAGTTATTGCTCTTAAATAAGTATTTTTGACTAATATATTTGATTTTTGTTTAGCCTAGCTCAACATATAGTGATAGTGATCTGGCGTTGGCAGCAGCCACTGAGTTGTTAACTTACTACTATAACATGTAAAAGCTTTATATTTTAGAAAGTGGAAGACCTGGATGCTTCATACTTTGTACATGTATATTGATGCCTTATGTTATGAAATGTCAGTCTGTTATTTTCTTTGTTCAGTTTCTACTTGAAAGACATTTTTTTTAAGGTTAATTTTTTTTATCCAATTAGTTATGAGTAAAAGAATAACTATATTAGTATGTGTTTACCTCAAAGGTACTTGTGCCTGTACGATAGGTTCATCTGACCTCAACCTCATTATATGGATGATTAAACAAAATTAAGTTTCGTGGTCAAGTCCATATTTTAGATCTATACTAGGATCAATCAGTCAACTATAATTGGATTTGAGGTGGTTGCAAGGTGTACTTGTCAGACTGGCAGATGTCATCTGACCTTGAGCTCATTTTCATGGTTCAGTGGTAGAAGTTAACAATTTTGCGTTTTGGTCTTTATTGAATATTTTATGCAATAGGTCATCTATTTTTTTATAGTGTATGGAAATATTTTACGATGTACATGTCAGTCTTGCAGGCATTATTTCACCTTGACCTCATTTTCTATGTTCATTACTGATAGTTATGTTTTCTGTTTTGATCTGTTTTTCTAAAACTAGTAGCAATAGGTCAGCTATATTTGGTATATGGAATGACTGTAATGTCTGTTTGGCAGTTATCATCTGACCCTGCTCTCATTCTTATGGTTCATTTGTCAATTTTAAGTTATCATAGTTTTTTTTTTAAATACATGTTCCATGAACAATACACATGATATGTCAACTGTATTTAATGCATATATTGATTGTAAGGTGTACATGTCTGTCTGGCATGGTTCATCTGATCTTGACCTAATTTTTATAGTTCATTAGTGAATGTTAAGATTTCCTGGTTAAGTTTGTTAAGAAACTGGAAGCAATAGGTCAACTTTTGTGTATATGGATATAGGAAGATGTGGTGTGAGTGCCAATGAGACAACTCTCCATCCAAATAACAATTTATAAAAGTAAACCATTATAGGTCAATGTACGGCCTTCAACACAGAGCCTTGGAAAATTGGCAAGTTTGTATAACACAAAATGTTGATAAAATTGTCCAATCGGTGATATATTTTTTTCTATACAAAAATATAATTTTATTAAGGGTTGAAACTTCGATAGAAATGGATGAAATGTGCTTTCAGAATAAATTTTAACTGTCTAGTCTTGAAACATTTGCCACTAGACATGAGACAAACAAATACATGTAATAACCTTGTCCATGTTCTGTTTACATATATACTCCTATAGGAAGAGACTGAGTCATTGAGTCCGCGCAGCTCATCTGAAACCATACAACTTGAAAGTCGGAAAGTTTTTATTTCTGTACTTTGAGAGAGATACAAATGTATTTAGTTTGACAAAATGTTCGCTACTTTGCATCTCAATCATTCTATATTTGTTTGCATACATATATATTTTTTTAATTATACATATCTACCAACCAACCTTGAGAAATTCCATTACCTGTTCTTAGTCATTCGATGGACAAGGTCAAATGAGTTCGAATATATATCTAAAATGCAAGTGGAATAGAAATATGGTCACTTTGGGTTTCTTTCGACTGGCAGTCGACGTCCGTTGTTTGTGTGGGGTTATTATTTTCAAAAACTGTCATGAGTGGTAAAATTAAATCCGATGCCTTGTGTAGAGAGTGCCACGCTCTATGCAGTTTAATCACCCTTTCAACAATTCTTTTAGGGGCAGTCGGTGGCCTTTTGTCTGAGCCTGCTGCATGCATGGCAAATTGCTGTCTCCATCCAAATACCTTTATTGTCCAGTGACAGTCGTAGTTTCATTGACCTTTTTTCATCTCGGATGGCATCTATTACAGGACCTACCTATTGTATTTATTGTTCAATTGTTCCCGTCCTGAACATGTATGTAATATTTGCCACTGAACATAAATCAAAATTAAAACATTTTAAGTACTTTATGAATATATTATTATTATTTTGAGGATTCTCAAGGGGATAAGTGTTAACTAATACATGGCATTATCCTCTTGAAATACAAATTATTTATTTAAAATATGGTTTAATTATTCCTTGTCGGACCAATGGGGTGTCGGACTAATGGGGTGTCGGACCAATGGGGTATCGGGATAATGGGGTGTAGGAATAACAGGGCTGCCCCCATTAAAATACGTCACATCATCTATTTTCATACCTTGAACAGGTATTCCTACAAAAAACAAGGCCAAGACTATTGCTTTTTAATATTGATTTTATCTTATTGTTAACACCCTTTATGCACATAAGGTACCAGGTGACAGGTACAACGTAACATGTTAAGAAACCAAATAATATCGAACAAATTAAATATTGGATGCTGTTTTCTCATTCTGAATATATATATGTATTTGTCCTGGTCTTTAAGGTTTTGTCGTCTATAAGATAAGATAAGATCCTATATATTTTTACCGGACGGCAACATCTGACATCAGTCGGTTAGTGTTTTGATCTCAAATTCACGGTCCATTTACATAGCAAATGATGCGAGTAGGGCAATTGTATCAAAAGGACATCTTAAATAAAGATTGGAAATTTTTGGCTTGAAAGCACTTTAACCACGTATGGCGCAGGATCTGGGATTTGTGTTGCTCAGTCTTTAGTTTTTTATGTGATGTCATTTTGTACTATTGTTTGTCTGTTTGTCTTTTTCCATTGTTAGTCACGGTGTTGTCAGATTATTTTCGACTGAATTTTAATGTCGCTCTGGACTTTTGCCTCGCTTGAACAACCTATGAATGACCTCAGACATGCAGATGAAAATTTAATTTTCTTTTTTTCTTTAGACTCTTGAAGTTCTTTGACCTCTTTCCTAAGAAAAAAAATTGTATGCACCAAGGGTGACTTGATGTGTGTTTTTTGCCTCCGCTCACTAATGTCTCAAGATACTGTGTACTATTTGGAGAAGAAGTTTCTTCAAACAGAGTTTTTATAGCATTTTGCATAACAGTTGATGCAGCTTTGACTGTGTTGTTATATCATTTCAGAATGGTGATATGTGGGTTTAATAATAGCTGTAAGAAGATGTGGTATGAGTGCCAATGAGACAACTCTCCATCCAAGTCACGATTTATAAAAGTAAACCATTATAGGTCAAAGTACAGACTTCCACACGGTGCCTTAGCTCACACTGAACAGCAAGCTATAAAGGGCCCCATAAATTAATTTATTAGTGTAAAACCATTCAAACGGGAAGACCAACGGTCTTATCTATATAAAAATAAACCCAGATAATGTATATTTTGATTTACTTCATTGAACTGACTAGGACAGTTGAAACTGTTGAAATGATTTCAATTTCCAGTCCCATAAATGATGGCACTTTCATCAGTAAATTGATTTCTTTGGTTGAAATTAGTGTTGGCACAATTGCTAGTACCTGTGTATTGATTTCCCGGGATGAAAGTGTAGGCACTATTGCTGGGATATTATAAATTGGTTTGGTTGATAACTGTGTTGGTACTGTTGCTGGTACCTGTATATTGGTTTCCATTGTTGAATTATGTTAGCACCATTGCTGAAACCAGTATATTGATTTCCATGTTTGATATTAGTGTTGGTTCTATTTTTTTGTACCAGTATATTGTTTTCATAGTTTATATTGTGTTGGCCCTAATGCTGGCATTTCCCTGATTTTCTTATCCCAGGCATAGATTACCTTAGCCGTATTTGGCACAACTTTTTGGAATTTTGAATCGTCAATGCTCTTCAACTTTGTACTTGTTTGGCTTTATACATGTTTTGATATGAGCGTCACTGATGAGTCTTATGTAGACGAAAGGCGCGTCTGGCGTACAAAATTATAATCCTGGTACCTTTGATAACTATTAAATAAGTTATGGTACCAAATATTTAGTTTTAGTGTAAGAATCTAATTTGATTGGTTGTTATGACCAGTTTGTGTTTTTATTGCTCTGATAAGATGGACATTATTGCTGATTTCACGGTCTACTTTAAATTTCCACTGTGACATTAACGTGTTTTAATCATCTGAATCACTGTAATCCTTTAAGCTTTCAATAGCTGGAAGATTGCATTAAAAAAAATAAAGTTCAATATTCTAACATATCTGGGTTGTTAATGACTTGCAAACAGTATCATGTTTTAGTATTTATATCAATAAGACGTGAACAAGAAATGTGTGCGTTTCCGGTTTTTAATTTCACGAAAAGGTTTAGTTTTGTTTTTGAATTTTCCTATATATAGTTATCACAGGTACCAGGATTATAATTTAGTATGCCAAACGCACGTTTCGTCTACATAAGATATCAAAAGATTTTAAAGTAACAAAACTCTTTTGAGAGAACCACAATTTTATGCTTGAAATCTAGCATTATCCATGCCTTTCTTTTCAAATAACATTGATTTTTTTCATGTTTCTAACGATTCAGCATTGGAAGGATATGTGTTCACAGAAACCGATGCCACTCCTCAGTGACCCATGCAGTCTGGGTCAAAACCCCATTTTCGTCGAGTCTGTGACTTTTGTAGCAGAAAACTTGACATAGGGAAAGTGATCCGGCAGCGGCGTTAACTACCTTCTCAAAAGCTTTATATTTTAGAAGGTTGAAGACCTAGATGCCTTATGTTAAATTTTCCATCGTCACATGTCCACTTTACCCATGTTTTGAATATTTTATTTATTATGTCTGTTTTGTTCACGCATTGTTGTCGATATAACGGAATTTGATGAGACTGTCGTAAAAAGTGAGCGGTTTAGCGCTTTAAAACCAGGTTCAATCCACCATTTTCTACATTTAAAAATGCCTGTACCAAGTCAGGGAATATGACAGTTGTCCATTCGTTTGATGTGTTTTGTCATTTGAATTTACTATGTGATTAGGGACTTTCCGATTGAATTATACTCAGAGTTCAGTATTTTTGTGATTTTACCATTTACCTCATTAGCATTTTCAGTGACTACTTGAAAAAGTTAAGATTTGTGTAATCTGAATTTCTCTCTAATAATTATGACCAACTATATTTGGTATGTGCGTAACTTGCAAGGTCCTCGCGCCCATCAGACAGTTAACACTTCACCTCGACTTCATTTCATGGATCAGTGAACAAGATTAAGTTTTGGTGATCAAGTTCATATCCCAGATACTATAAGCAATATTTCTCCTATATTTGGTGTATGGAAGTATTTGTAAGGTGTAAATGTCCATCTGGCAGGTGTAATCTGAACTTGGCCTCATTTTC